>NC_071398.1:73300697-73919544 GCF_022682495.2 Desmodus rotundus
GACTCAGCCCATGGCTCTCCAGAGTGCTGGTGAGGGGTGGGGGCCAACCATTCAGCCTCTTTCCTCGATGGCCCTTCCAGAGTTGGCACGCACCTGTCTGGACTCATGGAAGTTCATTCCCACAGGATATTTGCTTCTCGGTTGCTGCTCTGGGCTCTGTGCCAGGCAGACTCTGGCATTCAACACAGTCGAAGCCAGAGTGCAAAGAACTGAAGATGGGACAGGTGCTGCATGTCAACGACAGGAGGGAGGCAGAAAGCGCTTCTGTTCTGCTGGGCCGCGTGGACACTGGCCTCGCCTGCCGAGCACCTGTGGGGTGGGGGTGGGGTGAGTGTGAGCACACAGGTGTGGCACGCAGAGCGCAGGCAGCACCGCAGTGACCAGGTCTGGGCAGGAGCTTTCATGCGTGGCTCAAATGGAAGAGGCATGCATGTTTGTGTGTGCATGTGAGTGTGTTTGTGGCATGGGGCTTTGAGTGTGGGCTACGTGTTGTGAGAATGGTGGGCGGGTGAGAATGTGTGTATGAGCTGTATATATCTCAGACGTAAATAGATGGCAGAGAGGCCGATGCCATAGCCACAGACAAAAACTCTGTCAACAAATGCTTTCCGCGTGAACCTGTGTGTGCTGAATAGATGTGCCATTGGTGATCTGCGTTCGGTCTAGGACTCTGTGTATTTAAGTATGTGTGTCAGTAGATGAGGGAGTGTTGTGTGCACTTGTGCATGAGGTTCTGTGTAGAGTGCTGGGTGTGTTATGTATGTATCTGTGTGAGTCTGAGTGTACTTCTGGCCTGGGCTGGCGACGGGATACTGGTGTGAGAGGAGGACAGAGTCCTATTTCTCTCTAGGCCCAGGGTTATCTCCCATGGTCTGTTAAAATTTACCCATCCTGAGTGAAATCCTAAAGGTTTAGATAAATCACATAAGGGTTTGATCTCCAACACTACCCGCTCGCTGCTCACACCCAAGCCACCCACAGACATCTCTCTGATGGGTCCCACCACCAGAAGGAGCCTGGGACCCAAGACTGGGCAATTCAGGAGGTGGTCTTTCCTAGCCTCCCCTCACTCTGCCCCTCGGGGAGCAGCAGGGCCTGCCACCGAGCCTGAGCAGTCACCTCTCCACGGAGCGGTGTTACAAACGCCCCAGTTTCCCACCCAGGACCTGGAGGGCTGGCTGGAAGGCCCAGATGCTTCCCGCTACCTTGTCATCTCCTGAAGGCTGCCTACTCTAACAGGCCCCCTCTGCTCTGGGGCTGACATTCCTTCCTTGCTCATTTCTCTCTGCTTTCATCTAATGAGGTGCGGGAGGCTGCTGAAACTGACAATAGAATTACCTGGAATGCCGGATACTGTCAATCCCCATTAGGGGCCCAGGGAGACGACAGTCAAAGCAGCAGGACACCTTGGTGCCCCTATTGCAACAGGGCTCACTGTCAGAGCAAACAAAAACACCTGTCCCCTAGGCCCTCAGCCTGGGCTGGGGCGCTTACCTGGCCCCCTGCCGGGCTGCAGCGTCTGCCTCACCCGGCCACACCAAGGAGCTAGAACTGGGGAGAGGAAAGCACCTCACTCTGGGAGGGGCTTGGACATCAGCTAGTGTTACCCTGCCCCAAAGTCCTGCCTCATGGCTTAGCAACCCTTCCTCACACCAATGGCTCGCGCAAAGTCCAAAGCCTTTCTATAATTTCCTGGGTGACTTTCTATAAATTCCGGTTCTGTGAGCTGCTCTGACAAATTAATGGAACCCAAGCAGGGGGTCAGGAGTCACGGAACCTCTAATTCATTGCCAGTCAGTCAGAAGAACAGGTGACAACCCGAACTTGTGATTGGCATCAGAAGGGAAGAGGGCAGCCTTGTGGGACTGAGCTCTTCACCTGTGGAGTCTGATGCTGTCTCCAGGCAGACAGTGTCAGAGCTGAGTTAATTGCTTGGTGGTATAGGAAAAAACACACATCAGAATCAGGATCAGAACTGGACCACCGTTTCAACCCATTGTAAAACTCAGTCTTTTTCCTCAATTGACTCAAACAGACTACCCAAAAGTTAATCTTTTCAAGGGTGGTGCTAGAACAACTGGACAAACATATGCAGAAAAATTAATCTCAACCTATGCTTCACACCTTATACAAAAATTAACTCAAAATTAAGTTTTAAATAGGTCATGTGGATCATTTTACATTTGGGTCATATCTAAAACTTCTGGGGGGGGTATAAGAGGAAATCCTTGTGACCTTGACTAGGCAAAGTGTGTTTTTTTTTAAGATTTTATTTATTTACTTTTAGAGAGAGGGGAAGGGAGGGAGAAAGAGAGGAAGAGAAACGTCAATGTACAAGAGAGACATTGATTGGTTGCCTCTCTCACGTACCTGGACCCACCGCCTAGGCATGTGCCCTGTTACCAGATCAAAGTGGGGCTTGGCTGCCCATTGCCACCAAAAGGCAAACTCTAGAGGCAGAGGTTAGTGAGAAAGGGAAAAGGTTTTTATTCAAGTGCTGACTAATCTGGGAGAATAGCAAACTCCCCAACTCAAAGCTCATCTCCTCCGTGAAACCCAGAAAAGCCCAACTGTCCTCAGCAAGGCCAAAACAAAGGCAGTGACCAGAATTCCTGCTCCACTTCAAGGTGCCATCCTCTGAAGCCCGAGGCAGCTTCTAAGTGGTTACCCAGGTACATAAGCTTGCTAGCCTTGAGTGTGCTCACTGTAAGAACTTCCTTCTGCTGCCTCCTTGCCCCAGGGGCAGGGGAGAATGCACTCAGTTCAACACAAGTGCCGAGAAACTCAGTGTCTTTGCCGTGGCCCCGGGCAGTTGAAAAGGTGTTGTCTGGCAGCACGCCACGCCCTTGGCACCCAAGGAGCACGGCTCAGTGCAGAAGCGGCTCCCAGGTTCCACCCCGGTGGCTTAGCTCCATCTCCCCTGACAGTCCTTCCTACTTCCCTGCCCTCAGCTGCTCCCAGTGGTCCGGACAGAATGCCTATCAATACCATCCAGACCAAGAATCAAAGCCACAGCCTTTCAGCGTAGGGGATGACACTCCAACCAACCGAGCCACACCGGCCAGGGCACTGTGTGCAACTTTTTCAAAAATAACCAGAATGACAGGGGAACCTAAAATGGAATACAAGCTGGGAAATAAACCAAAGTGTATTATAAATGAATCATATACCACCACTGAAGGGGATGGGAAGTGAAAGAACTAACCTAAGTAGCTCTGGAAAACAGTTTGGACTGGGTACTGTAAGACTAAAGACACAAAAACAGACCTGCACACAAGTACTATGTTCTAGTCAGTAAAATTGCTTCTCACAGGGATACACATATCGGTTGGCAGTTCTGAAACCACTTCATGTGTGTGTACACGAGGGTTTAACAAACAACTAAGTACACTGCGTTTTTGTTGTTCACAGTAGTTACTGAGACAGGCCAGCAAGCCAGGACAAGTGGAATAGGAGATCTGAGGCAGATAGTTAAATGGCCAAGCAGTTTTCAGCCACCCAGTAAGTCACAAAATCCTATTTTCACAAGAACTTGGCCTTGGAACACCAGCTGTCCCTGGACAACAAATTCTTCGCTTCTGAAATGGTTCTGGTGTTCAAGGGCACTCAAGAGTAAAAGGTTTACATTTCCCCTCCCCAACAGAGGATAAATAGCTCAAATCACCCTGCTCAGGGAGATAGGTAACAGAAATGCAATTAGTGCCTTTTGTGCCCACCACACCCAGGAACTGACAAGTCAGGAGAATAAATCTCATTTTGGCGCATCAGCATAAAGCTGATGAATATTGTATTGATATTTTCCCCTGAGACCTCCCCTAAAATTCCCGCCTTTAGAAAACAAATAAGAATCCTCAAGTCAAAGACCAGCTCCCGCTGTCTCAGGAGCACTCCCACGCCTTTCTTCCCTCGCAGGGGGGCACCTTTACTTTTCTCTCCCAAACTCTACGGGTCCCCATGAGACTTGCAACCAGGGGAGCATCGGGCAGTGGCAGCTCATCCCAGGCTAAACCCCTGAACCTGCCTCCAAGGCCCCTTTGCTCTCTGAGTTTTCCCAGAGGTAACACCAGCCCTGCTGTGCCTCACTCCTTTCCTGTAACATTAACACCTCCAGAGCGCCAAGGCAGAGCACCGTCCACGCTCTCTCCTGTCACTTCTTCTACCCTAAGCCCTTCCTTGTTTCACTGTCCCCAGCTTTAATAAACATACTCTCAAAATCACCTGGACTTGGGTTGCAAAATCTTTCCTGCACTAACTCAAGAACACACACACTACAAGCTAGCCCAAGGCACACCCACTCTGGGCCCAATTGCTGTCTAGTAACAATCACTGTGTACGAAACGCTGAAAATATGAACTGGCAAACACTGAACCATTGCTTCTAGGGCAAATACAGAGTTAGGTTCTTGCAAGGTCCTGGTCATAATGTTTGCGTCAATCTATCAACACATTACCTTTTTCTACCTGAATTTCTTTTCAAAGACAACTAATTTAATAGATACTGTTGATTCACTAACATTGAACTCACAGCCAAGAACACTATAACTCATGCCTGAATGAGGCATTCCTAATCACATTTTCTCTATAAGGCACTTCACAGCCTCCTTGCGCTTAGGAACACCAGACAGCACTTCAGCACTACATGTGGGGGCCACGTTAAGTAGTGAAATCACCAGTAAAAAGCAAGAAGGCAGAGTCCTCTCATTTGACCACTACCAGGCCAAAGTTTGTGTGCCTGAGGCTTCGAAAGGCCAAAACTCAAAATGTGAGGGTTTGGAGTACGGAAAGTTTAATTGATCTAAAAGGCATGTACCGAGCAGATGGGAGACCTAACAGTGCCTCAAATCCATCTTGCTCACTGGACTATGTTAAAGGCTTTTAAGAGGCTAGGGGGAAGTGCTGGTGGGCCAAGTTGTACCTGGAGGACCCTCGAACTTGGCCTTGGAACACCAGGTCTTCCTGGCCAACAGATTCTTTGCTTCTAAAATGGTTCTGGTATTCAAGTTCTGGTTATGTCCCCATCCTTTGTTTGGAGGGCAGGAGGGATTTTGGTTCCTGGTGCAGCTGGAGGTCAAAGTTCTCTCCTCTGCACATGCTTCCGCTGCATGCCTGGTGGTTTGGGGCTGCTGTCTCTGAAAAGCAACTCAGTATCTTGTCAAACAGCACAGGACGATTATGAGCTGGTTCTGCGTTTATGTGACCTCAGCTGGGAATGTGAGCCTCAGGCACGCAAATCTTTCAGTATTCTCCACATGTCTGCAAATGACCCCCAAAGTCCCCTGAGTATTGATTTTGGTATTACAAATAAATTTCAGCGAGTAGGCAAATTTGCAAATATACAATCCACAAATAACAAGGCTCAACTGTATATTGTAGACCAATGATTTTCAACCTTTTTCACCTCATGACACATGAACTAATTGCTAAGATTCTGTGGTAGACCAAAAATATATGTTTTGCTGATCTGACAAGAAAAATAGGTATAATTATGATTTATTCACACTGGACGGCTACTGCTTGTTGTGTTGGCTGTTGTCATTTTTAATTTGACAGTCTAAGGCAAGAGAGGTCAGAGGCCCTGACTGAACAGTCAGGCATTGCATCTTATAAAAATTCTTGTGGCACACCAGCATACCACGGCATACCAGCTGAACACTGCTGCTGTAGACAATGAGAACCAGATGGGGGAACAAAGTATCAACTCAGCTGTCTCCCTGAGGTCAGTTATGTCCCCTGAGTGCACTAGACTTTCTGGAGCTAAATTCCGAGTTCAGGCCGGAGGGGCTTGAACGCTTACAGGCCAAGCATCCTCCCCTCCTTTCACAGAGGAGAAAGCTGAGGCCTGGAAAAAGGAAGGGACTTGTCCAAGTCATAATTAGCTCTGTCCTCTGGCTCAATCTTCCTTACTAACACTGGGCTGCCTCGGTTCTCATCTTCAGGATCCGAGGCTGGAGAGTTTTTGTGCAAAGGCCTGGGTGCTTGAAATCTAGACCTCAGCTTACCTAAACTGATGTTCTCCTATCCCACTATCTGTGATAGGGGGACTCAAGAGTTGGAAAATTTTAGCTTAAGGTAAAAAGTTGTAAGTTTAACAAGTAATGTATATGTTAAAACTTTTGTTTCAGAAACTACAGATAAGGCCTGGCCTGGTTCCTGGGAAAACAGCTGACCTCCTGGGGCACTGCTGAAGATTACCGCCTGGGGACAACTGGAGGCATCTGGGCCTTTGTGTTCCAGGAAGAGACAGAGGACCACCGCCCCAGCTAACAGCTAACTGCCCAGGACAGGCATGTTGCAGCTTCTTTCACCTAATCCTCCCTGAATCTCAAAGCCCTCACCATACCTTGTTATTCCCTGGTATTAAAACCTTGGCCTGGAAAGAGAAGACAAGATGGTCTGTTAGGGTATGAACCCACCATCTTCTCAGATCACAGGCCATCTGAATAAAGTGCCCATAAAGATTCAATCGCTGTCATTGCTTTTTGGGTTTGGTAGTGACAGGCAGCCCGAACGCCGGTGTCTTTTCCGGTTTCACCAGAAAGAACTTCTAAACATCTCCAGCCTTAGGCTCACTCACAGACCTGCTCTCCTCCCTACCCGCACTTGCTCCCCAGGTGATCTCATCCATTCTCATTACTTTAAGTGTCATCTACATGCAAATTGACAGCTCCCACCGAGACCTCTTCCCCTCAACTCCAGACTCCAGTTTCCAACTGCTTTCTCTACATCTCACCCAACACCTCCAAAATAGATCTTTTATTCCCTTCCCATTCATTCCCACCTTAGGAAATGGTAACCCCAATTGCTCAGACTAAAACCTTGGCCACCATTCTTGAATCTTTTCTTTCTCTCTCTTATTCTACATCTGATACAGCGAACAATTCTGCTGGCTCCAAGCCCTTCCTGCAACCTCTACGGCCACCAGTTGGGCCCCCTGACTACCGCATTGCCTCCTGAATTAGGTTCTCTGGATCTGGCCTTGCCTTTACAGTCTGCCAAACAGCAAGTTCCTGCTCCTCGCTACACCCTCCGGTGGCCTCTGTCTCACTCAGAGTAAAATCCAGGACCACCGCCGAAGCCCAAGATATTCACCAGCTCTGATGTCTCCTTTCACTCCGCCTCCGCTTACTCCCCTGCTCCAGCCGCAAGGCCCCTTGCTTCTCCCAAACACTCAGGTGTAGCTTCAGCTGGACCTGGGCTCTTCCTGGTCCTTTTGCCTGGGAAAATCATTTCCCAGAAAGCAGGTCTGTGTATCTTCAACACCTTCTGCCCTGAACAAGCAGAAGATATGGGTTGCAAACCTTTGCTTGCCAGGTCAGGAGTCCCATCACCTGCCGGTGATCTTCAATTCTGTACATTCTTTTTCCACTTCAAGGTTGGATTTCCATTTCTCTCCCCAGGTTGGAAACTGTCCCTGATCACCGGAGAATCTAATTACTACTTCTTCTAAGTGAGCTCTCAGTCTCTGTTATGCAAATGTGGCTATAATTGAGTCAGACAGGTTTTGTGGCAGTTTTATCTTCCCTCCAACCTCCTTCCTCTCTACCCCCTTTCAAACTGGAGTTTTATCGTGAAGGCTCCGGAGGTCCCCAGCTCCCGAACCACGGAAACCACCTAGATTATCCCCTCTGGATCTCAGGAGCCACAACAGGCCCGCCTCGGGGCAAACAGAAGGAAAAGTAAGCAGCGTTTAGTGGCATTTATTTTATTTCTTTGGAGATGCAAATCAAATGGATGCTTCCGTTTGAGCTCTGGGAGTGGCTGTGTGGGGCGGGAGGAAGTTGGCTCTGGGACTACGAGAAAAGACTGAGAGGTGATTCAATGTGGGGTGGGGGGAGAGGGAAACAGCACCAAACCCCAAACCGTTACATTTGTCATTTTGTCTTATTGAGAGTTTCGGGTCTTCTCTGGCAGCCTTGGCTGCAGACAGTGTGCTTCCCACGTCCCTAAGAGGGGGACAGCTCATGCCCCTGGCATCCAGGACAGCTTCCTCAGCGGCCAGCTCCTGATGATCTGTAGTGGCTTCCTCAAGAGGGGCAGAGCAGAAGACAGGTTCTGTTTGAGGTCTGTTAGTTCATTCAGTCACTCATTCCAATGACACATTGAGCACCTACTTCATGCCAAGCAATATTCTACGTGCAGGGAATATGGCAGTGAACAAATTAGTCAGAAGCTTCCGATCCAACAAGGGGAGATAGACAATACACAGACAAGTACATCAGGTCCTGTAGCAATGAGTATTAAGAGGGGGAAACAGATGAAGAGAACAGAGAGTGATAGGAACAGCGCAATTTGGAAAATGCAGACAGAGGAGGACTCTGATACATGGACATTTGAACAAAGCCACCAGACCTGTTTGTCTGGACCCAGCGGACAAAGTACTGGAGAGCTACAAACCTGCCTGCGAGAGTTCAGGCTCCGCCTCAAACCAGTTGTGGGACCTTGTGCGTGTTTGACCTGTCTGAGGTCCGCAGCTCACCTGTTAAATGAGACACCACGTAAGAGTGTGTGGAGCTCAACTGCGAGGGCAGTATTAGCCTTCCCTGTGGCTCTTACAGAACCTGTGTTGCTTCCGTGGGGCACAAGGTCGACCCCTTTCACAAGGAGGCAGCTCCGAGTTGGGAAGGCAGACAACTCTGGGAAGGGAAGAGAGGTGGCAGCCGTACAGCTGGGGCAGGTGACAGAGTGACTGAAGATGGGAAAGCTGGGAGGTCCCAATGCTCACTTTCTCCCCTCAAGAATGCACAACATCGTAGGAGTCACCTTGAATGCAATATTTCTGCATATGTAAAAATCATTTGCAAATATGGATCCCTTATTATTAGTAACAGATAATTTTTGTTATACCTCCCACTGCCTGAGCTTGAGTTTTGTGATGACAGGGACCAGATTTTTATTATTCCCTGTAATTCCTGGCGCTTGATGCATAGTGGGTGATCAGGAAGTGTTTAATGAATAACCAACCATTTCTGACACTCTCCTCTACCCAGTGCTGTGGCATTGGCTAAAGGCAGGGGACTCTGTGAAATTTTATTCATTTACTTTCAGAGAGAAGGGAAGGGTGGGAGAAAGAGAGGGAGAGAAGCATTAGTATGTGCGGGATACATCCTACAGTTGCCTCTCACACGCCCCCAACTGGGGACCTGGCCTGCAACCCAGACATGGGCCCTGACTGGGAATCGAACTGGTCACCTTGAGATTTGTAGGCCGGCGCTCAATCCACTGAGCCACAGCATCCGGGGCAAGGAAGGGTGGGGCAGGGGCTGCCAGGGGACTGTTTGAAACCTAGGTTGAACTTCGGTCTCAAACCTGGGTGACTCAGCAAGGGATTAGGGACTTCGGGAATCCTCTTTCTATGTAACTCCTAGGCAATGTTAGGATGTTGGAACTGATGCCCCAGGTTTCCAAGAAAGGAGTGAATTGCAAGGGTCTTCTCTAAAGGGGAACAGAGTCCTCTCCTCCTCATCTCTCGTCTGGACTCCAACATTGGAACCTAATTGCTGTGATTATAGAGAAATAAATCAATAATTATCCTTCATATACAAGGGGGTATGTGTTTGTGTGTGTGTTCATTTACTTTGTGATATGCGAGTATTTCTACAAGTCAAATATTAGCTGAAGCTAAGAGTTTGTGTTCAGCTTGGTTTCCATGGTAATGCATCAGATTTCTTTGCTTCATCTGTTATGGAGAAACTCCTTTTCTAAAGAGAGGAGGGGCAGGATTAGTGAAAGAGAGAAGGGGCCACCATTTGCATGGGCCTCAACTGCTCCCAGACAAGGCAGCGAGGTGGTGTTGGTGTAAACCCGGCCTGTCTGTTTGCCTGTGGCTGGGCCCAGAGCTGGTGGATGGACAGATGGGTTCTCCCCCTCTCCCAGATTCCTGCTGAGCCCCCGCCCCACCCTGACAGCCAGGCTGGTGCTACAGGCACAGCTGTGCCCAGAGACTTAATTACACGCTTGGGATAACGTTCTCTCCAAGACCAGGTATTAGTTTTTAAAATAGAGGGATGGCAAGGGGTTGAAATAAAGACAGAAGCTGGGGAGAGGCAAGGAGAAAAGGACAAACAGACAGAATCAGAAAAAGACACAATAACCTTTTGACCTTTTGCTATTTTGGGTGAACAATAGCAGTCCCCAGAGACAGCTAGCAGAGGTTCGGGCAGAAGATGACTCAGGCCCAAACACTTCCCAATTGCAGGTTACCCATGTGTGATACAAAGCATGCGAACCCATGAAACCTCCTCCTTCTTCCTGCAATTATATAAAGAGGACCCCACCCTTTTCTCTTAATATTTTCCAATACGGTTACCTTCGAAGAGCAAGGGGACACATCCAAAGAATCACAGACTTGTGGCTCTGTTTAAAGTGTATGACCATGGACCTGGCACTGTTTTCACACAGTCACGTGTTGATTAACTAATTTCATTTCTACAAAAAGTCTTTGATATAGTTACTACTAGGAGCCCCCGTTTTACAAAGAGGGAAAGGGAGGCACGGAGAGGTTAAGTAAATCATCTAAGGTCACTCAGCCAGCAAGTGGCAGAGCCAGGCGTCAGACTCCAGGCTTCGTGTTTGTGACCTCTCCACCGTCTGAGCCGGAAGAGAACTTGGAGAACATCCTGTCCAACCACCTCACTTCACCCAGAGTGACTTGCTCCAAGTCATACAGCTTGTGAGCTGCAGATGCTGTGGGCAAGTGCCCAGATACTTTAGCCACAGCTACTCCCTCCCCTCCTGAAAAAGGTCAACAGGAGCAAAGTTCTTCCCTCCAACCTCAGTTGCCTCCTCATCCCAAGATTTGTTGACCTTGCTCCCTTTGAGGTGACCTTTCCCAGATGCCTCTGTCAACCATGCCTAAGTCTCACCCCCTGGGTGAAGGGGGGACGCTCTGCCCAGCAGTCCTGCTAAGAGTGGCAGTACCGCCCACCACCCTGTCATCTCTGCCTCGCTCATCCCTGTCAGCCGCCTCCCAGCTCCCAGCTGTCTGTCAGCAGCTGCTCCGGGATATAAATAACCAGCCCTTGGCAGAGGCGCCATGGCAGAGAGGGATGGGGTGGGGGGAGGAGACCGAGTGGGGCCGGTGACAAGCAGGGAAGACTCTCAGGGGTCTCCACTGGGCTCTGGGTGCAGACATTCTGAGCTGCTCCTCAGAGGGGCTAGTTGCCGCCTGCCTGAAAAGGGGAGGGAAACTGGGTTTTAGCAGGAGGCCGCTGAGCAGATGTCTGAGGCCTTCCATCTCTCTGGGCCTGATGCAAAGGGCACAGCCCCAGTTCTTCCCTCCGTCACCTGAGTCTTGAGGAAGCGAGTGGGGGACTCCTCCCCTACAATGTTTGTGGGCTGTAAGGAGCTAATTCTGTAAAGAGAAGACCGTTGTGAAGCGGACAGGGCCCCTGAAGCTTGGTGAAAGCACAGAGTGGAGGCAGAAATAAAAATTAAAAGGAAGGTTTGGCAAAACTGGGGGGACAAGAGACGGATTTCAAATTGCACTAACATTATGAAGCCTGGAGCGCTCGCTGGGTGCGCCCACGCACATCGCCACACTGCCGCCCCGCAGCGCCGGGCTGAGCACCGCCTCCGCTTTCCAGATGAGAACGCGGGGCGCCATGAGGAGGCTCAAGGAAAGGCAGGGCTGGAGGAAACTTCGAGGTCATTAGGTTCCGTCCCCACATTCTGCTGGAGACTCACAAGGAAGGTAGTGACAAACCCAAGACCAGGTAGTGGCAGGACTGACTAGAAACGGCCACCAGCCTGCAGCTGTCCTTCCCTTGGGCTACGGGGCTGATTCAGCTGGTCCCCTTAGGAAAGCCATGTGAGAAGTCCCTCCTGCTTAGGCAAAGCTAGGGGACGGAGTCCCACATGGAAACATCAAGGGACCTATTTTACGGCTTGATAAAGGCCGCCCTTCCAATAGCTGCGTTAGGTAGTGGGGGGTGTCCTCACTCTTACGTGTGAATCGGAATCCCGGGGAGGAGGTTGAAACAGTGCGGTGCCTCACTCACCCCCAGAGTTTCTGAGTCGCTATGTGTTGTGCTCACATTTTTATTTTCTGTGTATCATGATGTGTTGAATCTCAAACACATTCCTGGCTGGGGAGAGAGGCTGCCTCTCTCATGGCCAACCAATTCTTAGAGATCAAAAAGGACGCGTCTGGCAGTATGCCTCTGATACACAACCCAACCAGTCCAGAGCCAAACCTCCTCTAGCTGGCCCGCTCTCCCCTCATTACGCCCTGGGAGGCAATAGTCCTCGGCCTTAATCACACTCGCACTTGACAGCCCTAAACTGTCTACCCTGCCCTGCCTTGCCTTTCCCCAGGAAACCCCCAACGAAGGCCCTGACCTAGCCTCTTCCCTTCCTCCTGTTCCTTCTGCTTCCTGACAATGCTGGTGCTTCCCCACATGGCCCTATGGGATGTGCCTCCTGTTTCTAGAAGCTGTGAGTGTTAGTAAACTTTGTTTTCCTGAGCCTTCCTGTGTCTCTTCTTGTGGCCACACCTGACTGACCATCATATAAAAGAACACACAGCGCACAGGGCTGAGGTGAGGCCCAAGAATTTCAAGTTCTAACAAGTTGCCAGGTGACACTGATGTTGCTGGTTCCAGGGAACCCACTCTCCGCAGGGAGGGCCCAAAGGCCCCTGGGGAAAGGAGCAGTGCGGTTTGCATGGGGCCCAAGGAGCCTCTTGAAAGGAAAAGGATCCAGACCCTGATCTCTTCTTTTCTCACATTCAGTAAGTCCTGATGGACTGAGATGGTGACGGCCGTGGACACGGCTGAGAGAATGGGCACCAAGGGCCACAGGGAGAATTTACCCTAGGGAAGGGGATGTAGACAGGGCTATGCGGTGTGGTCCCTGGCCTGGCAGCGTCAGTCAGCATCAGCATCCGGTGGGAGCTTGTTAGAAGTGCGCATTGGTAAGCCCCACCCCAGACCTGCCGAATCAGAATCTCTGAGGCTGTGGCCCCAAATGCGTGCTTGAACATGCTCTACAGGTAATTCTAAAAACAATAAAACTTGAGGAACGCCAGTCTAGACTCACCATCTGGCCTTAATGCCGGAGCCTAGATTATGTTGGTGACTGGTTTTGGCACAGAATGGGGCTGTGGCAATTGTTAAAGAGAAAACCACAGGCCCCGAACGGTCACACTTACGCTAAAAGTCCATGCTACCAAATCTAGATTTAATACCTGGTCAAACTGCAGTTTCAGCCTCTCCTAGGAACACAATCTTGATCAACCAGTATGAAATTTCCTGGTGAACACCAATGAGGTAATTAAGCTGTTACCTGGACACTTTCCATCCCACCCCACCCCACCCCAAAAAGAAGAGCCATTCTGCTTGAAAAAACCCTTCCCAAAACAATTTCTTCTTTTCTCTTTTCGTTTCTTAATAGCTCCCTTTCCTCACCCTTCTTCCTATGAAAACCTTCCATTTTCTACAGCCCTTTACAGCACCTTCTATGTGGTGGACAGGGTGCTGCCCGATTCATAAATCATTTAATAAAGCCAATTAGATGTTCACCTTTACTTGGTTGAATTTTGTTTAACACTAGAAACTCTCCCCGATCCAGCTACTTAACTGGTGGCCTTTGGGGACAGTGGCTGACCACGTAAGCATACACTTATTTGCAGTATGTCTGGGGACCAAGATTGGAACATCCCTGTGCTGGTCTGTTCGAGAGCCCGCTCAGCAAGGGCATCGAGGCAGCAATGGAGAAGCACCACTGGACTGTGGAGACCACTGTTGGAGCATCATTTCATGAGGCAGAGACTGGCCAGGCCCTCCTATTACCTACTTGCTGGTCCCTCCCGACTTCACAAACCCTGGGACTTTTCTAACAGTCACAAGGGGCAAGAGTTGGGGAAGAGGAGAGGGGCATCAAGAAAGAGACACTGGACTTCCTGCTAAACTGAGCTGATGAATGCTTAAAGGATTTGCTGGTACCTGCAACTGAGAGTTTCTGACTAAGGGTAACCCAGGCCCAGGGCTAAGGAAGGAGGTCATTTTAAGCATAGCACGTGGCCCAGCATCTTTACCTGCTCTGAAAGACTGTAGCATTCAAGCAGCTGAAGATGATTCCATGAAGGCCTGCTGCCAGGGTGGGTCCGGGAGAGGAGGGAAAGGGAAGATGTCCCTGAGCACTAGGGGGACTCCAGCCCCATCCTCCCTCCATGTCTGGCTCACACCCACAGCTCCCCAGCCCGAAGGCTGGTTCCCACCTCATGCCTCTTCTGACGCTGCTCCTTGGCCTGGAATGCCATTCTCCCCGCTGCCCACATGACAAGCTCCTGTGCCTCTTTCGAGAGTTGGCATGGGGCCCCTTTCTCTGGAGATTTTCCAGACCTGCCCTCTCACGATATGTCGCCATTCCTTCGCACACCCCCACTGGACCCTACACGCACTTCTGTCGTGGCACAGACAAGCTTTTCTGCCAGATTGTAAACCACAAGAGCAGAATTGCCTTGCCTCTCTCTCTACACTCAGCACCTCCCATGGTGAGCAAGACAGAGCTAAAAGGCAAGTGTAAGTTTTATAAAGTTGTCCAAATAGGGAATTAAACCTTGGTGATGAGCCTTAAATGCCTGAGAGTTCGCCAACTAAACTACCAAGACTTTTGCCCCTAATCTGCTTAAGAAGCCATCCTACCCTGGGAGCTCCCAGTTTGATGAGGGAACCAAGCTCCTGCCCCTGAGGAGCTCCAACCTGGTAGGAGTGACCCATCCCTTGCTCTCAGAAAGTTTCCAGAATGATGGGTAAATATAATATATTCTGCTGACACTGCTTCCTGCCCTTTACTGGTTCCTTTTCATGTAATGGGAAAAGTGGCCCCTGGAAGCCCAAGGCTAAACTGTTCTACAGTTCACAGTCCAGAGGAAGAGTCCCATGTCCTAACGGCAGGTCTCAGAGAAGGCGCTATGTGGCCCGGCCAGGTGCCCATCCCTTGGGCAGGTAGGACAGGGTGAAGGAGAGGGAGCTGGTCAACCCTTCTCATCTACACAGAATGGGTTTCTCATAGGAAAGAGTTCTGGTATAGGGGCAGGGGGATGGCAAGTTGTGTTGGAAATTAAAAAAAAAAAAATACTGCCTCAGGCTGCTGAGGAGGCTGAACACAAAAATCCAGCCCAGAATGGAGATGTGGGGCGCGTGTGACAGAAGCAAGTGCAAATCAACACTCCAGAGCACACTGAGGTGCTGAGGGATCCTGGGGGTTGAGGTGGAGTTAAACACGAGAGATTACAGGGGGAGTTGAAGCTTGACCTGGAACTGGAAGAAAGAGAGCAACAGGTGTTTGGGGCAGAGGAGGCTGAGCGGTCCTGGGGAAGGGGGCTGGGATGGGTGTGTTGAGGGGTACTCTAAGAAAGGAGAAGCATTTTCTCAGAGGAGGCTTCAGACCTGAGGCCCTACCATGCCCACAGACCTCACCCAGTCCTTAGGCACAACAAAGGCCACGCCTCCACCCTCAGTGCTTGGGACCAGCTCTTGGGAACCTACATTCTTACAACTGAAGAGAACTAAGTGCAGCTTTACTCCTGCGGAGGGAGAGGTAGGGGAGGGGTACTCAAGTCCCGTGGAATTAGGGGTAGTGGTGTGTATGGGGTGGGGAAGAACAGAGTGACAGGTTTTTAGCCTGTGAAAGGAGCGGAGTATGGGGTGGGTGAGAGAACAGAGCAGCCCTCAATGTTGTCATGGCAACACAGACACATCCAACTGTGCCTGTAAACACCACTATGTGAGTCTTCCTAAGCCCAGCCCCAGGACCGAACAGAACGGGGACAGCTGAACCCCGGGTGCGGAGATCACCCACCCAAAGGGCCTGCACTGGGCATGGCTGTGCCCTGCATGGGGCAGACCCCCTGCCAGAGGTGGGATTAGGGGCTCTGGTCAGAGGTCACCTCTCCCCTTGGAACAGACAGAAAAGCCCCACATGCAAAGTGCTTCATCTACAGAAAGGAATCTGGATGGTGCAGCGTGCACACGAGGGCCGGTGGGAATGTGGGGAGCAGGGAAGGGTCTCCTACCAGGTGGGCACAGAGTGGGGCACGGCTCTGCCCACGCATATCCCATGAAGCCCAGGGTTCCTGGCCGGGACCGGGGATGTGGTGAAGCAGGCTCTGTCATCAGGTGGGGGGATGGGTTGTGCTGGGCTCTGATGGATCCCAAGCAGCAAATCCCTTCAGTTGGCTGGGTGGGGGAGAGGTGGCCTGGAAGGAATTTTCCCTTCACTCTTCTCTCCTTGTCTCCCTCCCTTTTGATTTTCTTGCTCCCACGTCCTCTGCTTATCTTCTCTTTGCTACTCACCTCCCTCTCTCCCGCACACCATGCTGCTCGTCCCTCTTCCTCTTCCCCTCTCTGCTTTAGTACGCCTCTTATTCTCTCAGTCGCTCCCTTCTCTCCCCCACCTGCCTTCTCTCTATTTAAATCGATACAAAGCCGGAGGAGTAGGTGGAAAAATACGGCGCTGGGGACAGCAGGGAGGAAGGTCTTTTTCTTCTTGCTACACTAGAACCAGAGCAGAGATCCCAAGAGGCATTACCCTAGGGTTACAGGCACTGGCAGCCCCCCTACCCCAACACTACCCCTCACTGGTGGCACTGGGGGGAGACTGACCTCTGGGGAGGAGAGAAGGGTCTCGCCTCAGTCCCCTCTTGTGTGCCAAGGCGCTGCAGCTAATTGTGATTCCAGATCCATGGAGATGCTAGAACTTTCTAAGTGTGGCTCATCTTGGGTCCAGTCCCACGGAAATCCGAGGTAATCTGCATTTGTAGTTTGGCCAAAGCCAGCCAAAAGCATCTGGGCAAAGAGTCCTCATGGACCGATAAAGGTGGAGCATGGGAGGAGGCCTGGGCCGCTGTTCTGGGAGCTCCCAGAGGTACAGGAACACCCATGCCAGGCCTTTGCGCTGGGTGGGCCTAGAACTGGGGCTGATAGGCCCTGGCCAGGTAGCTCATTTGGTTAGAGTGTCCTCCCAATATGCCAAGTTTGTGGGTTCCACCCCCAGTCAGAGAACATACAAGAATCAACAAATGAATGCAAAAATAAGTGGAATGACAAATCAATGTTTCTGTCTCTATCTCTCTGTCTCCCTAAAATCAATAAATAAAAATTAAAAAAAAGAAAAATAGAGCTGGGGCTGGAAGGGAGGGCATGGGTCAGCCGGAACCTCTGGTGTGGACTCCAGGTTGGTTGGGAAGACTTTCTCCAGAATTGAAACTAGAGTTCAGTCACAAGAAAGGTACTTTGATTTCCATTCTGCTTGAACAGAAATACTTCTTAAATTGTAAAACCGCCCAGCGGGATGGGAGCTGTTCCTAATGGCCCCTCACACATCTCCTGGAGCTTACAGACCCTTATTAGTGGGAGGTGACTGCCCACTGAGGAGCTCCCCCACACGGGGAGACAACTACACTAGCCATAGGCTAGCCAAAGAGTACCATGGGATGTCACACCGACCCCCCAAAGGAACTCTTGGCTCAGAAGACCCCATTCCCCCACAACTGATCCAGATTTATAACCAGAGTCATCTTAAAGGCCCCTGGGTCACAGAGTATGGGCTAAGTGTGGCGAGTAGGGCTGTCACACTGAGAGCCTTCACTCTTGTCCAGGGCCCCACATTTTGGGGAAATACCCCAGGTGGCCGGGGTGGTCAACCTTAACGGTTGCATGTGTGTGCAAAATGACTGGAACACACACCACACAGGAAAAGAGAGAGGGCCAGGCTAGCACACGCAGGCGGTGACGGTGAGGATGTGTACAAGTCTAAGCTTCCTTCGGTACTCACCATAGTCCACGCCTGCCGATCCAAGTGGCCGTTGCTGCTGCTGTAGAATTCTAGACATTCCAGAGCACTCTAGCTTTTCACAGCTTTCTCATCTAGTCTCCTATTTCATCTTCACAGCAATTTCCCAGAGGTCCCTTCCCTAACGTCCAAGATAGAAACTCTAAATTCAGAGAGGTTAAGTGACTTGCCTAAGGTCACACAGCTAATTAGATTTGACAGAGTGTTTCCCAGATGTTTCCAGTGGGTCCGAAATGCCTTCTTTTTCAAGAAGAGATGGCACATTGCTTTGTAGCTCACTGGTCTAAAACACATTGGATCGAACATTGGTCTAATACAGCCTAGGAACTTGCCCCTCCAGGACCTCCTGTGCTTGGGACAGGGTGGGAGGAGTGGGCAGCTGTCCTGCAAGATAAGGGAATAAATTAAAAACTAAAATGTCTTAAAAAACAGCAACCCCCACAAGACTTGTGACCTGCACCTCAGCGCCAATTTATTTTCTCACGTGTGTGTGTGCATGAGCGTGCACACGCACAGGCCACCGTCTGCCTGAGTGCCCTGGGCGTCCTCTTGCTGCCTACTGGCATTCGCTTGGCCTGGCCTGCCCCCAGAGCCGAATCCCCGATCTCGAAGGGGGCCAGCTCCCATTCCTGCCCTCCAAGCTGTCCTCTTGTGGGCAGGGGACACGCACGACGACTTGACACAGGCAAAGAAAACACACCAACAAATGCAGAGTGACGCCCCAGCTGTAGGAGTGTACGCGGCCACGCCAGGGGGCAGATGGAAGGAGCAGAGAAACAGAAATTGGGGGTGCTGAGTCCAAACAGCTATGTGCCCTGTTCAGAAGCTCTCAGAAGGGAAAGCTCTCACTGGTATGTCAGTCCTGAGGCCCCTCCACATACAGTGTGCATTAAACACGATTGGGTGGATGCTTAAAACTTCTAAGCTCTGGCCCCAGTCCTGAGGCTCCCAGGGGGTCTGTGGCAGGAAGGTGAAGTGGGGCAGGACCCCAGATTTTGTTCCTGCCAAGGGCTAGAAGGGAAGGGCTTCATGGAGGGCTGGGCCAGTCACCTCCTGTGGTCAGAGAAGCAGTCTGCATAGCAGCCAGGAGACGAGGCTGTGCTGGCAGCGCCCCAAAGCGACACAGAGACCCCGAGACCCCGTCCTCTGTTCTGTCGGGCTCCTCCTCCCCTAGAATAACTGGCTCTCTAAACGAGCTGGGAGAGAGAGGCCATCGCTCCAAGGAGGAGACATGAAGGTCGCATGCATCAGGTCATGCCGAGCTCCTGACAGCTAGCCCTGCCTGCCTCCTTCCTGCGGCTCTTCCTCCCCATGGGCCTCCTTTGAGATCTTCTGGAGGTTGATTTAAATCCAGCTTTTTAAAAAATCCCTACCTTGTATCCCTTGGTTTACGTTCCCTGGGCTCCAGTTTTCTGCTTGTAATGTGGACCGTACTGAAAAGATATAAACATCTCTGTTTGAACAGCCTCTGAGGGGCAACAGCAGCTCCCTGCCTCCCCTGGCAGGGCAGGGGTAAGACAGGCCGGCCCTCTCACCCCTGCCCCGCCCCGGGCCTGGGGGCCTGTCTGCCTGCGGGGGCAGCAGGCAGGGATGTGAGGAGGAGAGCGCCCCTGCTCCCCGCACCACCGCTGTGTCTGCAGTTTACAGCCGGGCACCTAATTTATAAGCTGTTTTTACTGCTGTTGTCAAACAGCCACAAACCAAAGAAATAAAGTAGCCAGAGGAACAATATACCCCCTCTGCCTGGGCCCTCCCAGCCTGTCTGCTGTGTCAGGGCCTCTGTCTGAGGGCTGGGAGCTGAGGTCCCCTGACAGACCCTCCAAAGTCACCCTCCCAGAGCCCGTGAGGGAGAGAAACACATTTGAGGAGACCTGTGGGGAAATCAAAGTTGGGTCACTACACTGGGACCCCTCAGCAGAAAGCCCCTCGTCCCTCCCCCACCCCCAGAGCAATGAGGACTTGTCCAGACCTGCTGTCTTCTGGCTGAGCACACCTGGCAGCTGCCCTCCAGCCCTGCGTGTGGCCACCTCACCAGCTCCTCCTTGGTGCTGCCGAGAGGCGCGGGGCCAAGGATAGTATTTGGTGGAAAGAAGGTATTAACAACAGGGACTGCCCTGCGCGTGCACAGCCCTCGCGGTCCACCGCTGATGGCCCCAATTAGCACTTGGTTGTGTGGTGCCGTTCCCTCAGAGCCAACAGTGTCTTCTACAAAATGCTTGGGTGCCCCCTGCTTGTCACCTCTGCGCTGGGCCCAGAGTGGGCAGGTGACCCCTGTATATATGGGGGATTAAACAGCGTGATTCTGGGAGGAAAAGGGGACAAGAGCACATGAAGGAGGCAGCAGGCAGGCGTGAGGCTGTGGAGGGTTAGGACCACCAGGAGGGAAGACTGGGAGCCACTCTGGACAACCCCGCTGATCAGATGTTAAGGGCCCCAAAAGGTCTTCTCAGCAGTGATAAATGTCGCTTCTCCCAGGGCGTCCAGGGACTGTCCCAGAGCTGAGTACTGAGGACTGACTTTCCTGGCTAGAGAAGAGGAGACGGTCATGGCGACTCGGTCGCTGAATTCTGTGCGCTCTGGTTCAGCATGCATAACCAAGTCCGGCCACAGCTCTGAGCCAAGACCACCTGCCTCCACAGCCACCGAAACCACAAGCTCAGAAACCCCTGTCCTCAGCACCTCTCCTGTCCGCATGCTGCAACCCAGACACAGACATTAGAGCCCTCCTCCCTCTCACCAAGGCCAGGTGTCCCACCACCGACAGCAGCAGCACTTGGCTCTGCCACCATGTCCTTCATCACAGCCCTTTGCTGTCAGCCACTCCAGCACTCTTCCCACTTGCCCACCCCAGAGCCGGTTAGTCTAACACCCATCCACAGCCTGCATGGGCCTCGTCTCTGTAAGGAGAAGGAGCGACGCTACAGAAGGGACCTCAGCCGCTGTCTAGTTCCTGCCCTCGAGGAGCTCACAGTCACGTGGAAAACCATGACATGATAGGCAGCCATGATGCCAAAGACCACCTGGCCGGACCACCTCATTGTGAAGAAACTGGGAAGGGTTTAGTGACTCGCTCAATGTCACAGAGCAAGTCAGTGCAGAGCAGGAGCTGGGCGTCAGCACTCTTTCCAGAATTCACTGTAATAGTGTGGATTTCGTGTCAGACAGGCCTGAACTCCAGTCCCGGAGCTGACATTTTCCAGCCATGGGAGCTTTGAAAAGTCACCCACCATGTATGAATCTTAGTTTCCTTGTGTTTAAAACAAGGAGACCACCACACACACACACACGAGGGGACCCATATCGTGCTCACAGAGTTCTCATAACGATCAGGGTAAGGTGACGAGAAGTGTGGGGCAGTGGAATGAGTTGGTGGCAGATGGTGACCACAGGAGTGAAAGTGGTTGTAGAAGAAGGGACAGTAATGGTGGCTACTGTGACTTGCGTCAGGGACTGCGCATTTACTTCTTATCAACCCTCTGGAACAGGTGCTTTTACTTTTTGTGCAGTTGAAGAAAATGAGATGCCAGAAAGCAAGGAACAGGTCCAAGGTAACTGAGCTAAAGGTGGGAAGTGCACCACTGTGTGCCCCGCCCTATATCCCCCCCCCCCCCCCCCCCCCCCGTGGCTCTCCTGGACCTCTGCCTCATAGCAATTCATCTGACTTTCAACCTACAAACATTGATTGAGTTCCAGGGGCTTACAAAGCACTCTGAAGATATAGAACAGAATAAGGTTAAGTCCTTGCCCTCTGAGAACTTACAGTTTGGGGAGAAAGGACATAAATGTAAAAAGATGACAGATAATCCAAATCAATGCTACATAATTCCCACGTGAGTTCCAACCCAGGAGGAATCACAGCAGATTGGAGAGATCAGGGAAGGCTTCACGGAGGAGGCAGGGACTCTCGATGGGCCCTGGAGGCTGGGAGTGTTCAAGAAAAACGGGAAGGTAGGGATAGACTTTCCAGAAGGTAGAAGTGAAGTGAGCAAAGTTCCAGGGGAAGGGTCGTCTCAGTATGGAGAGGGGTATTGAGTCCCACATACATTGAATGCATGCCGTCTTTTCATGCACTCATTCACCGGTTTGCTCATCCATTCATTCAGCAAATATACCTTGAGTTAGCTACTATTTCTCAGGACAGAGGGATGAACAAGGTGTGGATGCTGTTCTGAAATAACTCAGTCTAGTTAGCAAGACCAATGGTGCAGTGTGAAAACATTAAGATAGAGAAATTTGGATGCTAAGGGACCCAGGGGAGGGGACCTCCATCTATTGCTGTTCAGCCAGGGAAGACCTTCTAGAGGAAGTATTGCCAACACTAAAACATGAAGGATACAAATATGGAATGATCTTAAAACATTCATACTCACTATCGTCATGATCAGCATTGTCAAAATAACTTACGTTTATTGAGCCCTCACTAAGTACCAGCGGCTCGATTGGATTCTTTACATATATTCTCTCTGTACTTGTGACATTCCCATGAGATGGCTGCCATTCATTACCTCTATTTAGAGATGAAGAAATGGAGACTGAGAGTACTTACGAGACTCACTTGGCCAGGAGGTGCCAGAGTCAGGATTCAAACCAGGTCAGATGGGTCATATTCTCTGTGCCGTTAGCCATTCGCCACACTAGAGGTCAGGAATAAGTATCTTAAGTCCTGTGGGGAATGTGTGTGCGTGTGCACGCACGCATGTGTAGTTGTGTGCACATGTGCGCGGGAGGGGGTGTTGGTTGATGGGGGTGTTTGTTTAACCCGTTGAAGGATGCTATCCCAGCCTGCCCGCAGGAATCCCCAGCATCACTCCAACTGCCCACACCTTCAGGCTCAGCCTTTCACCCCTGGAAAGGACGACCCTTCAGAATGTAAACCGGATGCTCTGAAAGGCCAGAGCACCAATAAGCAAAGGAGCTCCCAGAAGAGCCAGAGGCCTCTCCTCCTTTTTCCTGAGATTTACCCACTCCTTCAGCACCTTTGAAGTACTAGCCCTGGGAGAAGTCAGGGTTGAGGCACAGAGACGTGAGGCCAACTCTAAGTTATTGCCAGGGCAGCTCAGGTGAAGTCCTGCCTCTGTTGGCACCGAACTCCCCAATTAACAAAACACAACTATTGACCGAAATATAGTTATGGAGCTCATCCTTCAAGAGAGGAAGCCTGAAGTACCATGGCGGGCTGTAGGCCAGCTCTGCCATGAACTATATTGGGGTCTCAGGGTCTTCACCACAAAATAGGAAAAAGGGTGAGAAACACTTCTGGATGATCATGTGCCTTCCTGAGAGCCCCACAAGGTCAGGATGCACAAGATGGGGCTGGGCCTAGATGAGCAGCAGGGAGATGAAGTGTGATTGGGCAGGAGGAGGCCTGTGTCTTTCTCTTCCAGAGATTTAGGGTAAGGAGAGAGAGCAGAGCTCCTGGGGTTGTTCGTGTGGGGGATGGGAGGGTTAAATGAATCAAGTCTTAGAATGGCTCTTCATGCCCACCACCACGGGCCCCCCCAGGGCAGGCAGCCCTGTGCATCCCGTGACATCTGCGGGGTGGAGCCTTGGGCCACCGGGAGAGAAACAGGGGTTCGAAGAATACAGACTCGGCCCCAAAATAAAGGAGCAATAGAATGCAAGTCCTATGGCAATTCAATTAAGGATCCTCCTTAAATTTGAAGGTGAAGCTGATTATGCTTAAAATAATCAAATAAACAAAATAAGTTTATAGTTCTCCTTCACAGGGTAGATAACCCACTTAGAACACAATACCCCAAGAAAAGGCATAAACTGGAAATATGTAGAGCTCCCAAAAGAGATTATGATGATTCTGGGAAAATGTATTCATTGTAGGCTAGAAAAAGAACTAAAGTATTTTAGCTCTATCCCTACGTCTGAGACTGCCATGAGAGTCTGGCCCTTCCAAAGCTGCCTGAATATTGTGCTGGAGACCAGAGGCAGACCAGGGGCTGACAAACAGTGTGAACAAACACTGGAGGTCCCCCTCTCCTCTCCTCTCCTCTCCTCCCCTCTCCTCCCCTCTCCTCTCCTGTCCTCTCCTCTCCTTTCCTCTTCCCTCCCCTCCCCTCCTCTCTTTCTTTTTCTTTTTCTTTCTTTCTTTCTTTCTTTCTTTCTTTCTTTCTTTCTTTCTTTCTTTCTTTCTTTCTTTCTTTCTTTCTTTCTCTCTTCCTCTCTTCCTCTCTTCCTCTCTTCCTCTCTTCCTCTCTCCCTCTCTCCCTCTCTCCCTCTCTCCCTCTCTCCCTCTCTCCCTCTCTCCCTCTCTCCCTCTCTCCCTCTCTCCCTCTCTCTCTCTCTAAAACAAGAAATGGACATTGGCATAATCCACAGACCTGATTCAAACTTCATTAATTTTATACACACTTGTGTGTGTGTGTATTCTATGCAATTTTATCAGGTGTAACCACCACTATAATCAAGACACAGAACTATTCCCTTCACAAAGCTCCCCCGAGCTGCCCCTTTATAGCGGCACCGCACCCTCTCCCCTCTAACTGCCCCTCCTCCCCAAACCCTGGCAACCACTACTCTGTTCTCCATCTGTGAAGCTTCATTATTTTGAGAATGTCATATAAATGGGATCATGCAGTATATAACCTTTTGAAACTGGCTTTTCTTCACTCAGCACAAGGCCCCGAGCTCTGCGTCAGTAGTCTATTCCTTCTGGTTGTTGAGCTGCACTCTGTGGCCTGGGTGGACAGCAGTTTGTCTAACCATTCACCCTGGAGTGACATTTGGGTTGTCTCCAGTCCGGGACTATTACAAATAAAACTGCTGTGAACACCCACGTACAAGATTTTAAGTGGACGTAAGTTTTCATTCCTTTGGGACACATGTCTAGAGAGTGATCGCAGGGTCACACTATAATAAGTATGTTTTGTTTTTAAGAAACGGCAGGTCGGGGCAAATGGACAGATAGGCACGTCTGGGAAGCGCAGCGCCTCCATCACATGGCCAGAGGTGTCCACGAAGTCCAGGCTGGGTCCTGGCTGGGAAAGGAGCTGATAGTTATCACACTGCAGAGACTGAGAGTGCAGCAGACACAGCCAGGAAATGACCAAAAGCAATTGGAAGAAGGAGCTATCCTAACTCCAAAGCTATTCAGAGCAACCCAGGGAGAACTCAGAAATAAATTTTAAGCAGCAGAGTGATACTGGCCTCCAATAAAGCCCTAAACACACTAGAAAGATGAGCTACCCAGAATGCTTTTCAAGCCACGAGGATGTGCTGGTTGATCAGAGCCCTGTCCATAAAGAGCACAGTCAGAAGCTTCATTGTTCACTAAGCAGCCACATGGTCCAGCCGTGGTTTCCCCCAGGCTCTGCCTCACCTGAAGACCATTCACTCCCTCCCTCAACAAATGGCCCTGTTATGTGCTTGGCTTCCGACTTGACCAAAAGAAGCCAGTATCTGAACAGGTGGTCAACATTTGGAGGTGAAACGTAAGCTGCACAGAGCAAGAGGATGTTGAGGGCCATCCTGGGTACCTTGAGAAAACTGGCATCTCCACCAGTGGGAGCCTCTAAACAGAGGGCAGACAGCAGGACGTGTGGAGGAAGGAGGGTGTCAGGGACCTGAGGAGCAATAGTTAATACTTACTGAGCACCTTGTCAGGGGCCAGGCACCAACACAGTGCCAAGCACTTGATGATTATTTAATACTGTAAGATTCATGCGACACGTGCTTACCGAATGTCCCGCTATGTGCCAGAATGACCAAAGAAGACACTGATTTCACGGGATGGGGAGAGCAACCTGGACAAGAGACACAAGAGTCCTTAAACAGCCCCAGTCTGGGGTGGCCAGTGCTTTGCTGACTTCTCTCCCAGGGATTCAGATAGTGATTCGCTGATTCTCCAATAAGGGCGGGGGGAGGTTGGGGGGGCTTAATTCCCAATTTGGGACTTACATAGAGATTGAAAAAGCATAGTTTAGATGGTACTCTAATTCTATATTTGGAAAATGAAAATTATTTTATTTTTATAATAAAAACTACAGTAAGGCAGGCTTGATAACATGGGCTTAGCTAGTACAAATACACAGGAAAACAATAATTTTCAAAGAGGGCAAAGATCTAGGGCAAAATGTAGCAGAATCTCTGAAGGTGTGTGTGCTATTTTTATGCAAGCTCTCACAAAGAGAGTTCGAGTAAAAAATAAAAATAAAAACACATTAGAGAGTTAGCATACTCACCTGGGCCCTGTCCACTTTCTTAAATGATAGACCTCTCCCGACCAAAGTCAGAAAGCACGAGCTTCAGGGGCCTTGGGTGTCTCCTAACCCATCTTCTTTGATTAACCTTATCCCCTTCCTCCAAGAAGTTTGTTCCCCTCTTCTCCGAAGGTTGTAGAAGGAAGAAAGCACCTCTCATTTTGGAAACTGACTGGAGCCAGCCCTGAATGGAAATTCCCCTCTGGTGCTGGGTTTGTCAGAGGGACTGGCTGGATAGTAAGGGTTCTGTGTCATCCAGCATTCTCTTGGGCAAATCTGGTAGCTGGTGGGAGGGCAAGGGACCTAGGGAGTGGGAGACCTTAGGGTCTCCATCCTGAAGCACCCACTGAACAGCATCTGGCAGCCCCTGGAGTGTTCTAAACCTCAATCAGTGGAAAAGGAGCAAGATCAGCTTCTTCTCTTTGTCCTTAAGAAAAAAGATACATTCCAGATAATTTCATCGTGATGAAAGAGGAAGAACCGCTGAAGTAGCAAAGGAAATAAATTAACGCCATCTCAGCTAAAATCACACACAATTAAAACCTGGATCTGAATGTACTTTCCTGTGCGGAGAGAGCATCTTGAAAATGGCATGCATTAGTCATCCGCTCCAGCCACCCTACTCAGTGTATGGGGAAATCATCTCTGAATTGCAGAGGGACAGGGAAGGAAAGGGCCTGGGTGTCTGACCCCTGTCCTCAGCTTTTCATTTCCTCATGTGGAGTCTGATAATTCCACTTGTTTGTGACTGAGGCAGCCAGGTGAGCCAAGCTGGAAGAGGCCCCTTTCAGAGGCCAATTCACCCATCTTCCCTTCCAGAACAGGGGCCTGGGGTCTGTGAAGGGATTTGGACCATTGGCCATTTATGCAGAAGCACACTGAAGTGGCCCAAGCTCCTGGACTCTCTGTCTAGGGTCCTGGCCTGCAAGGAGCCCAGCATTTGGGGGCTCATCCCTCATGTCCTATCTTCAGGTAGGTCAGCCTTTCTCAGCTCAGGAAGAGATGATGGAATTAATTTATTCCTCAGCTCCCTTGTTCCCCTACCTTTCCCCCTTATAATTTTTCTTTTCCAGAAAAGAACCTCCCCACCCCACCCCCAGCAATAATGGGTTTATAATGCCTGAAGGAAAGAAGACAGCAGAGACTTCATGAACCCAAAAGGCCTTGGGTCCCACATACAGAGGCCGGTGACCAGGGACAGGCTGTTTTTCATCTCCCCTGAGATTAAAATAGGAAGAAATGTGACTCACAGCAGAAGGAGCAGTAAGGGTAAAACACAGGGTGAGCTTTCTCACAGAGAAGAGTTGAATCCCTGTGACAACTGGCTCTCAGGCGCTGTGGGGTGTCTTTTCCACAAGAGCCAGGGGAGTGTGGAGAGAGAAAAAGGAGGGGGAAAAGGTGGACTTTGACCAGAGGACGTGATGCTGAGTCCAGTCTGGGCCTCTCCTGGCTGGGACACTAGCCACCGTGAACCTCCTAAGGACTGAGTGAGACAATGCACTGAAGGTTCGCAGCACAGAGTCGGGGCTCGTGTCGATTTTACCCAAATCGCTCATCATGCGGGACGACGGCTCCTCAGGGCAGAAGAAGGGACCAAGCAGGCCTCTGCCCTGAAGAAGCCTTTCTCCCTCTGTCCCCTTTAAGGCCTAAGTGTCAGGCTTCAGGGCTCAGAATGCTTGCTTCAGGCTGCTATTGGCTAGCTTGCCTCATTCCAGTTCCAGCCTTGCTGCTCAGCCCTCTGTCTTTGCTGTTGGGTGTGTTTCTGAACAGGAAGAATACGAGAGCCCTGGATAAAGCTGAAGTCCCAAGGGGTCATCTGGACTCCTTAGTGTTTACCAGTCCACGTCTCTCTAACCCTATGGAGGTTAGATGGAAAGGACAAAGTCAGATGGAGCCGAAATCACCCAATCAATAAAGTGGTTCGACCCAGGGCACTTACCCCTGCCTTTAGCGCTCTGGGTGGGGACTCCCAACCAAGGGACAGAAGCCAGGAGGGGAATGGGGATATACGGGAGGCTTCTGTCCTGCGCCCAGAGGGCTTCGTGGAAGTCTGCCATGAGTGAGGTTCTCTGCCGGACACTCTGGGGAAATAGCAATGAATCACACAGTTCTTTGGGGGAGTTTATAATTTATGTAGGAAGGCAAGCTACCCAGATAAAGTAACTTTAAACAAAGTGCAAATGATGGCAGGTAAATATAAAGTGGCCTAAACCAAGGCTGTTCCTGCAGAAAAGAAAGAGTGATGTGATCAGAATAGGGAGTGAGCCGGGAAAGCCTCCTGGAAGCAGCTGAATTTTCTCCATGGTTTGTAACTGGTCCTCCAGGTGTGGTCCTCAGAATCCTTTGGGGAGCTGGTCCGAAATGCAGTGCAGGAGCTCCACTTCAGACCTACTGGGTGGGATCCAGGAACAGCATTTGCTCAGTTCCCCAGGGGCTCTTTCGGTCAGGTTTAGAAGCAGAAATAGGCCGAGGCGGTGGCCTCCGGGAGACACGTTAGGAGTGATCTCCGTGGGCCCCCAGAGCTCTAAGGTCTGGGTTGGAATAAATTCAAATATTGGAAGTGAGGCCATAAAGACTTCTTTCTTTGTAAAAAATAAGAAAAATATAGGGGTCACAGACAGGGCAAAGAGAAAAGGATGGTATTAGGGTACTGGGAACCCTTTTTTTGGTGCCACGAACCATTTCTGAAATGAAGTGTTCAGAAATGAATAGACTCTGATTGGAAAAGAAGACAATCCACAGAAGTCATGCCAAATAGAAAGGCTGGATTTGGATAAACGCTTCGTTTGTCATATGTGAGACAGCCCTTGTATCCCTTATTTGCAGGCTCTGGGAATAAACAGCCAAGGTTTGACGAGAGGCCCATAGCAAGAAATACATTGAACACCTCAGCTCAGCACGCTGTACATTTACATGAAGCTGGAACAAAAGTACTAATGAAATATGTTCTATCCTACTCTATTTCGTTTTTTAAGGAGTTCTTATTATAACCAACTCATGGGTCTCCACCTGCGGTTTGAAAAACACTGAGGTAGATGTAAGGTGAGTGATGAGCACTTAGGGACAGAGGCTTCTGCGGGTGACAGTGAGGTGGGTCAAAAGACAAATGAAAAGGTCCTTGAGGATCCCTGGGACTGACCTCTCAGGAAGCCTAACCATTATTTGCCTCTCCCACCTTCAAGTAGCTTCTCAAAACTTTCCTCCTCCAGAAAGCCACCCCGATCAGCCTCATACAGCCCCCCAAGCCCTCCAAGCGCTCTCCAGTGGCTCCATGCCTGGTGTGTAGACAGCCCTTGACTTCAGAGACGAGCAATTCAGACTCGGCCGCTGGCACCCACACATGGTGCTGCCTGGGTCATTTGTTTTATGATGAGCTATGGGCACAGTCCCTGGTCTCCCAGCTCGGGCCTCTGGGGGTCTCCTTGACCATACAGGTTTTTGTATGGAGGGAAGTGGGCATCTCCACTCACTCCCCAAAATAGCATTTCTCGCAGGAACCTTTTGAATACATTAAATTAAACAGAATGGGATTTGGTTACCATATTGCCTGGTTTACCTGTTTTATATACTCAAAGTCAATTTAACAAATACAGAGTGCAGGTGTATCATTTACAGTTGAATAAATATGGTGTTTAGACTTGTTCCCATAAAAATCTGGGCACTGGGATCTTGGTGAGGAACATAATTTCTATTATCATACTGTTTCTGGGCAAAACAGATTCAACCTACATCGTTTTTACCTGCAGTGCCGTTTTCAGGAATGTGAGGGCTCCCTGCTGTTCCCCACGGCTCTGCCATCTGCAATGTCCTCCTGCCTCTCTCAATGCTCTATGCTCCAAGGGTGTCTGTGCATCCTGGGAGCTCCCAGAGGTCAGAGGCCAGGGGAAGATCCAGGTTTTGTGTGGCCCTTTGAAGGAAAAGAGCAAATACAAAATTAGGTCCAACGGTAATGTTTCTTTAGAACTGGAAAAATCACAATAATTTACAGGAGCCTTGGAAATTCACACCCCTTTCTTGTGACATTTCTTGATCCAGTGTACCAGAAATGCTTACATAAAAGTGCTTCCTGTTTGTAAACTGGCCTCCCCTTCCCAGAGAGAACACTCTGTGAGTCCCAGATCTCGCAGCCAGGCCTCCCTCCACTGATCCCCAAAGTGAGCAGCCCTCCAGCTGAAGCTTCATCAGCTTCACCATGAATCTGCCTCTGGCAGGGTCCCTGTGTTCTTTCACTGTTGTCCCCTAATAGCAAGGGTACAAGGCTCTGCTGTCACTGAGCCCAGACATGGAGAGGTCAGAGAGCAAAGGTCGCCGCAGGCCAGTGTGTTCAAAGCAGGACCCTTCCAGGCACCTGAACCGGAATCACCTGGAGAGTTTGCCCAAAGACAGATTTCCAGAACTGCGGAATCTGATTCTGGAGTAAGAAGGATGCATCTGCACTGGTACACTGACTGCAGGTACACTGAAGCCGGAGGGCCACTGCTCTAGGGCCATACTCTCTACTTAGTTGGGTCACTTGGTGGCGGTGGGGGTGGGGGGACACAACAGTCCACAGTGACTGCAAAGGTCTCATCCAAAGCCTCCAGAGGTGGAGGGGCAGGCAGAGGCTGCATCCAGCAGTAGAGGGTCTACTGAAGGAGGTGGTACCATACCCCCCGCCTCCCTTCTCTGCCTTGGCTCATCTGCCAGGCTCCAGAGGCCCTCCTCCCTCCCTCACTGTCCCCACCACACAAACAGCATGTCTACTAGCTCAGCGTCTGACACTACATTAAAGAATCAAGTAGAACTGAGCCGAGGATCATTTGTAGGGTGTGTAATCCCAGCATCCTTCTCCAGCCACTCTCTGCTGTTACAGAATCCCTCCTGGCTCCCCGCAGGACGTTATGCATGGCTAACCCTAGAGAATGAACTTGGAGGGAGAAAGGTCAGTAACAGGGTCATTAAGTCCTCTGGGTAACTACCTAAGAGCTTCCAAAGGACTGAATGGAGCCCCCATCTTTTCCCAGAAAAGTATCTGGCTCAGAAGGGCAGCCATGATTTGAGAGAGAAGACTACCATCTACCGAGAGGTGCCATGGGCCAGACACCGTGCCCACTGCTGGGCACTAGCAACCCTGTCTCATCTCACAACCATTCCATGAGTGTGAGCCAGCACCTGATTGCTAGCCCGAGCTCCAGGAAGTGTTTCAGGGTAGTGCAATGCTTTAAACTCTGCTCAGCTCTACTGTGTACCACTTACGTAAATGTTAAGCTGTTTTTTCTCCTATCAGAGTCCTAGAGTGGGTGAAATTTTTTATTTTAGGTTTTATTTATTTACTTTTAGAGAGAGGGGAAGGGAGAGAGAGAGGGAGAGACACATCAATGTGTAAGAGATACATCGATCACTTGCCTCTCGCACACCCCAAACTGGGGACCCAGACGGCAACCCACCCAGGTGCCCTGACTGGGAATCAAATCAGAGACCCTCTGGTTCACAGTCTGGCACTCGATCCACTGAGTCACACCAACCAGGGTGGGTTGGTGAAATTTTTAATGAGCTCTTGCTTAAGTGTGATTAGCACCACGCCTTACATGTGGTAGATGTTCAACAAGTATTAATCGCTATTACTTGAATTAATATTCTTACGTAGGAAAGAACTGGAGCACAGAGAAGTTAAGCACTTTTCCTGAAGTAGCACAGAGGAAGTGTAAGTAGAGTTTCAAATCTCTGGCTCTCAAATCTATATACTCTTTCCTCAGTCCCACTGGGTTGTAAGAGGTTTGGAGTCAGCTCAAGAGAAGGGTTCCCTTTTCTCTCCCCACGGGCAATGCAATTCCCCGCGCCCTCACCCAGCATGTGCCTTACAGGGTGTCACGTGGGGACCAGCCACTTGGCAAATATTACTTGCTTTTACCCCATTTATTCTTCAATAATCAGGTACTGAGTACCTACTGTAAGGTACTAGTCTTGGCTTAATGCTGTGTGGGACAGTCTTAGCCCTCCAGAAGCTTGCTGCCTGGGAGCTAAGCTACACTAAGATACACACTAGGCCACGCGTAGGTGCTGGGATGCGGAGGCACTGGAGTAAGAGAGAGTTCGGGCTCTTGAGCTGGTGAAGGACTGGTAACATTTCCTCCTTTCCACAAGCAGTCTGTATACAGTCACAGTGACCTTCAGGGTGCTGAGGTGGCTCCACTGAACTGACAAAGGACCCAAACACACTCCCGAGTCAAGTTTTGACCCCCTTCGGTGTCAAAGTTCTGCTAGGTATTCCTCACAAAGGCCCATTGCTGCCTATTCTCACTGCTCCCCTCCCCTTCCTTCCTACAACAGCCTCCTCACTAGCCTCCCATTTTCCTGACTCTTTCATCCCAGATCACGTGTGCACAGGCGAGCCAAACTGCTCAGCCTGGCAATCCAGACTCTCCATCAGCTGCTCCACTCTGCATATCCAATGTGGTGTTACAGCAAGGACACTGTGAGTTCAAAGAGAGTTCAAATTCTGATGGCAGGTTTTAAACTCTTTGAACTTCCATCCTTTTGTCTGTTCAGTGGGGTAAGAGTCAGCTCAGAGGATAAAATGAGAGCTGTGAAAAGGCACAGCATCCAACAGTAGCTCTGTAAATTCCCTCCCTACTGTACCCCTGACAACCCATTCTACTCTGCTTGTCTCTGCTTTCCTGCCTTTGCCGGTCCGTGTTTTCTCTGCCAGTTCAAATCCTATCCCTCCATCTGGACTCAGCTTGAATCTCAACTCCTCCATAAAACCTTCCATGAATAACCCTAGGTCAGGATGGCTTTATACCCCACAGCAGGGGTGGAGGGTGGTGGCATGGAGGTGGCTTCAGAGGTACAATGGGCATATAATGCACGCTTATTGAATACCTGAAGTGAGAACCCCCTCTGTGCACACAGAACAGACTTTCAAGGCAACTCTATAAAAGCCTCCAGGCACGGAGTTACCATGGGCTGTGCCCTTGGAAAAGACAGAGCCAGAAAGAGCTGTCCTTGTTCTGTCCAGAGCTCACCTCACAGGAGGCACTGAGTTCAAGCCCTGGACGAAGGAAGATGCCCAGGATGCCCTCTTCAAAGGACTCGGCATACCTTGGACTTCACCCCACACTTCCCTATTGTGTTCTGCGGCCTCTGGTCAAGACCCCCCAATGGGTGTGTCCTGTCTTGGAGCTGAGCTTGTTATGTCCACTCTGAGTTGTCCAGGCAGAAGGCCCACTTAGGCATGGGCCTTCAGCCTCTGCTCCAGCAGCAGACCCACTCTCCTGAGTCCAGACTAGTGGAAGGGATCCAGCCTTTCTTTTTTCTTCTTATTTAAAATTTTTTGAGTTTTTAAATTCTTGTTTATTCTATTAACAGTTGTCCCAATTTCCCCCCTTTCTTTGCTCTCCTCTGCCCCGCCCAGCCCCCCCCTGCCCCGCTTCCACAGTGAACCCCCACATTGTTGTCCGTGTCTTGGGTCATTCACACATTTTCTTTGACTAGTCCCCTCCCCTTCTTCCCGCCACTCCCTCCCACCCCACTTGCCTCTGGCAGCTGTCAGTCTGTTCCATGTTTCCATGTCTCTGGTTCTGTTTTGCTTGTTAGTTTGTTTTGTTCATTATATTCCTCTTATAAGTGAGATCATATGGTATTTGTCTTTCACCCACTGGCTTGGTTCACTCAGCATAATGTTCTCCAGTTCCATCCATGCTGTCACAAAGGGTAGGAGCTCCTTCTTCTTTCTGCTCCATTGTGTAAATGGAATTCCATTGTGTAAAAAATCACAGTTTTTTAATCCATTCAGCTACTGATGGGCACTTAGGCCATTTCCAATATCTGGCTATTGTAAATAGCACTGCTATGAACACAGGGGTGCATAAGTTCTTTTGAATTGGTGTTTCTGGATTCTTGGGATATATTTCCAGCAAGGGAATCGCTGGGTATCCAGCCTTTCTAAGCCACCAGGAAGCAGCCCAGAACCCACGTTCCTCATGGTTCAGCTCTTACTCTCCTTCCCAGTGTCCATAACCCCCAACCTGCAGGGTGGGCACTCCCCAAAGCCCAGAGCCTAAGTGGGCTTGTCAGTTCCTAACACTAAGCAGATGACATCCTTTGCTAAGGGCCAGGGTGGGATGTTCCAAGATGTCAGAACCCGCTCAGGGGGCAATGCTGGAAAAGCGCGAGAACTCGGGGTATTGACTCCATTCTTTAAGAGGTGCCTGTGACCACTGAACGAATTCTAACCCACCCTCTGAATTCCTTCGTCCCCTTTTAACTTCAGAAGGGTAGACTCTATTGGCTGTTGCAAGAGAGTGAGAGGCAATATCAGAAGAGCCACCTCCTTCTCCTCTCAGACCCAGGCCCTCTGCCCACTTCTTTCGGCCAAGCCTTTCATCTGAAGGCACGAGAACACCACTGGCCCCAGACACTCGCTTCAGCATCTGGCCCCACCCAACTCCTCCTCCGGGGTGTGAATGTGTGTTTGGGGAGAAGGTGCGTCTGGCCACTCAGGAGTTAAAATGGCAGCGGGACTGAAAGGGGGTGGCGTGGCAGGCAGACGGGGAGGCGGCGACCGGAGTGGGCTGGGGAGGTTGGGAGAACGGCAGAAAAGCGAGTGAGGAGGGCGAGCGAGCAGCCGGGAGGAGGGGCGCGGGGCGCCGCGGGGGCCTGCTGGGCGCACTTGGCCGCGCGGCGCGCGGTGAGAGCCCCCGACTCCAGCCCGCAGCCTCCAGCCACCATAGCGAAGGGCCGCGCAGAGCCCCGGGCGCGGGGCGCGAACGCGCGGAGCAGATCGCTGCTGGGCGGTCGCCCTCCCCAACTCTGCCCCAGCACCACTCCCAGGACAACTCCTCGGCGGGAAGGCGCCCTCGAGCCTCCTCGGCCCGGGCGGGCGGCTCCAGGAGGGAGAGCGCGGATCAGGTTCCCCAGCGCAGCCCGGGCTGCAGCCAAGCGGCGCAGCGGCCCCTGGACCCGGCCGGCGGCCGCAGGGTGAGTGTGCGGCTCAGGGCTGATCCGGGGCGGCGCTGGGGCTGCTGGCGTGGCGTGGGGACCTGGCGGGAGGTGCGGGAGGACGGCCGCAGGCGCCGCTGAGCTGCCTGCAGGGGAGCTGGTGACTCGGGGAGGGAGGCAGCCGCGAGCGCCGAGGGAGGGAGGGCTGGAGAATGTAAAGAAGGTGGCCAACTGCGCGGGTTGTACCCGAGGCGGAGGGCGAGGCGGCGTCTGGGCTGTAATCCACCCCGAGGGGCCCGACTGGCCCCAAACTGTTGCTGGGGAGAGCTGGGCCCTGAGATGTCGGGGAGCCGAGAGGTGGCAGAGAGGTTAGGGAGGGCGTGACATGGGCCGACAGCGGGGTGGCAGCGCTCCAGAACCGCGGGGACTTTCCTTCCTTGGAGCTCGGGTGTCCGTGCGGAGGGACTAGGTGGTCTTGGTGTCTGTGAGAAGTATCTGGAACCGTGAGCCAGGCTCCTCCCGGACCGGCGAGGGTCCGTCCTCAGCCTGGGATGGGACATTTGGGTTGGGGGATGGGCTGGCCTTGGGCTCCGCCTGGGGGCTCTGAGAGTGGAAGCTGCGTCGGGAGGACGGCTCTGCGCCCACCTCAGCACCCAGGAGACAGGAGGGGTTGGCCAGCCACAGGTGGTCCGTCTGTCCTGCAGCCAAGGGCGGCGCAGGGTCTGGCTGCTCAGCCAGCGAGGAGCCGCCCGTGAGGGGGGCTGAGCTGAGAAGCTAAAGGTGCAAGAGACCGGCCCCTGGGGGTGTTGTGCTCTCCCCTTTTCTTCCACCCCCATCAAAAGAAAGGAAAGAAAATGTCAGCTGGGCTTTGTGCTCTGTTCCTCAGGCTGCCGCAGCTCCCATCTGTTGGAGCCGACGCAGCTTCAAATGGCAGGGCTTGGTCCGAGCGGGTGGGCTGGGCACAGCGCTCAGTGGCAGAGAAGAACTGGACAGACCCTCTGCTTGAAGATCCCAGGAGGTCGGTGGTAGAAAGAACTGCCTCCCCAGGTCTGGAACGTAGAGGAGGCTCCCTGCCAGCTTGTTCACAGTCATTGGGGGATCTGGGTCTTTTCACACACCCAGGCACAAGGCCGGCTCCCCCTTCCCCACCAGCCTGGGATAGGCTCTGACCCAGCGTCCTCTTCATGCAGGAGAGGGCCAGGATCCCCTTGCACTGCCCACTGCTCCTTAAAGGTCCCTCCAGCAAGGAGCACTGGCATGGGCTGGGCAAAGCTGTGTACGAGGCACTGAGGTCCCCTTGCTTTTGGGTCCTGTTGTTATCAGAAAAAAGTCACACATGGGTGGCCTGACCCACTTTCCTGGCTGACCAGGTGCTCCTGTGGGGAAAGGATGGAAAGAGAAGGGTGCAACTAGGGCTGTGAGCCTTGCAGGCCCTTTGCCTCCCCCAGAGCTGGCTCACACCGAGTCTCCTTCTTTCTGCCTAGGGGGTCCCTCCGGAAAGCGTGGAACTGAAGGCCAAGGTGCTCCGGGGGTTGAGACTGGCCTAGGGTCTGGCAGGTACCTGGTGTCTAGGGGTGCCCCTAGACCACACCCTTCCCCGGCACAGCCTAACCCAAAGGAGACACCAAATGGCAGTGAGAACTCAGATGTCTGCTAAGACAAATTCCACTCAGAGACAAGGTTCCTCTGTAACCCATTGCAGTTTCTCCCCACACCCTACTTCCCCCCCTGCCTCCTTCCATCCTCCCTCCTCCCTTTTCTCCTTTACTCTTCACTCTTGTTCCTCCTGTGTTTCTTCCTTTCCTTTTCTCCTCACAGCACTTCCCCTCTCCCTCACCCTCCTCCTTCTCCCTAAGACTTCTTTCTCCCTTCCTCTCTCCCTCTCCCACTCCATCCCTCCCAGGTCTCTTTGGCCACCTTCGCCCCGCTTCTCTTCTGTAAACTGCAGCCAGGCATGTGCTCTGCTCCAGACACCCTGACGGTGGGAACACACGCACTGTTGGCTTTGCTGAATACCCTTTGCAGAGGAGAGGCCAGGGCTGGTGGGCCTGGCAGCTGCATTTCCCTGGCATGTCTCCTGTACCCTGCCATTTGCCCCTGCTACCCCCTTTTTTCATTTGAAAGGAAAAAGAAAATCCATTGCCTTTTAAACAAAATTCCTTTATTCAACAACTTATTGAGCACCTATTATGTACCTAGCACTATTTTAGGAGTCGAGGATATAACAATTCAACCAACTCCCACGTCTCAGGGCAGAAGTAAACTTGTCTCTGGAGTTTCCAGCTGATCAGTCTGTGCCCGCAGGCTCTTTCAAAGGCCCACTGCTTGGCCGCAGAGATGGGAATGTGAATAGTCCTAGTGAATTACCATCATCATGCTGAGTAACCTCTAACATGACGGGCCCATCTCCTTACCAAATACCAGGTACCACAAAGCTCACAGACCAGGGCCATCCTGTCCTTAAGACATTTCTGACCTGAAAGGATGGGTCGGTTCACATCTCACCACTTATCTGGGAGGGCTTCATAGAAGTCCAGTGCTTTAGACACAGCAGGGAGAAAGACACAGATTTGTTACTGAGCACCTACTAAGCACCAGTCTGTCCAGAGCTGTACAAAAATTATCTCATTCAATCCTCCTGACAACCTTCTAAGGCCTGGATTATCACCCCCTGCTTTATAGCTGAGGAAATTGAGGGCCAGAGAGGATCAACCACTTGCCTCACGTCACATGAGTCTATGTTTTGAAATCATTGATTGTCTGCGGTTCATCTTGCCCCCGTGATGTCTGTGACACTTGATAAGTTATATAGTTATCTGAAGATTACATTTTAATTGAATTTTTCAGGAGTGTGCCTTGTCTTCTCACTTAGAATATGAGGATATACAAGGATTTATTGAACACTTGCATGAATAAACTTTCCCAAGCGATCAGGGAAGGCTTCCTGGAGGAGATGGGACCCTGAAAGGGAAGGCAGGGAGGGTATTGGTCTTTCTGATGTTACACAGATGTGCAACAAGCTGTAGGCATGTAACCCCTGCTCCACACCACCACCCTGCGTCCAGGTAGAGTTGATGGGAAATTGCTGTTTTCATTGAGGGTCAGGAGGTAGGAGCTTGTCTATGGCCAGTCTAATGAGTTAGTGCCTCTCGGGCAAGCCTGGACTCTATAAACAACTCTAAGACAAAGAGTGGGGTGGGAGGCATTCAAGCCTGCAAGAACTACAGGGAAGGGCAAGAGCAAGGGCAATGGCCGGAGGATGGATGGGGCAGGAAGGGGGGAGAGTGCCCAGGAACAAGAGGGGTGGAGGACAAAGAAGATAAACTGAGAAACAAAAAACAGAAGGCAAGAGGCATGTAAGAAAAGACATAACCAGACAGGACAGACGGCAGCATGCGGTGGGATTGCTGAGAGAGGGTGAGTAAGAAGGACGCCTCTACCCTACACTTCGGTGGAGGCCTTGATCTCTCGGTCCTCCAGTTCAGAGGCTAGAATAGTCACCAGATTAGCCTTACTTAGTCAGCGCATCTTTTCTAAGCACCTACTGTGTGCTCAGACCTGTGCTAGAGGCTAGAGACAAAGAGACAAATCAGATGTGGCCCCTGCCTTCCAGGAATTCGCAGTGAGAGTAAAGATTCTGGAACTGCACAGCTGGGGTTCGGATCCAGGCTTCACCACTTACAGCTGAGTGAAGCTGGCCAAGTCATCTCAGCTCTCTGTGCCTCAGTCTCCTACTCCATAGAGCTGTTTGAAGGATTAAATGAGTCAATACATGTAATGAGCTTAGAACAGTGCCTGGCATAGTAAGTGCTATGTAAGCTTATTATTATTGTTATTATTCAGTGGGAGAGTCAGTCGTACAATAATGAAATGTGTATAGTACAGGGACGAGTAGATAAAGAGGTGTCTGTCTGCAGATTAGGGAGTGGTTCTCAAAGCACTTAATATTTGGGGCAAGGCTTGAAAAGGAGTCAACCTGGTGGAGGTGGTGGGTCTGGGGACACTGGGACCGCGGGCATCTGTGGCACAGGGATGGCACATGAAAAGGTGCCACATCGTGTATGGGTTGCCTTCTGTAGATTTCAGGAACACCTTGGGCATGTCCCACCTCAGCTTCTGCTTCCAGTTCTTGGAGCTGAGCTTCCAGTGGGGCTGACAGGTCAGCTACAACATCCCCACCCTCCCCAGCCTAGAACCGTTGTCCTTGGGGCAGGGGACCTGAGGCATCCCTGCTGGGATTGGCCTCATGACCATGGCTTCCTTAATGTTCTGAACCAGCAAGCAGTCTCTGCTCCAAACCCAGGGCAGCCATGGCCCTTGTCCTCTGGTTTCTTGCACTTCCTGGGAACCCAGTGGACACCTTGGGCTGAGGGAGCTCCCTGTTCAGAGGTGAGTTGAACCAGGTTTGGTTCAGAATTTAGTTTGTCTCCATACATTTCTCCCACCCTCACCTTCCCTGCTGCTCAACATTTGATGGACCTGAAATGAGTTCCAAGATGAAGAGCAGGCAGGGAGTTCCTAGGGCAGTAACCGTTTCTCACCCTCCATCTCTCACATTGTAGTGGCACTAATTCTAGCAGCTAGCATTTATTGAGCATTTACTAGGTGGTAGACACTGTGCCAAGAGCTTTACCTGCATTATCCCATTAAATCCTAAAAAACACCCCTATAGGTAGGTGCTCTTATTATCTCTAATTTAAACTTGAGGGAACTGAGACTCAGAGAGGTTCAGTAACTTACTCAAAGACATATTACTGGCAAAAAAAAAAAAATCAGGCTTTAACCTTCTTTCTGATCAAGTGTTGCTGCTCCTTAACCACCCGCAGAATCCAGGAGTCCTTGGGTGCTTCTGGGGCCATCCAGCCTGTTCTCCTCCCTCCCTTCAGTAAGAAGCTCCCGACGTCCTGTCCAAGCCAGGGGCTGCCTGTCCTTTTTGGGGGACCTTCAGAAAGGGTTTCCCCTATTCCTCCTGTTCCCCTAGGTCACTGCTCCTCGAGAATTAACATTGTTTCCTTCTGCTTCAGCTAAGTGCCTCAGGGGCCATGCAGAGCCAGAGGCCTCCAGAGGACCTGGACCCTAAGAGTCGGTTGCCATGGCCACGATGGCGGGCAAGTGCAGGGGTGACCTCTGAGAGATGTGAGGATGGGCACAGACATGATTCAGGAAATCAGGTGGGACCGCTCGCGAGCGCTGCTGTCAGTGGGGTGTCTCTAACAAGGCAGCCTCCTGTCTTGGGAAGAACCAGTACAATCGCTCGTATTTACAAACTCACAAGGCAGATCCTTCAGGAAAAAGCATCCGGAAGAGGAGCAGCAATTGTGAGGCAACCAGCTTGGTTTCTCCTGGAAAAGTGGGTCTGTCTTACCTGATCCTTTCAGGGGGAAGAAAAGGAAGGAAGAGATGAGAAAGGCAGGAGAGGCTATGTTCCTCTATAAAGTGTTCCCAAAATGAGCATTTAAAGGCAGAGGATGAAAGTGTCTGTCTTTGGCCTGGGCAGGCAGAGGTGGTGATGCCAGGCAATGGAGCACTCACGGAGGGGCAGCTGGTAGGCAAGCTGTGCGGGGGTAGGGGAGGGCCTTGGCACTCCACCTTGACACCCAACCCCTCCCTCTCCTACTTGTGGACAGACCTGGCAATGGGATGAAAGTGGCTGGGACTCACACAGCTCCAGGCCCCTGACCTTCAGAAGGTGCGCTGGGCCAGGGGTGGAAGGGTAGAATCCCACACCTAGGAGGGAGCTACAGAATGTTCCTGTCCATTGCCCATCTCTGCGGAACCATGCCTCAGCTATGTCATGCACAGAATGGGGCCGGAATATCTTCATGTACCAAGTATTTTTTTAAGCATCAGTGCCTGGCTGCTGGTGTAGACACCAGTGAGCAAGCAACCAGCAACCAGAGATCTCTGCCCTCGTGGACTTTGCACCTGATTCGGGAGGCAGTGCAATTAAAAGTGTATTGGGAAGTGGCAAGTGCTAAGGAGAGAAATTCAGCAAGAGAAGGGGACAGGAGATGTGTGGAAGAGGAGAGTTCGCAATTTTGTACAAGGTGGTCCAGGAAGACCTCACTGAGGAGGTGACATGAGTAAAGTTGAAGTGGCAAAGGGAACAGTAGGCGTAAGGGCTCAGAGGCAGGGCCGTGCCTGGTGGGTCCGAGGAGGCCCTGGAGCCAGAGTGAGGAGTTTGGTCTTTCCTCAGAGTGAGGTGGAGACTGCAGGGTTTGGGTCGGAAGGGCCCATGATCTGACCTTTTAAATCCCAGGATTTTGGCCATCCCTGTCAGCATTGTCCCAGGTGGCTCGTCAGGAGGGTCTCCAGCCGGTGAAGCTAAGTCAGTCAGTCAGTACTCACGGCTCCCATCCTTGGCTTCTTTCTGAGCACTGTCCTAGCGTGGGGTGTGGGGTCGGGGAGAATACGAAGAAACACAACTCATAGTCCTTATTAGCAAGGGAATCTACAGATTTGTTGGGGAGGCAAAACTTATACTCCCAAGAAATAACAGGAATAATACCAGACAGTATTTAAAACCAAGTGCTAAACTGTGTGATTTAGACTATAAATGTTATCAGAACTGTGAGCTGTGTGGGAGTACCGAGGGAACGCCGCCTCGAAGGGGTGCTGCTGATTGGGGCCTGGAAAACGGGGTAGGGTTTGGATCTGCAGAGGGGAGGATTCTGGAGAAGGGAGCTAGCAGCTCCTGGGGGTGGGAATGGGAGAAGGGACGCCAGATGGAGGGGGCACATGGGTAGGGAGCAGTTTTTGTCTCTGGAGTAGTCCCCACCATCGGCTTTCTCATGTCCCCTTTGTTCTCTCTGGACAGGAGAGCAGCCCTTTCTTTAGAGCACAGGCGGCAAACACAAGGCCTGGGGCCGAATCCGGCCCTCCACCTTGTACTATCCGGCCCGGCACCTTGTTTCTACCAGGTTGCAGCACCGAGCTCTCGCTTAACTACAAAGGAATGGTTACATTTATACAGTCCTAAAATTACATTCGGCCCTTTGAAGGCAACCGTGAGGCAGATGTGACCTCTGGTGAAAATGAGTTTGACGCCCCTGCTTTAGAAGATGAAAACCCATTATCCCGCATTCTTGCCTTCTCACAGGCCTACTGATCTCTGTTCTTTGGCTCATCTTGCTTTGGGAAGGTCCCCTCCCCAGCTCTCAAGTGGTTTCTGAGATCTGCATTCCCCTAATTGGTTGCTGTCCACCGGCCCCTGACCTGGGCCCGCTGATGTTGGGCCCGATTCTCCACTGCCCCATAAGCTCCACTCCTACCCAGCCTGCGGCTGGCTTCTGTTCTTCCTTCCTCTCACTGACCTGGCTCCTGTCTGGTAGGTTACCCCTACCACTGACCTGGCTCCTATCTGGTAGGTTACCCCTACAACAGTGGCCCCCCACATTTTGGCACCAGGGACCAGTCTCATGGAAGAGAATTTTTCCACGGACCAGGGTGGTGGGGATGGTTTCGGGATGATTCAAGTGCATTACGTTCAAGCTCACCTCCTGCTGTGCAGCCCGGTTCCTAACAGGCCTGGACCAGTGCCGGTCCGTGGCCCGGGGGTTGAGGACCCCTGTCCTACAACATTCCAATTTGTTTCATATACAGTGAACTGGAAATACTGCATTTTGCTGTGCATAACGCACATTTCTGTGCCCAAGTTTTTGAGGGAAAAATAAGGGTGCGCATTATATGTGGATAGCACTAATTCCATATCTATATAAATTTTTAAAATTATTTATGCTTATGCATTAAAAGTGTAACTCTAGAAAGCAATAATGATATCCATATGCAAAATAATACCCTGAAATACAATAATCGATTTTGTTTCTAAATGTAAATAAATAAATAATTGAATTAAAAGGTTGAAGTGAAAGGTTTTTTTCCTGTAAGTTTGGGCCAAAACCATGGGTGTGCATTATACACTGCAAAATATGGTAACATTGTATCAAAATGAGCGAACATTTCCCCATGAGGGCTGAGTCTGTTCCTTCCCTGGAGGCTGTCTGGGTCTTGGGTCTTGGGGTTTGGCTTCTGACCTGTAGCGAGAGTGTCCTGGAGTGGAGTAGGTTTTCTCACTGGTGCCTCACTCTCCCCACCCTCACCCTACCCCCACACCGCGCCCAACCAAAGAGCAGGAGCCAAGAGTCTCCTATGCAGCCCTTTCTGCTAAACAGATCCTTCCTTCGTCTGGGCCCTGGCAGCCCGAGAAAGGAGGGCCACCAACTCTACCCAGAGGCTGTGGGCATGGTCTCTAAGATGCAGGCCTAAGCTCACAATCCAGAGGAACTGGACTCAGTTGGGAGTGGGTTAGAGTCCCTGTTCCTTACCCACCCTCCACTGGGCGTTTTACTTAAACTCTCTGAGCCTCAGTTTTCCCATCTACAAATCAGGGTTAACAATACCCGCGTCACTGAGTTGTTAATAATAAGAGTTAACACTGAGTTGAGTACTTATGATGTGCCGAAAGCTTCACTACATTTATCTCATTTAACCCAGGTAACTCTGTGAAGTGGATATGATTTCCCTCCATTTTACAGTTAAGGAAACTAAAGCAGGGAAAGATTAAGTAACTTGCCCAAGGCCACACACAGCTGGCAAGTGGCAGCGCCAGAGTTTAGCCTCAAATCTTACTGACACCAGAGCCCTGGTTCTCAACCACATTAAAGGAGCTAATCTGTGTAAAGTGCCTGCTACAAAGTAGAAGCTCAAAAATTGTTAATTCCTTTCCCCCTCAGTTTCCCTGGGGCCTGTCCTCCAAAGAAAAGCTCTCTCCTACCTCATCACATTTCTCTTTTGGGATCCCTTGGGACAGATGATAGAAGTAGGAGCCAGAGTGAGCTGCCATTTATACCAAGGAAAAAAGAGGGTGAGTAATTTGCATAAAATCAGAAAACACAAGGGCTGTGATTAATATCCAGGAAACCTTTCTCATACGGGTTTTGTTACCCAGCCCTGTTGGGCCCCAGACAGTTGGCAGAGGGTATCTTACAGAGGTTATGGTGTGTGTGAAGTCAAGGAGAGGCTACCATCTCCCTCAGGGCAAGTCAGAGCCTGTCTCAGCTGCAAGTGCTGGAGTTGATCCCCATGGTCCTGGAAAGGCATTAGCAGGAAGATTCTAAGACCTATGCTTTCTGAACTTGATACCGTTTCTGGAGTTTGTTACAAATAACCTGCGGACTCCTCCGGATGGATGTGAGGAGAGGACAGTGTTGAAGGGCAAGGAATGGGAGGAAAGGATGGCATCTCAATTTTATAACTGTTAGTTAAATCAGTGTGACTTCCGCGCCAGGTGCAATGCCAGTGGATGGGGATGGGTAATGGGGGGACAAAGGAAAACAGAGTTGTGGCCTCAGCAATCATCCTGTCTAATGGGAGCGAGCATTCACTTGTACACGTGGAGACACACGCACGCGCGCACACACACACAGCTCCACCTGACTCGGGTAGCCCTCCTTCTTTCCTTCCTGGAGATCTCTTTTCGGGGAGCCATAGAAACCCTCTCTGTGCACACCCCACCAGGACAGCCTATGGCCGCAGCATTCACACTTGATGGTCAGCCCCACGGTTCCCGCTGAACTCCAGGCAACGATCCCCCAGGGAGAAAAGGAAAGGTCCAAGTCATAGCACTTTAACCCGATGGCAACTGTGAGCCCTCGGTCATGTGGCTTTCAAACGTTTCTAGAAATTGATCCATTTTTCAAAACACATGTGTGATAGGCAGGGTAATGCCCTCCCCTAAAGATGTCTGTGTGCTCGTCCCTGAAACCATGAAGATGTCCGGTTGCGTGGCCAGGGGAATTAAGGTGGCAGATGGAATTCGGCTTGCTAATTAGCTGACCTTAAAGTGAACAGATTGTCCTGGAATATCCTATAGACCCAGTGTAATTACAAGGGTTCTTTAAAGAAGAGGGAGGCAGAAGTCAGCGTCAGAGGGATGGGATATGGGAAAGACTCGGTGGGCCACAGGTGGCTTTGAAGACTGAAGGGGCCATGAGCCAAACAATTTGGGTGGCCTCTGGAAGGCAGAAAGAGCCAAGAAACAGGTTCTCCCCTAGACCCTCTGCAAAGGAACACAGGCCTGCTCACACCTTGGTTTTAGCCCAGTGAGACTCATTTTTGCACTGGAAGATAAATCTGTGTTGTTTTAAGCCACTAAATTTATGGTAATATGAGGTCTGCCCAGAAGGTGTCCAGCCATGTACTATGAAAAATAGAGACATTTATTGAAGATATAAGATACAAGAAACATTGTACGTGGGACAATGACGCCTCATCCCCTTCAAAGTAGGCACCTTGGGACCTCACACAGTTTTCCCAATTGCCATCAGCTGCCCCATCGTATTTTACTGAATCTTATTGATGGTCTGAAATCTCTTCCCTTTCAAAGGTGATTTTAGTTTTGGGAAAAGCCAGAAGTTGCAGGGCACCAATTCTGGACTGTAGGGGGGCTGAGTCACCTGGGTGATTTGTTTCTCCAAAAAACTCTGCACGAGACGTGATGCATGAGCAGATGCACTGTCTGTCGTGATGAAGCTGCCAATCACCACTTGCCCATAGCTGCGGCCTTCTGAATCATCTGAATAGTTTCCGTGGAGGAATGTTTAAGCTTAACCCAAAATTTGATGCAGATTCCTCGTTCTACTTGCGCAGTCATTTTGAGTGTGACAGCCACACAGAACACATGCTCACTCAGCAGCGTCTACCGCCCCCACTGACTAGTACAGTGAAGTTGTCATTGTTCATGCATGCGCATTCCAGTCCACTCTCCTTGGCTTAGGTTACATTGATGCTACGCAAACTGTTCTTATGTTAACAATGGCTGGACTTTTTCCGGACAGACCTCGTATGTTACATTAGTGACAGAAAATTAATAGGCTTCTGTAGCTGGAGCAAAGCAAGTGGATAAGAACCCCACTGACTCGGCCTCCTCCTGACCCTGACCCTGAGGAGTTGCTTCATAACTTAGAAGAGCCCAATTAGGAATATACTGTGCCTGAAACACATCCCAGTTATTTTTCAGATGATGAAACCGAGGCTCAGAGAGAAGTGGCTTTGTGGGAGGTCACACTGAGTAGGTGGAAGAGCCGGGACTCCCATCCAGGGCTTGCTGCTGTCTTGTTAGAAATTTCAGATGCTTGAACACCTTCTCTTGGCCATTTTCAGCAAGTGGATGTATGAGTTTTGACCTACAGGGCCCAGGCACTGTGCTCAGTGCTGGGCAGAAGCAAAGTGAGTTCCAGGTTCAGGGAGCTGAGAGAGTGTTGCTGGAGTGCCATGCCACCCTCAGCCCCTCACTAGGCCTCAGTTTCCTCCAAACACAGGCAACCAGCTCAGGTTGCTAAAGACTGTCATTGATCCTTCTTGGCCCCTGGGGGTTGGTCCCCAAGGCTAGTCCCCAGGTGGACATTATCCAAGCCACCTTCTCTGTGGTGAAGGGAGGGGGCTAGGCCCACTGGCCTAGGCTGCACCTGCCCTTCCACAGCCTAACATGCTTCAGGTGGGTTAGACCAGAGCCTTGGGGAAGACAGGGAGAGGAGGCAGCAGAACCCGGTGCCCATAGTGTATAGTGTATCTCCCCTCAGCCAGGTGTTTTGGCCTTCCCAGCTCCCACACAGCACACCTGAGCCACAGGCTGGCCCCCAGGGCCGTCAGCTCCTGGTGTTGGTCTCCATAGCAACCCCACTTTTGCCTGGTCTGGTTTCTAATGACTTATTGGCATGTGTGGTAATTTGCAGCACTTGGCAGGCAGAGCTAGGGGAGTAGTGGGGAGGGGAGGAGGTGGTGAGAGGGGCCTGGAAGTGGGGAGGGGGTTCGGGTTTTGGATGAAGAGAGAGGTACAATTGTCTTCCTGCTCCACCCTTCCTCTTCCCTGCTGATTAATATCTGGAGTAAGGTTGATGCTTTGGGTCCAGGTCCTTCCTCTCTGGGGAGGATGAGAAAGAGACAGATGGACAGACAGCTGTAGAGCACAGCTGCTCACCTGTCAGAGGCAAACAGATGTGGAGGTGCTGGCAGCCACGTTCATCTGTGGCAGATCAGACCACTCTTGTTTTCTGTCACTCCTGCCTGCTCCTGAGAACAAGGGGTACCTCCTGGGCCCGGTAGTCACTCTGCCTCATGGGCAGGGGAGCAGGGGTCATGTATCCACAGGAGAGGTTCTTGCAGCTTTGTGGCCGTTTGCAGGCTCAGAAAACCAAGGAGGGTGGCACTGAATGAAATGCCAGATTGCGGAAGTAGTAGGTGAGCCAGCCGAGCAGTCAAAGGGGGAGAGGTGAGCGAGGGCCTGACTCTCCTCCTCTTTTCTTCGGCAAAGCTTACCCAACCTCAAAGCTACTTCTGCAGGGCAAGGCAGTGGGGAGCCTCAGCCAGTCTGTGTTGCTGCAGCCTTCCTGCACACTTTGCTTCGGTCTCGGTTACTTCCACTCCGTGTCTGCCCTTGTAAGAGGCAGCCTGGTGCTAAAGAGAACCCCAGCTTTAAAGTTGAAGACATCTGGGTTAGAATCTTGTGGTCACTGCTTTAACAGCTCTATGACCTTGGACACGTCTCTTAAACCTCTCTTTGAGCCTCAGTTTGCCCACCTGTAAAATGGGGTTAACATACCCCATCTCACAGGCTTGTGAAAATGAAACCAGCTCACCCTTCCAAAATGCTTGGCACGTAGTAGGCATCAATAAGTATGAAAGACTTTTAAAAGTACCTTTTAGTTATCTACTCCGATAAATGCAAACAATGTGATAAATCATTTTAAAAATTCTGGTGGGCTTGATAGGGTTGTCTTTTTAAAATATTCAAGAATAGTCTTCATTTATTCGGTAAATATTTATTGCCTTTTTACTATGTACAAAGTACTGAGCCAGGTGCTGGGTCTTTCCTGGTATTTCATGATTAGGGTAAAATTAAGTTATCGGTGCATTCTCTAAGCAAATAGCATCTGACAGGAGATACAGGGAAAGGGAAGCCAAGGAGGGCTAGTGGCAGAGAGGATGGGCCAAGGTCAACCATGTAAGTGGATCTTCTGTGGATTTCTGAGAAGTGGCTGACCCCAAGAGAAAGCTCTGCATTGTGAACATCTGTCTGGGTGTTGTGCAGTGGGACACGTTGCCTGACTCCTCAGAAAAGGTGAGTCCGTTTTTAGGACTGGATAGTGGAAGAAGGAGCCAGTGGGTGCCTGCACCTCCATGTTTATAAGCTGCTGTTGAAGCTTGGAGAGGCCACCAGTAACCACCAGCCAACAGGCAGAGGAGGAACAGAGGCACCTGCCTTCACCTGGGCGTCTGAGCAGGTCACAGCTCCCTCGGCTAGTGCTGAGAGGGAGGTAAGGGGAGCCAGTGGGAACTGGGAAACTTGGCTTCCTCTCTGCCAGCAGATGGACTTCTGCCTGCAGCAGGAATCTGCCTGTTCTTCTATCCGCCTCCCCACAGCCTTCCCTAAGACAGAGCACCAGAGATGGACAAACAGAACGTCAGAGACGGCTGGGTCCCTGGAGAGTGTCTGACCCACTGCTTTCCCACCTTCTCATTCACATCATAGCACACAGAGGCAATGACAATGGCTCAGGGACTCTGACCCAGGACAAAGGGGACCTCGATCTTGGCACACCTGTAACCCATTTGTGGCTCCCTAACATCAGCTGGGAAGCTCTAGCTTAACCAATTCCTCCAACTTATTTTTATTGATGAGACACCTCTGGCCCAGGGAGGCAAAAGGACTTGCCCAAGGTCACACAGAATGTTAGTGTCATTAGGGTTAGGTATAAATCTCCTAACTTCTGGCTCTGTGCTGTATCTGCTACCTCTTTTTGACTTCTTCCACTTTCTTTCACTCTGGAGAATGTACTTCAGGTGAAATGGAATATAATTTCCCTAAGACATTATTATTTCCTATATCTCATAAAATCAGACTACATCTCCCCCACCCCCTTATCATCACCAGCCATCTTCCTGGTTCAGTGAAGCCTTTGGGGTCTGCTCATAGACATCCTTCCATTTCCACGTCCATCCATTGTCCTGGGTGAGACCAGAGACCACATGGGCAACTCGTCCTTCCCGCAGACCTTCGGCCCCTTTGCCAGCTCCCCACCTCAACCACGCACTCCCAAGGTCACACCCTAGATCTTGCCATCACCTAAAAATCACCTAGTAGAGGTCCCTGCTTTCTGGTCACCCCCTCCTGCTCTGCCAGCTTGCTGTCCGTTGACTCCCATACAACCGCTCCCGAAACTCATCAGGATCTTTGGTCCATTGGCACCTCTACGTTCTTGCCATTCATCACCTTCCTCTGTCTTCCTTCTCTGAGACCAGACAGAGTCCGTGTTCTGTCAGTGGAAGAACTCTCCTGCCAATATCCTAAACTCTCCTGACCCTCTGTCTTTTCATTGCCCGAGGCTGGCAAAGTCCCAGTCTGGATTAATCACTCTATCTGCTTCTTTCTGCCTTTATCCAGATAACTCAACCTCTTAGAAAAAGACAAAATGAGGCAGATGGGTACCTCTAAAAATTCGCCATCACCATCTCCAGAGTGCCTACCACATTGTGGTGCTCCTACTACATTCCTCGGGTTAGCTCTCTCCTGGCTCTCCATACCTTCCTCCCCTAACCTCCACCTCCACCCTCACTCTCAGCTGGGACCGCACCTACTTCACAGAGAAAGAAGCCATCAGGCAGAATTCCCTCAGCTCATCCCCACCAGACCCTCACACATACCTGTCTCTGCACTGGCCCCTTCTCCTTCACTCCTGTCCCGGAGAGGCAGCCGGCTTCCACCACCTCTGTCCTAAATCCTGTCCTCAGGGCTTCTTAGGAACATCCTTCCTGCCACACCCAAGGTCCTCCCCTCTTCAACAACAGCAGCGACTAAAACCTTCCTCCAGCCCAACTCCCCTTTCTGCCACCACCTTGTCTCTTTTCCCCTTCAAGCCAAATTTCTTGAAAGAATTGGCTATACTATTGGAGCTCTCTCGGCTTCTGCACCTCCCACTTCTTCCTCTGCCCCACTTCAGTCTGCTTCCTCCCCCATCATTCTGCTGAGACAGCTCTCCATATCGCTAAGTGTAGGGAACATCATTTTAGTTCTCAGAAGTATTTTTCCCTCCTTTCTGACACTTTTTCTCCCTTGGCTTCTCTTAATCCTGGCTTTTCTGGTAATTCCCAGGTGTTCTTTGCTGAGTCACCCTTCCCTCTCCATGTTTAAACCTTGGAGTTCCTTATGTTCTGGTTCAAGGCATTCTCTTCTGACGGGGCACTTGCCCTGAGGTCGTCTCATGGATGGCTTCCCTTACCAAACACATTCAGGTGACACCCAAGTGAAAGTCTGTAGCCTGAACCTCTTCATCTGAGCTCTGTGTCTTTTTGTCCATTCTGCCTAGCTGACTAAGATGTATGTCTCCAAAAACCTCAGACTGGGGCCCTGGCCAGTGTGCCTCAGTCGCTTGGAGTGTTGTCCTATAACCGAAAGGTTGAAGGTTCCATCCCCAGTCCTGGCCCATACGGGAGGCAACCAGTCAATGTTTCTCTCTCACATTGATGTTACACTCTTTCTCTCCCCCCTCTCTAAAATCAACAACCATATCCTCAGGTGAGGACTTTAAAAAAAAGCTGAAGGAAAAACTACGTTCTGAGTGTGACCCGATGACTGCTGCCTCTCCAGTGTTCTGCTATATAAAGACATCAGGCTCCTGCCCCTGTCTGCTTTCCTTTCCTTTCCCCGTCCTTCCACAGCTAAAGACCTTGCCCAGATCCAAAGGAGATGTATTCTGACTTTCCAGCCAGGGGTGTAGGCTCCTCTTCACCAACGGTTCTTTCAAGAGCAATAGCAGCCCACTGAACAGCAGTCCTTTACAGCCTGCCTTATGGTGTTGGCTTGGCCAGGGTCCTTTGAGCCACCCCTGTGAGGAAGCTGGCCGTGTCTTGTGACCACTGTTTCATACTGGGGCAAGCACAGCTCAGAAAGGGTTAGTGGCATATTGCAGCCACGGGGCTGGTCACTGAAGAGTTAGGCTGAGCCCAGTGCTGTGGGCTCAGCCCACTTCCGTGCTGTCTGCGCTGCTGCATATACGGCTTGTAGAAAAGAGGCTTCTTAGAGTTCTGGATTATTCCACAGGCTGGAAGGAATAGGGCCCTCTTAGGCCCCCCGACACCCATGGGGTAGGAGAAGGTGTGACTGGAATGTGGCATGCAGTTTGCTTTGCAGTAAGTTTACCTTCTGTCTAGCTAAGGCCAGTCCAAGTTGGCTTTTGCAGAGAACCCTGTGGGTCTGTACCTGCCTCATATACACAATAGCCCCTCATTCAGTGCCAGGGACAGAGTGACTGACGGTGTTGGCTCTGGGGTCCCAGGAGCAGGAGTTCCCCAAGAATCCACAGAGCACAGAGTCAGGGGGCTGAAGCTGCTCTGGGACTCCTGAGGCTGCTCAGCTGCCTCCTGAAGGGTGCCGCCTGGGCGCCTGGGGAACACACAGCCTCCCTGGTTTGGCTTCTGCCTGCTTTGCCAACCTCTTCCCCTCCACCCTCTGCCTCCTAATGCTCAAGTAAACCCAACTGCTGCTGGTTCCCCAGCCACCCAGACACTGCACACCTCTGAGCTTCGCTTGACTGTTCCTTCTACCCAGTGCCTTTCCTTCTCTCCTCATGAGACTTGACCCACCCCATGCTACAGTCCTCAGCTCTCGTGCCATCTTTTCCAGGAAAGCTTCCCCAGAGCCCAGAGACCTCCTCTGGGTACCAAGCACCCTCAGCATACTCTGTTAAAAATCTTTCTGCTGCATCTTCCTCTTCTGCTGGGTTGGAAGCTTCTGGAGGACAGAGACTCTGACTTCTAATTTTGGAGTTGCCAGTGTATGGCATGTAGAAATAACAATGACATAATGAGGCCTACTATGTGCTAGATGCTACATTAAGTGCTTTATATGAACTCGCTGAACCATAAAATGATGTTATACTGTAGGTACTACACCCTATTTTTTAAAAGACTTTTTATTTTAAAATAAGTATAGATTCATTAGAAGTGCAAAGACATGTACAGGCAAGTCCTGACTCCCTTCAGCCTCTCCCAATATTAATATTAACATCTTACATAACTATCGTGCAGTATCAAAACCAGGAAGCTGACATTGATATAATTCATAGAGCTTTCCTGAATTCTACCAGTTACAAATGCGTACATGCATCGATTTGTGTGTGTGTGTGTAGTTTTGTATAATCGCCACAACAACCAGCATACTTAACTGTATCATCACAAGGCTTCCTTGTAGCCACACCCCAGCCCCAACCCCTGGCAGCCACTAATCTGTTCTCCATCTCTATAATTGTGTTGTACCACCAATGTTACATACATGGAATAGTACAGTCTATAACTTTTTTCTATTGGCTTTTTAAAATCAGCGTAACTTACTTGAGGTTCATCAAAGTCGTGTCTTGTCTCAATAGTGTGCGCCTATTTATTGCTGAGGCGTGTCCCGTGGTAGGCGTGGGCCACAGTCCAACCACTCACCCACGGAAGAACACGTGCATCACCCCGTGTTACAAGTGAGAAAACTAACTTGCCCTGGGTCATACGACCAGTTAGTGACACTTAATAAATGTTTGGTAACAGATACCTAATAGATGTTTAAAGTGCCGAGTTCAACAGAATGAGGGCACTTCGTGTTCTTCTCTTGGCACCCAGCATCGTGTTTCTATGGAGAGTAGGGGCCTGGTGACTGTTTGCTGGTAAGGATGTGGGTGAAATAGCATCTGTGTTTACATAGGTAGCGGTGATGTGCACCTGGCCCGTGCGCCTAGGCATTCCCGAGAGAGGAACACGTCCCTCTCAGTGCCTTACGTAACTGCACCTTCAGTTTTGCTTGGAATTTCAGTAAAGGATAATTGGGGAAATAAAAGTGATCACCTACAGGGCTGGCATTTTATTGACTAAAATGCCCCAAAGCTAATTGTTCCAAATTAATATGTGTCATATTTGCATGGTATCTTGCATCTAATTTGTAGATTGCTCATTTTAGCACAACGCAGAGAGACTCCTCCAGCTCCTGCTTCCTGTCACCACCGCCGTCCCAGCTGTTCCCTTGTCAGGCTGCGCTGCAGAAAGTCTGCAGAAACAGTGGGTTGGGTCCTGAAAGTGCCCACCCTAACCTGAAAAGTCCAGCCAGCACATTTTTACCTGTAGAAGAGGAGCCGAGTTACTGCCACTCGGCAGGGGCCTCGGGAGGTTTAATTAAGGAGGATTTGTGGAGCGGTTGGAAGTCCTCAGCCTCCGGTGTGGAAAGCCAAATACAATTAAATGATTGGAAAGGAACTGCACGTCGGGCTAGTCTTGATCCTGGGCACAGCGCCTGGGAGAGGGGCTTCCTTAAGCACCTCTGTCATTTCTCTGTCTGGAGAGGTGCGGTGACAAGGAAGCCAACCCCAGCCTCCAGGGACACACTGGAGATAAGTGGGGTCCCCAGGGTGGGACTTTCACAGAGGGTGTTTGGAAATGTCTCCCATGACATCAAAAGGGAACCTGTGGTTTTAGTCCAATCAAGGCCTTACCAAGGGCCACAGGTCACGGGGACAGGTTAAAGGGGTGAGACTCTGGGCCCTGCCCTCAAAGAACTGCAACAGTGCTGACCCACCCTCAAGCAGTCAGGAATAATTAAATGCCAGAGTAAATTGTCCAGGCTCTAAAGCCAGTGGTGTTTAGCAGAAAAGAGAGACTGGAGATGTCCCGAGGGACCAGGCCTAGGGACGTGCTTTTCGGCCATGGTACCACACCGACTCAGAGACTCAGGGAGCAAATGCTAGGTGAAAGCAAATACGGATCTAGTATGAAGTTTACAGAGAGGTTCAAAACAGGACTCAAAGTAATTTTGGCCTTTTGGCAGACCACCTGGGATCGTGTCCTCACACCCCTGGGCATTCATGGCCACTCTGTTGTCAGGGGCACTTCAAAGGAAGAGTGGAAGCATCATCTCCCTAAAGAGAATGGAGCAATAGTTGGGGCAATTGAGTGGACAATTGGAAGAATGGGCTCGTTAGGAAGTGGGGCTATTATTGGGGCAGAGGGAGGGACATGTCTGATTTAGGACCAGTGTTCTAAGGACTCAAGTGGAAGTTAGATACTCTAGGTGACTGAATGCAGAGAAAAGGTGACAGTATGTGATGGTCACTAGGATAGAGCTGCCCATGTGGCAAGAGACTGCTGACCCCATGGGGAGGGCGAGCACAGGAAAGCACAAAGACTGGGAGAGGGTTGCAGGGAGGAAGGGTCTGTAGCCATGCTAGTTGGCATCAGCAGCATGTGAAGGCTGAAAGCTGAGGAAATGCTCCTGGATCAGAAGAGCTGAGAGATTACACGCAGCTCACAGGGATGTAAGCAGGCAGGGTCTGCATTCAGAGGGGATAACAGACAAGAGCGGTATTTTTATTGTTTTTAAAGGTGAAGAGAAGGTAAGTAAAGGACTAAATTTCCTGTGGAGGGAAGAGACGAGGGTGGTTTTGAAAAGGAAGAAATCTTTCTCCTAAGCCAGAGGGAATCAGGAGAGAATGGGCAGCTGCGCAAAGGTGTAGGGATGGAGGCAGAGTGGTAGAGCTCAAAGAAGCTCACGGCTGTTCATCCCACCAGTCCCAACGGTTCAGCAAGGTCATCTTTCTCAGGGTCATGTGCAGATGGGAGCACAGTAAGAAGCAGAGTGTGCCAGGGCGGCAGTGAGAGAGGAATAAAAGGATTGCAGCAGAGAGGGCTGAGTGAAGCTGCAATCCTGAATCTATAATAGGGCTGGACTGTCAGCTTCCGCTTTCTCTTCCTGTGATGCTTTGCGGGGAGAGGAACAGGGGCAGAGCAGGGAGAATTGCTCATTTTTTTTTCATGAGACAGGGGCAGCAATGACCTTAGTAACCTTTGCCTGGATTCCTAGGCTATCCAGCCTTCAGCAGAGAGACTCTCCCAGCCTGGCCTCTTCCTGTGAACCACCCAGTAAGGAGGTCCATTCACCTGGTCTTGCTGTCTGGGGAACTCTCTGCTTTTCAAAGCTTGAGGCCATTTTGTCTTGGCCTGATTTATCAATGGACCTGTTCTAAGAGAATCCCATTTGCCCTCTTCTGCTCTCTGTGCACTGTTTTCATTTTTCTCCCCACCTCAATCTTGCAACAGCAGCTTAATAGCCTGCAAGAGGGTCAGGCTGGGAAGATGAATGCCAGCCTGTGGGGGACTACATCCTGCCTCTCCATCAGGGAGTCCATGAAAGGCAGGGAGCAGAGAATGGATAATCCAAGGAAACGCAAACAGACACAACAAGCAGCTTGCAGGAGGATCCAAACAGCATTTGCACTTGTGCTTGGAGGGTGCTGTGATGACTTGAGTGCCAGCAATTTGCTGGTCTGATTAGGTCTGATTTGGATAATTCTGGTTGCATCTCCCAGAGTAGAGTAGGCAGCAAGGAGAAACCAGGACGGGCAAAGAGTGTTTACTGGGAAGAAGCCCCCAAGCGAATGATCCACAAGTGCAGAGAGCAGAATGGAGGGTCTGGAGCGGCTGCCACTGTCTGAAGAACTGGCACCTCGGAGCAGTCCAGGTACTGGCAGGCCCCCGAGGACACAGCTGCCTCATCGACCTTTTCCTCACATGTTGTGTGGGGACTCCCTATGGCCAGCTTAACCAGGGAGAAAGCCTGGGAAAACTTGAGGTAGTGTCAGGGCAGTGATCCAGTATGACACATCCCTGTCCCTACCTGTCCCTTGATGATGTGCCCCAGGTCCATGAGCAGTTTGGCATGAATTCCCCCAGGGCTACTGCCCTAACCTTCCCTCCCAACCCACCCCCAGCTTTGGCTTCCTTCTCGTCTCGGCATCAGTTCATGGTCCAAATGAAGGATGGAGGTGAGGGCCCCTGGGGCAGAGACCGTGAGACGGAAGGAATTTCCCAGAAGGCCTCTGGAGATGGTCCATTTTAGGAAACACGGGTTCTAGTCTCAGCTGTAGCCTCAATGTCCTGTATAATTGTGAGCTACTCACCGAAGCTTTCTGGACCTCCATGTCCCTGAAGAGGCCACATTTCCATCTCAGTCCCTAAAGGAGTTATGTAAAATCAATCTTCAGTCGTCGTGAAACCAAAGTGTGCTCAAGCAGCGGTGTCCTCAAATTCTCCAAACCTTATGACAGGGCTGGATTGTTTCTCTGTGTCCAGACAAGGGGTTGTGGCCAATTTAGAGCCACATGGCTTGTGTTTAAGGTCCGGTCCCTAGCTACTTATCATCTCTTTGAGCTCGGACAGGTTATTCTTTACCTCAGCGGTCCCCAGCCTTTTTGGCACCAGGGACCGGTTTTGTGGAAGGACAATTTTTCTACAGACAGGGGCAGGTGGGGCAGGATGGTTTCGGGATGATTCAAGCACATCACATTCACCCTCACCTGCTCTGTGGCCTGGTTTCTAACAGGTCTGGACTGGTACTGGTCCGCAACCTGGAGGTACTGGAAGGTCAATTTTTAATCCATAAAAGGGGACCCATAGCTGCCTAACACAAGGTGTTTATGCATATCAAGTAAGATAATGTGTGAGAAAGCTTTTGGCAATTCTTCAATGTCCAATCATTGTCAGAGGTTGAGAGGGAGAGGTAGCAGAGAATACGGAAAGATCATGCGGCTTGAGTCATAAGGACCTGAGTTCAGATTCCAAAAGCTTGTGAGTTTGTGGCCTTGGGCAATTCGGTGAATGTGTCTTAGTCTTGGCTGCATCATCTATAAAGGGCACATAAGCAAGCCATGTCAGAGAACTGTCGTGAGGCTCAGACGGCATGGTTTTTGTAAGGGTCCGACGTATGATAAATGTTGCTCCCTTTCCTTTCCTCCTCCCTGTATCTAGCTCCCTGTTCCTATAGCCCAGCCTTCCCAGGCCTTCAAGTCAAGGATGGCTCAGAAGACATAATTTGCACACATCTCATTCTCTGAGATGAAGTTCAGCCTGGCATTTGTGGGACCTCCACCTTGCCTACACTCTCCCCAAAACCTCCTCTCTGGGTACGTGTCTTCAGTTGTGGGTTCTTCTTTCTGTGAACAGCAGGTCCTTGCTGAGGACTGCACAACTGACCAGACCCAGTGTCCAGTCCCTGTAAAGTCATTAGGCCATTCCATGGCACTCCACCTCTGCTGGGGACAAGGTCTCCCCGGCCACTGCTGCTCCATAATGTCTGCCCAGACACCCTGGGCAGGAGGCCTCCTTGCTTGGAGTAATACTCTCCCCTGATGAGGGGGCCCATTCTCTAACCTGATCCTAGTGAACCCCTTGGTGCCCACTATGCCTCTGCTTTCTGACAGCGCTTCCTCTGCCATGGGGTGGCCAACCTCTAACCCTCCTTGCCAAGGGCATCTGGGGGCCCTTAACCACCCAGCTGCCCCTCATGGCTCCCAACAGGATGGCACTTAGGCCATTTGACTGGGCAGATGTCCAAGCCCCTTGGGGGCAGATGTCTGCCACATGTGGCCTTGTCCAGTCTGTGACCACCCTTGGAGCAGAGGGGGCTGTTGACAGTGCAGGTTCCCAGGCAGCTCCACAGACTAACTAAATAGATTCCAGGGTGGGCATCCAGAAACCTCCATTGTAAATAAGCTCCCATGTGATTTTTATGCACTGTAAAGTTGGAAACCATTGGTGTGGCTTTTTCTTCTCATTTTTTATTGAGGTAGAGCTCATACAGGGCAGCACACAGATCCTAAGTGTGCAACTTGCTGAATTTGTTCCCAGATGTATAGTGCTCCCCGCCACCACACTACAGCCTGGATCAAAATGTGGAAGCTTCCAGCCCCGGAAGACTCCCTAATGCACCCTCATCCTCAATAACATCTGAAGGGGTGACCACTGCTCAGAGTTCTAGCAACCAGATTAGTTCTGCCTGTTTTTGATGTTCATGCAATCAGAGCGTTTGGCTTCTCTCACTCAACAGTGTGTCAAAGCTGCGTACTCTTAAAAGCCCAAACTCCTATCTTCCATTCCTGCACCTGACACTCTCCCTCCACATAGGTAGGTGGGGAGGTTGATAGGAACAAATATAAGAAAAGAAAGGAAGCAGGGGGTTCCAGGGCCTGTCCTGCCTCAGGCCTGTGGACATCAGGGCTGGTCACCATCCCTCAAGCACCTGTACTTCCAGAGGGTCAGGACCATCACTGTGCTGCCCTGGGGGGCCTGGGCCCATTCCCCTGCCAGTCTCTCTGTCATAGTGCTGGGTCACTCATTTGTTATGTGTGGATTGCCAGAGAGTCCAAGCACATTCCAGATGAAATTGGCCAATTTAAGCTACAAATGAAAAGACAAATGATTTGGAAATTGCACCGAACAAGCCGGCTCTTCATCAGCAGGTATCAGTCCCGACAAGCTGAGCTGGGCAGCCCATTTAGGCCTTTCCTGCAGCTGAGGTCAGAAAGGCTTCCCCGGAGATGGGAAACACCAGTGCTTTCACACCCAGCCAGGCAGAGGAGCAGCCCCAGAGGCTTTGAGGGGAAGGTAGCAAGGGTAAGGGTGTGTGTGTGTGTGTGTGTGTGTGTGTGTGCACGCGCGTGGACAAGGCAATACAAAAAAAGGATTCTGTCATCCCAAAAAGAAAAAAAAAAGATATTTCAACCATCTACTATGTGCCAGGGCCTGTGCTAGGTGTTCAGACTAAAGACAGACTAGACCTGCCCTTAAGGGGGTCACAGTCCAGGGGAAGAAAAAGATAAAGTGAGATGATGGTGACAATGACAGAAAAGACAGGGAGTGGTGGAGAACATCTGTGAAAGGCAGAAGGAGCAGCTGGAACAGACAAGTGAGGATGTGTGGGAGACCGGGAGGTGAGCGTGCACAGCTAGAAAGGAGGAGCGAGAGCCCTACGGGCCAGCCATGGCCATTTCAAGACCTGGGCTGTACTGGAGCAGCAGACATGAAGCAGGAAGGAAGGAACTGGGAGGAGGAGGAGTGAGGCCAGCTCCTCACCCCTGGGCCAGGGATGGGCAGCCATAAGCACAACCCAGAAAGAGAGAGCTCCCAGACTGGTTCTTGGTGAAGTGTGGGAGAGTAGGGCTGATGGGGAATGAGTTCACCCAGTCTAGTGAATGGGCCAAACCAACGAGCAAAATATTTGGATGGTGGTTTATTGCCTGTTGTGTAAAGAGGATTTGAAGACCTAGGAGTTAATCTCTGGGTCTCTAGCTCATCTGTTTTATGAGATCAGGGACCTGCAAAGAGGCAGGGAATGCAAATTTGTTTTCATGTGGACCCAAGCTAAAAACAACTTTTGTGCTAATAATAATACAAACACTTATAAAGCACTTACATGAGCCAGGCTGTTCTAAGCACTTAACATGTATTAATTCATTTACACAGTAAAGATGTCAGGGACAAAAAGTACTAATGCATTTCAAAGCCAAACACAAATGACTTTTGACCTAGCCATCTCCTCCCCCCACACATGCTCTGAGAGTTGATTATGGACTGTTGACCCCTGAAGGAGCTCTGAGCCAACTCTCCCTCACTCTGGTGACTCTGAAGCAGAAGTCCTGGGGGACTGGATTTGGAAGCAGTTCCAGGAGCACCTGAAGGATTCCAGATCTTGGTGGGCCAGACAGGCTTACTCTCTCCCTCCTCACCCTCTGAGCTGAGGTGCTGCAGGCCAGACCCCCTGCTAGGTGCTCAGGGGGAAAGAGGCTCAGGAGACATCCTGAAGGATATGGCTGCTCATTCTCTCCCTTCCCCCTCCCAACTGATAACCCTCCAAATGATCTCCATATCTATGATTCTGTTTCTGTTCTGCTTGTTTGCTTAGTTTGGTTTTTAGATTCAATTGTTGATAGTTGTAAATTTATCGCCATTTTAATGTTCATAGTTTTGATCTTTTTCTTTGTCTTAAATAAGTCCCTTTAACATTTCATATAATAAGGGCTTGGTGACGATAAACTTTAGCTTTATCTTGTCTGGGAAGCACTTTATCTGCCCTTCAATTCTAAATGATACTCCCTCTCTCCAGGGACTGCTCTCCGTCCGTTAGCAGAGCCAGAATCCACGTGCATTGCACCATTGCGGATGTTGCTAAGCCCAATTGTCACCAGGAAACTAGTTTCTATAGCAACAGAGGTACACTAGCCCCTTGACATTCTCAAGGGATACATCATAGCCCTTCATGAATCCATGGGTTAGAGACTACCACGTAACTTTCCCCATAAAATGCAGTAAAGTAGGACTGAGAAATGGAATGAGGGCTAGCGAGGGCAGCCCCTAACTCCCAGCTTGCCCGGAGCTGTCCCTGAGCCACTCTCCCAGCACTTGCAAGTCAGCACTGTACACTATTTCATGTCATATCAGGGCTGGTTGTTACAAGCAGCCACTTTATATAAACCTGAGAATGCCAAGTGTCTGCTGCTTTTCAAATGACAGCAAAGAGGAAATTTGACTAAGCATGGTAGACTGAACACATCCATGTGTCTCCCCGCTGCTGCATTAAAACAAAGGGAAAGGAGTAAAAAGGTCCAAGACGGCAAGGGCAAGGGAGTGGAGACCAAAGTGAGACAGGTATATCAATACAGTTTGGGAAGTTGAGAAGCTAACTGACTTGGCTGGATAGAGAAAGAAAAACCTGGAGACCCCCAAAGAAGGAACCAGTGAGAAATGGGCAGATTCCTGCCATAGAAGCACAGAAAGCTCATAAATCAGTGCCATCTGAAGCCAGGGTATGGAGCAGGCCCCAGATCAGAAGAGTGATGCCCCAGAGTGATTCCTCACCCCATCTCACCACCGAGCTGTCCTTGCTTTACTCACCCACCATCCTGGAGAGAACTTTATTCACCGGAGACTGGGAACCCAACCAACAAGTGCTGGTTTGGGGACATGCAGACAAGTATGGGTAGAGAGAGCCAATATATTGAAAAATGGGTATTTGCAGAAAGTTTTCAAGCCAAATGGGAAGCTCCTTGCCCTTTTCCTCCTGTTGGCTCTAGGGATGCTGGTAGCTGGGCAAATGGTGACATTTGGGCGACTCCACTGAAACCTCCCATGGTAAGACTGACCAATGAGCAAGCTCCATCCACGCACAGAGCTTCCAGTCAACTTTTAAATGTCCCACGTGTAAATATGAGCCAACAGCCGAGGATTAGTAGATTTTCAAGGAAAGCATCCAATATAAAAAAGCATAATCCAAAATAAACAGAAGACAAGAACTTGCAGAAATAAAAAATTATGCAGGGAGTAAAACATAAAATCCACTGCCACTACCACCTCAATGGATATTCTCAGAGAAGTAGAGAGGGTTTTATTCCCACACAACAAGAACAGGGGCCTTTTTAAAGTACACAGTTTAGTGGGGTGCTGGTATATTCACAGAGTTGTGCGACCATCACCACAATCCAATTCTGAAACATTTTCCTCTTCCCAAAATAAAACCTCAGACCCATAAGCAGTCACTCCCCATACTTTCCTCCCTCAGGCTTTGGCAACCACTAATCTGCTTTCTGTCTCTATAGATTTGCCTATTGTGGACATCTCATAAGTAGAATCATACAACCTGAGGCCTTTGTGTCTGGCTTATTTCATTTCACGTGATGTGTTCAAGGTTTATCCATGTAGCAGGTATCAGTACTTCATTTCTTTCTATGGCTGAATAATATTGCATTGTATGGCTATTTTACATTTCATTTATCCATTTACCAGTTGATGGACATTTGGGTGATTTTTGTTTAAGGAAAATGTAGAGAACAGGAATGAACTGTTAGAATTGAAACTATATTCCATTTCCTCAAATGAAAATGATCACTTTCCGGTTTGCAAGGATCCACTAGGTGCCCAGCACAATTGTTTCACATAGGCACAAAATTTTTAAATTTCAAATTGTCAGGGATAAAGTGAAGAGTCTACAAGTATCTAGAAAGAAAAAGACCGTTTAGGACAACAGCAGATTTCTCAAAAGAACCCTGCAGGCAAGTAGGTAATGGAAAAATGCCCTCAAACACATGAAGAAAAGTCATTTCTTTTCTTTAAAAAAAAAAATTAAACTTACAGCCAAGGTAAAGGCAAGGTAGAAATACTTTGCTTCCTCCCACAACCAAAAGAAGAACAACACCAACTTAAAAACAAAAAACAACCAGAACTGCCAGAATACTGAGCTGTATGGAAGTTTGACAACCAAGGAGTTAAAGAAGAAACATTTATCCATACTGATAGGAGGGGCAGAGATGGGCAGCCAGGGCGAAAAGGATGCATGTCAAGGTCGTGGACTGGGTGGGCGAGGCGGTGGCTGGCAGACTGGGTGGCCCCACGTTCATGTTTGGATAAGCTGGGAGGAACAACTGGGGAGCGAGACAGACCGAGCAACCCCGGGTTCCAGTGTGGGAAACTAACGCCTCCAAACCTCTGCCTGTAAAAACCTGTGGGGGTTGCGGTGGGGGGAAAAACTCCCAGCCTCACAGGAGAGTTTATTGAGAGACCCACAGGGTCCTAGAACATACACAAGCCCACCTACCCAAGAATCAGCACCAGAAGGGCCCAATTTGCTTGTGGGTAGCAGGGAAAGTGACTGAAACTGGGGTGAGAGCTGTGCAAGCAGCATTGTTCCCTCTTAAACCCCTCCCCGACAAACAGCACCACAAGGCAGCAAGTGGGTTGCCCCACCATGGTGAATACCTAAGGCTCCACCCCTTACAATGTAACAGGTGTGCTGAGACAAAGAACTATGGCCCAAATGAAAAAAACAGATCAAAACTCCAGAAAAAGAATTAAATGACAAGGAGGTAGCCAACCTATCAGATGCAGAGTTCAAAACACTGGTAATCAGGATACTCACAGAAATGATTAAGTCGCAAAATAGAGGAAGATGTGAAGGCTATACAAAGTGAAATAAAGAAAAATATACAGGGAACCAACAGTGAAGGGAAGGAAACAGGGACTCAAATCAGCAGTTTGGAACAGAAGGAAGAAATAAACATTCAACCGGAACATAATGTAGAAACAAGAATTCAAAAAAATGAGGGGAGGCTTAGGAACTTCTGGGACAACTTTAAACATTCCAACATCTGAGTCATAGGGGTGCCAGAAGGAGAATAGGAATAACAAGAAATTGAAAACATATTTGAAAAAATAATGAAGGACAACTTCCCCAATCTGGCAAAGGAAATAGACTTCCAGGAAGTCTGGGAAGCGCAGAGAGTCTCAAAAAAGTTGGATCCGTGGAAGTACACACCAAGGCACATCACAATTACATTACCCAAGATGAAAGATAAGGAGAAAAAAATTTTTTATTGTTGTTCAAGTACAGTTGTCTCCATTTTCCCACCACCACTCTCCCCTACCTCACCACCCCCCCAATTCCTACTCTCAGTCAGGAGAGAATCTTAAAAGCAACAAGAGAAAAGGAGACAGTTACCTACAAAGGAGTTCCCGTAAGACTATCAACTGATTTCTCAAAAGAAACCTTACAGGCAAGAAGGGGCTGGGAAGAAATATTCCAAGTCATGAAAGGCAAGGGCCTACATCCAAGATTACTGTATCCAGCAAAGCTACCATTTAGAATGGAAGGGCAGATAAAGTGCTTCCCAGATAAGGTCAAATTAAAGGAGTTCATCATCACCAAGCCCTTATTATATGAAATGTTAAACGGAATTATCTAAGAAAAAGATCAAAAATAGGAACAGTAAAATGACAACAAACTCACAACTATCAACAACTGAACCTAAAAAACAAAAACAAGCTAAGCAAACAAGTAGAACAGGAACAGAATCACAGAAATGGAGATCACTTGGAGGTTTATCAGTGGGGAGGGGGTGGGGGAGAATGGGGGAAAAGGTACAAGGAATAAGAACCATAATTGATAGGTACAAAATAGGAGGAAGTTAAGAACACTGTGGGAAATGGAGAAGCCAAAGAACTTATATGTATGACCCATGGACATAAACTAAGAGGGATGGGGGAATGCTGGTGGGAGGGTGGAGGGGGGAAAAGGGGAGAAAAATATGGGATGACTATAATGGCACAATCAATAAAATAAAAATTAAAAAAATTTTTTCAATTACAACTGACTTCAATATCATATTAGTTTCAAGTGTACAGCAGTGATTAGACATTAATATAAATTAAGAAGTGATTCCCCCCAGCACGCCCAGCACCGGCCTGACACCATGCAGTTCTGACCATATTATTGACTATATTCCCCCTGTTGTAGTTTACGTCCCGTGACTGTAACTGCCAGTTGTACTTCTTAGTCGCTCCACCTGTTTCACCCAGCTCCCCTAAGCCCTTCTTCCATTTGGCAACCACCAGTCTGTTTTCTGAATCTATGAGTTTGTTTCTGTTTTTATTGTTATTGTTTATTTTGCTTTTAGATTCCACATATAAGTGAAAGTATATGGCATCTGCTGAGGGAAAGTTATTTTCCAGCTAAAATTATACTCCCAATCTATCAATTAATTAAGGTGATTGACTAAAGATATTTTCAAATACGCAAACTTTCAAGATACTTACCACTTTTCCAAAAGTAACTGGGCAATGTCCTCCACCCAAACAAGAAAGACGACGTGAAACCCAGGGAGAAAGGCAGACAGTAAGAATGTTTACCACCAGAGAAAAAACCCTGAAAGGGTGTGCACCAAAATAACAGTGGTTGGCGTTAGGAGGTGGAAGAGGAGCTTGTTACATTTTCTGCATATGTTTTTCCATATTTGCTAACTTTTCAATAGTAGTACTCTATCATACCTAAATCACTAGGGTTTTTTTTTTCTTTTAAGATTTTATTTACTTTTAGACCGAGTGGCAGGGAGGGAGAAAGAGAGGGAGAGAAACATCAATGTGTGGTTGCCTCTCGCACGCCCCCTACTGGGGACCTGGCCTGTAACCCAAGCATGTGCCCTGACTGGGAGTGGAATTGGCAACTTTTTGGTTCACAGGCCAGCACTCAATCCACTGAGCCACACCATTCAGGGCAAATCCCTAGGTTTTTGTGGGCAGATAGCCAGAGACAGGAGAGAGGGACAGAGGAAAGCTAGGACATTCTGAGGGCCACTGGGCAGCTCTAAATTCCATTATCTGGCATGGCTGGAGCCCATGTCACATCTCACAGCCCTTGGGCCACATCTGCCCTGTGAGCGTCTGTCTGCCCCGTTAGGCTGACAGCTTCCCTAGGACAGCTGGGTCTTGTTCATCTTGTGCATTCCGAGTGCCTAGCAGGGGGCAGGCAGGGAGTCAGTGCTTCAGCGAATGTATAGAGGCAGAGCAAGGGAGGAGGAAAAGAGAGAAAAAGGAAAAATGATAAAGTCCTCCAAATGTAGACAATAAACAGAATAAGACCTGGAACAGGAATGCAATAAAGATTTTGCAGACCTCCTGGCTAGAAAATCAGGTTAATTAGTGATCGAGGAAGCCAGTCAGCCTTGTGCCTCCCGCAGGCTTCCCCGACCTGGGGCCAGTGCCACCTACTCCTAAGTAACTCCCCAAACCCAGAACTTCAGAAGCGTGAGGGACTGGCAGTCATGCAGCCAAGTACTTTCACCTTGCGGGTCAGAGTCACAAGTCATTTTCCCGCTCAGCCTCAGTTTCCTCCACTGAAAAACAAGGAAGCAAAATGAGGTGGGTGCACAGGTGCCTTCCAACTCTGACCTTCAGAGGACTCACAACATCCCAGGAGGCACGGCACCAACTCACCTTACTGCCCACGGCACAGACCCGGGGTGGGGAGGACAAGGGGGCACCTCCCAGCCAGCTGTTTCCGCCTGAGGGGGCAGCTTCTAAAGTGGGTACAAGTACAGAAGAGCTTTGGGTCAGCTCTTCTTTTTCCCAGGAGGCAGACACTGGCCTGGGACAGCAAGTGTGGCCCCAGCTGCCTACATCAGAATCATCTGCTTGGGAGCTAGTTCTACCCCCCAGACCGCAGAATGGGGACCAGCAAAGCAGGATGGGTATTTGCAGGTTGATGAGCACCACAGGTGATTCTTGGGCCCACTCTGATTTGAGAAACATTGGATTAAAGGCGCTGGGATTCAGGATGGGAGGTTCAGTGCTCGTAATTGAAATAGCTACCATTTATCTAGTACCTACTCCATGTGGGGCACTTTTTGACATCTCTAATCTTTGCAACAACCACCCTGTAAAGTAGGTATTATTACTCTAATTGTACAGAAGAGAAATCTGAGACCCAGAGCAATTAACTTGCCAGACATCACACAGCTAACGAGACAAAGCCAAAAATTTAACTCAGGTCCTTCTCTGCCCTTCCCAGCACACAACTCCTTGCTTTGGGCTTGAACAGCTGCATCCTGCCTACCTTGCATTTTGGAAGTCACCAGCTGACCTGAGCCAGGGATGGGTTCACGCAAAGTTGGAGCCATGGTGGGCAGGGGAGGCGGAGAGTGTGAGGGGCCCACCGCTGATCTCTGTTTTTCCCTTGCCCTCCGACTCTCAGGCATTCTCTAGGCTCAAAGGTGTTGTTCTGATAGGGCACGAAGCTGGCCCCAACCTCTGCCTTCCCTCCTTCCCTGCCTCCTGTTGTCTAATTTAAAATGCCTTAAATAAACCCCTGCTCTGTGCTGCTGGCAGTGCACCAATATCCCACTGGGAAAGCAGCAGCACCTGGTGCCCCAGCCTGTGGAGAAACCTGGGCCCTGGCGTCGCCAGCTGGGGAAGGGAGGCAGAACAGGGCAGAAAGGAGATAGCCCTGGGGTGGGATAGGGAAGGCAGTGGTCCTTCTTAAGCCCATGGCTGGGAGGAAAGTCTAGAAGGTTCTAGATAAGAGAGTTCTCACCTATCTCCCACACCTTAGCTACACTTGCCCAGTCCCCATTCTAAAGAGTTTTCTGAGGAGATTCCCCAGCAGCCCTGTCAGCTGCTCCCGCACCTGACAGCACCTCCTTCAGGAGGCTTTTTGTGGCGTTTCTCCTGGAAGCCCCCACCCCACCGCCGTTTCCTGTTCCCTCTGCCTCACAGTGACCAACCACTTGGTTCGCTCAAGACTTCCAGGGCTGGGGGGGCAGTTGGGGGCTCACAATTGAAGCCTCCTTATCATTCAGGTCTCTGTCCTCAGGGGCCTCCCTGGCCACCCGGAGTAATCCCCCTGTTTAGTTCCTGAAGTCATTCCTACTGCTGCTGTAACACAGCACCACCAACACAGCTGCTTGAAACAGCGCGCACTTCCTGCCTCACTGTCCTGTGGGTCAGAAGTCTATCGGGTTGGCTCAGTCCTCAGATCCAGGTGTCAAAAGGCCAAAATCAAGGTGTCAGCTCTGGAGGCTCTGGGGAGAGTGCGCTTCGAGCTTCTTAGGTGGCTGGTGGAGTGCCAGTCCCTGTGCTTGTAGGACTGAGGTGTCCGCGTCCTTGCTGGCTGTCAGCTCCAGACGCCTCCCTTCAGTCCTGTGCATGACCCCCTGTGTCTCAGAGCCAGCAACAGGACACCAAGTCCTCTCCCGCTTGGAATCTCTCCTCCCCTGCTAGCTCAGAAAGGTCTCTGCTCTTAAGGACTCATGTGATTAGATTTGTCCCACCCAGATAATCCGAGGCCCCCTCCTAATCTAAAGGTCCATCACTTTAATTGTATCTTTTAATTGTGTCCCTTTTGCCTTGTAAGGTAACAGATTCAACAGGTTACAGGGATTAGGGTGTGACATCTTTAATTCTACTTGCCTTGTTCCTCCCTAGCTGTTGTCACCATCTGATGTCTTATCTACTTACATGTTTACTCTCCGTCCTTCCTTCCCCCCTCCCCATGTAAGCTTCACAAGAAAAGAAATGGGGTCTGTAATGTTCACTGCAGGGTCCCTAGGCCTCCTTAAACAGTACTTGACACACAGTAGGCCACTGGTGTTTGTTGAATGAATGAATGAATGAAATGTTACAATGACTGTCAGATGCTCCGTGGAAATGGGAACTCCTGGCAAGTCCAAGGGGGCTTCCCAGAGCCCACCCCTCTACTGGGCAATGGGAGGCTGTCAGGCAGGGACACCTGCAGGCTAGAGCGCCCCCTCCTGGCAGCGCCTAAACAGCTGCAACTTCTGACCAGCTGCTTCCCAGCTCTGCCTCTACCAATGCTCTCCCATCCTTCCACCTCGGATTCTCAGACCCTCGGTCTCTCCTGGACTGAGGATCCCAAAGGACAGAATTGTGAGGCTTGGTGGCTGGCCTGAGAGGTGCTGAAGAGGTGGAGGACCAGTCCAGGAGGAGGCAGAGGCTGCCTTGCCTCAGCTGGGCTCAAAGCTAATCCACCTGGGACCTGAAACAATTAATTTCCCCAATCTGTAAAATGATCAGCTTCTGAGGGAAAACAATTAGCCCACTGCAAATTGTAATTGTCATCTCACTCCTGATTTTAATTTGGACTAATGAGGGCTAAGTGATTCTGGGTCCCTCCTCTTCCCACTGCCCGGTGGCCTAGGCCCTCACCTGCCAGGGGGCATGAAATCCTTGGCTGCCCACCTCGCACCAGAACCTGAGGGACATTTTCAGGTTGGCAAGGGGCTGCACTGGCCAGGGCAAAGCAGGTGCCAGCAGGAGGGAGGGAAGCAGAGTGCGCCGCAGGCCCACAGGGAAGCTTGCTGTTTATAGAGGGCTCCTAGGCAATCAGAGTTTTATTGAATGGAATTGACTACTGGCTCGCTCCTCTGTCACAGCCAGTTACCTCTCGTTGCACAGACTCTGGGGACTCAGCTTCCAGGAGTGTCTGTCTGCCTCCCTTGGGCCAGGTTACCTCTGCCTGTTCTTGCTCTTTCCCACCCACCCCACGATTCCCTGCAGTGGGGAGGGGCTGCATGCCCACCATATGCCCGCCATGGAGGGCAGTGTGGGAAGTGAGCTCAGATCATTTCCTCTAACCCCAGCTCCTACTCCTAAACAAAATGAGGCCTAGAGAGGGCAGGGACTTGCTCTGGGTCACACAGTTGTCTGGGCCCAGCAGGAGCATGCAACCTCATGCTTCCTTACTATTGCTCAGTTGTCCCTTCTCTCCTGGGATACTCTCTTGTCCATGGTTTGCATTCAGCACAATGCCTGGGGTACTCGATGACGCAGGAGAGGAGAAGGCAGAGTCCTGAGTCCCAGTCCCTGTTCTTCTACCACAGCGCCCCCACCCCCCCATTTAGCCCCTTTTCCAGTTAGTTGGGTTTGACTCATCCATTCACACATCATTCATTTATTCATCACTGCAGCTGTGTGCTGGGAACCGTGCAGAGTGCTAGGATAGAGACAAGTAAGACCAGCCCTGTTCTCAAGGATCCCGTAGCCTAGTGGTTTCCAAGGGCAAAGCTGTTCAGCCCTGGGTCCCCAACCTCCAACAGGTCACTCTTCAGGGGCAACCACTCTAAATACCGAGTGGCAGTAGGTAAGGGAATGGACCCTGGCTCCTGGCTTCTGCCCCCACATCTCTGTGTCACCTCCTATGAAGAGTTAAGTTGGGAATCAGGAATCCTGAGTTCTTGTCCTGGCTTTGCCATTGATTCATTCCGTGACCTTCTACAGATCCCTTCACCTGGTCCCTCTGTCCTGAGGCCTTGGGGATGGCGCCTCCATCTCTGCCTTTTGTGACTAGCAGGACCTCGTCCCAGCTCCCAGTGCTGCCTCCTCGAGTGCTTGTGGAGGCAGCACGGCTGGTGCAAAGGCCCCCAGATGGTCAGGAGAAGCCGGAGTCCAGGTCTGTGACCACCACTGGTGACTCGTAGCTCCAAGGCCCTGAGCCTCCTGTTCCTCATCTGTAGAGTGAGGAGGGCGGGGACCAGCCATGTGGTAATAAGGCTGTGAGGTCAAGGTGTTTGCAAATCAGCAGACAAGTGCTGAGTGCCCCCACGTGATGCCTTGAATAAAACCTGCATTTGTGCACAGGCAGGTGTTGCTGATACACCCTTGTTGTCTCTATTGCATCTCACCTCTGCTGCCATCCTTCAGCTCGGTGGAAGCACCAACCAGAGGCCCCCGGGGAGCTGGAAAGCACACAGAACTGGGAATCGAGGAAGAAAGGATTTCCCCTCTGGAAGCCTCAGCTTCCTAGGCTGCTGGACTGGGTCATCTCAGACTTCCAACTCTGACACGTGGGATCCAGCTGCTAAGACTTACCCAACAGCGAGGGCAGCCATGGGAGAAGCCCAGTGTCACCTGTGTCAACCCGAACCCCTGTTTCATCATCCCCTGAAAGGAGACCCACCTGGCTGCTCCTCTCCAACTTCTCTCCGCATTTCCCCCATGGTCTGCCCATCCCCCAGCCCATTCCCAAGCCCCACCCAACCTGTTACAGCCCTGTGTTATTTCCCCACTGCTGCCTTGCCTTCAGTGGTGTTAGCTGGGCCAGCTGCCTGGCGTTCCTCCGCTCCCTACACTGCCTGTACACCCGGGTGTGCCTCCACTGGCAGCCACACCTCCACTCCTCGGCCTGACCCGAGGGAGGGGTGTTGGGAAGTTGGGTCCACAGCCTCAGTAGTACCCGGTCCCCTCAGAGGGGGCCAGAGCTCATCATTATGTATTGATACTTGCCTCTTGTCACTAAAGAATAGACACCAGCCATTCCAGTGTGGCTGGCTCCTGATCACTGGACATTCTTATCACAAACCCTGCTGCTCCCCCGGGTGCCTGGGAACCTTCTGCATATAGGGCCACATGGATGTGAGAAGTATGCAGTAATCCTCGATTTCCCTTCCCCTGATAAAGATTCTTTTTTAAATTATATTGTTTATGTTATTACAGTTGTCCCAGATTTTCTGCCTTTGTCCCCCTCCACCTAGCCCGCCCCAACTCCCTCAGGCAATCCCCACACCATTGTCTATGTCCACGGGTTCTGCATATATATTCTTTGGCTACTCCATTTCCTATGCTGTGCTTTACATCCCTGTGACTTTTCTGTAGCTACCAATTTGTACTTCTTAATCCCCTCACCTTTTTCACCCATCCCCCCGACCTCCCATCTGGCAACCATCAAAACGTTCTCTGTATCTATGATTCTGTTATGCGTGTTTGTTTATTTTGTTTTTTTAGATTCAGTTTTTGATGGACGCATATTTATTGCCATTTTATTGTTCAGATTTTTCTGCTGCTTCTTTTTTTTTTTTTTTCCTGCTTCTTCTTAATGAAGACCCTTTAACATTTCATATAATACTTACTTGGAGATGATGAACGCCTTTAGTTTTTTTCTTGTCTGGGAATCTCTTTGTCTGCCCTTTGATTCTAAATGATAGCTTCGCTGGATAGAGTAATATTTGTTCTAGGTCGTTGCTTTTTATCACTTTGAATATTTCTTGCCAATCCCTTCTAACCTGTAAAGTTTATTTTGAGAAATCAGCTGACAGTCTTATGGGGACTCCCTTGTGGTAACTAACTGCTTTTCTCTTGCTGTTTTTAAGATTGTCTCTTTATCTTTAACCTTCAACATTTTAATTATGATGTGTCTTAGAGTGGGCCTTTTTGCATCCATTTTGTTTGGGACTCTGTGCTTCCTGGACTTGTATGTCTATTTCCTTCACTAAATTAGGGAAGTTTTTTTTTTTCATTATTTTTTCAAATAGGTTTCCAATTTCTTGCTCTTCTCCTGCTGGTACTCCTATGACGCAAATGTTGGTATGCTTCAAGTTGTCCCAGAGGCTCCTTAATAACACTATCCTCATTTTTTTGGATTCTTTTTTCTTCTTTCTATTCTGATTGGTTGTTTTGTTCCAAATCATTGATTCAATTCTCAGTTTCATCCACTCTACTGTTGATTCCCTGTAAATTGTTTATTTCAGTTAGTGTATTCTTCATTTCTGACTAGATCTTTTTTATGCTGTTGAGGTCCTCACTCAGGTCCTTGAGCATCCTTATAACCAGAGTTTTGAACTTTGCATCTGATAGATTGCTTATCTCCATTTTGTTTAGTTCTTTTTCTGGAGTTTTGATCTGTCCTTTCATTTGAGCCATATTTCTTTGTCTCCTCATTTTGGCAGCCTCCCTGTGTTTGTTTTTATGTATTAGGTAGAGCTACTATACTTCTCAGGCTTGATAGCGTGGTTTAATGTAGTAGATGTTCTGTGGGGTCAAGTGGCACAGCCTCCCCTATTACCCAAGCTGGGTACTCAAGGTGCACCCACTGTGTCGGCTGTGTACAACTTCCTCTTATAGTTGAGCCTTGATTGCTCTTGGCACATCCAAGGTCAGCCACTGCCTGTGTTCTGTCTGCAGTCACACGGCATTAGTTACAAAGCAATCTGCAGATGGCCGCTACTTCTGCTGGCCTTGAAGGTGCCCAGGAGAGGCCAAGCTGTGAACTAAGGCTGGCCACTGCTAGTGCCAAGCCCCAACAACTTAGCAAGAGGTACGGGGCTCACTAAAGCCGGTTGGTGCTTGTTTGATAAAATTTAGGAAAACTGAAGCGTGGGCCAAGACAAGCCATTCATATAGAAAAGCCACTGGAAACAGCTTGGGTGGGTCCGAACTTTGGGTGTGGCTGAGCCTCAGGGAATCACCAGGGTGGGGACAACAGTGTGAGTCAGGTTGACCAAGTCTTAGGTGTAGTGCCCACCTGCTGGCACTGTGGGGCCACGGCTCAGGAAAGGAACAGTGGCTCCTGCTGGCATTTCTGTCTGGGATAAAGCTGCCACCCAGCTCTCGTCCTGACGCCAGACAATTCAGTTCCTCCTCATATGTCTCTGATGTCTTTCAATTCGCGACCCCCATGCTGGAGCTCATAGGGAGTGCATAGGAGCAAGTCTGTGCACAGGCCCTTTAAGAGGAACGCCTGGGACTTCAGAAGTTTCTGTCTTCCACAGCCTCAATGCCCTCTGGTTTTTACAGCCAGAAGTTATGGAGATTTATCTTCCTGGCACTGGAATCCTGGGCTTGGGATCTTGGTGTGGGGCTGGGACCCCTTGCTCCTGAGATATCCCTCCCAGTTTTTATCCACCACACGTGGGTGTGGGACCAGCCCATTCAGCATCTCTGCCCCTCTTACCAGTTTGGATATGGTTTCTTCTTTAACTCTGTAGTTGTAGGACCTCCATTCAGCTCAATTTCTGATGATTCTGAATGACGATTGTTCTATATTTTAGTTGTAATTTTGATGTGGTTGTGCAAGGAGGCGAACTGTTTACCTATGCTGCAATCTTAACTGGAAGTCCCTTGTAAAGATTCTTTTTAAATATATATATTTTATTATGTTATTACAGTTGTCCAAATTTTTCCCCTTTGCCACACTCTGCCTGGTACCCTTATTCTCTCCAGCAATCCCCCCCCTTAGTTCATGTCCCTGGGTTGTGCATATAAGTTCTTTGGCTTCTCCATTTCCTATACTATTTTTAACATCCCCCTGTCTATTTTGTACCTATCAATTGTGCTTCTTAATCCCTTCACCTTTTCCCCCATTCTCCCCCTAACCCTTCCCTACTGATAACCCTCCGAATGATCTCCATATTTATGATTCTCTTCCTGTTCTGGTTGTTTGCTTTGTTTGCTTTTTAGATTCAATTGTTGATAGTTGTAAATTTATTGTCATTTTAATGTTCATAGTTTTGATCTTCTTTTTCTTAAATAAATCCCTTTAACATATCATGTAATAATGGCATGGTGATGATGAACCCCTTTAGCTTTACCTTGTCTGGGAAGCACTTTATCTGCCCTTCCATTCTAAATGATTGCTTTGCTGGATAGAGTAATCTAGGCTGTACGTCCTTACTTTACATCACTTTGAATACTTCTTGCCAGTCCCTTCTTGCCTGTAGTTGATTTTGAGAAATCAGCTGACAGTCTTATGGGAACTCCTTTGTAGGTAACTCTCTGCTTTTCTCATGTTGCTTTTAAGATTCTCTCTTTATCTTTAAGCTTTGGCATTTTAATTATAATGTGTCTTGGTGTGGTCCTCTTTGAATCCAACTTGTTTGGGACTCTCTGTGCTTCCTGGACTTGTATGTCTATTTCCTTCACCAAATTAAGGAAGTTTCCTTTCATTATTTTTTGAAATAAGTTTTCAGTTTCTTGCTCGTCTCTTCTCCTTCTGGGATCCCTATGATTCGGATGTTGGTAAGTTTGGAGATGTCTCAGAGACTCCTTATACTATCCTCGTTTCTTTTTTAATTCTTTTTATTTTTTTTGCTCTTCTGGTTAAATGCTTATTTCTTCCTTATGCTCCAAAACATTGATTTGAATCCCAGCATCATCTCCTCCATTGTTGGTTCCCTGTAGGTTTTCTTTATTTCACTTAATGTAACCTTGAAATTTTCCTGGGTCTTTTTTATGCTGTTGCCATACTCAATGAGTTCTTGGAGCATCCTGATAACCACTGTTTTGAACTCTGCATCTGCTAGGTTGGTTATCTCCTTTTCGTTTATCTCTTTTTCTGGGTTTTTTTTTTCCTGTTCTTTCATTTGGGCTATATTTCTTTGTCTCCTCAATTTGGTAGGCTCCCTGTGTTTGTTTCTGTGTACTGGCTAGAGCTGCTTTGACTCCCTGTCTTAGTAGCATGGCCTATTGTAGAAAAGGCACCTGTAAATTGTGTGGGGCAGAGCCCTAGGTACTTGCCAGGGTGGAGTAGCCCACTTCACTGCTTTGTCACTCTGTGTGGGGGAGTGCTTGGAGAGGGACCAATTCCACTACCTAGCTTCTGGAGGTTAGCCTGGCACTCGCCCTGTTTCTAGCCACTTCACTACTCCCTATATGTGACTGGTGCTCTTCCAGCTGTTGCCCTAGTGCTGAATCCCAGAGTGGGTGGGTTGCATAAGTTCTAAGTCCATGCAGGCCCTTTAAGTGGAGTCTCCTTAAAATCCGGCAGTTTCTGGGTGTTGTTTTGAGGTCTGGTTGTAATTTTTTCTATAGTTGTGCAAGGAGGTGAAGCATATTTACCTATGCCTCCATCTTGACTAGAAGTCCTCCTTTCATAGCGATTCTTCACTTTCTGCTCAAACATCTCATGTTCTCCCTGCTGATGGGGCTGACAGAAATGAAGGCTGCTCAGTGGAAAAGTGGGTGTTGGGCTAGGGATGGAGAGTTGAGAGTTCTCTCCCACCTCGACATCACTAGACTAATCCCCATCTGGGACCTCCATCAGTGGTTATCAGAGATCACCTCCAGCATGTTTAGCATAAAGTTCCTGGGTCTCACCTCCAAAGAATTTGATTCCAGAAGTCTGGGGTGGAGTCCAGGAATCTTTGTGATTAGCAAGCACCCTAGCTGGGTGAATTTGGTTCAAGGGAGCCATGGACCACCCTCTGAAATGTTGCTTTTCTGGATCAACCAAGAAGAGTTCTTGTGCCCTTGGCATTTAGGGTCAGAGAGAAAAACGATCAGCCCTCTCCTTGCTTTGGTCAGAGGCCTTGAGGACTGGCTGACCCTAGGTCTTCAGGTTGCTATCAGCACCCTCTTCTGCCTTGGTCCTCCTGGTTATCCTGGCCTCCACCCCCACTGCACTGGCCTGGGAAGTCAGGAGCCTATGGAGAGAAGAACTGGTTTGTTGGGGGCAAGAGCTGGGAACAGGGACAAGCTCTGTAGGAAAGATACTAATTTTCCCAGGAATCTGGCAGTGCTATGATGCTCCTGGCTAAAGGTTTTAAGGTCTTCTCCACCTTCTCTAGGCCCAGTTTATGATCAGACACTTTGAATTCCTCACCTGGGCTCACTCAGCTGCTCACAGCCCCAGGCTTTGGACACTAATGATGTTGAGGCTTTAGCACAGCCCCTCACTGCTTCCAGACCCCAGCCCAGAGGACAGTGGTGTCTTTGCCTTAAGGCACAAACCCATCATGTCACCTAGGAGGGTAGGAGCCCTAACGGTGCATCCTTTCCCTTCAGACCAGTACTGCTACTTGTCCCCTCACCACGATTCAGGTGAGGAAACCAAGGCCTGCCAAGATGAATTCAGATAAAGGGCCATATAGCTTTGGGGGGAATTCAGAAGTCATGTGACCCATACCCTTTATTTTACAGTTGAGGGAACAGAGTTCTGCAAAGGGGCAATAGTTTCCCAAATTCTCATAGAGGGCTGATAGAAAAACTAAGCACAAAGCCAATTGGTGATGAGGAGTCCAGTGATGGCGCCCAGGAATGAGGGGAAGGAAGTGGGGCTGACTGACGGTTGCTGATTGTGCACGTAGCTGGGGTCATGCCAGGTGTTTTCCATGCATCATTTTGTTCAGTCCTCACAGAAACCTCACAAGAACACACCATATTTCCACATTTGTCGAGATGAGGAAATTGAGGGTTGGAGAGGTTAAGTGACTCAGTGAAGAGCCCTTGAGTAAGTGGTGAAGGTGGGATTTGAACCTATGTCTTTCTGATCCACAGTCTATACTAACACTGTTCAATAGAAATGTAATGTAAACCATATATAAGACTTTAATATTTGAGTAGTCACATTTAAAAAATAAAAAGAAGTAGGCGAAATTAATAACATTATTTAACGTGCTATATCCAGAATATTGTCATTTCAAGTGTAATCAGCATACCAGATTTATTAATGAGATATTTTGCATTCTTTTTCTATATTAAATATTCATTAGCTGCTGTGTGTTTGCATTACAGCACGTGTCAGCTTGGACTGGCCACAGATCAAATGCTCAGTGGCCACATACGGAGCTACCATACTGGACAGCATAGCCTTTCTGCTTGCTGCTGCTCTGTTCTGCTGAGTCACTCCTGAGAGCCACCTGGCTTCTGCTGCCCCTGACTTCCCACTGTTCTAGGGAGACCTTCCCTTCCCTCTCACCCGTCCATCTTCCAGCACATCTCTCTCTCCCTCCCTTTCTCCCTCCTCAGCACTCTCCTGTAGAAGGCCTTGTTGTCAGACAAGACCCCCTTAAACGGATAAGACAAAGGTGACAAATGTTCCTCATTTACATTCAGGGTCTATCAGGCTTTTCTGGCCCTGTTGAATGGCACCCCTGTCAAAACAACTCATTTGAAAATGTCACAGTGGATTTTGATAAGTCATCAGTCACCCTGATGGTGGCTGACAGAGGGGTAACAGGGTGGTGGTACCTAACACGCTGTGGAGTGGTTCTTTTGCAATTGTGTAGTGTTTTATTTTGTCCCACGTGGCATGGCATCTCTTGAAGGAAAGGAACTATTAACCCTAGGTTCCTCCAGGCCTTTTCCCCTTAACTTCCCAACCTCTTTTTTGCCTCCTTGCTCATTTCCTACTTGGAGCCAGAATCTTCCTCACTGCAGGCCAGTCACGGGCACCTCCTCTCCCACTCCTGCCGGACCAAACCAGCCACCCTTGTGGCACTTGCACAGGAAGCTGTGACAGCTGCTGCAGAAACACTGACTCGAAGTATAGGTGCTTGGGGTTGCCCAGAAATCTCCCCTGAGGCCTGAAACAGCTCCCATGTGGGGAGGAAACCCAGCCTTCTTCATAGCCATCGTTCCCTTCTCAACCTGAATGCTGGTCCTCCCCCCCATTCCCCTCCCCTCCCTGCCCTCCCCCAGCTCCCCAGCCGTCCAGAGTCTGCTGCTAGCTGCTGTTCCTGAGGGGCTGCTCTACAGGGGCCTGCTATGCCTGTTTTCTCTCAGTTTCAACAGAAACAAGAATAGGGTTTTTTTGGAAACATTTACTAAAAACGAAAGAAAAACAATAATACACATTTTTCGAAAACCTAAAAGCATAAAAGTAAGTCCCAAGTTTTTTCAGGTCACATATTTCTGATAAAATAAAGGCACTCGAGTCCCCGATGAGATGGGCTGGTTCAGTCCAAGCAGCCTGGCCCTTGGCCCCCTCCCCTCATTTCCCCTTTCTGTCTGGAGTGCCCCCCACCCCTGCTGTTCTCACCATGGAGGGCTTCCTCCTCCTCTCCCCTCACTCTTTCCATCTTCCTCCTCACCCTTTCGGGCTTCAGGCTTTGGCCAAGTAGTGCAAGTTACCAAACACGGAGGGATAGAAACATGGGTGGGATGAGACCCTGGTTGTTCCTGGGTCAGAGGAAGAAGTTGTTGTACTGGAATTGTCATTCCTCAGATGGGGACACCTGCTCCCCAAGAGGGCTGCCTTGTAACCCTAAAACCTCAGTCCATGTGTTCAGTCTTCCGGCAACATCCGGCTGGTTGGAAGAAAAGCTATCCAAAGCCACCTTGACAACTGATCAAATCTCCCCTTCATTCACTCTCTGTCTTCATTGTCAGTGAGGAAAATATCTCTCTCTCACACACACACACACACACAGTTTCTCTGCATGCGTCTTTCCCCATTCCTGTCTCCTTTGGGTGTTGTGTTATAATTTCTGCAGAAGGCAGCATCTTATAAAGAAAAGAAAAAAAAAACCCTCACTCTAGAGCTGGAGCGAGCTGGCTCCAGGTTTGAGCTCTGTGCAACTTCTTACATGGGTCAGGGCAAGTAGGTCAGCTCGGAGCCTCAGTGTCCCCATCTGTGGAATGTGTTAAGGATGCCAGTGTCACAGAGCTAAACCTAACACTGCCAGTGCTCACAGTTGTTAATTCCCTTCCTTGTCCCCTCCCCATCCTCTCCCTTTTCCTCCCTGTGCAGGTGCAAAGGGAGGGTTCTGGGGTGACTGGCAGAATCCTTCAGCCCCAGCCCTGTGGCTGGGAGTGGACAGGTGTGGAATCCAGATGGGATGAGTTTATTAGCCCTCTAATATCACCCACCTGCTCAGCTAGACTAGACAGGGTCGGACCTAACTCCAGCAGGACCCAAGTTAGCCACCCATGTTGGGCGACTGCCACCTTTACACGAAGCCTCTGTTAAAGGGGACCTCACTGCCAGCCACAGGCAGCCATGTTCTTTTACCCCAACCCACATTTATGAGCACCAGCCATGTGCCAGACGCTGTGCAAGGCAGAGGGGCAGCTGGGATGGGGCAGGCTCAGCCCCTGCTCTGGGCAAGCTCAGTCTACGACACAGGTGGCAAACACAAGGCCCGCAGCCGAATCCAGCCCTCCACCTTATGTTATCTAGCCGGCACCTTGTTTCTGCCCAGTGGCAGCTCCGAGCTCCTGGCCCCTAGTTAAGGAGTAGCTGCATTTATACAGTCCTAAAGTTACACTCAGCCCTTTGAAGGCAACTGCGGGGCTGATGTGGCCCCCGGTGAAAATGAGTTTGACACCCCTGGTCTAGGGAGAGAGATGGTCACTCTGTGGCTCCTGCTAAGCTAGTAGGTGCAGTGGGAGCAAGAGGGAGGAAAGGTGTCACAAAGGAGATGACAGTTGAACTGACACTTGGAGGGTAATTAAAAGCTCCTGGAGCAGAGAGGAAGCATATTCCAGCACAAGCGCCAAGACCTGAAAGTGCACAAGAGAACAACTAGTTCCTACACAGGCCGGGGCAGGGGGCGCGGTAGGGGGGAGGGGTAGAAGAGGAGGCGAGGACTGGAAAGGTGGGCAAGGATGGGATTGGGATGGGGTTGGGGGGTTGGGCTGCGGCTGGAGCAGCCGAGGGATCTGCTCTTTGGTCAAGGGGAGCCAGTGACCCCTGTCATCACAGAGAGAGATGGAGGGCAGCCTGCATGAGATGGATGAGAAGCCCCCATGGGAACTGCGGGATGTCAGGAAACAGCAGTGAGAGGAGCTTCATGGAGGCAAAGAGGCCCACGGTGAGCCAGGAAGGACTTGGATCACCAGTGTAGGGGAGATGGCTTCTGACTGCATCCACATCCTACCAAGCAACTTTTTCTCTGATATTCCAGCATTGTGGCCAGTAGCTAGAGGGGTACGTTCCCCCCCATGCCTGCTGGGAAAGAGGACTCATTTATTGAGCTCCTGCTGAGCGCCAGCCTGATGCCAGAATCCCTGTCAGCATGACCTCATTTAACCCTCAGCATAGCCCTGTGAGGCATTCCCATTTTACAGATAGTGAACTTGGCACTCAGAGAGGTTATCTGTTTGAGGTCACACGGCTAGTAAGAGACAGAGGCAGGATTTGAACCCAGGTCTTTCATATTCTATAGGCTTGTTCTTTCCACTCTGCTGTGCAGGGCATTTAGTGCCCAGCTTCCCGAACCTGACCTCTTTCTAGTCCCTGGGCTTCTGGAGGGATTTATGTGACATTGATGCCACCTTCATCATTAGAAGGCTGTCACTGGGGCGACAGGGAACTGTAGATATAGAGCTGTCACAACGGGGAAAATGAGGGGATGAGGAAGGCACTTTATTACCACCCCTGGACTAGAGGCAGCCACAGTTCTGCCTGACAAGTGTCTGTCATAGTTCTGCATCAGTGTGTCCCCAAATTCATCCTAACCTCCTTCAAGCAAATGGAATCCAGTTCTCAAAATCCACTGCTGGGTTCCAAAAGGTAAAGTCACCTTTATGGAAGGTGACAAACCATCATCTTCAGAACTGATTGAGAAATAGAGTCATAGACCCCACTGAAAATTTAATAGAAGCTTTGGGCCTTCTCTCCAGAAAAAACACACCCGTGCACACACACACACGATGTGTTTATATACCGACTGGTGGTATTTCCAGACTCTCCAGGCCATCTGTGGGCTTGAGATTAAATGGGCTTCCTCTCTGGAGATGCTGGGAGAATGCAATTGTAATAAACACAGTTCCTGACCGTGTCTCCTTTCCTGCCCTCTTCCTTGTCCTGCAGCTACAGGAGAAAGCAAAGGAATGTAACTCTGATCCAGTCACTGCTTTTCAAGAGTGTGTATGGGGAGATGTAGCCAGTGGCCACGCGAGAGCCTTGGCTTCTCTGTCCATTTAAATTGCTTAAGGTCCTTAATGTCAGAGTGCGCATGGGCCCCCCAGACAGTTGGGAGTGGGCTCTGTGTCTGAAAATCTGTCCTCTTCAGGCCACTCAGGATGCTAGCTCCGCACGGCACCTGGGTGCTCCACCCTACTACACTGAACTCTCTGGGACCTGCTTTGGACGAGAAGTTGTCATTGCTGCAAGGCCCTGAGGTCCTCCTCCCTCCTGCCTCAGCCACTCCCCTGTCCCTCCTGGTGGGAAGTACGTAGGCTCTTAATACTGCTTCCTAATCATTTGTTTAAACTAGACATTTGGTGCGTAATGACTCCTGGCTGGGGCCAGAGAAAGCCACCAGCTGTCCTCTGCAGGGACCAGACCTGCTGGATGGACAAGTGCCCTCTGGTTGCAGGAGCAGGGGCAGCCCTCCCTGAGGCAGAGCTGGCTGGGTGGGGGAGCCATAGGTTGATGGGCAAAGGCAGCTGACACCTCGCTCCCTCCCTTACCTACTCTGCTGCTCCTGGATACAGGGTAACCCCAGAACGTGAGGGGCGATGCAGTGGGGAAACAGGAGGAAAAGAGCTGGGATAGCTTCCCACCTGTGCCACTGGCGCTCAGAGGGCAGCTCCTGGTGCAGGTCAGCCACGAGTGCGCACCTGCACTTGCCTCCCAGCTGGAGACAGAAAATCCGGCAATTCCCAAGGCTTCCCAGGCCCTGGGGTGTGGCTAGAAAGCCAGTAGATTTGCTGTTTGCCCAGAGTTTTGAGGTCTGGAGAGAGGCGCTAGAGAACTATTAGCTAGAGCCCTGTTGATTTTTATTGTTTTTATCATTATTGCAGAGGAGAATGTTCCCCTGTTAATTCCCCAGGAAAATGGCTGTGAAACAAGCTGGCACCACCCAGGCCTTGTTCCCAGGAGAGCAAGCACTGGCAAAATACAGTCTCCAAATTCGCTCCCCTCCAAGCTGGTTCACCTGGCCAGGCACAGCACCTCTCTGCCTGCCACGCCCCCTAACACACACACACTCATGCACAGATACACACTCTTACACTTGCTCCTACACACATACGTGCTACACACACATGCTCCTGCACGGATACAGACATTCTCTTTCTGTCTCTCTCACTCACGCACACACGTGTGCTGACTAAACTGGTCCGGCAGAGGGGAGAGAGGGTACAGGGCCCCCAGAGCACCCGCTTGTTCTTACCTCACTGGAGGAAAACTGGCCGAGCTCTGGCAGGGGAGCGTGAGGGTCTGGGGCAGGTGGCTCGGCCCCACTGGAGCCCTTTTGCACACACGCATCCCAGAGGCTCTCTCATGGGCCTTCAACATCCTACTGTGTGAGACTTCAATTACAGCTTCTACACCTGCTGCTGGGGTACCTTGGGCAAGTCACGTAACTTCTCTGAGCCTCCATTCAATATAACACGTCTGCTCTCGTAGGGTTGTCGTGTGGATTAAATAAGAAAATAAGCTTTGTGAAAGGCTTGCTGCATAGCGAGCAGTGAGTGGTGCCTATTAAATTTGAAGGCACATACTCATCCTCACCTTACAGAGGAGAAGAGACTGGGGCTCCGTGAGACTGTCCCAGAGATAGTCAGCGGTAGAGCTGAGGTTAGAGCTGAGGTTAGAGCCTCTGGCTTTCTACTCAGACCAGATCTTGTACCACCAGGTCCGTCTAAGGCTGCTGTTTCCCTGGGAGACTTACCTGGTGGCCGTGTGGAACTCAGCATCCCTCAAGTTGGCCCTTTGGCCTTCCCCTGCAGCCAACTCTGTCCTCCCTGGCTTGCACCACGCCCGTGGCCCCCCTCTGGGGACTTCTCCAGGGGATCACTGGAGGATACCCACAGTGGCTCAGTCTCTTCTAGGTGAGGTGAGGGGGTGGGGGCCAATAGAACAGACCCCATGGCAAGGTGGAAGCCTCAGGTGGGGGCTGGGAGAGGACAGTGATGAATGAAGAGCACGGTGGGGGAGGGGCAGAGAGGACACAGGCCTCACTGTCACCCCCTCCGGAGGAGCTGCTGGCTGCGGCTCTGAAGACCCTTCCAAAAGCAGCCCTGAGCTCACAAACATTTTCACCCTATAAGATAATAACATGCCCTTAAGCTTGGTGGCAAATCCCGTTATTAAATATATAATATTGTGATTATATATATACCATAATATACCATAATTTATGGTATATGAATTATAGTTCAAAGCTATTATTAATATAGAGTATATATGTATATATGCATACATACATACATACATACATACATATATATATACACACACACACACACGAGAGAGTGAGAGAGAATGGGATTGTTAAGATCACTGGGCCTTGAACCTTACTAACTGTCTGACCTTAGGCAAGAGGCCTAACTTCCTTTAGCCTCAGTTTCCTCATCTGCACAATGGGGATAATATAATAGAGTTGTGAGTATGAAAGAGTTAATTTGTGGCAAGCCCCTGGCAGAGAATAAGCCCTTAATGAAATCAGCTATTTTTTACATCTATTTTAGCTATATAAGGCATATGTCATTGCCTCCATTTTATTTCTTTTCATTTATGTTTATTCACTTGACAGCCCCATTTTAGAACTGAGGGAACTGAGCCCAAGAGGACGGGCCCAGCACAGGTCTGGAGGGCAGGCACCCCGGGTCACTCATCTGTGAGGCCGGGTACCGTGTGAGGCCAGTGACTGTTTGCAGGGTGGAAGGTGTTTCGCTCACCCCTCACTGGCACTGCCCCTGAGCCTGGGTTCTCCCATCAGGCCAGGCTGACCCTGGGGAGACTGCGGAGGCCCTGGTGGCCCAGGAGCAGACTGCAGCCCCAGAGGACAGTGGGCCTCTCCACAACCGCCCGGGGGCTGGGCTGGACTTCCCTGAACTTGCTCAGAAAGGAGGGAATCCAAGAGGTAGGAGCTGAGACTCAGGGTCACGGAACCCCAGAGATTCTTCCCGGCTGGAGGCTGGGAGCCTGGCCCCCAGAGGCCGGCCCAAAGCCCGGCACCACTGAGGGCAGCTTAAGTATCAGATGGTTTGTTGGCAAGCCATGCTTTTCAGTTTCACCCTCTCTTACCCAAGAGATTCTTCCCCACTTCCACCCACAGTGCCCTAAGGTTTTGCATCTGGTTTCCTGACCTTTGGTTTTGCATCCTGACCTCAGGTTTCCTGACCTTTGGTCCTCACAGGAGATGGACTGGGCTTCAAGTCCCAGACAGATACTCTCCTGTGGTGGGCAGGAAGAGGGGTTGGGCCCTCTGAGTATGTTGGCAAGTTCTTGGGGCCTGGCTGTGACCTTGACAAGGCACATTCCCAGCCTGGTGGGTTAGGAGGTCAGGGCCCTAGAGAGCCCCACTCCCTCTCCAGCTTCACCCCGGAATTGTTTTCCTGGCTGGGTAACTGGAGTGGAACCCATTCTGCAAGGTGAGATAAGAGAAGGTCGCAAACCTTAAGAGATAGCAGTGAGTTGCTGTGTGAACTGTGGCTCTGCACTCAGCCCCTCTGCTCCATACTGCCTGCAAGATCTTGGACAGGTTACTTCCCATCTGTAAGCCTCAGTCTCCCTGTCCGTGGCATGGGAATGCCAAGGGAGTGGGAGGGTTCCATGAGATCATGCCTGGGAAACGCTGAGCTTGGTGTCAGCGACATGAAACATGCTGTTGTGAATGCGGAGGCTGGGGTTGGAGGCCGGGCTGGGATAATCACACTCTGTGAACCGGGATACGTGGGATCCACGCTGGTGATTATATCCTCAGACTGCTGCCAAGGCCTAATGCTTGGGCTGGGGGAGCAGGCCATCACAGTTGGGGTCCCCCTGCACTCGGGGAGTGTTTCATGAAGCAGAAGAGAAGCCAGGCAAAGGGGAAAAGGGAATAGAAAACCCCAGCAATTTCCCCTCCGTCCTCTCCAGCTCCTCAGCTCCTGGGGAACTGAACTGCATAATACAAAGGGATTTAATAAAATGCCTTTAACTCACAAAGTTTGTCTGCTGCCAGCTCCTTAATTAAATCGCCTAATGCTGCTTCGCAATGGCAGCACAAACTCCTGTGTTTCAAGAGCGCGGTGTTGCCATGGCAGTCCCCGGCAGGGCCAGCGGGTGTGGAGGAGCATACAGATGAGGCGTGGGGGCGGCCCCTGCCCACGGTGTCCCCCCACCCTGCACACACACAGGCACACACACAGGCACACACACCACAACAGTCAGGCTCCGGCCTGGTTTCCTGGGAGATGATTGAATCCTTGCTCAGACTGCTGAGCTCAGCCTTTAAAGGGGGGTGATTCGGGGTGGCGATGGGGTGGGGGGCATTTGAGCGGAGGTGGCCAACTAGTAAGGCTAGTTGGCAACAGATGGCATTGTGTGGCGGGTCCCGGGCCCAGCCCTGCAGCCCTGTGGGGCCTGGGGCAGCAGTGTGTCTCTCATCTCCCCAGCCAGGCTCCTGCTCCCCAAGCAGCCCCCTCCACTTCCTCAGGCACACTCTACAAATACACTGTGTGTCCCACCACTTGAGAAGGGTGGGGAGCACTGGACGGGAGTCTGACTGGTTTGGTGGAGAGGGGGTTTGTTCTTTTACACCTGGGGGATGGAAGAAAGAGAAATGCTCTTGCTTATGGATTTTTCCTTCCGAGGCAGTAACTCTCAGTCCAGGCTTCACATTAAAACCAGTTGGGAATTTTTTGCCAATATTTTATGAAAATTTCAAATATACAGCAAAGTGGAAGGAATTTTACACTGAGCAACGATACACCCACCATCTACCAGATTCTACCATTAACCTTTTCCTAGACTTGCTTTATCACATCTCCCTCCATCTGTCCCTCAATCCATCTTATTTTGGGTGAATTTCAAAGTAAATTGCAGACATCAGTACACTTTTCCCTAAATTCTTCAGTAGGAACAACTGTGGACCTTAATTTTGTTTTACAGATTTTTTTTTCTTTTGATATAAAATTTACATACAAAGAAATCCTGGAGAGTTTTGGTTTTTTCCAATTCCAAGTCCCCAGAGATTGACTTAATCGGTCTGGAGTGGGGCGGGAGACAAGGGACCCTTGTTTTTATTACCTTCAAACAGAATGGGGAGCTCTTCTGGCCACACCAAGGTCTGCCCCCCACGTGCCCTTTCAACCCCACCCCAACCTCCGAGTGCTCGCCACATGTGCCCCCCACCTCGAGTCCACGCTTTGTGTAGCATGGACCTCGGTGTACGTGCCGATCCGCTGGGCCCCGTGTTAGCATTCGAGAAGGTCTCACTGCGTCGTGTATATTTCCCAAGGGCAGAAACCGTATCTGCCCCAGATTCTGTACATGTTGCAGCAATGAAGCCATATGAACTTTACTTTGGCGATCAGGGTAGTTATGACGACTCGGGCTATGGCAGGGGATGGGGACGATGATCCTAGTGGAGGGTATTCAGAGTGCTATGGGCGATGGCAGCGAGCATGGGGGTCCTGGTGGTCATGGCTGAGGAGAGTGGCAATGATGGGTCTGGTAATAGAGCTGATGGGCTGCAGGCGGGCAACCAGGTGATGGCATTGTGCAGGTGGTTGTCATGGTGACACGGCTGGTGTCACCCTGTGAGGGCAATGTGCTAGGGTGACATGCAGACAGATGCTCATTCGCTCACTGTACCCATCTGGGAAGACTGTTGATCGTCACAAAGCAGGAAGGTCAGTCCTCCACTGGAGAACCCCACTGCTGCAGGGTGCACCTCCTTCTGAAATTCTGAGACCACCTGAGAACCTTCTTCAGCCACCCCTCCCGGAGACCTGGAAGAGGCCCAGACTGAGCAGCAGCAGCCCCGTGCTCGGCCGCCCTGTTCCACTGCACTTGAACGAGACACGGCTCCAGTGTGAAGTACGAGTGGATCATTAGGAACGTTTATTTAAAATGAACAGTTCTGGGAGCCAGCTGGACTTGGGATGCCCGCTATCTCAAGATCGATAGAGATTTTATTTGCTGCCTGTGTGGCTTCCTGTTCCTTCCATGCCTGGTGTCCTCTGGAGGGAGAACAGAGGAAAAGTGCTCTGGTCCCCACCTCCCTCAACCCCGGGCAATAGGGGACAGAGGGGAGCAAAGCCAGTGCTTAGCTGGTGTCCCTCTGAACTGTTCTAGTCTGGGCTACTGGCTGAGGAGGGAGGTATAAGGATGAGAATGAGGTTGGGTTGCTAAGACACACTTCTTTTTTTTTTTTTTAGTATATAAATATTCCCAGAGAATGATGCTGAAAAAAATACCTTTAAAATAATGTTGTCCAAGCCTTTCACTTTACATATGAGAAAACTTGGGTGAAGTAGGCAGCAAATAAAATCCCTGCTGAGAACAACAATAAAGTCCCCTTTGTGTATATTATCTTTAACAACGCAAACACACCTCACACCCGTGATCTGATTGCATTTTAACCAGACCTGCAAACTGGCAGGGAACTTTCTGCCCACCTGGCAGATGGCTCCTGAGGCCCTTCCCAGATTCTTTCCACTAGCAACGAGCCCAGGTGATGCTTTTATAGCATGTGCAGCTCATAGTTCCTATTTCACACTCGTGTTTTCATTGTGATCTGTGCCACGTCTCTGTACAAAAGACTGAGGCTCCTAGAGGTTAAGTATCTTGCCCAGTTTGCGCAGTTTAACTGCAGAGTAGGAACTAGAATCCAGGATCCCTGTGTTAGTTTCCTAGGTTTGTTGTATCAAAGTACCACCGTGTGGCTTAAATGACAGAAATCTATTGTCTCAGAATTCAGGAGGTCAGGAGTCTGAAGCTAAGGTGTCTGCAGGACTATGCTCCCTCTGAAACCTGCAGGGAAGAATCCCTCCTTGCCTCTCATAGCTCCTGGCGGGGGCCATCCGTCGCTGTCCTTTCTCAGTGTGCTGCTGCCGCACTCCAATCTCCATCTCCATCATCACGTGGAATTCTCCCGGCGCCTCTGTGTCTGCATCCAAACCTCTCTTCTTATAAGGACACCAGTCGTTGGATTAGGGCTCATCGTAACCCGGTATGACCTCATCTTCACTTGACCACATCTGCAAAGACCTTATTTCCAAATAAAGGTCACATTCATATGTGCTGGGAGTTAGGACTTCAATATACCTGTTGGAGGGGGGGAGTCACAGTTCAGCCCATGACAGTCCCTGACCCAGGCCAGTGGCCTTCCACACATGCACTTTGCATCCTGCGCTCCATCCCACCCGTTCTCTCCTCCCCATCTCTGACCGTCAAGGACGAGGTGCTCCCGTCTCTGCAAGGCAGAAAGCTGGGAGCGTTTTTCTGCTGCTGCTCTTCCCAAATGACTGCAAGCTACTAAGGTAGAATCATGAAATATAGGTGGGCCTTTTGTCTTTTTATTGCCAGACAGTAAAAAAATCATTAAAGCTTGCTCTTAATTAGTTTAATTTTGAAGCTTCTAAATATTGATTTAACCTCCACTCCTTTGTACTTGCTGCAGTTCCTGAATTATGCCTGTTATTGATCATGGATGGAAGCGTTTCCAGCCTCCGGGCTCTGGTGCCCTGGGAGCTGCCGATCCCCCAGGGGGTGCACTGGTCTCAGAAGGCACAGACCAGCTGGTGGGGAGAGAGAGCCTCAGCTAGATTGTAAAGGGCCTTCCCTTGCAGAAGGGCTACTCGGCTTAGGCCAGGGGCCAGTTTCTTTCTCCTGGGTTGGCCCAGGCTCAAGGAAGTTTGAATAAGGAGAAGTCAGCTGGAACTCTCCCAATACCATTCTGGGCTTGAGGAGAGCTGGGCGGTGGGGTCTGGAGGAGGGTGATGTGGGGTCAAGATTTAGAGCACAGGCTCTGGCACCAGCCACAACCAAGTTGGAGTCCTGGCTTGACCAGCCAAGCATCCTTGAGCATTCCACATCTGAGAAATGGGATAGTCATCTCATATCATAGTGTTGTTAAAGCATTCAGAGTGGCCACTCACGTCAGGCCCCTAGCCCAAGGCCTGGCTCATAAGCAGTCCTCAGTCGATGACTACATGATCATTGTTGATGTCCCACTGGAAAAAGAAGGCTTAGACGCGGCAGCACACTGTACCTTCTAGCCCTGGCTCTATTGCTCATTTGTTGTATGCTCTTGGGCAAGCGACTTAATATCTTTTCTGTTAAAATGGGAACAATGGCACTGTGACCTTGCAGGGCTATAGTGAGAATCATATAGAATGGTGGATATGGAAACTAAAATTGCAAGGTGCATCCACCCCTAACAGACTACAGTCATCGATAGCTATAGTGGTAACTGCCCTCTTACCTGGCCGCCCCTTGGGCCGCCCTCTGCTGCACCATCGTGTCCAGACCACTCTGGCTCCGGTGTGCTGCTCCAGCCTCTCCCGCACATCACCCGCACTCTTGGGACTGCAGGGGAGCCACTCCTTAGAATACACTACATACATTTTTATCCCAGGACCTATGCTCCTGCTGTCCCCAGTATGTGCACAATGCCTCCCACCATCTGTGTACCTGCTGGCCTACTGATTCAGGCAACATGTACCTTATGATTGTTTTAAATTTATTTATTTTTAGAGAAAGGGGAAGGGAGGGAGAAAGAGAGGGAGAGAAACATCGATGTGTGGTTGCCTCACATATGTCCCCCACTGGGGACCCGGCCCACAACCCAAGCATGTGCCCTGACTGGGAATTGAACCGGCGACCCTTTGGTTCACGGGCCGGCACTCAATGCACTGAGCTGCACCAGCCAGGACAATTTTTTAAATTATATTTTATTGATTATGCTTTTTCAGTTATCCCAATTTATCCCCTTTTGCCCCCCTCCACCAAGCACCCCCTACTCCCTTAGGCCATCTCTACACCATTGTCCATGCCCACGGGTCATGCATATAGTTCTTTGGCTACTCTGCTTCCTGTACGGTACTTACATCCCCATGGCTATTCTGTAACCACCTATTTGTACTTCTTAATCCCCTCACCTCGTCACATACTCCCCCACATCCTCCTCCCATGTGGCAACCATCAAAATGCTCACCTTATCCACTATTCTGTCTCTGTTCTTCTTGTCTGTTAGATTCAATTGTTGATAGATATGTACTGCCATTTTATTATTCATAGTTTTGATCTTTTTCTTAAGTAAGTTCCTTGAAAATTTCATACAATAATTGTTTGGTGATGATAAACTCCTTTGGTTTTTCTTGTCTGGGAAGCTCTTTATCTGCCCTTTGATTCTAATTGATATCTTGGCTGGGTAGAGCAATCAGGCTGTAGGTCCTTGTTTTTCATCACTTGGAATACTTCTTGCCAGTCCCTTCTAGCCTGCACAGTTTCTTTTGAGAAATCAGCTGACAGTCTTATCAGAACTCCCCTGTAGGTAACTAACTTCTTTTCTCTTGCTACTTTTAAGATTCTCTCTTTATCTTCAAACTTAGGCATTTTAATTATGATGTGTCTTGGAGTAGGTCTCTGCATCCATCTGGTTTGGGACTCTCTGTGCTTCCTGGGTTTGTATGTCTATTTCCTTCACCAAATTAGGAAGTTTTCTTTCATTATTTTTTCAAATAGATTTCCAATTTCTTGCTCTTTCTCTTCCCCTTCTGGCACGCCCATGATGAGAATGTTGGAATTCTTGAGGTGAACTGGAGGCTCCTTACACTATCCTCGTTTTTTTGGATTCTTTTTTCTTCTTGTTGTTCTGACTGGTTATTTCTTACTTCCTTATGTTCCAAATCATTGATTCAAGTCTCAGTTTCATCCACTCTACTGTTGTTTCCCTGTAAATTGTTCTTCATTTCAATTAGAGTATCCTTTGTTTCTGACTGGATATGTTTTATGCTGCTGAGGTCCTCACTAAGTTCCTTGAGCATCCTTATGACCAGTGTTTGGAACTCTCGTCTGATAGATTGTTTATCTCCATTTTGTTTAGCTCTTTTTCTGGAGTTTTAATCTTTTCTTTCATTTTGGCCATGTTTCTTTATGTCCTTGTTTTGGCAGCCTCCCTGTGTTTGTTTCTATGTATTAGGTAGAGCTGCTTTGACTCCATGTCTTGGTAGTGTGGCCTAATGTAGTAGGTGTCCTACAGGTTCCAGTGGCACAGCCTTCCTATCACCCAAGCTAGGTACTCGAGGTGACCCCTTCATGTACACCCTCCTCTTGTAGTTGACCTGCTGTTGGCAGGTCAATGGGAGGCATTAACGCAGGCCAGTTAGCCACAAAGACTGACTGTGACCACTGACTACCAACCTCTGCCCATTATGGAGGATCAGCTGTTCAGGAGCAGGGTGGTGGTGCTCTCACATGGTCATTAGCTGCGCTAATGGGTGCACTGGGTGCGCTGGCTCTGGCATTTCCCAGGTGGTATAGGCCAAGGTCAGCTCCCACCAGTGTTTTGCCTACAGCCACCCTGTATGAGCTATAAAGCAATCTGAGATGGCTGCTATTTGTGCTGGGCTTGGAGATTCCCAGGTGAAGCCCAGCTGTGAGTGTAGGCTGGCTGCTGCTAGTGCCAGGCCTGGATCACTTAGCAAGAGGTACGGGGGCTGGGGGCTCACTGAGGCCAGCTGTTGCTTATTTGATGGGATTTAGGAAATTGTGAAACATGAGCCAAGACCAACCATTCATAGGAAAAAGTCACAGTTAACAGTTGGGTAGACCCATAAGTTGGGTGGGACAGAGTCTCAGATTATCTCCAGGGCAGGGCAAACAGTGTTAGCCAGGTTGATGGAGTCTCAGGTGTGGCACCTGCCTGCCAACTCTGTGACTCTGTGGGGGTAAGTCTCAGCAAAGTGATAATGGCCTCTGCCCGCCTTTCTGAGAGAAAGCTGTCCTCCATCTCCCGCCTTGATGCCACACACGTCATTTCCTCCCTTTATACCACTGATGCCTCTCAAGCCACTACCCTGGTGCTGGAGCTCAAAGGGGGTGAGTCTGAGCAAGTCCGTATGTGTGTTCTTTAAGGGGAACTGCTTGGGACTCCAGAATTTTCTTCCACCAACTCAATCCCCGTAGGATTTTGCAGCCATAAGTTATGCAGACTTCTGTTCCTGGCACTGGAATCCTTGACTGGGGGCCTGGTGTGGGGCTGGGACTCCTCACTCCGGAGATATCCCTCCCAAATTTTTATCCACCACACATGGGTGCGGGACCAACCTGTTTTACATCTCTGCCCCTTCTACTAATCTGAATGGATGTGGGTTCTTTAATTCCATAGACAGACTTCCATTCAACTCAATTTCTGATGATTCTGAGTGATGGTTGTTCTATATTTTAGTTGTAATTTTGATGTGGTTGTGCGAGGAGGGGAGCCATGTTTACCTAATCTGCCAACTTGACTGGAAGTCCATTCCCTTGTGATTTTTTAAACAACTTTATTGAAGTTGTGAATTTGCATTCCATCAAATTCACTCTTCTTCAGTGTACAATTCAATGACTTTTAGTAAAGGAACTCTGATACTTTTTTGCCCAGCTTCCCACATGAAGCAGAATTGTGTTCTCTCCTCCAGGCTGTGCCCCTGTTGCCCTTGGTGAATGCTTCTGTGACCTTTTACCATACCATAGCAGAGTGCTTTCTTTATCTGTGATTTCCTGCCCGCCCTCCCCTTAACCTTGTACTCCACCCCCTCACAGCACCAACATACAGTCAGGGCTCTGTGCATGCTGATTGAGTAGAGAGTTTCCTTGTGGCCAAGACGAGAAGCTGAGGGAAATTCTGGAAACTCTTATCTGTCAGGATAATGATAAGAAGCTCATCATATGCATATACATATATACATATTCATACACATATACATATACATATATATTTCTAATCTCTTTTGGAGGGACCTTGCCCATTATCTAGTCCAGCAATTCCCAAATAGGATTGTTCATCAGAAGCAACTGGAGGGCTTATGCAGACATGGGTAACTCTGCCCCACCCACAGAGATTCTGAGTAGGGAGGCCTGGGTTAGGCCCGAGAACCTACACTTCTGACAAATTTCCAGGTGATGCTGATACTGCTGGTCCAGGGACCACAGTCTTAGAACTGCTCCCTGCTCTGGCCTAAGCCCCTGATTTCATGGATGAGGAGCCCAAGGCCTAGAGAAACGAGGCCATGTTCTAGGATCTGTCCCCAAGTGGGGGCTAAAACCCAGCCCTGCGTCCTCCACTGCTGGTTCCTGTGCCCTGACCTCTGTCTGCTTCCCCCTCTGGCTTCGGAGAAGCGAGATGAGGGGTGCAGAAGGTCAGAGCTTCTCCACAGGCCTGGCCCCCAGCTGAGGAGGGGTTGCTGAGGGAGAGGAGAGCGGAATGGGGGAGAGCCTGAAGGGAGGGGAACGGGAAGGAATGGCCAGGGCAGGCCTGCAGGAGGTGGTGAGGGCTGACAGGCTATTCTCACTGCAGTTGGGGGGAGGGGGGGCCCGCTGCAGGCTCAGCTGCAGCCATTTATCTCACGGGCCTGCCTGAGACAGCTGACAGAGGGAGCAGGCAGCGAGCCCCGCCAGAGACCCGGGCTCCTTCCGCCGAGTGATTTATCTCTCAGCTTCATCTGGCAAACCTGCTGATGAAACGAGTCTCCTTTTTTCTCCGCCTCATCAATTTTCATTCTCATTTCATTTTCCTTTTCCGTTAGAAGAGGTTTGGCCTTTCTCCTTGTTTAACTGGTCTTCCCGTTGGATCCACCACTCTTTCTCCTCCGCCATCCAGACCCCAAACCCTCTCCCCAGCACCTCCCCTCATCCTCACCCCCATGTCCCAGGGATCCCTCCCTCTGTGCACCAAAACTCCCCCCATTCACCTCAAACAAGACTGGAAGACCAATCGGTGCTTCCCTTTAGTTCTGGGACCACAGAGTCACAGAGCTGTCCTGGAGCGGCCCACAGGCTGAGAAAAGAGATGGCCCTCATGCTGGATGTGGATTCTTAGAGGATACCAGGAGGGGCAAGGGGTTGATTAATTGGGGTGGGGGAGGGGATGGCTGGGATAAGGGACAACTTCAGAGAGGTGCAGTGTGAACTGAGACTTCAGAGATGGGAAGACATTCCTGAGATACACAAATGAGGAAAGGAACTTCTGTGCAGGGACCCTGCGTGTGCAAAGGCACTGGGGCAGCAAAGAGTATTGCTTTCATCTCTCTGAAGCCTCCCCCTCCTCCTCCTGCCTTTGTGCCTTGTTCCCAAGGATCCACTATGTCTAAAGGGATATCCTGGGGTCCTGGCTTCAGGAGTGAGCCTTTCAGGAATGCTCTAGGGCCTGCCCAGCACCTGCACTTGATTCTAGAAAGAACAGGGGGTATTACCAGTACGGAGAGGGAGGCTGGAGAGAGAGGCTCATGGATCAGCAGGTGGGCTTGGCTGCCCCTCAGGCTTGTGACTGTGGCCAGTGTGGAATGACTGAGCTGGGACATTTGGAACTCTGTGGGAGGGGGCCTCTCCACCCTCCCAGGGAGCAAGCCCCTGGGGAAATGAGGAGCTACTGAGCTCAGCCAGGAGGAGCTGGGTTGTGTACTGGGTGAGGGTTGTGTCAGACATCCGTGATCCATAGATGAATTGAGCTGCCCGGGAGACTAGAAATTAGCCCCCAGCTGGAATGCTTATATTTGACCCAGGAGAGGACAGCTGCATCAGGAAGGAGTGTCAGCTGTGGAGGAAGGGGTCCTAGGAGAGGCTGCCTGCCTTAGAAGCCACGTGGCCATCTGGTGCTGACCTGGTGCAAAGGTGGCCTCGAAGGCAGGAATTGTGCCTCAGATAAACTGAGAGGGATAGAAAGGGAAGGAGACTCTACTTCTAGAGCACCAGGCGCTTGCCATGTACTCTCCCATGAGGTAAGAGAACCTAAGAGGGCATGCTCAAGGTTACACAGCCAGCCCCGGGATTCACGTACAGAGGCGCCTCTCATGAGCCAGGAGCGTAAGCCCTCAGAGAGCCCAGGATTTCCAGAGCGGGAGCTGAAGAGAGCTCCAGCAGGGTCAGGATCATTATTGGATCGTGTTGAATCCAGAGGCAGAAACCTGAGCCAGACAGGAGTGCCTTCTCCACCTGAGGGCAGGGTTACAGTGGTGGCCAGGGGCCAGGGAGTCAGGGCGTGTGCCTGAGGGAGGGCTCTGGGAGCCACCCCGAGAAAAAGGGGGTGCCAGGGGCCTGAGCCCAGACTCTGATCCACCTGGCCTTCAGGAGTTCTGAAATATCAGTCCCCTTCCTCTCTCCCTGCTCTGCCTTTTGCCTTTCTTCCCTTCCTTCCACAGATGTCTTCTTCTGAGCTCCTACTATGTGACACAGTTGGGGGAACTGGCACCTTGGAGCATAGTTCCTTCCCCTGAGGGGCTCACAGTCTGATGGGAGAGACAGACAGACAAGTCAACAGGCAGTTTCTGATGGAGGGCTGCTGGGGAGGAGCCCAGGAGAGGGAAGGGTGGAGGGGGTCAGGCCGCGCATGCAGTGGGACTCAGCCTGGCACTGCTCTCTGCGCCTGGCAGGCTGGCTCCACCCCCTGTAGTCCTTTTGGTGCTGCAACCAGACAGAAATGATTTTGTGTGCTCCCTACTGGCGCCTTCCACTCCTAATTGTGAGGCAACCAGGCAGGCTTCCTTCCAGGCCACAGAGCCCACACCCCGTGTCTGGGCCAGCCGGGAGACCTGGGGACAAGTCCCTCCCTCCCAGGCCCAGGAAGGGGTTTGTAATGGAACACTGCTTCTTCTCACTCCAGAGAGGAGGGGAAGGGAGAGGTGGACATGAGACAGCTCACCTTTCCCCAGGGGGTGCCCTCCAGTTTCCTTCCCTGCTCTCCTCCAGGACCCTCTCAATCACCCACTCCTGGATGTCAGCTTCTGGCACCAGAGGCGTGGAAATGGAAAAGGCTCACAAATGAAACGCACCTGAACTCAAATCCTGGCCCGGCCACATTTTGCTGTGGGACCTTGATCTGATCTCTTGGCTCCCCTGAGCTTGGGGTTTCTCCGGTAAAAAGCAGCCCCTCCCAAGGTTGTCAGGAGGATGGGACGAGGTATCCAGGGCAGCCAGCAGATAGAGATCCTGGCACAGAGGAGGAATGTCACACCTTTCTTCTGGGACTTTGCTTTATGTCATCTTTCCAGTGGTGTCAGCTGGAGTGGAAAGGCCTCAACTTACTGAGAGAGACGCTGAGTAGAAGAGTGGTTTTCAGAGCTTTCGTATCTGCAACCAAGGCAAAGAATGCATGACCCTTCCTCATGTCCCCGTACATAGTGAGCGAGTGTGTGTGTAAAATAGGGGGAAAATGACATCTCAAAAGAAGGGTTAGTCTCGCTATATACAATGCACTCTGACACTTTCTATTTTCTTTCTTTTTTTAAAATGTGGATTGTGATCCACTTTAAAAAATGTTTTATTGATCTAGAGAGAGGAAGGGGAAGGGAGGGGGGAGAGAGAGACAGAAAGAGAAACATCAGTTTGTGGTTCCCCTTATTTATGCATTCCCTGGTTGATTCTTGTATGTGCCCTGACTGGGGATGGAACCTGCAACCTGACGTATTAGGACAAAGCTTTAACCAACTGAGCTACTGGCCAGGGCCTGTGACCCACTTTAAATTGTTTTCATGACCCACTAATGGGTTGACCTTCACAGTTCACAGCAGTAGAATGCCTCCCACCCTGCAAGGGAAGTCTGCACTGCACTAGGCTCTGGGGGTCCGGAAATCAATAACAAATCATCCTGCCCTCGAGGAGCCCCCAGCCTGGCTGGGAAGACAGACCTGCAGCCTGACAGCAAGATGGAGAGCTGTTCAAAGTCTCTGGGACCGCAAGGGGAGGGGGAGTAACTGCCCTTCCCGAAGGAGTCGGGGAAAGCCTCACGGAGGTGGCATTTGGGATGGGTATTTGTGGCTGAAGAGGAGTTTGGTAGTTGAGGCTGCTTCTCAGGCAGCATGAGATGCCCCAGGCATAGCAAGTCTGGGAATGAGAGGGTCACTTAAGGGAGGGGAAGAGGGACCAAAGAGCACGGGGTGTGGGGTGAGGTAGGAGAGGGACAGGTAAGGATGGCAGAGGTTTGCAGTCTTGGAGAGGGGTGAGCCTGACAGGGATGGGACTGAAGCAGCAAGAGCAGGCTTGGTGGGAGAAGATGGAGATGTTTAGGGCAAGTCGAGTGTGAGGAGCCTTTGAGACAGGCAGGTAGAGAGGTTGGGGCAGTTAGAAGTGAGTCTGGGTCCCTCAGTCCTGGCTACCTGTTGATTTGTCCTCTTGCCTTGTGCCCCGGAACTGTGCGATGAGAAGACCTCAGGGTCTGCTGCAGAAAGGGCAGCGAGCAAAGCTGTCACAGGCGGCGACCAGGGTCCCGAAGGGCTTCGGGGAAGAGAGGCTGGCTGAGGGCCACAGGGCGGCGAGGGGTGCAGGGGCCAGGAGGTCGTCCTGCCATCTCCCAAGGCGGCCATCTCCTCGAGGAGGCCTGGCACTCTCAGGCCGCAGGATTCTAGCCAGAGCAGGGCCCTAAAGCGCAGAGCAATCTCTAGAAATGGGAATTACGGAACGAGGAAGAGGACTCAGTCCCCCTTTCTGGAGATGGCTGATTAAGTTTGAGACCCTGAGAAACTATAGCCCTCAGGAAACAGGCTGAATTAAGTGAATTTCAAGTCCGAAGTTCTGGCATTCCCTAAAGTTTCCAAACACCGTGGTCCCAAGGTGTGATGGAAAAGGAAGGGGAAGTTTGGGTTAAAAAGATAAAACTGATTGATGGTGATAGAAGTCAGGACAGTGGCTAACTCCAGATGGGGCTGGATATAACCTAGAAAGGCACCTTCCTGAGAACCTTCCAGAATGCTGGAAATATTTACACCTCGATCTGAGTGGTGTTATACTGGTATCCGCAGATCTGATACCAGTATAACACCACTAGAAATTCACCCGGCTGTATACTTAGAATTAGGGCTATTTATGCACTCTCCTGTAAAACGCTATACCTCGACAATATTGATTACAAAAGGTGAGAGATGAGACGTAGGCAGTAAGACGGAATGAGAGGCAGCATAGCATGAAGGGGCGAATCAAGGGGACTAACAAGCACTGCCCAGCCCTTCCGCCCACAGCTGTTCTGCGAGCAGCAGTGTCTGATCCCAACTTCCCAGCAGGAGTATTTGTGGTTCAGAGGGCTACCCGCTGTGCCCAAGGTCACACAGAGAGAGGCAGAGCCAGGCTCAAACTGATTGCATAGTGCAGGGTCCTATGCTCTACCTTTGCATAAGTTATGTATGGAATTCAGACTCTGGAAGACTGGATAAACGCTCGGCCGTCGGAGGTCTCCGTCCTAGTTAGCTGTGTGTGATTAAAGGAGAGGTGGGTGTGAGGGGCCATGCTCACCTCCCAGGAGGAGCAGAGGCCAGGTGTACAGATGGAGGGCTGGCCTCCCTCCCTCTGCATCCCTTCCACCCAGCGCTTATCTGCTGGTGAGGAGGCCGGAGTTTATCAACGCTACACTCAATTATGCTGCCCATCTATCTCTGCAGCTCTAGGGGACCTAGCACTGAAGCTGCGAAGCCAGGCAATCCATCACCGCCTGCCCGCTCCTCCCTACAGACCCATGCTCCCAGGGGTGGGGTGGAGGCGCCAGGGAGGGGAGAGGAGGGTGGAGGAAGGCAGCAGAGGCTGGAGGAGTGGCAATTTAGATGTGGCACAACACTGGGACTGTGCTGGGGGCAGGGCTGTCTCCTGACAACAGCTTCTCCAAATCTCTTCATTTAGAGCTTTGCCAAGGGTCTTAGTTGAATAATCAACTCCACATTTTCTGCTAAATCCAGAGCAGCTTCCTGGAGGAGGTGAATCCAATGAGGCTTGCAACAGAAAACTTGCCCCTGGAGTGGGCAATCTTGCTTCCCTGACTGTGGCCCCTGGGCTTTCTGATTCCTGTCACTGAAGGCTGTGGCCAGCAGTGCTGGCAAAGAAAGCCGCCCCCAGCCCCTAGTCAGAAGGCAGGCTAGGGTCTGTGTGAGGCCTGCCTGCTCTGTTTGCCCCTGATGTTCCCTGTCCAGGCCACACTCACATAAGAACAGTGTCTTCCCAATGCTGCCTCGCTGGTAAGTCACACTAGAGTTTAGGAATGGTGTCTTAGGGGCCTGGCAGGTAGCCAGGGAGGAGGAGCTCAGGACCCAGGCCATCTCTGAAGGGACTTGCACAGGAGCCTGCCACACTGGGCCAGCCCTGTGCTTTGCTGCTATAAGGCAGGCCTTGATCCTCCAGGTAGCGAGCATTGGCTGGGGTGGCGGCTCTGGTTATGGAGTCAAAGACCTGGGTTTGAATTCTGATCCCACCATGCAGAAGCTGTGCAACCTCTGACAAGTCACGAACCTCTCAGAGCCTCAGTTGCTACCCTGCAAAAAGAGACGAAATCCCTCCTCTGCCCACAGGCGGGGCTGTGGGAAAATTACCTATTTCACTATTTGTGTCCACTCACAAGTACCCTCTCCTGCTCAGTCCTCACACCACACTGTGGACACAAAAGGCATGTAAGACATGGCCCTGCTGCTGGGGATAATGCACACGTGACAGCCTGAACTCCCGCTCACCCGGGAGACTGTGGATGAGAGACAATTAGCTTTCTCTGAGCTCCCGGCAGAAATTGCCAATCAGCCAGCATGAGTGGGCCGTGTGCAAGACAACCTTAAATGGCGATGGCAGGTGAGTGGGCAGCTCTGAGTTCCACCCTGGGAGGGGCCGATGCTCGGCAGTGAGGAGGAGGACTTGTCCGGGCCTTTGCCGGGTCTTGGGATCAAAGGTGCGTGAACATAAGTCATCAAGCTGCTACCTCTCTCTGGGTGCTGAACCCCAAGCCTGGCCTCCTGGCGAGGGGCACAAGCATTGCCTCAGTCACCCATTCCAGCCAGAGAAAGCAAGGAGGAAGGTGCTGCCTGGGGTGCAGGGAAAGGCCAGTCTCTGGAGGGTTTTATTAAGTTTTACAGGGTTTCTTCATCAAAAACGTGTTAGAACAAAGGTGTTGGAGGAGAGGTGCCTGGGACTTAGGCAGGGTCTGACAAGCTTGGGGCCCAGCTGAGGACCCCTCTCCACCTGCTTCAGCCTTGTCTCTGCTTACAAATGGCCTTGGGCTCTCCTAAGCACTTTGCCATTTTGGGTCCTGCCGGAGAGGCACTCTTTAAAGGTGAGACATATGTATTGTCTATTTCTGCACACAGCTTCCCACCCCATACCTTGGGGGCAACACTGAGCCCACGGTGGGCAAGCTTCACAGAGGCTTGTCAAGGTCTAGGATCCAGCTTCTGTTCCCCGTCAGAAGTCCTAGTTGAAGGGCCTCCCAACCCCAGGGGATGAATGGAGCTGGGAGGAAAGTAACATTTATTGAGCTTTTTCTGTGTGCCACGTACTCAGTTCCTTTCATCCTAATGACAACTTCATTTCTGCGTAAGGAACAGATGCTCAGAGAAGTCAGTGGCTGTTCCCAGGGTGCTCTGGTAGGAAGCTGCAAGTACATAATAGTAAGATCTCCTTGCTGATGGGTTCTGCTCTTTTGTGCCAGGTCTGGGCAAGAAGCAGGACCACTGGCTTGTCCCTGCTGCCTCTCCACCCACATAGCACATGACAGAATTCCCTTCCCTGTTCCTGACCTCCAGTCATGGGCTTAGGCAGCCGGGCGTGCACAGGCACATGTGTGTGCACATGGGTTTGTTTGCCCCGAGTTGTGTGTCAATGCCCACACACTCCTACCCAAGACCTCTGTGCGTTTTAGATCATGGGTGTTTCTCCCACCTTCAGAAGTAGCTACAGAAGAAGGTGGGAGGCTGTCAGATGTAGACAGGCATGCCACTCTCCTGCTCAGGGAGGGACCACGCCTCCCGCTGCTGCCCTCCCTGGCCCCAGGGTCCTGGAAGCAGGATGAAGTGGGCAAGGGCCAGCTGAGAGGTACCTGCCTGTAAGGTGGAAGGAGACATGGCCCCCAGCTTCCTGAAGCTCCCTAAAAAGGAGTCATTGCCCCAGGAAACAAGAATGGGTACCCACTCTGCCACTGTAGCCACCAGTGCACCCCAGGATGCCCAGGGTAGGCTCTGGCCAGACCTGGGGACCAAGAAGCATGGTGTGACTGGCACAAGCTGTGGACTTGAGTAGATTCCCATCTCCTGTCACTTACCAGTTGTGTGTCTTGAGCCAAATTCTTTAATCTCTTCCAAACCTCAATTTCTTCATCTGCAACCTGGAGGTACTGGTGTTTATCTTGTAGACTAGTTATGAAGGTTAAATCAGAAGAAGACATTCAGAGTCTTTGAAGAGTTCTGGCAGGTCGCAGGTATTCAACAAGGGTGTGCGCTTCCCCGACGCAGGCAGGTGGAAAGCTACCCAACCGGACCTCCACAGCGCACTCAGACTAAGCCCAGGAAGCCCCCTGTCTTTCCCCATCTTGGTTCTGGACCAAGGCTGGACTTGCCTCCAGGGTGATGCAGCCTGGCTATGGGGTCTGAGAGAACCTGGACTGGGAGGGAGGGAACAGCAAGACCAATGATGACATGGTCTCCCCTGGATGGGGAGGAACTCCCACGTGATGTGGTCAGGGCTGCGGTCAGGACCGTGATGGGAGGAAGTGTAGGGCCCTGTAAGATCATACGGCAGGCCCCTTAGCCAGCCAGGTGGGGGAGGCTTGGGAGGAATTCTCCGTAGGAGGTGGCTGACCTTAAGTTGTGTGTTGAAGAACAACTAGAAGTTGCTTGGGAGACAATGAGAAGGGGGACACATCAGGGCGACTTCAACCTGAAAGCACTGTGCTGTGGGCAAGGGGGATGGCAGCAAGAGAAGCCAGGAGAAATGGCTTGGGCCAGATCACATAAGGTCTTACCTGCAGGACTATGGAGCTCAGACCCAGACTTCTTAATCTCAGCAACAGGCGGCTTGGCCAGGCTGCTGGGAAAGAGAAACCCCTGTAGGGAAGTTGGCAAAAACCCAAGCTGTGCCCCACCCCAGGAGAACTTAAGCAGACCCTAGGGAGGACCGCTCCCTTCCCCAGACTGCCTTTCAACTTCCAGAGTCCTCGAGCCCACCCTGGAATTTAGAAGCTGCACTCGTTTTCGCCATTCCCTGCCCACACCATGCAGAGGTGTCTGGAAACTCGCCTTATTTTCCGTTTACCAAGGGAGCCGAGGAGCCAAGGAGGAGAGATGTAGAAAGCTTGGAAAATCTACTCCACATCTCTCTGGGCTCAGAAGGACTCAGAAAATGACAGTAATCACAGCTACCCCCTATTCTACACACACACCTTTTCCAAGTATTCTGGAAGCTTCTTAGGCCAATCTCTTCCTCCTTCTATGGAGACTCACAGTCACTCACTTCCTGTGTCAGGGCCTAGAAAAGGACACTAAAGCCCAGGGACTGTAGGACAGAACCAGGAGACCCACCATGCTCAGCTCATTTGGCCTCTTGAGTCAGACAGGGGAAACAGGAGGAGGGACTAGGTTCGGCTTCTCTGCCACCTGCTTAACTCTGCCTTCTCTTCCCCAGGGCTGCCCCACTGGGGCATGGCGATGAGTGAGCAGGCCCAGTGGACAAGGACGGAGAGCCACACCCAGGAAGGCAAGAAGTGATGCCCACCTAGCCCCCATGACTGCCCTAGGAGGGGGGGTCGCCAGGCCCTGGCAGGCTGCTGACCCTCAGCCTGCAAGCCGCTAAGAGCAGGACTTTAGACACTTCCTGTGGATGATCCCCTCCCCTGTGGCTCCACTATGAGGCTCCTTGTGGCCCCCCTCTTGCTAGCGTGGGTGGCTGGTGCCACTGCCACTGTGCCCGTGGTCCCCTGGCGCGTTCCCTGCCCCCCTCAGTGTGCCTGCCAGATCCGGCCCTGGTATACACCCCGCTCATCCTATCGCGAGGCCACCACCGTGGACTGCAATGATTTGTCCCTGACAGCTGTGCCCCCGGCGCTGCCCGTGGGCACGCAGACCCTGCTGCTGCAGAGCAACGGCATTGTTCGCGTGGACCGGAGTGAGCTTGGCTATCTGGCCAACCTCACGGAGCTGGACCTGTCCCAGAACAGCTTCTCAGACACCCGAGACTGTGATTTCCATGCCCTGCCCCAGCTGCTGAGCCTGCACCTGGAGGAGAACCAGCTGACCCGGCTGGAGGACCACAGCTTTGCAGGGCTGGCCAGCCTGCAGGAGCTCTATCTCAACCACAACCAGCTGCACCGCATCGCCCCTCGGGCCTTCGCCGGCCTTGGCAACCTGCTGCGGCTGCACCTCAACTCCAACCTGCTCAGGGCCGTGGACAGCCGCTGGTTCGAGATGCTGCCCAACCTGGAGATCCTCATGATCGGGGGCAACAAGGTGGACGCCATCCTGGACATGAACTTCCGGCCCCTGGCCAACCTGCGCAGCCTGGTGCTAGCAGGCATGAACCTTCGGGACATCTCCGACTACGCCCTGGAGGGGCTACAAAGCCTGGAGAGCCTCTCCTTCTATGACAACCAGCTGGTCCGGGTGCCCAGGCGGGCACTGGAGCAGGTGCCTGGCCTCAAGTTCCTGGACCTGAACAAGAACCCCCTCCAGCAGGTGGGGCCGGGAGACTTCGCCAACATGCTGCACCTCAAGGAGCTGGGGCTAAACAACATGGAGGAGCTGGTCTCCATTGACAAGTTTGCCCTGGTCAACCTCCCCGAGCTGACCAAGCTGGACATCACTAACAACCCCCGGCTGTCCTTCATCCACCCCCGCGCCTTCCACCACCTGCCCCAGATGGAGACCCTCATGCTCAACAACAATGCGCTCAGTGCCTTGCACCGACAGACGGTGGAGTCCCTGCCCAACCTACAGGAGGTGGGTCTTCATGGCAATCCCATCCGCTGTGACTGTGTCATTCGCTGGGCCAATGCCACCGGAACCCGTGTCCGCTTCATCGAGCCACAGTCCACCCTGTGCGCCGAGCCACCAGACCTCCAGCGCCGCCCAGTTCGAGAGGTACCCTTCCGAGAGATGACAGACCACTGCCTGCCCCTCATCTCCCCCCGAAGCTTCCCCCCTGTCCTCCATGTGGCCAGTGGAGAGAGCCTGGTGCTGCATTGCCGGGCACTGGCAGAACCAGAACCTGAGATCTACTGGGTCACTCCAGCCGGGGTTCGACTGACAGCTGCCCGTGCAGGCAGGAGATACCGGGTGTACCCCGAAGGGACCCTGGAGCTGCGGAGGGTGATGGTGGAAGAGGCGGGGCTCTATACCTGTGTGGCCCAGAACCTGGTGGGGGCTGATACTAAGACCGTTAGTGTGGTGGTTGGCCGGGCTCCCCTGCAGCTAGGCAGTGATAAGGGGTGGGGGCTAGAGCTCCAGGTGCAGGAGACCCACCCCTATCACATCCTGCTCTCTTGGGTCCCCCCACCCAACACCATCTCCACCAACCTCACCTGGTCCAGCACCTCTTCCCTCCAGGGACAGGGGGCCACTGCTCTGGCCCGCCTGCCTCGGGGCACCCACAGCTACAACATCACACGCCTGCTTCAGGCCACAGAGTACTGGGCCTGCCTGCAAGTGGCCTTTGCTGATGCCCACACCCAATTGGCCTGTGTATGGGCCAGGACTAAAGAGGCCACTCCTTGCCACAGAGCCTTAGGGGACCGACCTGGGCTCATAGCTACCCTGGCTCTGGCCGTCCTCCTGCTGGCGGCTGGGCTAGCGGCCCACTTTGGCTCTGGCCAGCCCAGGCAGGGGGTGGGTGGGCGGCCTCTCCTTCCAGCCTGGGCTTTCTGGGGCTGGGGTCCCCCCTCAGTCCGAGTGGTGTCTGCACCCCTTGTCCTCCCCTGGAATCTGGGAAGGAAGCTGTCCACGTCCTTAGAAGGGGAGACATTGTCACCACCATTGTCTCAAAATTCCTGGAGCTCAGCCTGTTCTCAGCAGTAGAGAAATAACTAGGACTACTTTTTAACAAAAGGGAAGCAATCTGGGCCGATGCCCTGCCAGGAAAGTGACATGGACCCGAGTGCTTGAGGCCTGACAGCTGGACCAAGATGGACGGGGCTTTGTGGCCCCAGGGGCTGCTCCTGCAGCCTCCAAAACGTGGCCCTTACCTTGTGGGGACTCCTCCGCTGTCTTTTTGAGGAGTATCTGCAAGGGAAAGAAGGACTCGGGCTAGAGCCTTCCACCTCCCAGTGGTCGACATGCCCAGAGGCTCCTGGGCTGCCACCTGGATGTCCCCTGCCTCTGTCCCCAGGCCCTTGACCCACAGGACATGCCCCCTCCTCTTCTGTTCCTCTGTACAGTCTCAGTTGCTTGCTCGTTCCCCTCCTGGGCAAGGGCTGAAGGAGGCCTATCCTCCCATCTTGGGGACCACTCCCAGAGTGGACCCCAGCCCGCTCTGAAGGACTTTCGGGAAGAGGCTTCCCAGGACCGCCTCCTCTTGGTGGCCCAGCTGGTACTCTGAGGTGGACTTTCCATAGGCAATTTTGTACCTTTGTGGAGAAATGTGTCACCTCCCCCCAACCCAATTCACTCTTTTCTCCTGTTTTGTAAAAAATAAAACTAAATAAGAAAAACATAATAATGGGGAAAGGAAACAAAAGGAAAACTGTCCTTTGAGTACTGAGTATCAACTCAGAGCTCTCTGCTCTGGGATCCCTTTAAAGCCTAGAGAGGGTGACAGAGGGCAGGGCTGGATGGAAGAGGAGGAAGAAGGAGGGGGAAATGGTGAAGGAAGGCACAGGTTTTCACTGTAGGTTTGAATTCTGGCCTATCCCAGACAGTCCCTGTAAGTGTTTGTGGGGAGGGGCGGGGCGGGAGGTGGGGGACAAAGAGCAGGAAAGGCCGAAAAGAGAGGGAGAAAGCAAGGAGGCAAGGAGAAGGGTGGGGGAGAAAAAGCCAGAGAGGAAGGGAGTGGAAATTTCCATCACCAAACATTGTCACCCCTTCTCATTCTCTGATAAGCAATTAACATGCCAGTGCATAAGAAGCACTTTCCAGGCCTATTTCTAATTAAACAAACCCAAGAGGCAGAGTCATGCAGAGAATTGCAAATCATCAAGACAGCAAGAACTTGGGCTCACTGGGGCAGAAGGAGTGTGGGGTGATAGAGGATTTGGGGAGGGGAGGGCTGTGGGACAAAGAAATCGCTGCATTTATCTTTCCGGTCCATTTCAGTATAATTTACAATGAGCCTGGTTTGCTTTCACAGTGCTTTTTGTTTTGTTGTGTTGGGTTTTGTTTTGTTTTTTTAAAAAACCCAGATTGACTTCCAAAGCCCAAGTGTGAAGAGGATATCTGTTGGAAAGGCAACAGAGGCCGGCAGGGGGGCGGGGGGGGGGGGGGCGGTTTCTGTGGCCAGGGAATGGGGCGGCTCCAGAGCAAGAGGCCCCGGCCACAGCGCTGGTTTCTGAGGCGGGCTGGGGGAAGTCACAGGCTCCTGAAACTGAAAAGAAGCAACACGTGAGCCTGAGGACCCCTGTGCTACAGACACATTCAGCAGACTGTAAGCTGCCTCTGAGAGTCAAATGTATACACTGGTAGGAGCCAGACTAGCAGACAGAGCATGAGGCTCCACGGGACCTAGAAAGCACACACTCCCCCAAGGCAGCGGTAGAGCTCCTCTCTTATGAACACAGGAGAGCAGGGTTCTCCCCAAACGCCAGTTTAGAAGCCTTCTTCTCTTAGGCAGCTCAGCCTGCCTCAGGACCACCCTGCGGCTTGCTACACAAGGATAGCTGGGCCCACCCCCAGAGCTTCTGACCTAGATCTGGACCTAGAATTTGCATTTCTAACTTGTTGTCAGGTGATACTGTTGCTGCTGGCCTGGGGACCACACTCTGAGAACCTCGGAGCTACAGCCTGTGGTGGCCAGAATGTTTCACTCCTGCTCCAGGTCCCCCAGGGAGAGCTGGAGAGCCCCCCCCCGGGGGGGGGGCCCTGGGCAGGCGTGGGGGAGCCCCTGGGAGAGGGGATGCCATTCTGGCAGCCCTGGAGCTTTGAGCTGCTTGAGGCCTTGAAAATGAGTCCCTTCTGGGGAGAAAAAGCAGTTACGGTGATTTAACTGGCTCTTAACTGAGTCCCCACGTCCTCAGCACCTTGGCCACCCTGAGAAGTTAGGTGAGCTGGAGGGAGGATGCGAACGAGTGGCCTTATTTCTCCTGGAAGGGGATGACATTGCAGGGACATGGTGAGTTAGGGAGAAGGAGAAAAAGGCACCTTGTGGTTGCTGTGTCCTAGAATAGCTAGAAATGGAGCCAATGAGAGTGAGCAGCCTCTGCCTGGTACAGAGCTGGGCGTGTAGCTCAGGTGCGTTCAGACCAGGCAGGAGGACAGTGGGACCGTGCCCTGAGCCTATTAACAGGCCTACGTGGCATCTGAAGTCAGCTTTCACACTAGACTGAGCATGTGGGCAACTAAACATGCTGGGTTTAAAACAAAATCACTATTTACCAGGTCTCTTCTGTACATCAAAGATTGCTTTTTTTAACTGTAAACAGAAAGCAATATCTACTTCTGTTTAAATTTTAAGTTGTTATGTAAGACCTGCCATGTCAATCTATCGAGATGATTTCCAAACCCAGCCTAACTGTTGAACGGATTAGCTTCCCGCCCTGGTGCCGCCACCGCTGGGCTCTCCTGCCTTCTGCATCCTCATCTGCAGCTCAGACAGGCTGCGGAGCAGACCTGGGCAGACACGTTCTATGGCTCATAGCAACAGCCTTCCCACCAGCCTGACACGGGTCCATCAGTCAACGTGTCTGGTGTGGCCACTCAGACGACTGCAAACCACTTAAATATACTATCCTGCAGCTGACATTTCTGCGATCGCCCACGAGGCTGACTCTGTGGGGTCAGTGTCAAAGCGAGGCAGTAGGGAGTTTGTGGTGTCCCCGGGAGCTGTCAGTCTAGTCCCTGTATCACAGAAGTAAGTGGGGTTGGCTGATCCAGTGCAGGATGGGCGATCGGGATGTTCCTGGTCTTAGAGCTGGGCAAACTGGGATGGTTGGTCACCCTAGTCTGCTGAACTCTTTCTAAGCATAGCAAGCCATCTTCCTCCCTCCCTTCCTCCTCGCTCCCTCCCAATGACAAATATTTTGTGAACGTGACTATGTGGCAGGCACAGTTCCAGGAACTAGGGATGCAGGCGAAACTCTCTGAGCGGGCCTTGCATTTGCGTGAGGGGAGGAAGTTGATGAACAGGATCAATAAGTAAGAGTACATAGTAGGTTGGACGGTAACGAGTGCTATGGAGAAAAACATAAGTCAGGGGGAGAGGATGAGAGCAGTTGTGAGGGCTTACACAGGGTGCTCAGCACCTTGTTGAGAAGGTGACATTTGGAGGAAGAGTGATCAAGGCAAAGAGAATAGCACAGGCAAAGGCCAAGAGCAAGAGGCTAGTGTGGCCGGAGCAAGAGAGGGAGGGGGAAGAGTAACCATGAGACCTGAGGTCAGAGACATAGCTGGGCAATTGCACTGAGCTTTGTGGGCCATTGGAAGGACTTGGGCTTCTTTCCATCAAGAGGAAGAGACACTGAAGGGTGCTGAGCACACATGTTATGATCTGACTTAAGGGGATTCCTTTGGATGCTAGACCAAGAATAGCATGGGGGTGTGAAGTGGGTAGGGCAGAAGCAGAGAGACCAGTTAGCAGTCCCCTGCAATAATTATCTCAGTTAAAACATTGCTTCTAGAACTTTGCTGGGGATGGATGCCAAGTACATCTTTGTATTTTCTAAATCTAGCCTTGCCCCTATTTTTGAAAAAGCCACATTTACTCTTTCCCAGGCTCCTGACCTCTCTGCCTTACCCCACGAATCATCAAAAGCAGCTCACATAGATCAAAGCCTGTCAGTGCCCTACCCCCTACAGAGAGACTGGAACTCATTCAAGGCAGGGAGGAATGAGCTTCTCTGGCCTTCAATTCTATCTTAGTTGTGTTTGTCATTCAAGCACGTCATTCTAAGGGAGAGACAGCAGTAACAGGAGGACTCCCTATCCTGCCCTTTCTCTGTCACCATTGACAACAGTTGGGCTGTGCCAGGCCCAGTGTCTACCTTCCTTCTTGATGATTTTACCAAAAGGACCCCTGTGTATTCCTCATGGGTTTCACAAGTGCCTGGTCACCAGTCTTCAACCTTCCTGGTGTGGTTCTTCCCCATTTGTGCTTTCCTTTTGCATTTGCCCCTTGATCAACCCCCTCTCCATGTGTTTTCTTTTTAATTTGTTTTATCCTCACCTGAGGACATTTTTCATTGCTTTTAGAAAGAGAGGAAGGGGGAGAAAGAGATAGAAACACCAGTGAGAGTGAAACATTGACTGGTTGCCTCTGGTAGGCTCCCCAACCAGGGATGAAACCCCCAACCCAGGCATGGGCCCTGACCCAGAATGGAGCCTGAGACCTTTGGGTGTGATGCTCCAACCAACTGAGCTACACTGGCCAGGGATCCTTGTATTTTTATAGAATCATAAGAATGGTGACATTGAGCACTTACTGTGTGCTAAACATTCTAGTACAGATTTCACATACTGTTTCTTTTCATCGATAGCCACCTTATAAAGTAGATACTATTACCCTATTTTACAAATGTGATAACAGAGCTCAGAAAGGCTAAATGAGTTATCCAAGGTCACACAGCTAGTTGGTGGCAGAGTCAGGATTCAAATGCTGTCTGACTCCCAAGGCTGTGTCTTAACCACTCTGCTCCACTAGATTCAAATTCATATTCTTTAAAAGTGTGTCAATAGTTTTTTAAGAACATGAGAACTTCTAAAATCTGTGTGCAGATTTTAGAGAGCTCCCTGTGTGGCCACTTCTATTTTTAGATGCTGCCCTCTTTCTTTTTTTATTCGGGATAATTTATGACTTTATTGTCAGGACTCGGTTTTAAAACCCCTTGAACTATATTGTCTTGAGAATCACAGCTTCTGATCCTTTTCTCTGAATTTTTGAAATGTGCTTTTTAGAAGTCTGAGTGTACCTCACTTTGCCCCCTCATCCTTTCTTTCCTTAGATGGTATGAACTCTAAAATTCCATAGTGGCTTCCTATGGAGGTTCTGATCTCTCCCCTCACCAATCAGCTCTTTTTCTGTTGGTCAGAATCATGTCCCGAGTAGCCTTTGCCCATGAGCTCCCTTTGACCCTGAGATCAGACTTCAGCTGGCAAGTCAGAAGCTCATCAAAGCTCAACACTGAGCTAAGCATTGCACCAAGCAAGTGCCTAGGTGGCAGGAGCCCCCGCCACTGCTTTATCTGGCCTCTGTGCCCATTTCTTAGCATTGACTAGGAAACACAATCCCTATGGCCTTCTTCTGGCCAAGTGGCCCATGTCGTTCTCATGTCCCAATGGCCTCCTGAGCCATTTTCCTTTAGTCTTCATCCAAAGCTGGTTCCACTTCTTGTGACCTTCCATTGTCCAGCTACAGTCAGGAATCAGCATCCCACCCTTGGCCTCCACACACCTGAATCTTTGTGCCCCTCCAGGTTTCCTTTTCTACAGTCCCCAGCAAGGAACCCAGAACTCTCCTCTGCCTTGTTTGTAGAAATTTCTAGTCGCCACCATCCCTCACCCCCATCTGCAGCACCACTGTATGCAAAGGGGCCTACTGGTCTTGCTTGTGGATGTCTGAGAGCTCAAAGGAGCCGCGGTTAGAAAACGGCAGCTCCCTTGGCAACAAGAGAACACAGTAGGTTGAAGAAGGACTGAAGAGCTATTCCTCATCCCCTCATCTCCACCTCGGGAATCTAAAAGGGCCAGGCTGTCAGTCTATGAGGAGGGAAAAAGGAGCCCAGGCTCAACCTACATGATAATAACATGCGGTACATTGTGGCACGTGACTGAGCTCACTGATACCTACTTTCCCATTTGCTCTCAGTAATAACACAGTGAGTTAAGCCACACAGATATGGTTGTAATCCCTATTTTACTGGCAAGGAGGCTGAGGCTTGGAAATTTTACAGAACTTACTCAAGGTCCCACAACCAATAAGGGTAGAACTGGAGTTTGAACCCAGGTCTCCTAAATCCGAATCCCCACACTCTATTTACCTACCCACACTAAAACACCTTCTACCTAAAAACAAGGACCTGAGGGTGGTGCACTTCTCTCAGGGGTGCGCAATGCTAGCCAGAAACAATCAGGTACTAACTAACTACAGAGGACCAAGAGGAGAGAGTTATCACTTGCACCAAAAGGATCGTAGGAGCTGGGTGTGTGGTGGGTAGGTCCCAGGACTCGTGGGGGCAGAGCTGACTGAGGCCAAGGAGCCCTCAGGAGACAAGTGCATGGCTTGCCAGCTTAAGGGCCACTACTTTGTAAAATCCCTCACAGCCGAAGCCTGCCTGCCGTGAGGAATCATCTAGTTCAGCCCTGCCCTCTAATGGCCTCGATATCATTGTCTCCATTCATTTTACAGTGAGGGTGGAGGGGAACAAGATCCTGGTCCCTAGGCTCAGAGCAGGGCTGGACTGACTGTCCCTGGCCATAATCCTCAGTGGTTCAAAATGGACTTGGAGAGCCAATGGACCTCTGGGAATTGTGGACAAATTTTTCTGCTTAAATGCATATATGAAATTTCCTGGAGAGAGGCCATCCTGGATTTGATAAGGTTCTGAAATGGATCCAAAACCCAGAAAAATCAATAGTTTCTACTTTAGAGGGTCTGAGAGCCACACCCACGACTCCAGGACTCCAGACTACAGCTGGGACTTGCCGAGGGAAACAGCTGCCCACAACTTGGTGGTCTGTCGGGGAAGATTAGATTGATGAACACCCACCATCTCTGCCCCTAAATGGGATTCAGATTTATGTATATAGACTATTCCTTTAAAATAAGGACAATGAAGTGAACTCCCAGTGTTTTCATTTACAAAGCAAGGGCTCCTATGTCTGCCCCTAACCTTCAACCAAAGCTTCAAGCTTTCAGCCCATCAAAACATATAAGCTTTCTGGAACTCCACCCCCTCCTTTGTGAGCTCTGTGGGTCCCCAACCCTGGGAGCCACATTAGAGCTCACTCAGCAAGTCAACAACATCTGTCTGACAGCCCTGTGCCCAAGAGCGGCATAGGCCTGGCCCAAGTGCCTTGGGAAACCCAGTTGCAAGCCCTTCTTTTCAATCCTGGGTAGATTTGAATCACCCATCCTGTTCTCATTCCCCTTTATGCCCCTTCCCCAATTCCTCAACTTCCCCGACACCCCTCACACACACATGTGTTGTGTTCACACGTGCTTGTACATGTGCTTGCACAAACATGCACAACTTTGTAAATGTCATTTGCAGCTCTGCTCCAGTCTCCATTCTACACACCATCTGCCAGAAGCTATTTTAAGCACCTAATAAAACTGTTTTAGAATGAATCCTGGGGTGTTCTGCCCTTTGTTTCCCCAGGGCAAGAGCATTTGGGCTCCAGATGGAGCTGCATGTTGGCACCAAGTGAAGAGAAGGAGAAAGAATGAACCCAGGGCTAGCAAGAGACCCCATTCACCTCCCACAAGCAATGCGGCATGCCTCAGCTGTGACAGGAACCATAAGCAGGGAGGACATTCCAGTCTGGACAGACGCATATACCTGAATTCAAATCCCTGCTGAGATTCTTGTTATTTCTGAGATGGTGGGCCAGTAACCATACCTGTCTGCCTCACCTGTGAATGAGGGCCGCTACCACTGAACTCCATAGTTCTTAAACTGGAGCATGCACCAGAATCACCTGGGCGGGTGGGGAGAGGGGGACAAAACACAGATTCCTGGCTCAACCCAGGAGTAGGGCCTGAAAATTCGCATTTCTCACACAAGTTCCCAAAGTGATGCCTCTGGTTCGGGGCAATGCTCTGAGAAGCTGTGACCTAACTCACCAGTTGTTGGGATCATTAAGTGATAAAATGTATGTAAAGCACCTAGTACTTAGTAAGAAGGTGGTTCTCAAACTTGGCTGTTCATTAGAATCACCTGGGGAGCTTTAACAACTCCTGATGCCCAGCACCGCAGGCCAATTATATCAGAGGCTGATACGGACATTACAACTGTTTTAAAAAGCTCCCCAGTGACTTAAATGTATAATCAAGGTCAACAGCCACTGTAGTAGAAGCTCAAAACATTTAAAGCACCCTTTATGAGCTACCCAGCTGCCCCTCTTTTCAGACCTGTCTCCTTTCTTTCCTCTGGGTCCCAGCTCTCATTCTGGTTCCCATGGGAAGGGCTGTCGGGAAGCTTAACCTTGGCTTTGGCTTCTAGAGTGGCCAGGTGCTGAAGACCACGTGGGAGATGAGAGCTGGTTCATTCATTCCACAGCTTATTCACCCAGTCAGACACTCATTCACTCATTAATTCTCAACCAGGCTGTTATCACTGGATTTAGGAGGTACTTGGACAATGAGAAAAATCTAGTCCTGTCCTCAGAAATTTGTACCATAGCACAAAAAAATGTAAAATAATCAACACTAGGATTTAGAACAGTCCTCTAGCCCCACCCCCACCCACCATGGACCTTCTCTCTACAACTGCCCCGTCACCTCCTCCCAGCTTTAATTCTGTAAGTGAGAGAGAGCTCTTTAGCTCAGGAGGCAGCGCAGCCAGTTCAACAATTCTACTTGTTAAAAGTTCTTCCTGAAAACCAGGAAGTTGAAACTTTGTGGATAGTCATTTTGTACTCAGTCAGCCCTGTCCTAGGCCTCAATAAACTCTTTACGAGGTTGCTGGAAGCACTCTCTACTAGGGTGAAGTTGCTAACATTTGCATAGTGAATGCAGCTGCGATCACCAGACAAAGAACTGGAATAGGGTTACTTTCAGACCTATTTCTAAATACTCTCTTCAAAGCAATTTGGAATTCTGGCACAGCTACCACTTCTAAATTTAAAGTTTCATCTGTAAACCTCTTGTAGTTCTGGCCTGTCATCACCTGTCACAGTCTCTAAGATGGGACACATTGTTCTAATGTATTATAAAAAATAGAAATGGAAGAATTTGTGCCAGTGTTCTGAAATCTCACTGTTGTGTCTAGACTGCGAATTTCAGTTTTTCCACAATGTGGAATGGTACATGTGAGGATTATTTAAGAAAATTAAGTCTTTTAAAAAAAGTTCTTCCTTAGACTGAAGTGAAACCATGGCCTTGTGACTCCCACTCACTAGCTCTAAACTCTGGAAACGACTCACCCAGGCTTCCCCTTCTCCACGACAGAACTGCAACTCGGTACTCATGTACTCCTTCCACCGTAGGAAAAAATTACAACTTGCAAAACGAGAGCACATTCTTAACTACCATCAAAGTGTCAGAAGGGCAGTACAGAAGTTCGTGCTTTCTGAGTATTAATTCTTCAGCTCTCACAGGTTTTACCGGGACTCAGAAGTCAACATAACACAAAAGTATTCACTAGTGAACTGACCACACTCTAATCTCAACCCCTCACTCAATGGTTCTTTCCCACTTAACTGCAACATCAGCATGACCCAGCCCATAGGTAGGTCAAAGGTCTTCGTCAGGGTCTGCTGATGATTATGGGTGGTTACCAGGACACAAATAAATACGATATGAACCCATTGCAAAGTGAAATTAATATCTCATCTCCCAAAACCCAGATTTTAGTGAAGTTGATGAAATCAATGTTAGAAAAGAATATAAATTATCCACAAAGCCACTGAAAAAAATAAGGCTTGTACTAGGAACCTCCAGTCAAGATGGTGGCATAGGCAGACATGGTTCACTTCTCTGTATGACCACATCAAAATTACAACTAAAATATAGAACAAGCATCACTCAGAACTGTCAGAAATTGAGTTGAATGGAAGTCTGACAACTACAGAATTAAAGAAACCACATCCATCCAGACTGGTAGGAGGGGCGCAGACTTGGAATGGGTAGGTCCCACACCCATGTGTGGTAGATAAAAATTTGAGAGGAATATCTTGGGACAAGGAGTACCAGCCCCACACCAGGCCCCCCAACCCAGGGTTCCAGTGCCAGGAAGATAAGTCCCCACAACTTCTGGCTGCAAAAACCAGTGGGGATTGAGTCAGTGGAAGAAACCTCTGGAGCCCCAAGCAGTTTCTTTTATAGAGCCCACTCATAGACACACCTACTCAGCCTCCCTCCCTCTGAGCTCCAGCACCAGGGTAGCAGCTTGAAAGGCACCAGTTGTATACAAGAAGGAACTGAAGTGTCTGCCATCAAGATAAACAGAGGCCATTGTTCCTTTTCTAAACCCTCCCACCACAGAGCCACAGAGCCAGCAAGCTGATGCCATATGTGAGATTCCATTGACATGGCTAACACTGTTGACCCACCTTGGAGATCCCCAGAGACTCATCCCACCCAACTTACTAGCCCACCCAAACTGCTTTTCCCCATGAATGGTTGGCTCATGCCACACAACTTTCTAAATCCCCTCAGTAATGCAATAGCAGGCTTCAGAGAGCCCCAGGCCCAGCACTAGCAGCAGCCAGCTTACATTCACAGCTTGGCCTCACCTGGGAATCTCCAAGCCAAGCATAAGTAGCAGCCATCAGATTGCTTTATAGCTCAGGCAGGGTGGCCCCAGCAAAACGCAGGTGGGGACTGACCTTGGCCTGCATCACCCAGGGAAACCCTACAGCCAGTGCACCCAGTGGAAAGCTACAGACCATGTCGGAGCACTACCGTCCTATCCCTGAAGAGCTGATCCTCCACAAAGGGCAGAGGTTTGTGGTAAGTAGGCACAGCCAAAATTTGTCCATGACTGGCCTGGGTAAATCCCTCCTATTGATCTGCCAACAGCAACCAAGGCTCAACTACAAGAGGAGGGTATTCTCAGCCCACATGAATGGTGTACCTCAAGTACCCAGATCAGGTGATAGGGGAAGCTGTGCCACTGCACCCTACAGGACACCTACTACATTAGGCAATACTACCAAGACATGGAGTCAAAGCCACTCTACCTAATAACTTAGAAACAAACACAGGGAGGCTGCCAGAAGAAGGAAACAAAGAACATGGCCCAAATGAAAGAACAGATCAAAACTCCAGAAAAAGAGCTAAACAAAATGGAGATAAGCAATCTATCAGATGCAGAGTTCAAAACACTGGTTATAAGGATGCTCAAGGAACTTAGTAAGGACCTCAGCAGCATAAAAAAAAAATCCATCCAGTCAGAAAAGAAGGGTACATTAATTGAAATGAAGAACAATTTACAGGGAAACAACAGTAGAGTGGATAAGGCCTAGAATCAAATCAATGATCTGGAACATAAGGAAGAAAAAAACAAGAAGTCAGAACAAGAAGATGAAAAAAGAATCCAAAAAAATGAGGATAGTGTAAGCAGCCTCTCGGACAACTTCAAGAGGTTCTACATTCACATCATAAGGGTGCTAGAAGGAGAAGAGAAAGAGCAAGACGTTGGAGATCTCTTTGAAAAAATAATGAAACAAAACCTCCCTAATGTGGGAAAGGAAATAGACATGCAAACCCAGGAAGCACATACAGTCCCAAACAAGATGGATGCAAAGAGGCCCACTCCAAGACATATCAGAATTAAAATGCCAAAGGTTAAAGATAAAGAGAGAATCTTAAAAGCAGCAAGAGAAAAGAAATTAGTTACCTACAGGGGAGTTCCGATAAGACTGTCAGCTGATTTCTCAAAACAAACTTTGCAGGCTGAAGGGATTGGCAAGAAATACACAAAGTCATGAAAAGCAGGGACCTACAGCCAAGATTGCTCTACTCAGCAAAGCTATCATTTAGAATCAAAGGGCAGATAAAGAGCTTCCCAAACAAGAAAAAACTAAAGTAGTTCATTATCACCAAACCATTATTATATGAAATGTTAAAGGAATTTATTTAAGAAAAAGAAAAAGATCAAAACTATGAATAATAAAATGGCAATAAATACAGATCCATCAACAACTGAATCTAATAAAAAAAAAAAACTAAGCAAACAAGAACAGAGACAGAGTCATGGATAAAGAGAGCATTTTGATAGTTGCCTGGTAAGAAGAGGGTGTGGGGGAATGGGTGAAAAGGTGAGGGGATTAAGAAGTACAAATAGGTAGTTACAGAACAGCCACGGGGATATAAGGTACAGTGTAGGAACTGGAGTAGCCAAAGAACTTGTACACAGGCCCATGGACATGAACAATAGTGGGGGTATTGCCTGAATGAGTGGTGGGTGCTGGGTGGAGGGGTCAAACGGGGAAAAAACCAGGACAATTGTAATAGCATAATCAATAAAACATAAATTAAAAAGGCTCTGGGGAAGACCTATTAACAGCTGAAGAACAGAAAATTGACAAGAAAACACAATAATCACCTCAAAAGCAAATGATTTGAATATCAAAGTCAACGATAAAATAAGTAACAACAATAAAAATGATTTGGATATCAAAATCAACAAGAAAACAAGTAACAAGAAAAAGTAAATTATTTGGATATCAAAAATTTAAGAAAGGTCCATGGGAAATGGATGGAGCACTACAATATTTTTGTCAAACAAGGACCCTCTTTAAGATCCTGCCACAAAAGGCTGACAAGAAGTGAAGATCTTCCCCCAAGGAGTCTATTTGTCTAAGGGGTAAAATCTTACCCAATAACAGAATTTCTATATTATGCCAATAACACAAGATAGCAATGATCAAGAGCTAGATTAAGGGGAACACAGATTAAGAGTTCAAAAAAAGGAGAACCAATGAAGACAAGAAAGGCCAATCAATGAAGGCTTTGCCAAGAAAATCTTGTTTTTTTTAAGAAAGATGTATACATACCATTACTTTCCCTTGTCTTCCTTCCTGTCTCATTTATGGAACTAATCACATCCTAGTCAAGAGAAGCCTAACCCTCACTGGGAAGCTCAGTTCGTTAAAGCATTATCCAGTACACCAAAAAATGTTGTGGGTTCAATTCCCAGTCGGTGTATACAAGAGGCAACGGATCGATGTTTCTTTCACATCAGTGTTTCTCTTTCTCTCTTCCACTCTCTCTAAAATCAATAAACATATCCTCAGGTGAGGATTTAAAATGAGAGAGAGAGACCTAAAAGCTTAGGAAAACCTACCCAGCATGCTGAGGAATTCAACTGCAGTGTTCATGGTCAAGGTCCTGGGAACACAGACAAACAGTGGACCACGCCAAATGGCAGAAGAAGGCCAAGGGCTGGAGGAACCCCCTGAGGTGGTAGAGAAGGGCATGTCTGACCTCAGTCAAGCCCAGCTGGATGTGCCCATGCCTAGGACCCCCAGTGGCTCTGACTGCTTTAGACAGAGGGGAATGAGAAAGGGCAACATCACCTTTGAGCAAAGGGAAATCAATGGTGGCCTTCCCCTCCAGGCTGACTTCTCCTCTTAGAAGCAAAAGGGGCTTCCACCTACCACCTCACCCACCCCTGCCTCCAGCTGAACCTCAGCTACAGTTTTCTGGAGAGAGGACACAGGTAGGATAACCAGGATGGCTGAGACACCCCTAGACCAGTGTCCGTGTCACATTTCTCACCTCTCAGCCTTGCCTCCATGTTGACAGAGAAAAAATAGGCTAAGACTAAAATTGAGGGGAAAGTAAGTTTTAAATATGTGCTCGGAGGGGACAGTACAGTTAGGGGAAATGGCATCTGTGATCTTTGGCTTCTCCTCCTTCTGCCCCTCCAGCTGCCTCTTGATCCTCACTAGTCCCCAGTAAGGGCACGGGATGTCCTTACCTGAGGCAGCTCAGGTGAGGGGAGTTGGAACTTGAGTTGACCTCTCATTTCCTCCTGCTCTCAGAAGGGAAGAAATGCTAATACCTTCCACCACCACCCCTTGACCACCACCACCATCCACCACAACCTGCTTTGCTGATTGTTTTTTTTTTGGTTTTTTTTAAGTCATCTGGTTTTTAAATTTTTTTAAAATATTTTATTTATTTATTTTTAGAGAGAGGGGAAGGGACAGAGAAAGAGAGGGAGAGAAACATCAATGTGTGGTTGCCTCCTGCATGCCCCCCACAGGGGACCCTGGCTGTAACCCAGGCATGTGCCCTGACTGGGAATCGAACTGGTGACCCTTTGCTTCGAAGGCCAGCACTCAATCCACTGAGCCACACCAGCCAGGGCTGGTTTTTTAAATTTTCATTGTAGTTAAACACATATAACAAAAAATGTACCATCTTAACCATTTCTAAGTGTACGGCCTGTTTGTGTTCAGTATATTCATATTTTTGTGCAACCTGTCTGCAGAATTTTATTTTTATTTTGCAAAACTGAAACTCTGTCCTCCTTAAGCAATATCCCTTCCTCCCCCAGCCCCTGGCAACCACCATTCTACTTTTTGTTTCTATGAATTTGACTACTTAAGACACTTCAAAAAAGTAGAGGGATACAGTAGTTGGTTTTTGTGTCTGGCTTATTTCACTTAGCATAATATCCTTAAGATTCATCCAGGCTGTAGTGTGTGTTGGAATTTATCTCCTTTTTAAGGCTGAAAAATTTTCCATTGTATGTGTAGCACATGAGTTAACCCATTCGTCCATGATGGACACTTGCGTGGCTTCCACCTCTTGGTTATTGTGAATAGTGCTGCCATGAACATGGGTGTGCAAGTATCTGTTTGAGACCCTGCTTTCAATTCTTTTGGATATGAACCCACAAGTAGAATTACTGGATCATGTGGTGATTCTATGTTTAATTTTTTTGAGGAATCGCCATGCTGTTTTCATAGCGGCTGCTCCATTTTACATTCCCACAAGCAGTGTACCAGGGTTGCAATTTCTCCACCCTGCTTTGCTTTTAAGGAGTCATTGAGAATGGGGGCTTCTCCAGCACCTCTGGGCTTAAAATGAGAACCCAGGGCCTTTCTCCAGTTTAGAATGACTGCAGTCCTGCCCTGTTCTGCCTTTACCTCAGAGTCCCCCGCATCCATTTCTGGTGGAACCTCCTGGCTGTTACTCAGCCCCTGAGGAGTCCTGCCCTCCAGCAGGCCTGGGAGGAAGAAAAAACACAAAGACCTCCAAGGCCAGGAGTAAAGCAAACAAACACCCAAGAGCCATGGTGGTCCTCCCACTGCAGGAGCGCTCAGCAGTGAGTCAGATTTGGGGCAAGGAGAACAGTAGGCTACATCCCCTTCTGACTTCATCGTGTGGGGCAAGTGTTCAGAACACAGGGCAAGGGGGTGGAAGGCCAGGGAATCTTGGGAGAGCAGGTGTGAAAGTCCAAACCACTGTCACCTCTTCACCATGACCACCTCCAACCTGGCCTCCCTGCCTCCCTCCTTCTGTGCTGGGGGATCAGCAGCAAGAGTGCTCACTCTAAAATTCAAATTGGGTCCTGCCTCTTCCCTGCTGAAAATGTTTCATGGCTCCCCACTGCCCTCGGACTCTGCCCTGCCACTCTGAGATCCAGCCACACCACTGTGTTTCAGTTGCTAGGACATACCACACTGGCCGTCTCTGTCAGGCCTTTGTACACAATGTTCTCTTAGCTTGGAACATGCTCCCCCACAACACCCACCTTCCTCTCTTCAACTAACTAGTTGTAGTCGACCTTTGGGGCTCATCCTAGGTATCGCTTCTTCCAGGAAACCTTCCATGACCTCCCCAGTTTGGAGTCAGGGCTTCTTCTCAGTAGTATCACGAGATCATCACAGGACTCTCACTCTGGGTGTGTCCCTGGTGACTCACCTGTGTTTCTTCTTTTTGTTTGTTGTAATTTTATTTTTTTATTGTTGTTCAAGTTGTCTCCATTTTCTCACCACCATTTTCCCCAACCCCGCCCACCCCCACCTCCCACCCTCAATCCTACTACCCACCTTTAGCTTTGTCCATGGGTCCTTTATACATGTTCCTTGACCACTCTTCCCCTTCTTTCACACTGTGTTCTGTCAGCAGAGCAGGGTCTTCACTTTTTATCCCTAGCACCTAGAACACAGCCAGGGTCCATGGGGGTGTTCACTATAAGTTTTGTGGTGAAGGAATGTGTGAGTGAATGCATGAAGATCCGAATCAGGAGGCTGGTGAGACACAGGAGGAGTAGAGGGGCTAGCCGACTCCTACCTTCTACCCCCTCCCCCCGCATAACCATCAAGTCCTCTAATGTGCAACCACAAATGTCAAGTTAAAAGACTAGCCAGCCCTGGCTGGTGTGGCTCAGTGGTTGAGTGCCAGCCTGCGAATCACGGGGTCACCCAGTTCGATTCCCAGTCAGGGCGCATGCCTGGGTTGCAGGCCAGATCTGTAGTAGGGGGCACATGAGAGGCAACCACACATTGACACTTCTCTCCCTCTCTTTCTCCCTCCCTTCCCCTCTGTCTAAAAATAAATAAATAAATACATCAATAAATAAATAAATAAAAACTAGCCAGACCTTTCAGCTTTTCTTCCTTCCTTCTTTCCTTCCTCTCTTCCTTCTTTTTCTTTTCTTCTTTTTTACTTTTTGGGGTTGTTTTTTTGTTGTTGTTGTTGTTTGGTTGTCAGATGATCTTTGCAGTTCTTAACCGGCCGGGCATCCCACTGCACCACTGCAGATGTCATCTACGATGTCATGAGGGTGGCGGCCATCGACACCACAGCCCACGCACTGTGCCGTCCCCAGCATCTCTTTAATGGTTCCAAAGAGTTCCCTAGCTAAAGATCGGTGCTGCATCTCTCAGTCTCATCAGAAGTGACATTTCCACTGTGCTTAATGGTTTTTTGCTTCTTTCTGTCTCGACTGTTCTTTGAGAGCTTTAAGCATCAGGGCAGAGACAGAAGGTACTACCTCAGTCTGGGCCTGTCTGTTCTGCAGGGTGGGTTTCATTGTGATCCTCAGACCCTTCCAACTACCAGTTGCTTTGGCAATGTCATCACCATTGCTTTTGGAGACAGACCCAGGGGGCTGATCTTGGGGGCCTGGGCAGATATTTCAAGGCCTTTCCCACTGGTGGCTTTGTTCAGGCCGCTGATGAATCTGGGTTCAGAAGGAAGTTGTACCTAGGCCTCCTCTGAGCCAAAAGCTCAAAAAAGTCAGCTTCTTTCTTGTCTTCTGACCTTCAGTGTCTCCCCAGAGTTATGGGGAAATGAGGACAGGTGGGGAAAGGGGCGAGGCCATGCAAATGAGACACAATCCCTGACCTTCCTCCGGGAGTTGTTCCAAAACCCTGGACTATTGGCATATTTGAATTTATCTGGCTGTCCCCTGCCCTGTGACACTGAGTAGTGAAGGGTTTATGGTTTCTTCCAGCCCTCCCTGGCTTCCTAGCTTCTATCCAATGGCCTACCTGCCCCTTCCGGACCTCCCCACCTTTGCTAGGAGACGGCTGTGATCCAGGGCCTTTACCCAGGAGCCAGCCAGGGTGAGGCCCCTAGGAGCCAGGTGTAATAGTGATGCATCTCTGGGAGCTGGGCTCTAACTGGCCTTTCCCCTTGGAGCGTACAGGCTCAGGGAGACAAAAATCTCCCCTATGGCATCCTGAATCTTTTTCCTGCAGTTGATAAACAGCGAGTCCCTGAGCTGGGGACATTCAGAAGAACAATGTTTGGGGAAGAGGAGCACAGGAAGGGATGTACCCGAACTGCCAGTATGCTCCCTGGAGCCCTCAGAGCTGCACATTCTGGAAACACGAAGTATTAGGGAATTTTATGTAAATACTGCTGTTGTTATCACTCTGGCTAATAACAGCCTGCAGAATTCCCAAAGAGCTGACATGTCAATTAGCCCTGTCTCTCCCATGCCATCCACAGAGGGTGGGAGGGGCGGTCAGGGTCTCCTTACAATAGTCATTACTGTTCTTTATTAGTGTCCCCTGTGAGACAGGTGTTTTGTACACATGATCTTCAACTCTCTCAGCAATCCCAGAGGGTGGAGAGTACTAACTTCATTTAAAAGATGGAGAAACTAAGGTCTAGAAAGTTGTTGTGACTTATCCAATACCAGGCCCAGAATTCAAACCAATGTCTGTTGGATTCCAGTGCCCACACCCTCCCTGCTCTCCAGTGCCTGCCTCATCCAGTGTGGCAGGTGGGTGCAGTGTGGCCCTTCCTCACACAACTAGCCAAGGGCAACGTCAGGATGGAAGCCATGATGTGGCGGGGGTGGGAGAGCAGAGCCCCACCAGCCCTCCCTCTCCTCTCGCACATCTGGGGACTCAGAAAGGTCGGACAGAGTATCCAAGACCTCTCACCATCATCCTCTTCTGTGCATCAGAAGCCACCGTACACCTTAATTAAGAGGAAGCCCAAGGCAATTCGGGGTCACATGCAAGGGTGAGCAACAGCCAACCCACACATGCAGAGGCCTGGGAGGACCCTACCCGGGCTCCCATGAAGTTCACACATCGATTCCTTGCGGCTTTGGCACAGATTACCAGAAATGGGCTTTTGGACCTCCTGGGTTTCCACGCAAGCACAGCCTCCTTAGTTATGTCTGCACCCGGGCTGGAGGGATGAGGGGAAGGTCCAGAGGCCAGCTCAAGGGCAGAGCTCAGCTCAGTCCAGAAAACTATTTTCCCAGTGAAACAAGATTCAGTTATACCCAAAGTGAGAATGAAAAGCTCAGATGGATGAGGCTGAGGCAGACAGTCAACAGCTGCTCTAAAAGATTCCCTGCTACATCACCCACACATGGATGTGCACACACGTGGACAACACACACCCCTCACAGCTCCACTCCGGAAGAGGCAGTTGTCCAGCATCACTCCACAGACCAGGAGCACTTCCTCCAGCTCCTGTGCAGCCTCCCTGCCCCCCCTCCCCACTCAGTACTTAGACCCAGAAGCCAGAACCACAGATGCCTCGGGCCAGACCCAGGGGAGCCTACTGTTCCTGCCCTCTCATTTTATTTCCAGCTTTGAGCTAAGTCCCACACTAATCAACCAAGCAGGCCGGAGCTATGGAAGAAATTCTCTTGCCAAAAAAGTTAACATGAGGTGAAATGCCATTAATAACTTACAGTGTCTAGACAGGAGGCCATGGTCCCGAAACTCTCTGTACTGGTCAGGCTGCATCTTGCTCAACCTGGAGCCAATGCTAAGAGCCTTGGGAAACTTGGGCCTGGTCAGTGACGGCACCAGCCAGGGGGCTAGATGAGACCTTCCCCCACTGGCAGCCAGGGAGATCCATCTCACAGAGCTGTGGGATGCTTGTGTGGGAGCAGAACGGCTCTCAGAAGTTTCAGAAAGGGCACTAATGCAGTGAGCATGGAGTCATGAAGAGGCAGGTTTCAGCTTGGTGTAAAAACCCTTCCAACGACTACAGCTGGCTAATGAGAGCACAGATTATATCGTGAGGTGGTGAGAACTCTGTCACAATATGTATCCCGACAGTGCATCGCAGTGTTCGCAAGCTTAGGCTGCGGAGTCAGACGCATCGGGCTTCCGCTCCTGACTCTGTCATCTACTAATTGTATGACTTTGAAGAAGTTACTTGAAACTGTTTCTTCATTGGTACATAAGCATAATAATTACCTCCTTGGGTTTAGAGGCTTGTGAGAGGTCAATGCATATAAAGTAGAATGGTAAGTCCTCAACGTATTTTGGATAGAACCATTATTCTATGTAACAACAAAGTCTCACAGTGGTTGGGGATGGGACTACATCATCTCTGTGATCCCGTCCAACCCCAAGGACCTGCAGACCCACTCATTCATTTGTTTTCTTTTTCTTCTTTCTCATTCAACAAATGAAGCTACCCTGTGACAGAAACCATGCTAGACCCTGAATAAACAAGGGACCAGAGACTGCGTCACACTCTTGCCCTCTGTCTGAGACCTCTTTAATCATCCCTTGCCTTAAGGGCCTCCCCGCTGATTGGAAAGATGAGATGCTGCGTGCAACAGACACGCATACACACCGCCACGCCGCCATGCCCTCGTCAACCTGACAATTACTGAGCCCTGAGTTACACAGGGATGTTTTGAGACATGGCTATTTATTCACCCTGTGGCCATCTCTGGCTCTTGTACCACCTCATAGGCTCTCTCCAGACCCTCCTAATGACCCATTCATGGCAGTCAGCTGTGTCAGCCACTGACAGGTTCTATTCCAGTATCTATTCCTTGGGCAAACAAACAGACCCCCACCATCACAGAGGGACCCTGTTGGCAAGGACGCTCATTCTACTAGAATAGGGGTATGTTCCAGGAGAATGAATCATAACCCCTCCGTGGATGGGATCTGAAATAAGCAACCTGGCCCAAAGCAGCTGACCGGTGGTCCCCCTAGCTTATGGCACCAAGTCAGGAGCTCAGGATTGGTTTCTACTTTGGGGATGTTGCACATTTAATAATGACAGTAATCAGGCTACTGTTGCTGAGACTACGTAATTGAGTCTATGCCAAGCCTTCAACATGGCCATCATGGCCACGTTGTTCATAAGCTCACCGAGCAAACCCTGGGGTTCCTGGGGGAAAATTGTGATGAACATCCACAAAGTGGACCATCTTGTTGACCTGATTACTAGTAAGAGCTTGGTAGATATGCACATGGAAGACAAATATTCACATGTTCTGTATCCATTCCAAAAGGCCCATCATATATCTTTATTTTTTAGAGAAACAGAGCGGGGCTGGGAGATCGAAAGACAGGGAGAGAAACATCGATGTGACAGAGAAATATCAATCAGTTGCTTCTCACATGTGTCCCAACTAGGGACCAAACCTGCAACCCAGGCATGTGACCTTGACCAGTAATCAACTCGGTGAGCTTTTGCTTTATAGGACTCTCCCCAACCAACTGAGCCACACTGGTCAGGGCATATATCTTTCTTCTAAACTTTCTTGTCACCAGATCTTGAACCTTACCCCTTCCAAATTCTTGACCATCTGGCCAAATCATTAGCAAGAACTAGAGAGAACCTTACATCAAGCCGTCTCTCCTTTCAAGCAAAGTAGTGAATGTTGTAATGCTTCACATACTCTACTGGAGAACGTCTGTTCTCTACTTCCGGTGCACTCCCAAAAGGAGGTATAATACTAAGATAGTTCACTTTGGGTGGATACCAACATATCATAAGTTGTTTTGCAAAGCAGTCTTGGTTTTTCGCCTCCTCAGTTAACTCTCCATGAGGCCATGGGTGTTGGTTGAGGAGGAGTGGAGAGCAGCAGAAATGCGTACACTGAGAGAGTGACTGACTTGCTCCTACAACTTAGAGGAGTCATTGGCCTCTGCTTGGACCAGACCTACTGATGCCACTTGCTCTTGATTGTGGAGTGCTGCTTGGGCATGCCTGAACTTACGAGTCAGTCAGTCATGATGAGTAGCTTTGGCTGCATGCTCATGTGGTGTCAAGTGGTTAGGGGTTTAGTCTATCAGGCCAGCAACAAGCCAAACTATTTCTCAAAAGAGCAGTGACCTGCCAAAGAGAGCATCTGTTTGCTCCCAAAGTTGGAGGACTTCCTGGGATTCTCCCACTGAGTTTGCCACAGGTTCCAAGTAGCATCTCAACAAGATTGGTCTCCAAAATCCAAAGAGACTGGTTTTCAGCCAAAATGGAGTATAAAAGGAACAGGGTTTACCTTTCCACCTTAAACAACCAAAAACCACACAAAATATATGAAACAACTATTTATAAGACAATGACTGTTTAGAAGACATTTACAAGACCAGGCAATGAGGGCAATGATCCCTTTGAAATGGGAAATAAATAAGGCCATCCCTCTGATTGCCCCAGCTTACTACCATAGGAAGTTTCCAGGCTGCATGTAGGAAGGGAATCCCAGGTCGAGCCTGTTGGACTCCCTGAGTTAAGGAGATAACGTTGAGAGTACAAGCCAGGTAGAATTTACAGGAAAGAAAAGTAGACAGACGAGAGTTACACAGAGAGAGAACTCTGGAGATCCAAAGTGAATCCCCCTCAAATATTCAACTGAGAAATGGTCAGCACATACACATGAGGAATCCGTGAAGCTGGAGTGAGAATAATTTGAATAGGTTAAAGAGCGAAGGACACTCACACACTCACACAAGCTGGGAACAGTACCTGTCCCTACAGGCCAGACTGGAAAAGCCCACCATCCGTGGGGCATTGGATACATGAAGCAAAAGCCAATAGAATTGCAAGAAGAAATTTACAAATCCAATATTACAGTCAGAGGTTTTAATGCCCCCTCTCAATAACCAATAGAACAAGTTGTCAGAATATTTTGATACAGAATATTTGAACAACACTATCAACCAACTTGATCGAGTCAACATTTACAGAACACTCTACCCACCAACAGCAGAGGACACATTTTTTCAAGTGAACATGAAACTTTTATCAAGAGAGATCATCTTCTGAGCCATAAATAAAAGTCAATAAATTTTAAATGATTTAAGTCGTACCAAGTATCTTCTCTGACCAAAATGGGGGAAAAAATTAGAAATCAATACAAAAAGACAGCTAGGAAATCCCTAAATATTTGGAAACTAAACACTTCTAAATAATCCATGGGCCAAAGAAAAGAGAAATTAGGAAGCACTGTGAGTTGAATAAAATTAAAAACACAAATCAAGATCATTGGGTGCCACGGAAACAGTACTTGGGGGAAATTACAACACTCACCAGAGCCAGGAAAGAAGAAAGGTTTCCAATCAACACTCCGCGCTTGCCTCTGTCACCGCCCTGCCGTCAGGCTCTGTTTGCCTCTCCCAGCAAGAGCATCAGTGCTCTCAGCGGTGCCTGCATACCTCATCTGTCTTGAGTCTACCAAACAGAACAAGGCCGGGTCCACCACAGGCCTCCAGAAACACAACTTAAGTTAACTCGAATTCCACCCTCACTGGTTTCCCTGGCCCAGGAGCTAGGAGAATGCCTTCGGAACCTGGGCCTTCTATTTTACTCTATTTGGAATTAAAAAAAAAAAAAGTCTGGGCTCATAACATGGTTCAATCTGTGAGTCGAGGCAGATCCAGCCACCTAGTTTTGCACTCCCTGTTCTCTCCTCATGCAGCTCTTCATGTGTCTGGCTCCTTCTCAGTGTTTGGTTGCAGCTCAGATATGCTCAGAAAGGCGTTCTGTGTCATCTTCGCCTGATGTTTCATGCCCATTACCCAGACCCCTTCTGGTATCAGCACTCAGAGTTTGCTTTGGATAACTTCCCCTCCCCCAATAGATCCCATTCTGGTGAAACCATCAGCCAAGGTGCCCTGGTCTCCCCTGGCCTCCCCTGGCCAAAGAGTGAGAACCTTTTGTCTCTGGGTTGTGACTCCAGGACAGTGTCACAAAAAGAGAACACTGTTGGGAGACATTTGTCCCAAAGGCCACACCCTCTGCCACAAAATAATCCTTACTTTGCCTTCTCATATTCTTTTTTCTCTTCTATTCTTTCCTTTCATCTGTGAACTTCCCTTATCTGTCTAGAAATTTCTTCTTGGTTAATTATCCTGAGTCAGTTTCTATTGTTTGCAATAAAGAACACTGATACTGATCCCACCTTCAGTCATTATCTGTTTACTCCCTTTGCGGCATTTTTCAAAATCCAAAATTATTTTTTTTAATGTGTTGACATGTTTATTGTCTGTCTCCACCACTAAAATGTAAGCTTCATGTCAGGAGGAACCTCTTCTGTCTTGCTCCCTGTCGTCCCCCGGATCCCAGCCCGAGGCTGGCAGGCAGCGGGGCTCCAGCAGAAGGCCGGCCCACACTCACCTGTATCTCATTTACTGGGAACTGTGTGAAAGGGGGGAAAGGAGACAGCCACAGGAACCAGTGGGTGAGCGTCCACCTTCCCCGGGGGAGGGCGAACTCCAGATTTGGATTCCAAGCATGGGTTTCCAAGAACAGATCTCTCCTCTCCTCCCCTTTTGATCTCTACCAAACCTTCCTAAATTTCAAGTAGTGTCTTGTAAATCTTTAATTACAAAAAAAATTGCAACCCAACCAGCAAATACATGAACAGTGTTGATAAATATTTAAAATTGCTACAGCAGCAGATCTGAAGGGATTAAGAAAAGATATATTGGAGTGACAGTTATTAAACACTAAATCCCAGTAAATGTTACAGAGCAGATAAATAATGCAAACTCCTGACAGCAGCTCTGTTGCTGACAAGACAGGAGAGACATCTGCTCCGGGACATGGCACCGGGGGAGGGAGCGGGCCCTCACCGTCTGCGGCAGGGATGTCACAAGAGAGGACAGCCACGAACTAGCGTTCTCCTCCTGGAGGTGTGCCCTGCCTCACGTTGCCTCAGCACCACTGCGGATGGATAGTGAACAGTGGCCAGAAGAAAGGAGAGAGAAGTCTCCAGAAAGGTTGTATTTGGAGGCCTGTGACAGCTGAACTTTCCCTCTGGGCTGTCTGTCCCTCAAGCCGTCCCAGCGCGGACTCTTCCCAGGTCCCTGCAACTGAGCCATTTGGGCTGCCACCACCACACAACCCTTTGGAAGGGAGGAAACCGGCACTCCTTCATTCATTCGATTCTCTATCTCTACTCATCCATTTATGCACATATTCTCTAGTTAACGCACTCTTTCATGCGTGTATTCACTCAATTACTTATGCATGCACTAATTTACTTATTAGTGACTCACTGGTGAAACAAAAATTAGCAAGCACTCCTTTTAAAGATTTTATTTATTTATTTTTAGACAGAGGGGTTGGGAGGAAAGAAGAGAGGGAGAGAAACATCAATGTGTGGTTGCCTGTCATGTGCCCCACACCAGGGACCAGCCCTGGCCCACAACCCAGGCATGGGCCCTGACTGGGGGTCAAACTGGCAACCTTTTAGTTCCCAGGCTGGCGCTCAATCTGCTGAGCCACACCAGCCAGGGCTAGCAAGTACTCTTTATAGCTGGGGAGACACAAAGCTGAGCAGTACCCAGCCCTCACCTTCATGATCTGAAAGCCTAAGGCAGGTGATCATAAGGTGCAGACCGATGAGATAAAAATGCTTCAATACAGTAGACTCTTGGCATTTACAGATTCCATATTTGCAGCTCGAGTATTCAATAAACAACCACAAATGTCTGTGACTGTCAGAGGTGTGCACCATAGTTGGAACACAGATTTGAATTACACGTGCACCACGGCTGGTATGTGGGAAAGAAAAGGGCACCTGACATGGTCTGGAGAAGGCAGGAAAGCTTCCTGTAGGAGGTGATATTTGAGCACCATCTATTTGCCAGGCAATATGCTACATAACTCATTCACCAGGTCCATTTTAAAGATTAGAAAGTAAGAGATGAGCTTGCCCAAGGTCACAGTGAGAGTGGCAGAACAGAATTAGAACCAGAGACTGTCTGACTCCAAAGCCGCTCACTGCTTCCCAGGGGCCCAGCCAGCTGCCTCTCCACAGTGAAGAGGACAGGAAAATCTTCCCCTCAGAACAGTAAGACAAGGCCATTTTATTCATATGAGATATAATTTACATTTGCATTTACAGTAAAGTGCACAGTTCTTAAGTGTATACTTCAATAAGCTTAGACAAATATATACACCTGTGTAACCAACATCTAAATCAGGATCTAGAATATTCCCTTCCCCCAAGACACGTCCCTCCAGAGGCCATCACTGTTCTCATTTCTATCACCATAGGTTGGTTTTGCCAGTTTTTGAACTTCATGTAAATGGACGTACACATATAAATGGCTTCTTTCCCTTAACGAAGCAAGAGAAGGTTTTAAGAAGGAACTTTGTAAGATGATAAGGGCAATCCTTCAGAAATATCTAACAGGATGAAGTGGCACATCACCAAGTTTTGACTGAACTCTAGGCAGAAGTAGATGGGTCAACACGGCCCAGGCCACCCAACCCTCTGGGAGGTGGGTGTCAACTATAGGAGCTTTGGGGCCGGGCCCCCAACGTCTTGGGTCTGGGGAGCCTTTGACCCTCTTGAGCCTGTCCTCTTACCTCTTCTCATGGTGTGAGCACGTGGGTGTCCTTGGACCGTGGTAGCCACGCATTCTTCCTTTGCCCCAGGCCTCTTAAGTCACCCCAGCCTCCTGGGCAAGGCAGTCTCATTCCTCTCTGGCTTCCAGATGCACCCCTGCCTTTCTGGCTGTCCTTTACTTGCCTGGCACACCTTTCTCAGGTCTGCAGAAGCAGGAAGACTGGCTCAAGGAGGCCCGAATTCTCCATCGAGGTCCTGGCCGCCATCTCGGTCTGGTCTTTTAGGAGCTCACAGCCGCTACAGTGGATGCAGTCCCTTCAGGGGCTTTCTGGCTTCATGTCAGCATCTCTGTGCTTCACGCCTCCTGTCTCTGTCAAAGCCATGTTCCCCTCTGGAGGCCCACCAGGTCCCTGCTTCCCCGTGAAAAGTGCCTCTCATCTCCTGTGAAGAGCAGGCACCGCAGAAATGGCTTGACTCCCAGGATGAACAAGTTAGCTCAGGGTGCCCGCCCTGTTGATCGAGGATGCGACATCCAGGTGTTCCCCAGGGAGGACAGAACATTCCCCAATGCTGCTCAATTATATTTTCACCATCTAGAAAAATTACTTTTCTACATGAAAACTGGGTAGCAAAATTTCCTGAATCTACAACAACAGAGGCCCCCAATGTGGCCAGGGATGGGATCAGATGCAGGAATGGAGCCATGACCTTGGGACTCTCTGGATGCTCCATGTCTCCCCTAGAAAGGTCTGTGGCTGGGCCAGAGCCGCAGGGATGGCTGGCTGAATTTTTAAACTGAAGTCCTGGACATCTCAGCAGTAATTATCTGTGACTCAGGCTGTTTCTACCTGAGGCGGCTCAGTACAAATGTGCCCTGGGCATCCTTCCAACATGCCCCTCAGAATCAACTTGGGCTTTGTCCCACTAATTACCTACCTGTGCTGCTCATCCCAGAAGGAAGGAGGGCCTGGAACAGGATAGTGTCCCTACTCCAGAGTCTGTCCATCAGTCAGTCAACAACAATTAAGGAGCCCTTCTGAGTCAAATGCCTATTTGATTCACTCCAATCTTTAACATCCTGCTCTCTCATACTATTTCCTAATTGCCTCTGTCTCTGATTTTCCTTTAATGTAGTCACTCCTTCAACAAAGATGTAATGAGCTTTTCAGTATGATAAAAACCACTGACTCTGGAGCCGGACTTTCTGGGTTTGCACCCCAGCTACCCCACTTACTAGCTCTGTGATCTTGGGCAAACTGTACCCCTGACACCTCATCTGCAAACTGGAAATAATCAAATGCTCACAGAGTGATTTCAGAGAGCAGATGAGTTAAATATGTCACCTGCTTTGGAGGGTTTCTGGCACAGAGCACTGTAGATGTGTGTGTTTGCTATTAAAATAATTACTATGTGCAAAGCACAGTGCCAGACTCTGAAGATAAGCAGTGGCCAATGTAGGAATTCCACTTGCTTTCATGGACCTTACATCTTAGCAGGAAGCTGCATCTCGCAATCACAATGAGTGAAAAGAAGTAGAAGCACAGGAGCTGGGAGAGAGGTAATGGGGTGGCGGGCACCTGGGCGGGACTGAGACACCAGGGAAGGCCCCCTTAAGGAAGCAGGTTTGAGTTGAGTTGCGAAGGATGGGTGGGAGATGGCTGGGCAAACAGCTGGGGGAGAAGGGACGTCAGGTGAGACCATTGTTAACGGAGTTCACAGAGATCCTCAGTGTGAAGCAGGGAGGGCGGGAGGTGACTTAGGGGAGTCAAGAGACTTTTGGTGTGGTCCACGCAAAAGTAGATACAACACCAAAGGCACAGTCCACAAAAGAAATAATTGATAAGCTGGAGTTCATTAAAAACATCTGCTCTGTGAAAGACAGTTCATGAGAATGAGAAGACAAGACACAGACTGGGGGAAATACTGGCAGAAGACATATCTGATAAAGCACTGTTACCGGAAATATGAGAAGAACTCTTAAAATTCAAAATAAGAAAACAAACAACCTGATTAAAAAATTGGCACATGATCTGAGCAGACATCTTACCAAAGAAGATACACTGATAGCAAATAAGCATATGAAAAGAAGCTCCACATTGCAGGTTGTCAGGGAAATGCAAAATCAAACGAGAGACACCAATACACACCTATTAGAACGGCCAAACCCCGGGGCACTGACGCCACCAAGTGCGGTCGAGGATGTGGGGCGACAGGCACTCTCACTCCTCGCTGGCGGAAATGCAGAACGTACAGCCTCTTGGACGACAGCTTGGAGGTTCCTTACAAAACTGAACACACTCTACCACACAATCAATCACGCTACTTGGTATTTACTCAAAGGAGTAAAAACCTACGTTTACACAACAACCTGCACGTGAGTGGTTATAGCAGTTTTATTTGTATTTGCCAAAACTTGGAAGCAAACAAGACTTCCTGTAGATAAACGGATGTTTGTTTTCACTTCCTTGTGTGTCTTCCTTATTCACAGGCACATGTGCACACGGCTTTACCTCACTATAGTCGTAATGAAGACGAATTCCGTGTTCCACCCTCCGCCCGCCCCACCCCCCCCCACACATACTTGGGAGACAGCCACTCTGCAGTCCCTGTCTTGGCGGCCAAGTCCTAGACCACAGACAGCAAATGCCTTACTAGTCATCTCTCTTCCCAGCAATCCCCCTCCTTTCCCACCCCACCCCCCGCACCCCACCACACCCCTCCCCCCACCAGGCCCAGTTCTTTGCGCTTGTCCTCGAATCTGCTTTGGGCTTCCTGATCCTGGTTCTCTGAGGGCCTCACTGTCCCTCTCTGGTCTAGTCACTGACTCCTGGGCTCTGGGTACAGCCTCCTCCCAGGAAGCAGCATCCCCACCTTCTCTAAGAAGTGGCCCCCTCACCTCTCTCCAGGACCCAGGTGGCTGCCAGGTCCCCACACAGCTGACAGTTCCCAAGCACTCCCTGCTGTTCCCATCTGATCCGAGGGGTTGGGAAAGCGGGGGGGGGGGGGGCAGCATCTCCACAATGTAGCATGTGAGTGCTTTTCCACGTCTGTGACGTATCGGTTTGACTGACTGTATTATAACCCATCCACAAGATGTCCTCTACCTAACCATTGCACCTGTGGTTGAAACTGTGGGGCAATTACTTTAAAAGGGGGGTGGGGGTGGGGGTCCTCCCACCCGAAAGTGCTCCTATGAGCCTGAGGAGTGCATGCCTCCAGACCCTTGGGCAGTTAAGTCTTAGAACTGTCTGCTCTGCGGAGAGCCTGGGACCACGGTGTTTCCTGGACCCTGCCTTACCTGCCCCATCTCCCTGTAGCCCCGGGAAGGCATGGGGAGGGTCCCCATGCCAGGGCAGATGGGTCACTGTCGTTGGATTTGCCGCATTGCTTTATTACCCACCTTGGGTGCCTACCCCACCCCTGGTAACCCACAAGTATCCTAAGGGCTGGGTCACACACTCGTCACCTCTCTCCGCCAGCACCTGGCATGGCACCTGGCATGTTGTGGTGTGCATACGCAGAGCAAACACTGAGGGAGCACAGGCCTTCTTCCAGGCACAGTGCTTTATGTGTATTAATAACCTAAGAGGTCAATGCCACAAGTATTCCCATTTTACAGGTGCCGAGCCTGAAGCCCAGAGAGGTTAAGTAACGTGCCCATGGTCATACAGGTAAGAGACACTCCACTCATTTTCAGGCTTCTGGGTCTCCTTCTAGAGGAAACATTCCAGAAATGTTCCTACAGCAGCAGAAATCTGGAACCAGCTCCAGGCCTGGGAGGATGACTCAGAAGAAACACTGCCCCCAGCTCTCTTCTGCTGAGCAATAGGCGGCCTCAAAGGACTTAGAGATTTTTCTCCCGGGAGGTGAAATAATGATCATACATACCTGTATCACCATTAGACTCGTGCTGCTTTTACATTAGGTTTTGAAAGCACTTTCCTAGCAAATACCTTTTCAGGGCACGCATCATTCCTGTTTCTGATACAGAAACTGACGCCCCGAGGGAAGTGACTGGTCCAAGGTCACCACATGGTGAGGGCAGAACAGGATGGAGCTTGTGTTTCCTGTGCGTTTGGGGACAGCTTTCCTCTGCACCTCCCAGTAGCCAAGGCCGTGGGTGACAGGCAGGGCTCAATTGCTAGTACTCGGTGTGCAGGGTGGCACGGGGCCCTCTGCCACGGTGGCTGCACTCTCCAAAGCCGGCTTTATGAAGGCGGCCCCGCAGTTGTTTCCCACGTAACACAGCTTTATGGATTTACAGACGCCTGGCTCTAGCATGGACTCACTGAGCGGGACCTGCCCGAGGAAGCCATGTCAGTCAGTCACAGAGAAGCTGGCTCCTCCACCCAGCAAGTCCCCTGAACCAAAGCCTGGTGGCCCAGCAGTTTCCCTGCCACACCTGTAAGTCCAGGCTGGGCTGGGTGGGGACACCAGTTGGCTGTCCCTTCCCCTCAGGCAAAGGGTGCTGCGAGGGTATCTGCACAGCTGTGCACGTGCACTTGATAAACCTCCCCCAGATACACAGCCATGTAGGGGACTCCGAGAGCATCAGCTCCCCAACAGCCCCTTCTCCAGAAATTGCACAACCATGTGGTACAAGCAAGACTCCCAGGGGCTTTCTCCTCCCCCCACAGCCACACGGTGGGACCAGCAGCAACCCAAGCTGGGCCCATCAGATTTCTCCCTTCAGAATGAGGATTTGGAATCAAGAGATTCCAGTGAGGTCTAGCTTTCTCATAAGCAAGACAAATGGAGGCTGCAGAAATGTTAGTGGTGGCCGATTCTTCCGTGGAGGCAGGGATGTAGAGGAAGCCGGTCTGCAGCAAGAGAAGAGAATGGTCAGACCTGGAAAGAAAAGGCCAGTGGCATCTCGGCCCTTGGATTTCATGATACCCAGGATTCTTCTAATAAAGTTTCCTTTTTTGCTGAGAGTTGGTTTCTGTTACTTGCAACAATAAAGAGTCAATACAGTGTAACTCAGCTGTTCTCAACCAGGGGACATTTTGTTCCCCAGGAGAGAGTGGGCAATGTCTGGAGACATTTTTGGCTATAGCTGAGGGGCAGGGAAGGCTACCTGCATTCAGTGGACAGAGCCCAGGGGTGCTGCCAGCCCTTTGCAATGCAGAGGACAGCCCCCACCACAGAACCATCCAGCCCAAAGGCCGGTAGTGCCCAAGTAGAGAAGCCCTGGCATAACTGAGTGTGCCGCGCATGCCTACGGCAGGAGCAGCATCGTACAAAAGCAGGTTCTGTGTTCTCCATGCAGCAAAGATCCTTCTATGGTCATGATAATGATAATATTCTGGTGGTGAGAATTCTTACACTTTTGTAGCAGGAGGAGTGTCAATCCGCGCAACCTCTCTGAAGAATCATTTAACCATAACAGAGGCCTTCAAATGTTCCCTCTTAGATCTCGTAACTGACTTTGTAGAATTTATTCCTGGGAGAAAATCTTAATTGAGAGACATACACATTGTTTATTTATATGGCGAAAAATGGAAACAACTTAAATATCCAATCACTCATTGTCAATTGCTTATATAAGTTAGAATACATTCACGTTATAGAATAATATACACAGCACTTAAAATTATGTCTGCGAAGATTATTTAATAACCCAGGATAATGCTCATTTTGTTAACTGAAAGACAAGAGTATAAAAATTTTGAAATATATTTAAGTAAGAAAAAAGGCTGCAGGGAAACATATCAAAACTTTAACTGTGTCCCTGATCGGTGTGGCTCGATTGGTTGGGCATCATCCGGAAAAGTGAAAGGTCACCAGTTCGATTCCCAGTGAGGACACATGCCTACGTTGCGGGGTCAGTCCTCAGTCAGTCAGGGTGCACACAGGAGGCAACCAACTGATGTTTCTCTCTCGCATAGATACTTCTCTCCCTCCCTTCCCCTCTCTCAAATAAATAAATAAACAAAATGTTAACCATGGCTATCTCTAGGCAGTAAGATCACAGCTAGTTTTGTTTTCCTAGTTTTTAAAAGTCTTTTCCAATTTTTCTACAATGAAACATATATTACTTTTATAATTAGAAAAAGTTCATACTAAAAAGTAATCCTAAAATCAGAATTGAGGACACTGTAGGTTTATTCACTCATCCAAAAGTAAATATACTCGCATATGTCAAGAGCCTCCCTGTACCAGACATCACGAACAGAAGTTTCCTTTCCTGCCCTCGGAGCACTTCCGGTCGTGGAAAGGAAAGCCCTGTACAGTTGCCAACCACTTTCAAATTCATTATCACAGAAATCTTTTGAAAAGGCTTTATTATTAACAGTCAAATAGCTACTATTTGCTGAAAGCTTATTGTACAAGTACTAAATGTCTTATAATTTGGATATCATAATCGGCTCAACACCCCCCCAAAATATGGTCAAGGTCACATGGCTGCTGGCAGTGGCAGGATGCAAACCAGGCCTACTAACCCTCAGAACCAACTACCTGTCTGCTCTGCTCCCTGCCTCAGTGACTGAGCATGTGTGAGCACGAGGAGCAGGTAGACAGGGGTTATTCCAGGACCACGTGAGATGGCAAACAGAGGTCACCAAGGAATAATTTAGGGTTGAGGGAGCCAGATAGTAGAAGGGAACGTGCTGGAGGCAAAGTAGACCACAGACTGGGCATCTGGCTGGAGGGCCAAGGTGAAGCTGTTTGTGGTGTCAGGGAAGGTGGTGGGGACAGGGGCAGCGCTCTGAGCTCCCCAAGGGAAGGAAGAACCAGAGAGGAAAAGATAAAACCGTTTCAGAAATTGGGGGTCAGACAGGAGAGTGCTTTGATGCAGGTTGGAACGGCTGCAGCTTTGGCCAGAAAGGAACACGGGCCTCCCCAGAGGTAAGTCCATTAGAGGAGGTTCAAAAAGCCAGAGGTAAGGACAGAGGAGACTGGGTTTGTGCTGCAGACCACAGCCCAGGGAGGACAGGGGAGATCAGGGACCTCAGGGCTTAAGCAGGGCCTGGCCGGAGGAAACCAACAGAAAGGCCCCTGCTTCCTTGGTGATGGAGAAACTGGGACAGGTGGGTGTGGAGGAATGGGCATCCCCAAAAGGGACGCTGAAACCTGTTAGGAACTCAGGATAGCTGGCCGACTGTGCAAACTGAGTTAGGTAACAGGAGAGGATGCCTGGAGTGGAGCTCCGTGGGCAGCTTGTGCCCCAGACACAGCGGATGGACTCTGCACTTCCAGCAGCTGGCTGACCAACTAAAATGCTCCACTCCCAGCCCGGGTTACTGCACCTGAGGGGTTACTGCTCTGGCCCCTTCAGTGGTATTCAGAAATACCAGGGCAAGCCGAACCGATTTCCACTCACAACCTGGTTGTTTGCTCTGCTTCAGAATTTTGTCCTGAGGGCAGAGAGACTTCTAGGGGAAAGCACCAGGCTCGAAGCCCAGAGGCCTGAGTTTGAGTCCCAGGTCTACTATATATCACAGGACTAGACACATGTCACATAACGCCCCAGCTTCTATGTCCTCAACTGTAGGGTGAGGGTGACAGAGCCCACCACTCCTCTCAGTGCCTCAGTGCCCCTGCCATGCAGCAGGGGGGACAGCGCCTGCTTCCCAGGCTGTGGTGACAGTCCGACAAGATGCACGTGACCCTGGGAGAAAGCCCGGCACAGACTGAACCCGCAGCGCTGCGGCTACCGCTGAGTTTGGGCTAATTTGAGATAATCCACATTACTGGGAAATACAGAGCACTCCATGTTCAAACCAAAGGTGTTCGTTCTTCCTTCTCCTCCCTTGCTGTTCTCCAAAACACTCCCCACCCCAGCAACTGCAGTACTGAACTACTGACCATGTGCAATCACCCCAAAAACCTGCCTCCAGCCCCGCCTCTCCCACAGGCTCTGCCCCGACTGACTCCGCCTGGCCTGGCTGACTGGCTCCTGCCTGCCCCACAAAGCCCCGCCCACCCCGGAGCCTTCCCTGACCCCCTAGACTGGGCTGGAGCTCCACCCGGAGCCTCACCAGCACCTGTGCTGACACCCAGCTGCACATAGCGCAGTTTTCTGTGCCCACAGTTTTTGTTTCGTCTCCCCAACTCTGAGCTCCTTGAGCACGGTCAGGATGTGTGATTTGCCTAATGAAGTCTCGGCCTACTGCTGTCAGCCCAGTAAATGTATGAATGCGAGTGGGTGGGCAAATAAGATAATACATATGAAATCACTTTTGACGGTCTTAAGCAATGATCAGCATTAATAGTCCATCTGCAAATATTCCTGGCTCACCTGCTACTCTTTGCAAGGCTCTGCCAGGTGCCTTAGGCAACGCGTAATGGAGCCCCTGCCCTCGGAAGTGTGCAGGGGAATAAAGCAGAAGTCCTAGGATAACTGCATTTACTGTTAACTACAATAATATAGTCAGGTTAACATAAAGATGTTCTACAAAAGCGGTCTAGGCGCCCACGTTGTGGAAGTGCACGCGGGAACAGCTCCCCCAGGGGCTCCCTGAAGGAGGGGGTAGCTTGAGCACTGTCTCATCAAGAAGCTTTGGTAAAGCCTGTGGCAGGACCCAACCCCGGCCCATTCAGTCTATTCTCTTCCTTCTGGGAGGGGAGCCGTGGCCACCCTGCCCTGCCTCCCTGAGGGTGCTCCTTGGGACCAAGTGTGCCAACCCACAACACTCACCCCCACCCACTCCACTCGCTCTGCCCCTGTATCATCTCTAGTCTCTCCTCTCCTCCCTGCATCCCTTGCCCCAACTGCAGGAGCCCAGCAGATTCCAAGGTAAACAGGGGAAGTTCCTTGCAGCTTAACCCTTTGCTGGGGGTGAGGGGGATGGGAGCCCTCTGACCCGGGCATCTCAGGAGGAAGACCACTGGGGCCTCTGCTCACTGGGTCTCCTCTGTTTCTTTTGTCCTTTAGCTGCTCCCTGCGTACAAGGTTGGGAGGAGCAGTCACAAGTCCCTTGGCTGACACATCAAGGATGATGCAGAAGCCCAGGAAGGTTCAATGGCTTGCTCAAGTTCACACCAGTAGCAGCAGCAGAAAGCCACTCACCAGTGACTGGTAGGAGCTTGGCCAGGTCACCAGGCCACCCTTTCCCCCTCTCACCCCCCAGCTCCATCCAGTATGGTGGTTGGGTAAATGTGAGGGACAGTGGCTCTGTCTTCTAAGTCAGTTCACTGTGTGAATTCAGGGAGAACTCAAACTTTTAAAAAAATTTTTACTTATTGATTTTTTAGAGAGAGATGAAGGGAGGGAGAGAGAGAGAGACATCGATTTGTTGTTCCACCTATTTATGCATTCACTGGTTGATTCTTGTATGTGCCCTGACCGGGGATCGAACACGCAACCTTGGCATACTGGGATGATGCTCTATCCAACTGAGCTACCCAGACAGGGTGAGAACTCAGACTTCAAGACTGGCAGGGGTGGGAGTGAGGAGTGGGACAGCGGAGAAAGATAAATCAGAGACCACACCCCCTGAAGGCTTCCATCCGATGATCCGCTCCCGCAGCCCCTGCCAGCCCCCAGTGCCTGGCACAGTACCCCCTCCTAGTGAATCTTTAATTAAAGAATTGGATTTACAAGGGCACAGGTGTCAAGCTACACACTTAATGTGCACCAGAGATGGCCCCTCCCAGAGAGCCCAGATGGATCAAAGCTCCCTCCTTGGAGCCCTGACTCTCCAGGGGAGTCGGAAGCAGAAAAAGATTTGGGAAACCACACAAAAATAGATGAGGGAAGAGCAGAGTGCTGGGAGTAAGAGAGCACCTGAGGACGGCAGGCTGAGAGGAGCACGGGGTGGCAGGCCCTGCGTGGCGCCCTGTGTCTCTCACACCTGCAGCCTCAGGGACAGACAACTGGTGCCGCTGCAGGGAGCGCCTGCCTTCATGCGCCTGGCCCGACTGAAGATCCCTCCTGTGGCTTCCCTCCATCCCCGTCCCTGCTGACCCCCGGCCCTCACTAACCACACACCTTCCCTTTTAGGCCTCCAAGCCTTTGCCACTGCCTCTGGCTGCAGTATCTTTGGGTCGGGTTTCTGTCACTTGCAGTCGAAAGAGTCTAACATACAAGAATGACCAGCTAGAAGGGCAGAAAAGATACTGTTCACTCTGTGGACTCTGGAGGCAAATTGCCCAGATTCGAGTCCTCATACCACCATTTGCGAGCCTATGACCCAGGGCAAGTCATTTAACTCCTCTGTAGGCCAGTTTACTCATGTGCCACACAGGGTCGTAACAGTGCCTAACTCACAGGGTTGCTGTTCGAGAGTTAATCTCTGTAAATATCTGATTAGAAGAATGCACTATGTACGTGCAGGCCATTATCTCTGCTATGACCACGTCCCACTGGACCAGCTGGCGAGGGTTCCTTTCCACAGCAGAGGTGTGAGTTCCTCATGCAGCCAGACGGGTCCCACCTGGCTTTGTCACCCAGAGCATCCCTGTGTGTTGTCCTCCAAGCCACATCTGAGGGTGGGACGATTAGACCGTGAACAGGGGAGGGGAGGAGTGGAGGGAGAGAGTGGAGAGCTGGGGAATGAGGGAGCCCGCAGGTAGGACACCCTCAGCAACTTTTGTCCTTGTGTAGTACCAAGAACGGCAGGGCTGAGCTCTAGTCCCCCTGCTCCTCGCAGGAGGGGACTTCCAGCCCTCTGAGTGCAGGCTCCTCATCCTCACAGCAGCTGGCTCCCTCCTGGAAAGGCTGAAGTCTTTGCCACCAGAAGATCCGTTTCCGTTTGAAGACCCCATGTGCCCTGCTGGAGGAGCTCACGTTCCCCCAGCCATCACAGCATTCTCTCTCAGGAACTCCAAATCTGGGCCTTACTCTGCAAAGGGGGCGTTTGTCCCCCACCTTTACTTTTCAAGGCTTCCTCAGACTGAGCAAAACCTTGTCATCTGCCCTGTAGAGGAAGGCAGGGAGGCAGTGGGGGATGCGGCGGGGTGGGGGCTAATTAAATTCTGCTGCAGCATGAAAGAACGCACAGCACAAAGCATTATTAACGGCATGCTCTTCCCGACGAATTAACACAAACACCCCCTCTCTCCTGTCTGGTACTCAGTAAACATTTGTTGAATGAACAAGTGTTAACAGCGTGTCATTCTGTCTTTTCTGCTCTGGTAAGTTACAAAGTCCATGCAGCCAAATCAGCATCCAATCTACTTTATATACAGTCTTTGGGTCTGAATCTCAGGCCAAGGTGAGGAAAATATGTGTTGAAAAATAGTGAGAGTGTTCATTTGGGACCACTTGTTTTCTTAGTGCGTGGGGCAGGGCTCCCTGGTGTCCAGTGGTAAGAGTGGCCACCCTGTGCTCCAAATGCAGTTCTCTGGTTCGACACACCAGGGCCAGGCTGCGCATCCCAAGTGGAACTCTGACAGGACCCCACAGCAGGTCCAGGGAGTGGACACTCTACGGAAGCTCACAGCTCTACTGCTGAGCCCCACAGTGGGCAGCAAAGAAGGGGAGACTCCTGCAGGACAGATTCTGGCCTCAGCCGGGCCCTGCTTTACTCATGGCAGGTAGCTCACCTCTCCCTCATGTGTGGCTCATCCGTGGTCCTCGGTTAGAGCTCCGCAGGGGAATCCCACGCAGACTCTGGTCACTGCCTGCACGCCAAGAGATTCTAGGGACAGTAATTTCTGAGTAAATTGCTTGCGTGCAGAAGGGTCCACCGTGGGAGCTGGCGGAGCATGGAGCAGGGACAGAAGGTGGGAATGAGTGATTTATGCATTAATCACAAAGCAATCAGTGGATGACAAGGGGCCCTAGAGTCACTGGGTCAACAGAGGACAGGTCACACAAGCCAGGAAACTCCCATCCATCACCAAGACACCCACTTACCTGACTTCCATGTGACCACCCCTGTATTCCAGCTGGGCAGAGACTGTACTGGCCTGGTCCGTTGTCCTCCATCCTCCAGGCCATCCCAGCATCCACGTGCCCTGGCACATCTGGTCCCAGACATGGCGACTCGTTGGCCCAGACAGTGAGAGAAGAGGGCATGGCTGTGGTTGGTCGACCTTTAGGAAGCCTTTACTCTGCTTACAGCCTGTGAGGCCTGCAAACTCCTCTTCCCTTGGTTGTTCAGGGTCCGAGGAGAGAGGCTGTAAGTGCTCGTTTCTCTCCCCTGACTTACTCAATTTAGTTCTGTGACCCTCCCTCCCCAGCTTCTTCCTGCTCCTGTCAATTCTCCCCCGCCCCGCCCCCACCCCTTAGGCCACTGAGCACAGATAGAGGCCCTGGCTGCAGGGAGTTCCGCTCTCACCTTCCCCTGCTCCTCTCTGGCTGGGCCCTAAGCCTTGGGTCAAAACCTGTTTCCCAGTTCAGATGAATTTGTTTCTAACATTATTTTCATTGCAAGTGTATTATGCCTTTCAGGTCATTTCCATTTTAAGGGAACCAATATCTTTGCACAGGTATAAAACACTTGGCAGTGGATTCCAGCAGTGGTGATGAGTTTGGGGAGGGAGGAGAGTCTTGACCAGAAGGGCCAGCTCATGGCTCAAACCCACAGTTCTGGATTCAGACCCGGGTTCAGGCAACTTCCCTGCTGTGTAACCTTGGGCAAGCCCTGTAACCTCTCCTGGTTCCTCATCAGTAACATCCAGCTCACAGATCGGGAGAGCAGATTTAACAAGCATATATTTTAAGATCCTGGTACAAGGCTGAAACTAGTCTCCTCAGCATGATAAGCCTGGTGCTTCCAGCATTGGGGAGAGTGGGGAGGGGAGGGGATTCAAACTGTGCTTAGAGCTAAATACCAGCAGAGCAGGTTATTTTATTTTATTTTTTTATATTTTACTGATTATCCTATTGCAGTTGTCCCATTTCCCCCCCTTCACATCCTGCACACCCCCTCCCTCCCACATTCCCCCCCTATAGTTCATGTCCATGGGTCACACATAAAAGTTCTTTGGCTTCTACATTTCCTATACTATTCCTGCCCTCCCCCTGTCTATTTTCTACCTACCATTTATGCTACTTATTCTCTGTACCTTTCCCCCCTCTCTCCCCCTCCCACTCCCCTGTTGATAACCCTCCATGTGATCTCCATTTCTGTGATTCTGTTCCTGTTCTAGTTGTTGGCTTAGTTTGTTTATGTTGTTGTCTTTATGGCTTCACTTGTTGATAGACGTGAGTTTCTTGTCATTTTACTGTTCATATTTTTTATCTTCTTTTTCTAAGATAAATCCCTTTAACATTTCATATAATAAGGGCTTGGTGATGATGAACTCCTTTAACTTGACCTTATCTGAGAAGCACTTTATCTGCCCTTCCATTCTAAATGAAAACTTTGCTGGATAAAGCAATCTTGGATGTAGGTCCTTGCCTTTCATGACTTCAAATACTTCTTTCCAGCCCCTTCTTGCCTATAAGGTCTCTTTTGAGAAATCAGCCGACAGTCTTATGGGAACTCCTTTGTAGGTGACTATGTCCTTTTCTCTTGCAGCTTTTAAGATTCTCTCCTTCTATTTAATCTTGGCTAATGTAATGATGATGTGCCTTGGTGTGTTCCTCCTTGGGTCCAGCTTCTTTGGGACTCTCTGAGCTTCCTGGACTTCCTAGAAGTCTATTTCCTTTGCCAGATTAGGGAAGTTCTCCTTCATTATTTGTTCAAATAAGTTTTCATTTTTTTGCTCTTCCTCTTCTCCTTCTGGTACCCCTATAATTTGGATGTTGGAACGTTTAAAGGTGTCCTGGAGGTTCCTAAGCCTCTCCTCATTTTTTTGAATTCTTGTTTCTTCATTCTTTTCTGGTTGCATGTTTCTTTCTTCCTTCTGGTCCACACCATTGACTTGAGTTCCAGTTTCCTTCCCATTGTTATTGGTTCCCTGTACATTTTCCTTTGTTTCTCTTAGCATAGCCTTCATTTTTTCATCTAATTCGTGACCAAATTCAACCAATTCTGTGAGCTTCCTGACTACCAGTGTTTTGAACTGTGCATCTGATAGGTTGGCTATCTCTTCGTTGCTTAGTTGTATTTTTTCTGGAGCTTTGATCTGTTCTTTCATTTGGGCCATTTTTTTTTTGTCTTGGCGAGCCTGTTATATAAAGGGGCGGAACCTTAGGTGTTCATGGGGGCGGGGTAACTCTGGTCACTGCGCTGTGAGGGTGTGCGTGGGGGAGGGGCCGATAGGGAGCAATGGTGCTTGCTCCACTCTCTGCCGGTTTTCAGTCACTCCCTCCGCTACCCACAATCAATTTGGGCCCTTCTGGTGCTGATTCCTGGGTGGGTGGATTTGTGTACGTTCTAGGCCCCTGTGGGTCTCTCCAACAAACTCTCCTGTGAGGCTGGGAGTTTGTCCCGCTGCTGCCTCAACCCCCACAGGTGTTTTCAATCAGTGGTTTGAGTCTTTATTTCTCTGCGCTGGAGCCCTGGGTTGTGCGGTCTGTCACCCTGTCCACCAGCTGCTGCCTCACTGGCCAGCTGCAGCTTTGCCCACCCCACTCCACAATCCGCCACCTCGCTGGGTCCGCCCACGAGTCCCCACCTCCTGACTGCCCGTCTCTGCCCCTCCTACTGGTCTGGATGAATGTTTCTTCTTTATCTCCTTGGTTGTCGGACTTCCATACAGCTCGATTTTCTGTCAGTTCTGGTTGTTTCTTGTTTTTAAACTGTTGTTGTCCTTCTTTTGGTTGTGCGAGGAGGCACAGTGTGTCTACCTACACCTCCATCTTGGCCAGAAGTCCAGAGCAGGTTATTTTAAAGGCACATGGCCCCAAATATCTACAACACCTATGTACTGCACCCCTCTAGATTTCCACCATTACAGTCATTCCTCTGGGATAGCATTATTTTTTCCCGAGAGTCCACTTTACAATGTGAAAACTGGGAAGTCAAAGTCACTAATACTGTCACGTGAAAAGTTTCATCAGAAGATTTTGTTTGGTGGGCCCTGGCTGAGTAGCTCAGTTGGTTAAGAGCATTGTCCCGATACACCAAGGCTGCAGGTTGGATTCCCACTCAGGGCACATGCCAGAAGCAACCAATGAATGCATAAATAAATAGAACAACAAATTGATGTTTCTCTCAAATAAATAAATACTTTTTTTAAACATTTTTGTTTGCTTATTCGTGAACATACAGAGTGCCCTGGGATTCAGAAACCAGGGAAAAGCAAGGGCTGTCCAGCTATGAAAGGCATGTTGCTGCCAGGCCCTGTGCCAGGCGTTAGCCTTCTCGCGACCTCGTGCCATCCTCACCACAGCCCTCAGGGGAAGCCATTGTGAAAGGATGTTTTCAAAAGGTAAAATCAAGGCCCTTGTACGAATATAAAATTAACACATGTCAATGACTTAATTGAACACGTCCATTACTGAGGGAACTAGTAAGATGTTACAATTGCTCAAAAGGTAGTCCGGGGCAAACACATGCAGAAGCCATCAGGAACGCAGCACATAACCTACTAAGGGCTGGTCAGTGCCCACACTGCAATAATCAATTGAATCTCCGCTGGGAACAATTCACATTTCTAAGGGCTAACTCATTTGCATTATTCTCAGTTTTCTACAAGTTACGGATTTGTAAAATAGGCCAAAGACAATGAATGAAAGGCAAAAATAACCCAAGCAGAAACTAGACAGGACACACAATAATCTTTTTTCGCCCATTTCAAAGTGTTTCACAACTTTTCCTCACGTACAATTATGCACCTCCCATGGGCAGGTCCAAAGCAGAAAAGACTGGGGTGGGTGCAGAAGTGGGAGGGGAGGCTCTTTAGTCCAGGGGCCCCGGGCCCTGGGCCCCAGTCCCATCTGAGGGCTGAGGGGGTTCATGGTTCAGATGTTACATCTGGGATGAAATAAGAAAGATAAGAACGAGGTAAGTTTCTCCACAGAGCTTTATGATTTCAGAGGACCGTTGTTGATTCAACATTATGTCCTTCATACATTTGTGGCATCATATGTTTCTCCTTTAGGAAAGCGTGGTGGCAATACACGGTAGTAGTAGTTGCTGTCTTTTTGATGTGCTTGTTTGGTGAAACAAAAGCTGGCAACCCTATGAAAGTCCTCATCTTAAAATACACACATACACACACGTATATATATGTATATATAGGTGTATATATACACACACACACGCACACACATATATGGTCTTTAGTGTTGTTTTGTCTCGTTCTTTTTTATTTTATTCATGTGTGATAGCCAAAAGCCTGGAAACACTGCTCCTGTTCACAACTCTGAAAATCTGTGCTATATGGTAAGCGGGTCAAAGGCCGCTTCCTCAGCAACACTGCCTAGGTCCCCTAGCCCATCGGGGTTCTCCTGCCCCAGTGGAGGAGGGGAAGTGGACTTGGACAGGGAGGGCACCCAGGTACAAGGCTGGACAGAGAAGGGAGAAGGAGATGATGACTTCCAGACTGACTCCCGAGGACGCTGGGAGACGTCTGAGGTGAGGTGGGGCCAGATCATCGCCTTTCCCGGTGCCGCCCCCAGACTCCATTCTGTGCCTCATGCTGCCTGCTCGTCAGCAGTCTGTACCTGCGTCACCCTCCCCGTCTGCCGCAGAGAGGCCTCAGAGGCACGGAGAACTGGCACATGTGAGCACGTGGGTCAGGAAGGACGGGCGGCGGAGTTGGGACCTCCCCCGTCCTGTGACTGCCCCAGCACCCTGGCGTGGAGATGTGGGCAAAGCCAGGAAAGAGAGCAGCTCTCGACTGCGGCTCAGTCTGGAGAACTGAACAGAGATTTCCAAGCATGTCAATTTTAACTCAGTGGCCTGGTTTTTTAACTCCTCCACATCAAGAGTCGGGGTGGCAAAACCCTGCTACCTCCCATGGGACTGACTATTCCACTGCTAGGAGTCGGAAAACAACAAAGGCGTTGCTACCTCCCCGAGAGCAAGAGGCCCTGGCAGGCCCTTCCTGAAACAACAGGAGAGCAAGTGCCCTGGGATTTGGGTTTCATTCTAAATAAGTTGAACATCCATCCCATCAGGGCCCCAGAGCAGAAGGTGGCTGGAGCCCCATAGAGGATCTTCTGTGTTCCGTGTGTTCAGAACCGCTTTCCTGAGAACCTGCCCTCCCCCCACCCCATGCCCCCCATTAATGGGAGAGAAAGAGCATGGGGGAAGGAGATAGTTCCCAATGGGTTTTAAAGAAAAGTGAGTTTAAACTTAACTCACAGAGTAGCTGAACAGCTGGGTTGGAAAATTGGTTGTTTGGTTCTGCAGTAGGTGTCAGGGACCCACTAGCTGAGAGAGAATAAAAGCAGCTTGGGTTTGTACACTGCAGGGGCCTCTAGGGAGCAGGGGCTCCACAATTTCTTTCCCCCACTCCCACATGTCAGGGGATGTGACAGGGCCAAGTGACGAAGCCACTGCCAGGGGCCTGAGCTGGGAGCAGTCCGTGGGCTCCAGACTTCTCATGTCCCCAGCCTTGCTTTCAGGGAAGAACAGCCCCAGAGTTCCATCATCTCAGATCCAGAAGGGACCGGAGCTCCCTTGACGGGGTCCACCGGCCTCTGCAGCCCAGGGCCCCAGGGGAGGCTCACGACGCCTCTGCCAGCCTGCCGCACTGTTTGCCAGCTCAGCCAGGTGGTAAATGTGTGTGTGCTGGAACTGGCATCCCTTCTGTCCCCCAGCGTGGTGGGCATACATTGTGGCACCTTAGATGAGAATGGCCCTCACAGAGGAGCTGGCCCACAGGTCACAGACTACCCACAATCACCTGTAGGCTTTTTTTCTTGGCCTGCCTAATGTTTCAAACTGTTTTTTTAATCCTGTATTTACGGTAAAGATTTCCTATAAAAATCTGGCCTGGTGGAGTCTCCCGAAATATTAGAAAAATTGGCAGCATGACCCCACATTACCACCTGAAAACACCAGGCTGGACTTGGGAACTGGAGTCCTGCCCCCTCCCCCCATGTGGGTGTGGCTCCCCAGCTTACTCCAGCCCCAGTCCTCCCTCCCGTCCCCTGGCCCAGCTGGTCTCTAAAGGTATGAGTTTGTGAGGCCAGACCTTGCCCACGCTCCAGGATCTAGCAGAACCACATACAAAACTCCTCTGTCTAGGGTTCATTTCCTTCCTTTATAATCTAGCCTCCTGCCTTCCGGGACTGTGCCCACCTCCCGGGATCCCCTTTCTCTTGTCCTGTCCCTATCTCTACCTTGTGACCTTCATTAATATAAAAATAACCAAGCCAGCGAAGCAGTTTTGATTAATACTTCTTTTCCTGTGCTCACGCATTTAAGTCGGGGGTCCCGAACAGGAGGACCACCTCTAGTCTACTTTGGGAGGGAGGGGGGAATTGGAAAGTTTGGATGTTACAGTGACTGGCTGGGCCCATTCGTGCTTAGAGCCAGAGAAGCTAAGTATCCTGCCACGCAAGGGATAGTCGAAAAAACAGACCAAAAAAAAATCTCACAGAGAACACTGAAACGGAATACTGGCTAATTTTTTCCTACATTTTTAATTTAACTTCTCCACGCCTCTGTAAAATAGGGATAACATACCTCACTCACGTAACACTACATTTCTCTCGTAGGGTTGCTGTGATGAGTACATGACATAAAACAGGCACTTGATACACACTAAGCACACAATGAACGTAAATGATGATGACCGGTTTATAAAATAGCGAGACAAGAACGAGTGTGCCCACCCACAGGTCTGAACTCTAGTTCTGCTGGAATAGCTAGTGTGCCACCAACCAATCACGTAACCCTGACCATGTCGTTTCTCCTCTCTGATCGAGGAGGGTGGTCTTAGATTTCTGGAGTCCAGTCCATCCAATTATTCTATGGCTCTGTGCCCTGAATAGGGTGCATGGCACACCCTTTGGGTTTTCGTCCAGGCCTTTCTTGTCTGCGCCAGCATTCCCAGGCACAGTGCTGAAAGCTGACCTGAGGCTGTATTTCTTTCCCCATCGGATTAAAAAGAAGACAGGTAAAGAATAAAGTCTGTATAAGATAGATAGACACTGATATCATTGCTCCCCTGAAGTTTGTGGGGTTTTTATTTTTTATTGATTGATTTTAGAAAGAGAGAGGGAGAGAGAAAGAGAGAAACACTGATTTGTTGTTCTACTTGTTTATGCACTCGCTGGTCGATTCTGGTATGTGCCCTGATCGGGGGTTGTACTCACATCCTTGGTGTATGGGGATGACACTCTAACCCACTGAGCTACCCGGCCAGGGCTGTCTGTGATGTTTTGAGGGGGGCTGTGGTGTGTGGTGGCCTGTGCTTTTCCTAGTTGTCCCCGTTCCTCAGGTGCAGAAAGAGCTTTCTCCCAGACACAGCCTCTAGTGATAGGTGCCTGTCGATGAGTAGACTCTCACCACAGAGGGATTCCGGGAAACAGCTTCTGAGGCTCAGCAGTGAGGCAGAAGCTCAGAAATAGATCCTCCCCTTCCCATACCCCTGACCCTGCTGGAAGAGAGGCTGGCCATGATTGGGGGCATGAGCAGGGAGGCTATGCATCAAAGGAAAAACCAGCAATTCAATTCATTTGAATAAACCAGGAGGAAAGGAACTGCAATGGCTTATTATAGAATAATTTGTAACTAGGTTACAGATGGTCTGAAGAGACGGAGTAGAAATGGACAGTATCAAAAACGGAAATGTGATTCTCTCGGTGGCTGCTTTGGAGTTCCAGTACTGTTTACACTAACCTTCCCCCTTCAGATTTCCCTCCTGGACTTGAGAGGAATCTCACACGTGATCCCTCCAAGCACCAGCAGGTAAGAATATTTAGATCAAGACTTGAACCTGGGGCAGTGATTTTCAAACAGAAGTGCCACAAGAATTTTTTCCCCCATAAGAATGTTTAAAACATGCAATACCTGCCTATTAAGTCAGGGGCACTGACCACTTTTCCCTTAGATTGTCAAACAAAAAAATGACAACTGCCAACACAAGAGCCGTCTGGTATGAGTGAATCAAAATGATACCTATCTTTTTTGTCAGATCAGCAAAAAATATTTTTAAAATAACATTTCTGGTGTGCCACCGAATGTTAGTAATTAGTTTATGTGTGCCATGAGATGAAAAAAGTTGAAAATCACAGACCTAGGGGGTTATCCTAGGGCAGATACAACTACGCTGTTTTCAAGGCAAAGGGACCTTCCCCTATTTCGTAGGTTACTGGTGCCCTCTGGTGGACGTAAAGGTTAACCTGCTGGTTAGAGGCCAGAAATTTGGTCACTCGCGTTTGAGGAAGCTGCAACCCCTGGCTCTGAGGGGAGCAAGAAGAGGAAAGGCCAGGGGCTAGGCACCTCACGTGCGTTACCTCGTTTGTCCATCACGCTTTGTTTTCCTGATGGGGAGCTGAGGCTTAGAGATACTAAGTGACATTAAGGTCACCCATCAAGTAGCTAACTGGCAATTCTAAGTCAGTGCAGAGGACACCAGAAACCCTGATTATAAGCATTAGAGAGAGGGGGAAGGAGGAGGAGAAAGCAGGTGCAATCCCCCCCCAAAGCGTGTCCCATGTTTAGGTGGCAGCTTCACCCAGTTTTAAGCAGTGCACTTTGCTGGAGTTTGAGTTAGGATTCCCCAATTTAGGGCACTGGAAGTGTCGTGTATCTTTAACTCGATTCAAATGCAGGCTATTTCCCACTAGTGATCTTTTTCAAAGGGTTACTGACGAAGAGGAAAAGGCCCCAGAGTGAGAAGAGGCAAGATGGTTCGTCAGTCACGCACTGGGTATCCCTTCCCCTCTTCCTAAAGTGAGGGTGCTGAGGAGAATGATGGGTAGGGCCACGGAATGCAAAGATTCTGGGTTTGTAACCTTGCCCTAAACCCGAGCCGAGTGTCCACTCCTCTCCCTTTCCTCCACGTGGAAAGCTTTTCTGTGTGTGTGGCGCACACACTGGAATATTTGCCTAGCTGAAGTCAAAAAATTGAGTCCAGCAGAACAAAAAAGATCCATCCTTATCCCCATAACCTTCTCTCTAGCAATTTCCTACCGTTCCTCTGTCTCCCAAAACTCGCTCGTATTTTGACTGCAGCAGTGGTTCTGAGTGTGGTCCCCGGGCCGCAACCCCAGCGTCACCTGGGACCCCGACAGAAATGCGGGCCTACCGAGTGCAGCCTAGGAAACCGGGCCCAGCGATCCGACGCTTGCCTGGGTTCGACCGGTAACGGGGGCCTTAACTAGGGTTCGCGGAGAGCTTCAGGGGGTGTACAAGTTTTCTGGGTTTGGATATAAAATTTACGCCCGTGTGTGTGTGTGTGTGTGTGTGTGTGTGTGCGCGCGCACGTGCCCTGGATCCTCTCTCCACAGAAAGAGTATGTGTATATACTTTGCGGAGAGAGGATCCAGAGCAGCCACCTCTTGACCCCCGCAAGTTATGAACTACTCCTCTTGCTGTCTGCTTCAGGGTGAGCGTCCCCTGACTGCACACACAAACTTCTCTTCCCTCCACTTCTCCGCCTGAAAGGATGCCCGGCTTTCCCCCGAGACTCTTGGCAGTCATTCCCCACACCTCCTGGACCTTCAGCCTAGGAGATGGGCCCCGGTGCTGCGCCCACACATCATCCCTCCGCACATAAATCTCTGCGCTGGTCACACGGGACCGAGACTTCTCCCTACTCCTGCTTCACTGTGTCATCCCTTCCAGCTCCTTTCCCTCACTCATTGTAGACTTTGGGTCCCTACAGCGCTGCCACCCTGGTGATGTCACATCACACAACTCTAGCCTCACAGGACCATCATTGACCACCTCCACAAGGAATTTCACCTCCACGGCTTCAGCCACTGGCTTGATGCCATGCCTGCTTCTTGCCCTCACCTGGGATGGCTCCCCCTCTGTACCCGTCAGCTTAGCCTAAGTTACAGTGTGGTAACAAACTCCCAAATTTCAGTGACTTCCAATAAAATGTTTGTTTTCTGCCCCCTGCTGGACAGCCGCTGTTCTGCTCCCTGACCTCGTGAGGAGCAGCCCCGTTCTGGGGTGCATTAGCCTTTCGCTGAGGGAAAAGGGCATTGACTGACCCTGGCAACAGTCCCTGCACTTCTGCTCAGAAGTAGCACACCTCATTTCCATCACTGCTCATCCACAACCTGCTGCCAGTAGGGCGGGAAGCGCAACCCTCTCCAAGGCCGGCGAGGGACACAGAAGAACCAGGTAGAACTGAGAGACCAGACGAGGATCCGCACGCTGTGTGACCTTTCTCCCGAGGCACTCAGCACTGGGCCTACAACCAGGGCGGATTTTCTCCTCCTGTGACATTTGCCAATGTTGCTCCGCATCAGTGGACAGAGCCCAGCGATGCTGTTGAACATCCTACAAGGCACAGAAGTTTCCAACCCAGGATGTCAATGGCGCCGAGGTTGTGAAGCCCTGGTCTGAAGACAGGAGGCATTCGTCTTGCACAATTTTCCTAGTCTGTTCTCTCCTCTATTCTCCAGAGTACCTTTCAGACCTCCATTCCTTCCAAATTCTTAACCCAGCTCCCTCCTCTCTCCTCCCACGCTTTCAGCCACACTGAACTTCAGTCTTTTTTAAAAAGTGTTTTTATTGATTATGCTATCAGTTTTCCCAACTTTTCCCCCTTTGTCCCCCTGCCCTGCCCCCCCAACCTTCCAGCATACCCCCACCTTAGTTCATGTCCATGGGTTGTACATATAAGTTCTTTGAGTTCTCTGTTTCCTACACCATTTTTTATCTCTTCCCGTCTATTTTATGCCTACTAATTATGCTTCTTCTTCCCTGTACCTTTCCCCCCCCATTCCTCTCTTCCCCCTCCCCACTGAAATCCCTCCATGTGATGCCCATTTCTCTGATTCTGTTCCTGTTCTGGTTGTTTGCTTAGTTTTTGCTGTCATTGTTTTTTTCTTTTCTTTTAGGTTCATTTGTTGGTAGTTGTGAGTTTCTTGTCATTTTACTGTTCATATGTTTGATCTTCCTTTTCTTAGATAAGTCCCTTTAACATTTCATATAATAAGGGCTTGATGGTGATGAACTCCTTTAACTTGACCTTATCTGGGAAGTACCTTATCTGCCTTTCCATTCTAAATGAAAGCTTTGCTGGATACAGTAATCTTGGATGTAGGTCCTTGCCTTTCATGACTTCAAATACCTCTTTCCAGCCCCTTCTTGCCTGCAAGGTTTCTTTTGAGAAATCAGCTATCTTGTAGGTAACTCTCTCCTTTCCCCTTGCTTCTTTTAGGATTTTCTCTTTCTATTTAATCTTGGGTATCTTAATGATGGTGTGCCTTAGTGTATTTCTCTTTGGGTCCAACTTCTTTGGGACTCTCTGGGCTTCCTGGACTTGCTAGAAGTCTATTTCCTTCACCAAACTAGGGAATTTTCCCTTTATTATTTGTTCAAATAAGTTTTTAATTTCTTGCTGTTGTTCTTCTCCTTCTGGCACCCCTATGATTCGGATGTTGGAACATTCCAGGCTGTCCCAGATGTTCATAAGACTCTCTTCACTTTTTTGAATTCTCGTTTCTTCATTTTGTTCCAGTTGGATCTTTCTTCCTTTTGTTCCAGATCGTTGCTTTGACTCCTGGTTTCCTTCCTGTCACTGTTGGTTCCCTGAATATTTTGCTTTATTTCACTTTGGGTATCCTTCATTTGTTTTTTCATTTTTCAACCAAGCTCAATCAGTTCTGTGAGCATTTTGATACCAGGGCCTTAAATTCTCCATCAGATAGGTTGGCTATCTCCTCATCACTTAGTTCTCTTTCTGAGGTTTTGCTCTGTTTTCATTTGGGCCATATTTCTTTGTCTCAGAGCAGCTGATAGGTTGTAAGGGGGCAGGGTCTTAGCTATTCACCCGGGCAGGGCAACCCTCCTTGCTGCCCTTCAGAGTCGCCTGTGGGGAAGGGGCCTGAGAGGGAACAGCCCGGCTCACCTGCGGGGCTCTATTTCACTTTCCAACGGACCCTCTTGTGAGACTGGGGGTTTCTCCCACCGCGCCAACCCCAGCTGTAGCCCACAGTCAGCTCTGAGTCTCAGTTTCCCGTTCAGCCAGCCCCGCCCGCCCAGTCCAACGAGGTGCCACAGTTTTTCTGAGTCAGCCTGAGTGGTCCACCACCTTACTGGTCTGGTTGCTCTGGTTGACTTTTTCTTTAATTCCTTGGTTGTCAGAGTTCCATGCAGTTTGATTTTCTGGCACTTTTGGTTGTTTATTGATTTTAGATTGGTTGTTATCCTCCTGTTGGTTGTGCAAGGAAGTGAAGGGTTTCCACCTATGCCTCCATCTTGGCTGGAACTCCTCATCTGAACTTCACAGTCTTCACAGATGCCATTATTTCCCCACCCCGAGGCCTTTGTACAGCCCTGCTTATCGGTGGCACTCTTCCCCTCCTCGTTACCTCCTACCCTTCCTTCAGATCTCCGCTTCTCACTTGTTCAAAGCAGTGTTCCTAGGCCCATGACTAAATGAGGTCCCTCCTCCGTTTGTCATAGCAGCAAGTGTTCTTCTCCCAACGCAACGTTCACCGCACTGTAACAGGTTTCCTAAGCCCTGAGCACGGGGGCCACGTTCACCACCTTCCCAGTGGTGTCCCCAGGACCTGAAAGCACAACATACATAAGAGGTACATTTACAGCCCACATCTTTCTGAGCTCCATTTCCATTTGGACCTCCCCCTATGCACGAAGTCCACACATCCACGATTAAACTCATCATTTTTTCCTACCTCACCACCACCATCCAAAACCCTACTCTTTTTACCTATATTCTTTATCACAATGAAAGACACCACCATCCACCACCTGCCCAAGCCCATCCCTGACTCCTCCCTTTCCCTCACTCCCACATTCATAAAGTCTGTCACTTCTACCTTGATTACTCTCAAATCCACGTACCTCTTTCGGGCTTTTGACTCAGACACAATGGTTTTAACCACTGACTGACTCTGTGATTCTTAGTTGCCTTGGATAGGCTATTAATTTCTCTACACCTTAAATACCTCAGGGGATAAGAGATGACAAGTCAGCATCTACTGAGTGTTCAGTAAATGTTATCTATCATTGCTCTTTCCAGGCCCACTGACATCGCACAGGAGTACTATCATGTACAGCTCACATTGCTGCCACAGCCCAATTGTTCTAGCCAGCCCTCCAGTCTGGCCTTAACAGTGCACCCAGAATGATCTTTCAAAAGTGCAAATGAGGTCACATCACACCCCTGGTTAAAACCCTTTAATGGCTCTCCACTGCCTTCAAGATAAGGTTCAAATTAATTAGCTTGGCGTATCACACCTTCATCACCACCCGTTCAACACCCCAGCCCCATCTCTCATCACTTCTCCAATCACGTCCTTACCTCGCTACAGGGAACCTCTCCAAACAGGCCACTCTCTCCTGCAGTTCTTTCATTTGCTGCTTCCTCGGCCCATGTGGAAAGTCTTTTGTCCCTAACTCCATGCTACACCGTAGATAGAATGCAAAACCCCAGGAAACATGCTATGCAGTTGGAATCATTAAGTACCTTAAAGAGGTCCCAGACGCAGACAGGGTTATGTAACAAAGAGCTGGTCTCATTCTTGTCTCTAATGCTCCTCGTTTTCTATTTTTGAAATGCTACCTTTGGCATTTTCAGTATCACGTCCACCCCCCACCCCCCTGCAGGGCCTCCTCATTCAGGGGTAGACAACCTATCTCTAGCGCATATCATATCGCTTGATTTTGTTTTCATTTTAAACAAGAAATTTATCTAACCATCAATACACTTGACTTGAAGGGAAAACTATCTAGGATTCATTTCTTTTAACTTATCTTTATTTAAAGACAAGTTGCCCTACATGTAGCAGCTTCAGAGTTATGAGATTGTCCCTGGCTACAATGGTAAATTAGGTACACACTGCACCTAGAGAGGGCTTGCCGTAAATCGCTCTAGACATGCAAGTATTGTATATTCTGTAATTCTCAAGGGCTCGAGTGAGGGGGAAAATTAGAATTCTCCAATTGAACAAGGTATGCAAGGCTTTTTATGTTGTTCTTCTTCTGAGCAAAATAACTCACTGGATATAAAGTTAAGAGCTGAATGAGCATCCCACTAATGGAGAAAGGGGGTATGTTCACAGAACCAGTATTTTCCCCCACTCCATCTCTATTTGATGTAGATCAAAACATGCCATTGGCCAACTCATTTACTTTATTTTTTAGATTTTACTTATTTTTAGAGAGAGGGGAAGGGAAGGAGAGAGGAAGAGAAACATCAATGTGTGAGACAAACATCGATTGGTTGCCTCTTGCACGTGCCCTGACCGGGGACCGAACCAGCAACCCAGGCATGTGTCCTGACCAGGAATCGAACCAGCGACTTTCTGCTTTGTGGCACGACATCCAGCCCACTGAGCCACACCTACCAGAGCAGCCAATTAGTTTAAGAAATGCAAATGTTTGTGTACCCACATCGTCACTTTACATACAATAAAGAAATGGGGAAGGGAGGAATGAACGAAGTGGTAGTCAGGATGTGGAGGAGCCCAGATGCAGTTTTCCAGGGGAAAACGTCTTCTTGGCCTGCAGGAAGAGGTCTGGAGCAGTTTCCCTTTTCAGCAGACACCTCCGGTCGGCTGCTGGAACACATCAATTGTATCTTCACCCCCACTTCCAACTGTGCAGTTGTGTTTCATTGATTGGCTGTCCTTCAAATGGAGATCTGATCTGCCCCATCGACAAAGCCTGTCGTTCACAACAGGCTTTCATTAGTTTACTATGTGATGTACGCCTCTTCATCTTACCCCGCACCACAGAACCATCCTGCCCGGCCACCTTCAGGTTAGTATGATCCCTGTTCTGTCTGGACTCCTTTCCTGGGCTTTTCTGCCATGGTGGGCACCGGAGTCTCCTCAGCTGCCACGTTCCTAGAGCACCTAGGAAGGGTGCCTCCCAAAGTGGTACAGTGTGCAGCAATCTGCAACTATGTGTTGGCCATAAGCTCGGGACAACTGAACAGATGTTCCACTCACCTTAAAGGCCTTAGTGATAAGGGAATGACCCTTTAAAAGCATGTGGGCTGGCAAGGTTCTTGTGGGCAATCTCATTGTCCCTTAATATCCTCCAGGAACAGAACCTGAAGACTAGGGGCTTCAATATAGCGCCTGAAAGTGAATGTAAAATGCTCTGCATTTTTTAAATGAAATTTCTTAAATTTCATTTCCTTTTCAAAAAGGGCTATAATCCCCAAAGTTTAAAAACCACTGCTAGAGAACCTAGCAGATGCTAAGCATATAATTAATGTGTACTTTTGTGGCAAACCCTCAGTATCTCTTTGCACTAGCCACAATTCCCCAGGTACTCTTGTGAACTCAAAGACAAACCCATCATCTCACCATTTGAAACCTCTTCAGTAACACAGAGCGTGGACTCGTGGGGTCAGAAGATTATGTGCACACCTGTGCCTAGAGAGGGCTGGCCGCAGTCACTCCAGACATGCAGGCCCCGGACTCTAGTTTCTGATTCTGAAGATCTCTAGCGGGGACAAACCTCCACAATTCACTGTTAAAAAATACTCTGCCAAACTTTGAGGTTTCCTTCAGGATTGGGAACCTAAAACTGAAATATAATTACTCTATAGCTAACTAAGGGGAAATACCAAAAGTTGCTGTTTGAGTACACTAACCTCTTTTTATTTTAAAGATTTTATTTATTTATTTTAGAGCATGGAGAGGGCAGGAAGAGTGGGAAACGGGCCCAATCCACCAAGCCACACCAGCCACGGCTAAGTACACTAATTTCTGTAGCAAAAGCTATTCTCTTCTCTTTGTCCCCAAATCAGACCAAAGTTCAAATGTCAAAACAGAATATGTATATAAACAAAATTACATATTTCCCCAATAATGACACCACAAAATGGCAAAATTTAAAATATTTATTACACAAAAAAGCACAACAGAATCAACAGGTATTTTAAAAGCATTACATAGTGCAAACACCAAAAGGACACACAGCTATTTAGTGGTGCTTATCATTTTAGCAAGCTGGCAACTCTTCAGATTATTTTAAATTGCCATTTTCTTCCCACTTTATGAAAACCCCAGAGCCTGGTCTACCAAAAGCATAACAACTTGTACTATCTTATTCAAGGCGATCACAAGTTTAATTGTTCCTACATACTTAATCCTCACAACAAACTATGAGGTACAGAGGGTAGTTATGTGCGTTATTTTACAAATGAGAAAAACTGAGGTGCAGGAAGGTTAGGACTGGGACTCAAGGCAGTGCGATAATCTTACTCCTTATCTCCAAGAGGCTCTTCCGAGCATCTGCCTATCAACTAAGGAGACTCCCATTCATAGGCTGCTTAAAACCCCTATCTTGCCAAGTGCTCAGGGGGCAGAAACATTTCATTCCCCTTTGAAAACATTCTGTACTACTTTTAAAAGGGAGGACCAATGCCGGCTATAAGGAGAAAAGACAATCCTCCTGTAGGAAGATGGAAGGTTGACCTCAATTTCTTAGTGCTGAGACATAGGGGAGCCAATTGCCGTTCCCCCATGACAAACACTAAAAAAGCTTAATTACAAGTTGTTGTGACATCAGTCACTCTGATGTCACAGCTTCCCTTCCTTATTGCTACAATCCACCAACTAACTCTGCAACAGAAACATTTCCCAGGACTGACTGGAAAAAGGACTCTTACCAAAGGCATGGTATATGGAAGGCCTCTAGTACACAAGTAATACCCAAGAGTAGAGAATAACTTTGAACTCCAAGGGAAAAAAGAAAAAGAGCAATAGTAAAGAAGGAAGGAAGGGGAACTGTCTGACACCAAACTAATCACTGCTTAAAAAAACACCCTGGGATAAGAAAGTTAGGTGCACTGACAAACTCATGCTGTTATAATGATAATACCAATTTTCAATAAAGCATTTGCCTAATTCCACAAATGCTCTGACAAATTGCTGATACCAGTACATGCCCTTTTTTATATCCCTGATTCATTCTACCCCCAAGAAATGCTCAGTTCTACTTTCTGTGCTACACTCGCAGAAGACATTCAGTAAGGATCCTGGATAAAGGAACAGCATTTGCAGAAGCAACATCTTGCATTTCAGATAAGCTACCAAGAAATACTGACTACCTTTTCTGCAGACACAGTTCTTTCTCTGTAACACTTTCAGTCATTCAAAAAGCTCTTCATAGAGGTACAGTAAACCCAAATACAGATTTATGATGTTTTCTTTAACAACATTCACCGATAACGGCATTAGTTGGGATTGCTTGTTCATTGTATCAGAACATCTTAAAATGCTACTGGGACATTCTCCCACAGCAGAAAAAAGATCTGGTAGCTCCTACGAAGGAAGAATATAGCAATGGCAAACAAAGAAAACTTAACAGAAAGGACATGTCAAAGCAATCTAGAAAAACTGTCCCCAAATTAGGCCCTGGGAGCCACTTGAGCCACTACCTCAGATAGTCCTCATTTCCAGTTTAGGGTTCTCAATATTTCTCCTCAGATGACAAACTGCAACTCCGCTAATCACAAATCTGGGAAATCCCAGCAAAGTAACCTCCGCACACCCTATGTCAGTGCAAATCCCAGGCATTTGTAAACAGTGTACATTTTAGTTTTGGCACGGGAAAGAATGTGCAGGTTCCTTTATCTTTGAAATGTAGACTCTAAACACAGCTAGCTTCTACTCTATATCCATTTTTAGCAAAAGAATTACCAGCCTTGACACTGTGTGTGCACACATGTGTACCCACGAACAGGAGAACCATCCGCACAAGTCCTTCTTTAGGACTTGGCTGAACAGAAAACAAGATTCACAGTATCTAAAGCCATATACTTTCAGATTACATAGTTCTCTGTGGGAAATAAAACCAAACAGCTAGTTAACAAGGTTCCTCCTTTCTAAAGAGAACCAAGAGGTAACACTCTAATAGCACGACAAAAACCAAGATCTAACAATCAGCAATTTCTCATTAATGACTTTTCAAAGGAGGCGACATTGCATTGAACTGGCATTTAAAAAGCTACCAATGGGGGAGGGAGGGGGGTTTGGCTGGGGTGGGGTGGGAAAAAAAAAGAGCTAATGGACAAAGACAATGGTGGGGGGAGGATTGACTGTGGTAGGTGGGGGGTGGGCAGGGCAGGGAAAAGTGATGGGGGAAAATGGGGACAACTGTAATTAAACAACAACAACAACAAAAAAGAGGCAACCACACACACACAAAAAAGCTACCAATGACCCTAACCTTTAAAAATAAATTCTTACATAAAAATAATGTCCTACAAAGCATTATATACATCTAAACATATATAAATTATTAAACAAGTACGTATTTCAAATGCTTGGCAGTGATTCAATTTTATATTTCAGAAGTTCATGGCAGACTGGAAGCTAATCCACTATTCAAGCCTAACATTGAGAACTTATAATATTCCATATATTGGCTTTACGGAAATGGCTTTATCAGTTTAAAGTCTTGGTATTAAATTGTATGAAGTCTGATTAAGGTATCAAACACAAAAACATACCAAATATTAAATGGAGTGCAGGTACAGCTGAGTTATTAAAGGACAGGAGACATTTTAGCTATAATCCATAAATCTGTTTTTGTAAGGATTCATCACCGACGCTCTGAATTTTCTGTCTAGGATAACATGATCACAAATACTAATTTAAATAGAACAAGACATTTTGACACCTACTTTAACAGACCCTTTCCTCTCAGTCAGGAGCTCAACTCAGGGTGGTTGACTAGGGAGACAATATAATTTAACATCTCAGTGAAGACATGAGAGAGTGAAAGGGGAGAGACAGGAAAACCAGATAGGATGCTGAAAACAGGGATGAACCACCACTGCTTCCGGCAAACCAGAGCATACGGTTACCCTAAACGCAACCGAAGATAAATGGTAGTGTTTGAAAGTCAAGAGTTTATCTTACAGTTGCAAACTACGAAGACTTCACATACAAATTTCTTTCTTTAGTGGCAGTGAGTAAAATAAATCTGTAACAATCCACTGCACTGAAAAAAGAATAAAACCTGAAACTACTGGTTTAAACTTTCTGCATGTAAAGAACTACTCGGAGAGCAGTATTTGGCTCTTTTAAGGATCCCTGACCCATTTTATTCTACCTCCAAGAAACTGTAAGTTCTACTTCCTGAGCTATACTCCCAGAAGACATTAAATAAGGATTCTGGATGGAGGAAAACATTTTGCAGAAGCAGCATCTCGGATTTACATAAAATACCAAGAAATACTACCTCTTTCTGCAGATACAATTCTGTATAACAGTTTCATCTAATCAAAAGGCTCCATGGAGGTACAGCAAACCCGTGTAGGTTTATTATATTTTCAGCTCACTCAGATCAAGGGCCTTCTAAGCAAAGTACTTAGTACTAATGGGAGTGGAAAACCCAGATGAACAAAGCAGAAAAGGAGGAAAGCTGAATACTGTACGATTCTGTACAAGGATGCACCACAATTAACTATCTACAAACATGAATAAAATTTTAAGATTTTTTTTTAAGTTTTATAAAAAACTGCAACTTCTCAAGATGGCAGACGAGGCCACCCGGCATATCGTGTCCGAGATCCCGATGCTGAAAATTAACGCCTCGAGATGGAGAGCTGTGGGTGCAGCGACTCAAGGAAGAGTATCAGTCTCTTATCCGGTCTGTGGAGAACAATGCAGATACTGACTGGTTCCAACTGGAGTCCAACAAGGAAGGGACTCGGTGGTTTGGAAAGTGCTGGTACATCCATGATCTCCTCAAATGTGAGTTTGACATTCCTATCACATATCCTATTACTGCTCCAGAAATTGCAGTCCCTGAACTGGATGGAAAAACAGCCAAGATGTGTAATCGTGGCAAAATATGTCTGACCGATCACTTTAAGCCATGTGGGCCACGAACGTGCCCAAGTTTGGACTAGCTCATCTCATGGCTCTGGGGCTGGGTCCGTGGCTGGCAGTGGAGATCCCGGATCTGATTCAGAAAGGCGTATTCAGCATAGAGAGAAATGCAACTGAAGGATCAAGCCACTGATTCTGGACAGAGGGACCTTTGATAGGCTATGTTCCTGTTTTCCTGTATGTTCCTTAGTCATCTAACTGCTTCCCTCACACTCCTCCACCCACAATTGTTACTAAGTAGCTGCAGCAGGCATTACTGGGGGAAAAAAAAACCGAAAAATATTGCTACTGAATTTCTAAGACTACACAGGGAGGGGAGAGCCTGGGGCTTTGGAAAACCAGAAGTCCATTACCGGTATATATCCCTTCCCCAAGTGAGGTCCTAAAAGGATAGGGGGTGATGGAAAGTGGGTACATAGTCTTTTCGGTTTCTGGAGGTAACTCATCAATTAAAGCTGCTTCCTCTGGTGCACCAAAAAAAAAAAAAAAAAAACCCCTGCAACTTCATATAAGGGGAAATCACAGGATCCTAGTGCAGATCTGCAATTGTCCCTGCCTCTTGTAAGATACTACTTGCAAAAACACTTGACTGGAAAAAAATAAAATTGAGGGCTGTCAAACTAACATAAAGGCGTACTGGGGGAGCAACAGGGAAGGAAGTAATTTAACTTTCTGAAGTTTCACAACATTTACCATAGCCTAACAAAATATTAAACTCAAAGGACTAGTCCCACTTACGGGGGGGGGGGAGGGGGGAGGCCTTGTCCCTGTCCCTAGAGATAGATCTGTGAGCAGCACTCCCTAAGAAGGGACCACACTGGAGAAAATGCTTCAGGGCCCTTTGCCACCTTTACTTGCCCTCCCAATAAGAGGAATCACTTAACGTGATTATATAAGAAAGCCTGACATTTACTGGACCTTCTCTCTTTTGGGAAAAACTGTTAAAAACTGCTGTTCTATCTAAAGGCCAATTTTGGCTACCAAGTCCTATTCTCCAGTATCTTAAGGTTATGGGTGTTCCAAATTCAACAAGCACCACCATTTAAATATTTAACAACTAATGAGAAGAAAGTAAGTATGGCTTAAGATTTACTGAAAATATGATTTAGGATATAGATCTGGATTCTAGTATTAGTTCTGACTTTCTGCAGTCACTCAACCTTTAGCTTCAGGTGCAAAATAAAAGAGGTTGAGCATATAAGTATGTTCTAGTTTTAAAGTTCTCAGATTTTAACAAACCTTATCACCCTCTAAAAATTAAATGTGATGCTAAATAAAAGAATCTTGTTCTACTTCCTATTATCTAGAAAAACCCCATTGTTAACTGAGCCCTCAAATTAATGATCTAGTTCTAAAGAACTCATTCTCAATTTCCATGTTTAGAAGCAAAAATGTCCTGAAAAACATGAATAAATGAAGGGATATGTCATACTGAGTGAAAATGCTCAATACTGATGTTTCGCTACATGTTCTGGCCCCGTTAATATTTTTGTAATTCATTGATTCACCTATGCTATAAAAACCCTAATAACCAACTGAATCTCTTTCTTGCAAATAGGACATGAAGCCCTAGCCTTCTTTAATCTTCTGGCACAGTGAAAACAAGTGACAAGGTGGCTTGTCCTTCCATGAATAATATTCCCGTCTCGTGGTCTTTTCTCACATACGCTACAGGGCTTCAAAAGATTCCGGCAATCCTCCATGTTTCCTACAGCTGTTCCCTGTTTAAAAAGATCAGCTGATTGGTCTCCCATGCTTGATATGGTCTCTTGGCTTTCAGATCTATGAGCCAAATCCAAGAATTCCACCGAGGTGCAGGAATCAAAGAGTCTGGGGTTTTCTTCTTTTCTGTATCCATCTTTAGGTATAACAACTGGGGCCGATATGGTTCTCTGACAATCAGGGACATCAATTCCTTCATTTTCCTTCTCTTCAGGTATGACAGTGATGTCAGACGTGGAGAGAGAGTGGGTTAACTTAGAACAATCTGAATACCAGTCCTTCCTCAAGGCCCAGCACCGAAAACAGTACCTCTTGCTTGGAGAGTTGAATTTCTTGCACTCAGTACACTGCCATTCATCCTACAAAGATAAGTGCAGCCAATTAACACTCACTCACTCGGTGGGGAACCGGATGCTGAGACAAAGGGAAGGTAGGCCAAATTCTCACCATCTCACTAAGCCCCAGGTCTAGCCTAGAATTAAAATAAATTGTACTCTGATAGTTATACAATTGCCAATTCAAGCCAAAATTTGATATAGCAATCTTTTAAAAAGTTAAATTAATTATTTTGGCATTTTAGTCTGAGTGGAATTTACAGTTTACTTTTTTTCCCCACTGCCTTCTTTTTAGATCATTTCTTTTTGTACAACTAACTCTTATATTGAGTAAGAGATACAGAATGAAGAAAAGATACTACTCTCATTCTTTCCTACTATTTAAGAAATGTTGTAACATCTGGAAAAAAGCTGCAATTCTGAAACTTAAAAACTACTAAATTTATTCATGCTTTCTCACTGCTCTTAGGATCATACGTAGCCAATTGTTTCCCCAGTTTACACCCTCTGAAAAATGAGTGTTCTTATCTTTGAATACCAAGTGAATTTTTCCCACTTCACCATATTCAAATTAGGAGATCCTAGAGCTCAATACATTTTACATGCCTTGCTTAATTCAAAGGTTGCTGCTACCTGGAACAAGTCAAGAGTATTTAATGCAGATAACTGCCTGTCCTTGACACAGGCTGACTTGATTGCTTTCAAAATGAACACCAAGCACTTTAAGTTTGGAAGTCATAACTCAATTGCTCAGACCAAGAGGCAGGGGCACCACCATCTGTTAAACCGGGATGTTCTCCAGAGAGCCTCAAAACACTCTTGTGCCTGTTGAAGATCCTCAGATCCCATACAAATACTTCGCAAACACTCAAAGGAACTTCATAAAGATCTGGAATTCATAACTGGTGGTGTGTCATAGTCTAATCGGCACCAACTTTTCTAGTAATACATAAAATAACAGGGCTTGTTAAATTCAATGGCATCTTTGATTGGATGAAAACAGTCTATTTGCTTAATAGGTTTTCTGGGTCTGAGTAGCCACAGAAGTCTGATGAAGAGAGAAACACTTTACTCTGCTATTTCTATTATGGTCAAGAACACTTAATGGACCAATATATTCCACTTTATTACTTAGCTATGCACAGATAATTCACAATGAATTATTACCATCATGGTCAATGGTGGTGGGATGGGAGCGGGGGAGGGATCAACACCAGAGATAACCTAAAAGTTTTCTATCCCCAAGCAGCAAAAAGTAAAACCCCCTCCTTATCTTTCCCTCATCACCCCGTTTTTTTCAGTGAGTTGGCTCAGGAGAGTACTTAAAGGAAAATGGGGAGCTAGCATGAAAACAGAAAAGCAAAGAACACATATGAGTCTCCATGTGAGTTATAAATTGCTGACAAACCCACACCTATTACCTAAAACCTTAATACTAAATCTTCACTGATTAGCCCTCCATTAATATAAATCAGTGTGGAAATTAAGTCATTTTCCATTTCTTTTTAAGAAAGCATTGAGAATATAATTTTTATACTTGACAGAGAATTGTAGACAGCTTGTAAGTCTAGCTTTGGCATTACAGAGATGTTAGTGGGAAAAGTAGTGCAGGACTGTTCTGAGTAGCTGTGTGCCCACTACATCGTGTACAAAGAGTTTCTATGGCAGGGAGAAAGGCACACAGAGAAGCATTTAAGTCATCCCTTTTCAAGGCAGGAAGAAGATAGATCAAGTCATCTCCTCTCAAATTTCAGTAAGTCTCTTAACAAAATGTAAAGAACCCAACATCTCTTATCACCCAGGAAAGGTAGATAGAGATGGGGGGAAACGGCCTTCTTCCCGGCAAACTGCTGGAGTATTACCATCTGAAGACACGAATGTGCAAAACGGCTCTCTTCCCAGAGACTCGTACCTCAGAGGCAACCTCTACATCAGTATCATCACATAGGGACTGAGAGTCCTCAAGGTCACCACTGTTTCCTGCTTCGATCACCTATGATGGCAAAGACATCTTATTAGTAAGGTTTACCTATTTCACGTGAGGTTATTACCAGAGAGCAGAAAAGACAAAAGAGCTTCCATTGAAAGTTCACATGCTGCCTCCATCATTACCACTCTCAAAGGAGATACAGCTTAAACATGAGATCAAAAACATGGTTCTGTACACACCTAGCACCCAGAGGGTTACCAAGTATCTTCTGTATTCAGATGGAAGAGGGCGCCCAAATTTATGACTTAAAAAAAATAATAAAACAGTATTCGAGTAGAAAAGCTACAATTAAATGTGGAAATTTATCTTGGGACTCTCCGTAGGCATTTTAAGACTGTATAAACTATAAGTAACTTAAATGTAAACAAAGTATTTTGAAAACAAAGTATTTTAAAATTTTATTCTTCATATTCAAAAGTACAACTAGATACGTGATGCTCTGGTTGTCCCGTAAAAAACATGCCTGCAGCCCTGGCTGGTGTGGTTCCGTGGAATGAGTGCCGGCCTGCAAAACGGGGGTTTGCGGGGGTGGGGGGGGGGGTGGGGGGGTGGAGAGGTGGTTGCTGCTTCATTTCCCATCAGAACACATGCCTGGGTGGCAGGCCAGGTCCCCAGTAGGGGGAGTACGAGAGGCAACCACATATAGATGTTTCTCTCCCTCTCTTTGTCCCTCCCTTCCCTTCTTTCTAGGAATAAATAAATAAATAAAATCTTTAAAGAAAATTCTCACAGACCAAAGGAAACAAAAGAAATACGGAAAATGTTTTCTAAATTTTAAAATTTAGAATATAAAATTCTAAAAATTAAAACCCTTTATGACATATTAAATGGAATAAAACCAATTATAATACAATTATGACTCTGTATAGCAAATTTCTCACAAAAGTTCAAGTATTTTAAGTCCCACCTCTCTATAGAAGTTTCCAAATGTCACCTTTGTCTCCATTCTAGCCACTTGCAATCCCTCCTAATGCTACCCATGTAACTCATCTAAGAGAACCCAAGTCTCTATGTGCCTATCACAAACAGAGGATATCCCTTCAAGAACCCAAATTACTATGAAAATTCCTTAAATTAAAAGAATTATCCAATTTAGGTCTGCTTTTTGCTGTTTATTCAGTGGCTATTTACTGGGATTCTTGACCATGTCAGGCACTGGGATCTACTGCCCAGTTTGTTTTTGAGACTTGAGCACATGCTTGTATGACTCTTCGTCTTGGTGCAGGCACATCATGCGCACTCAGAATTCTACCTCCTCCCCCTGGCCATTTAACATCTATAATATTTAGGAAAAACTTGTCTATTTCCATTGGGTATAAAATGGTTATGAAAGCTATTGAGATGTCTGAGAAATAAGGATTTTTTATTTCCTACAGGCTATTGTGGCCATTTAGAACTCTTGTTAACAGGTCTCCAGAAGAAAAAGCTCTACCATGAGAAACTAGGCAAACAGGAAAAGGGTAGATTATTGCTTCTAAGAAAGAAGGAGCTTTATCCACGGAATCCTAGCCTATATGTAAGACACTCTGGATTAACTTAGTATGAATCTGAAAATTAATATAGGAATATATTAAGAAGAAAAAGGGGGGATTATGGGAGTCATTTGTTGTACAAAGCAGTATAGTATAGGTCACATCACCAGATCTGAACAGATTCTGTACACACAGAAATACAATCAATGTAAAATATTTCCACAACATACCATTTTGTCTCTCACTTTCCCTACTTCTTCACTTGTTTGTTCAGTACCAGCAGCTTCAACTCTTACTCCAACACCAAACTGCTCTGATACTGACTCATTCAAATACCACACGTCATCTGTCGTATCTGAAACAATGGCAGTTCCTACATCCTAACAGAAAAAAACAAACATGAGTTTTTATAGTCGGAGGCTTATCAGAGATGTTGAACCAACATAAATGAACCCAAAGCTCGGTGTCCTCACATATCTCCAAACACCTAGCCTTCCTCCAATGGACATCTACTCATTCAGCAAATATCTACCTGGCACCTGCTATGTAAAAGCTAATGGATGTACAGATGCCAGGTGAGGATTTTTCTGATTTAACAGTACATCAGTGTTAACACCTGAGAAGCAATACTAAAGAGCTAACAGAATCCATTCCCTACATTCGTGTCCACAAGTGGCACTCTGAGAACCTAGAAAACATTCTATTAATTGTAAGTTATTCCTTCCTTTAATGATTATGTTTATTAAAGAAATATGAAAAATACTGACAGTAACTCAAATCTTCTCTCCACTTTCTGAATTCTTAAACAACTTTAAATATAATTTTCTTTCTGCATTCAACTAGGGACATTTTATGACATGCTTTTCTACAATATTCATAAGAGACCACTAATTATTTTGCCATAATATGCCCATTCATTCACTGAACAAATACTCAGTGAATGACCAGTATGTGTCAGATACTGTTTTAGGTAACAGGCACCAGAATAGGGTGGTTAGTAATACAAAAGCCCTGGACTTACATTTCAGTGAGGATAAACAGTCAAGGCATACATAAACACAATAAAATAATCACTATACAAAGCGAGAAGTACAATGGAGAATATAAAATAAGATAAAGGAACAGAATAATGATGGCTTAAATGAGGGTATGGCAGTAGAAGTAATAAAAAGTGGTTCGTTAGATTTCGGATGTTTTGGATAACCTGAATGTGGCATGTGACAGAGAAAGAAATCCATCATGTTCCTTGATACTTGGCTGGAATAACTGGGTAGAAGGTAGACTTACAAAGGACAGGCTGGATAGCAGTGTTTAGTCAAAAAAAAAAAAAAGTTCTGTTTTCAACATGTTAGCTGTCAGATCATCTAAGCAGAGGTGTTGCGAAAGTAGGCAGCTAGGTACAGAAGCTGGGCGTTTAGGGGGCAGATCAGGACTAAAGATACAGATGTGCACACTGTCTGCACACAGATGGCACAAGTCACAGCACTGTGTAAGAATTCTTAGCGAATGTCATGTGCAGACAAAAGTAACCAAGAACGTTACTCTTTTCAAAAGGGAAAAAGTTTCTCTTCAAACAGAAATTTACCCGATTTGTCTGTAAATCAGTTGAGGCATTACTTCTAGGTGTATAATTGTTTCTCAAATTTCCTAAAAACCACCAAGGCAGGCCGGCTACATCCCACTCCTCAAGCCCGAGGTCCAGCCTAGATGTCTCATCTTGGGTTAAATTTTCTATCAAGTCTTCATCTACAGAAGTCAAATGAAAAGGATGATAACAACTATGTACACAACCCTTAAGCATCAAGACTATAATTCTTATAATCTCTTTATAAGTAAAAAGTAATTCCTACTTTACTTCTGAGTAATAAAGACTCAGAAACCAAATACCTTAGTAGCAGAGCCCAAATCTCCTCCCCTGTTTAGACTTCATTAGCACGTAACACTAGAAGTAGATAATCATTTATCAGGAAATATATACTCTGAAAGCATCCAAACAATGACATTGTTCTAAAATGGTTTCTAAGGGTCACTTGCTGGCATTTCAAACATTCCTACCACTGTAGTAACTAAAGAATGTCTTGCTTTAGTATATGGTATCTAATAATGGCTGGCGGTGGTAATGGTACAGTGGCCAGACCCTTGGGATAAGAGGTGGTACAGGACAAAACACAGGCAAATACAAGGTTGTCAAGGCAGTCTCATTGGTATCACACATTTTGGGACATTTCTCAGTAATTCATATGTTTGACAGGTAATAACCACTGTAAAATGCTGAACTCCAGGGTGTCCAAATAAATATATACATATGTCCCCCTTCTGGATCATTGGCCTCTTTTAGAGTTAAGATATCTAAAATCCAAAAGTGCTGAAATCCAAAACACATTAAGGCTCCACATATTCCATGTAAAAGATCCTCTGTCCTACATCTAAATGACATTCAAGGAAGTTACTAATGTATGTTTGTTGCTACCACATGAAATTCTTTTCTTTCCTATTGTACGATCTTTTTTGTTGTGTTTTACTCTTTTCCTTTCTCCCTCTCCTGCACCTCTTCTCCCAATGCACTAGACATACCAATGGCAACGATGGGTGTTTAAATGTGCTGAAGTACATATGTCTGAAAAATAATTGCAATAATGGGTTCCTTGCTAGAACAAAAATTTATCCCACCTACTTACAAATGATGTTGATCCTGCCTATTAAAAGTTTCATCTGTGCTCAGGGAAATGTCAACTCCCTTTTTACTCACTCCATGCTCAAGTTATCAGAAACCAAACTCCTACGGTGAATATTAAAGTTACTTCACCTAGTCAAGTTCTGTAACTTCTCATGCAGGGAATGGAAATAGACCATTCTTTCCACATACAAAAATTCTGTCCTTTTTACCTATACATCTTCCTGAAAATATTAAGCTATTTATTCTCAAAATTTACATCATAAAATACATATAGTTCCTTGAATTGGCTGTTCTTATATTTTAAACAGTCTTCTAAGTAGAAAATAAGCAAAAAACTACATTTAAAGAAACAAAATTATACATTTAATGCCATAGACTGGAATAAGCTCCAAGGCAATTAGACAGCCCAATATTCAGTTTGCAATCAAATGCAACTTGAAGAAAACAACCCAGCATGATAAACTGATTCAATTTTAATTTAAACATTTAAAACAACTTCTACAGTGTAACTTTCCTGCCACTGCTCAAAATGTGAGCCTAGACTAGAAACCATCAAGCCATAAAATACCTTTGGGGAAATTTTGACTTTATACATTTTTGCAGAAAAATTTTTAGGATGTATTTCATAAAGTAGGGCTCAGGGGAAACTTCATGAACTCATTTAACCTAACCATACTATATCCAGCGTGGATGGCAAAGATCCGGTAACTACCACCCAAGGGCAAAAGAACTACAAGGCCACTTAGGTCTCATTCTTGACTCTGAGATGCTAAGTATATTTTATCATTTTTCAAACTTCAAAAACCTATGAAAATTTGCATCAAGCAAATGAATCAAAATAAAAATTCTAACCAAACCAGACATGTACAGGGGTGCCAAGGTTTAAAAGGCCAAGGCAGCAAAGTTACCACTTGGCAAACTGATCAATGTGTAGCCATCTTCTACTAGGCTTGCTAGTAAAGGAAGTGTCTCTGCACCACCCCAGTCATCATCGGCTGCTAAAAGAGCACCACCACCTTCTTCAAAGTGAACAATAGTAACGAGGATAGAAAAAAAGTTTTTCAGAAAAAAAAGATTTTCAGAAAAGAATGAGAAGTATGACGTATGCCCCTCCCACTTTACATGCGAAGAGAAAGCATTATTATTTTTTGAGTTGTCTATATAACAGTATTAATTACAGCTAGTGCTTAATTTGGATAGATGCCATTCCTAGAAGTCATCAACAAAAAAGAAAAGTCTACAGAGCCTTAATCCCAAACTTACTTTCTCTAGAATGTGTGCATTTGCACTGTAAGGTAGGCAGTGTGGGAATATTGCCTTCTTCAGTACCTTTCCTGGAACTGGAACTTTCCTCTGCACTTTGCTGAAAAGAAGGGAAAGGCGTGTATCAGTGCAGCAGAAACGACTGAGACCAGGGGATGTAGCAGTTCCGTTCTGGCTCAACAGCTAGTGTGCGACACAATGGGTTACACACAAGAATGAGAACTTGAGGTTCATAGGAGTCATCAAATAAAGGCAACATCTCAACCCACTGTGAACACAGCTAGGAGAATCCCAAACCTGGGGGTGGGGAGGGGAAATCTCTGCACAGAAGAACAAAATCTACTGTTAAAAATAGGCTATCAATATAAATCCTTTAGTCTACTACAAAATTAGGTATAATTCAGAAAACAAGAGAAATCTTCACCATATACCAAGATGATCATAAAGTTTTCCCAGGTCTGGGGAAGCTTTAAGAAATGGCCTCCGACTATGAAGATGGTGATTCTTTTTCAGTATAAGCTACTTATTACGGTAGAAAGAAGCACAGCAGCAGACTGGGATCAATATTTATAATTGATTAACAAAATCTAAGTTTGTCACTGAACTGTTGGCTGCAAGCACAAACATAAGAATAAGCACAAAATTCTGATTTTTCTCTTTCGATGAATCTTATGACTAACTGAATAGTTATTTAGCAGGAATAACATATCAAAAATGTAAAAAAGAAAAAAGAAAGAAAAAGAAATGGCCTGATATAAACTTAAACTTACTTGCAACAAGTCTGTTAAAATAATCAGTTTCTTCACACACCTATGAACATATAGCATCACACACACACACAGGTGCGCACACAAAGAAAATGCAACTGGAAAAACTGAAGATCAGAAGTGCTACATCCCAAAGAAAGATTCAGAGCCTGGAGCTCTGTTATGGACAGAACAGAGAATTTTCACTCTGTCCCTGGTCTGTGAACTCCCAAGAACCTTTCTTATTAAATTCTTACTACATTAAGCAAAAGGTCTTGGGAGGCCAAGATCCATAGGTACAGAGAAGGGGCCACTCTGTACAACAAAAGAAGTCACCATGTGGTGATTTTACCTTCAGTTGGTCTTGACTTGGAATATCCAGATTTTGATCCTGTGCGATAGCGAGAGTCTGAGCAGCATCTGGATAGCAAGTAAAACAAAAGGAAAACCTTCCCTGGTAATAACCATTCTTTCCACACAAAAAGGACCTCAGCAAACAGCCCTGGAGCCAGGTTTGGTCCCTAGAGATGAACTTCTCCATGTTGGTTGAACAAGGCTCTCATCCAAAAGGAACAGAAAAATCAAAACTGGTAAAAAGTGCAAAAACCAAAACAGGCTATAATCAAAATATATTACCAAAATATAATGTGGGGAGAAAAGAAAAATAACCAAAAAATGTTCTTCCACAGCAAGCTTTCAAACTTTAATATGAAAAGTGACTGCAAGAGGAAATAATGGGGCATATTTTTACCATCTCTTCCTATAGGTATTTTATTATCAAATTTGCCTAACTGTAAACAACCAAAAAAGGTTTGACTTTGTAATTTAATTTTTACTTTCAAATGTTAAGAAATTAAAAAAGGTTATGAAATCTGAAAATCTGAGATTTCTCACTTGCTTCATAACACAACAGCATCTTCATGTAAACTTACATTCTAATGTCAATGATGATTTCAGTTTAAATTCCCATCACCTGAATATAGATTAGGTTTTTTTAATCAACAAGTCTTATTTTTCCCAGCTACTATAAACATTTCCCAAGAAGGAAGAAGAAGAAGCAGAGAAATCTTTTTTCAAGGCCATTAAAAAGATGCACAGGAAATAATAACCTGAAAGAAATTCTTAGTCTGAAAGAAATGTTTTCAAGGACCTGGAAATTTTCAAACAAAACAGGAAGTGAAAACTTCACTTCTGAGAGTTTAATAATCCGGACCAGTCACTATATCAGACTATACATAACTAAGATGCTTATAAGTCAGTCTGTCATGGATTGGGTTCATTGACTACTATCAATCAGGTCCAGAGATATTATGGAAAATATCCTCATCTAGGCCCTGGCCAAGTAGTTCAGTTAGTTAGAGCATCACCCCAATATGCCAAGGTTGCAGGTTTAATCACAGTCAGGGCACACAGAAGAATCAACCCAGGCTCTGGCTGGTGTGGGTCAGTGGGTTGAGCACCAGCCAGCAAACTGGAAGGTCGCAGGTTCGATTCCTGGTCAGGGCACATGTTTGGGTGGCAGGTCAGGTCCCTAGTTGGGGGTATTCGAGAGGCAACTGATCAATATTTCTCTCCCTTTAGCCCTCCCCTCCCCGCTCTCTAAAAATAAATAAATAAAATCTTAAAAAAAAAAAGAATCAACCAATGAATGCATAAGTAAGTAAAACATCAAATAGATGTTTCTCTCTCCCCCCTCCACCCCCCCAGCCTTACCTTCTTTCACTCCAAAAATAAATTTAAAAATTTAAAAATATCCTCATCTAAATAGACTGGCAGAGAACACAGATCCTACAACTGGTCTCGTAATTCAGCTGTTTTACACAAAGCAAACATTTTCAAAATTGTAATTATAAAGGACATTATTTCCAGGAGCACTGTTATAGATAAATGGAGATACTGAGAAGCTACTTGCATTTTCTGACCACAATGGTCTTCAAGCTCAGTCAACATATAATGTAGATGAAGTATTTTTTTTTACTGTCATTTGATTGTCATTTATATTCTAAAACCTATCACCTTACTTACATTACAATAATCAGAAGCAAAAAAAAAAGTTATCTGAGAAAATTACAATGCACTAAAGAATTTAAGAAATAAATTCAAAGTTTGCCATATATATTTCATTTTATTAGGATGCATGTGGAAATCTGGAAGAAAAAAGAACCATTGTCTCCCTGGCCAGGCAGCTCAGTTGGTTGGAGCGTCATCCCATACACCAAAAAGATTGGGGGCTTAAATCCCGGTCAGGGCACATACCTAGGTTGTGGGTTTAATCCCCAGTTGGGGCGCATATAGGAGGCAACTAATCAATATTTCTCTCTCATATCGATGCTTCTCGCCCTCTCTAAAATCAATAAACATATCCTTGGATGAAGATTTTAAAAAAAACAAACCTTCAGTTTAAATACTTTCTTCAACTATCAAAATAAAAGATTTAGCTCAGTTGCAAAGGTGTAAAATAGGTGATACGGAAAACACTTATCTCATTTGTCCTTTCAAATAAAACACAGAGCAGGTAACCCGTTTTACAAAAACCAACCACAAGTACTAATTCAAGTGTAAGTCAGAGCAGACATAGGTACTTCTACAATGGTTATGTAAGATGTTACCATTTGGGCAATCTAGGTAAAGAATATAAGGAACTATTTATCGTATTTTTGTAAATTTTTTTGCAGGTGAAATTATTTCAAAGTGACAAGGTGAAAAATAAAACGTTTTAAAGATTTAATGTTCAAAATGTTCAAAGAGAAGATTAAAATGTTTTAAGGATTTAATGTTCAGGGAAAAAAAAGTTTAAAAAATTAATTGGAGCAAATTCTGTTACAAGCAAGGGTTAAGCAACGTGTGGCACAATAAAAAAAAAAACAAGGGCTCGCCAATCAGAAATGTCTCCTGTACCACTTAATCAGTGGCATCTAATCTGGACGAATTACTCTATTTTAAAAAATCTTAGTTTCTTCATCTCTAGACCTTCCTCCTCACAGGGTTGTTGTGAGGATCTATTGAAATGTTTGTAATAGAAATGTTCACTATTGAAACGGCATGTTAAATTCTGCAAAGGGAGTATGAGAAAGAAAATGAGAGACAAAAAGTGAGAATTACACCTACTCTAGATATTCAGAGAACAGATCAGAGAACAAATTTTACTGAAAGGTACAGCAGCAAATATAAAATCCTTTGTGTATTTCAAGCATGTAGTAAGTATCACAGAAAAGCCATATTATTTCTCAAGTGATTGAATTTTAAATCAAGCTATCACTTGCAAGGCCTTCCCCCTCAAACAGAAATTTACAGCTGGGTAAAGTGGGCAAAGGCTCAATGAAACCAACAGGCTTCAAAATTTGCTCTCACTTTAAAGTGTATTCTTTATTAGGAACAGATTCTTTTCCAAGCTATTTGTTTCAATAAACTACTGAAAGATAGCCAACCTAAAGTGCTACCTTGAAGGAAAAAAGTTTCATTACTTGGAAATGAGTGAGAGACAGGGTTACATTTCAGCTGTCTCCAGTTTAACTCACTTATCTCCCAACACACCACGCTTCAGACCCAAAGCAGCCAATTTCCTACACACACCTAGTAAACTCAAATAGCAGTATTTAAAAGGTATGGAATCAAGCAAATTGTTAGACAAATTAGTGTTCAGATAAAAGAAAGCTAAAACCACTAGGTGAAAGGTTCTTGGGGGAACTTTATAACAGATGGATCAGGCTGATGCTATGTGAGCCCACAAAACCTTATCACTGAAAGACGGACACAAGACCTTACATTACTCTGATGTAATGCAATATAGATGTACAAAGCACCACCTATGAAACCTTATCATCAAAAAATTTAAACTTGAATCTATTCAAGCACTACTAGTTTACCAAAAATAGAGCAGAGAAACCTGTTAAATAACATCACAAGGATACAACCTGCTAACTCTAAAATGTAGAAAATGCTACAGGACAAATGATCCATTTCTTCACCAAATGACATAACAAAAGGAGTGTTAGCAACAAATGCAATGTGTGGGCTTTGCATCAAATGTGGCCTTTGAGCAAGTCAAATGTAAAAGATATTTCTGAGATAACGGGGGGTAACTATACATAAACTGGCTATTGGGTAGTATTATGGAGTTACTTAGTTGATTATTATACTGTTGGGTATAATAATGACATTGTACTTATGTTCAAAGAAAAAAAGTCCTAATCTGTTCGAGCTTTTAAAAGTATATCCACATGAAGCAAACGTAGTCAAATATTAACAATTACTAAGAGGCACACACATTAATTATAACAATCTATCTCTAATACATTGAAAATTTTTCACAATGAAAAGTTAAATAGCATAGTAATCACATTCTGTGTAATGGTAACCCTCCCAGTCATGCCAAGACAGCATTCCATCTCCACCTTGATCCTTCTTGTTTCCCTTCCCATCATTTGCCCCCCTTGAATTCAAAGCTGATACAGACTGAAAAAATATAATGAGGTCATACCTGCAGTAGCAGTGGTTAAAGCAACAAGATTCCTTCTTAGCATTGCATAGAGAGGGCTGTCAGGGAGATAAAAACAAAAAATTAATAACCCCATGGTTTTCCATTAAAATGTTAAGTATATTTCTGACATGCCCTATCTCCCAACTTTGTAACATGTAGAGAGACAGAATTTTCCCCCCGTAATAGATCTTTTTTCATTATTAAAATATCAAGATGTTGCCCTGGCTGGCATGGCTCAGTGGATTGGTCGCCAGCCTGCAAACCAAAGGGTCACCAGTTCCCAGTCAGGGCACATGCCTGGGTTGCGGGCCAGGTCCCCAGTAGGGGGTGCTTGAGAGGCAACCACACATTGATGTTTCACTTCCCCTCTTTCTCCCTCCCTTCCCCTCTCTCTAAAAATAAATAATAAAATATTTTTTAAAAACTTAAAATTTAAAATAAAAGTAAGTAAAAATCTTAAATAAAATAAAATATCAAGATGTTAATGCCCGAATCCTTGTATTACTTGTCCCCATTAAAAACTAATTAATTTATGTTTTACTTAGCTGAGTAACCAAAGTGGGGAGACTTCCTCTGCAGACTACTCCTTCCTTCTAAGAGTTAAGTTTTACATTTTAAATCAGGGAGTGGAGGTGGAAGGGAGTCTTTGACCAGATGACAAAATGACTCAGAAGAAAGTCACCACAAAGCTATATAGAGAGAAAGAGAACACTGGCTTCTCAATTACTAATTAGCTTTTGATTGTACAAATAACCAAACACCCCATGCATATGAAGAAAGTCACACAACAGGTCAGAGAGGTGCTACTGTAGCACTACTGTACTGATTTTTATGAAGCCCATTATCAACTTCAGACTACCCAGCAATTCTACTATTTTCTCATCATCTCACTTTTCCTTTCCCTACAACTATTTCACAAAATTCTAACCTAGTCACGTCAAGCTCCCTAATATCCAGGCCTTTACACATGATGTTCAATCTGCTACTTCAACAGCTCCTTCTAATCGACTCTTTAATTATCCTTTGGTGCTCTGCTCAAATATCAGTTTCTCAAGGAACATTTCCTTGACACTTAAGATCCTAAGCCCCAGACTGCTGGTCAAGATGGCAGCATAGGCAGACATGGCTCACCTCTGCACAACCACATCAAAATTACAACTAAAATAAAGAACCACCATCACTTAGAACCATCAGAAACTGAGTTGAGTAGAAGTCTGAAAACTATGGAATTAAAGAAACCACATTCATCCAGACTGGTAGGAGGGGTGCAGATGCGAACAGGCTGGTCCCTCACTCCATGTGTGGTGGATAAACATTCGGGAGGATTATCTTGGGAGCAAGGAGTACCAACCCTACATCAGGCCCCCCAGCCCAGGGTTCCAGTGCCAGGAAGATAAGTCCCCACAACTTCTGGCTGCAAACACCAACAGAGATTGAGTCAATGGAAGAAACTGCTGGAGCACCAAGCAGTTCCTCTTAAAGAACACACACACACAGACTCACCTACTCAGACTCACTCCCTCTGAGCTCCAGCAGCAGGTTGGAGCTTGAAAGGCACCAGTGACACACAAGGAGAAACTAAGTGTCTGGCATCAAAGCAAGCAGAGGACGTCCCTTTTCTACACCCTCCCAGCACAGAGCCAGAGGGCTGGTGCCATAACTGAGACTCCATAAACATGGCTAAAACTGTTTGATCCGCCTTAGAGATCCCCACCCAATGTACTGGCCCACCAAAGCTGCTTTTCCATATGAATGGCTGGTTTTGACTCGAGTTGCACAACTTCCTAACTCCTCTCAAACAAGCAACAGCTGGCCTCAGTGAGCCCCAGGCCTGGCACTAGCAGCACCAGCCTACATTCAGAGCGTGGCTTCACCTGGGAATATCCAAGCCAAGTACAAGTAGAAGCCGTCTCAGATTGCTTTATAGCTCAGTCAGGGTGGGCACAGGCAAAACAGAGGTGGGGGTTGACATTGGGTTATACCACCTGGGAAACCCCAGGGCCAGCGCACCCAGTGGACAGCTAAAGACCACACTGGAGCACCACCACCCTGCCCCTGCACAGCTGATACTCCACAGAGGTTAGGCGAAGGTTAGTGGTCAGTGGTCACAGCCAGTCCTTGCCCCGACTGGCCTGGGTAAACCCCTCCCATTGATCTGCAAATGGCAACCAAGGCTCAACTATAAGGGGAAGGTACACTCAGCACACATGAAAGGCATACCTTGAGTACACCTGGGTAGCCTGGGTGATAGGGGAGGCTGTGCCACTGGACTCTGCAGGACACCTACTATATTAGGCCACACTACCAAAGCATGGTTTCAAAGCAGCTCTACCTAATACATAGAAACAAACACAGGGAGGCTGCCAAAACAAGGATATAAAGAAACATGGCCCAAATGAAAGAACAGATCAAAACTCCAGAAAAAGAGCTAAATGAAATGGAGATAAGGAATCTATCAGATGAGAGTTCCAAAAACTGGTTATAAGGATGCTCAAGGAACTTAGTGAGGACCTCAACAGCATAAAACAGATCCAGTCAGAAATGAAGGATACTCTAATTAAAATAAAGAACAATTTACAGGGAAAAAAAACAGTAGAGTGAATGAAGCTGAGAATCGAATCAATGATTTAGAATACAAGGAAGAAAAACACAACTAATCAGAACAAAGAGAAGAAAAAATGATCCAAAAAACGAGGATGGTATAAGCAGCCTCTGGGACAACTTCAAGAGATCCCATATTAGCATCATAGGGTTCCAGAAGGAGAAGAGAAAGGGCAAGAAGCTGGAAATCTGTTTGAAAAAATAATGAACGAAAATCTCCCTAATTTGGCGAAGGAAATAGACATACAAACCCAGGAAGCACAGACAGTCCCAAACAATATGGATGCAAACAGAGCCACCCCAAGACACATCATAATTAAAATGCCAAAGGTTGAAGATAAAGAGAAAATCTTAAAAGCAGCAAGAGAAAAGAAATTAGTTACCTACAGGGGAGTTCCGATAAGACTGTCAGCTGATTTCTCAAAACCAACTTTGTAGGCTAGAAGGGACTGGCAAGAAATATTCAAAGTCATGAAAAGCAGGGACTGACTTAGCAATGTTAGAGCCAACATTGCTCTACCCAGCAAAGCCATCATTTAGAATCAAAGGGCAGATACAGTGCTTCCCAGACAAGAGAAAGCTAAAGTAGTTCATCATCACCAAAGCGTCCTATTCAAGAAAAAGAAAATCAAAGCTATGAATAATAAAATGGCAAAAAATACATATTTATCAATAACTGAATCTAAAAATCAAACTAAACAAACAAGAACAGAGACAGAATCATGGATAAGGAGAATGTTTTGATGGTTGCCAGATGGGAGGGGAGGTATGGAGGAATGGGTGAAGAGGTGAGGGGATTAAGAAGTACAAACAGGTAGTTACAGAATATCCATGGGGATGTAAAGTACAGTATCAGAAATGGAGTAGCAAAGAACTTATACATCTGACCCATGGACATGAACAATGGTCGGGGGGGGGGGATTGCCTGAGGGAGTGGGGGGTGCTAGGTAGAGGGGGACAAAGGGGTAAAATCAGGACAACTGTAATAGCATAATCAATAAAATATAATAAAAAATTTTTGAAAAGATCCTAAACCCCACACATCACAACTTCACATACCTCTTGTCTGTAACATTTATCATAGTATAATTTTACCATATATTAATGTGATGAGTTCATTAGGATGGGGAAGAGCACCTGTCTCACCACACTTTAAGGTCCATAAAATCAGAGACTGTCGGTCACTACTATGTTCTCAGTGCCTCATAGGCTACCTGACTTATGTAGGCTCTTAAATATTTGTGGGATAAAGGAACATATAACCATTAATAACTTATGGAGACTAAGTGGTTAGGTATAAGTACCCCCCAAAATAAACCCTCACTCTTTTTACCTTGGATCTTTCACAGAGAAGCTCTGACATCCTAGGAGTTCTCCCAAAAGATCTCCACCACAATATACCATATGCTGTTCCCGAGGATCATACAGCTGCTTCATTGTTATATACTGGCCTAGATAGTGCATGACCTGCATGGAACCAAAATACCATTAAGAGTTCTATCCACCTGCTGTCAAAAACACACAAATTAATTATAAGGAGGTAAGGTAACTCAGGTTTGCTAGAGAAAGAGGTAAAATATAAAGGGTCCAGGGTCGTACAATAGTATAGTTGACCCCAACTGCTAGGTTCCTCCACTTATTATCATTCTGGACATTAAAAGACCCTTGCATTTTGTAACAGAAATGACAGACAATGAGAAAAAGTGGTGAATTTACCTAGTACCCCTTTAAGTTTTTCTCACCAATCCAAATAAAGGGATCTCTTATATTATTAGAGGGAATAAATTTTAAATTTGCCTGGGTCATAAAAATATTTTGCAACTCCAGGGGTACATAACTATGATAGTCTTTTGATATATGTTCACTTAATTATTTAATGGTTAATAACCATCAGCTCTGTAAGTGCATAAAACAGAATTTAAATGTTTATCAAAAATTTAGTCTTTTTTCACAGGTTCACAAAATGGAAGGGAACACAGACAAGTTCATAATTCAGAACTTAAAAATGATCGAATTTTGTTCTAATATTTTCTCTAGGTAACAGATTTTTTTTAAATTGCTTAGTAATCAAGTTCACTTATTAACAGTAAGGATTGTTATCTCAGATTACAATCAGACCAAAGCAGCTATCTTTATCTTTAGACCAACTTCTCAGAAGTTATTGGATATTTGCTGATCTACCCAACACTGTTCCCATTATATTAGAAGCAATGATGCTCCTAGGCCCCCTGCCATCCCAGACAGGACGTCCCAGTATTAACAAAGTTCTCATAGCTAATCAAATATCCAGGGGAAAATAAGATGGAAAGAGCATCTGCTACAAAGAAGGGGGGGCAAGAAAGGGGGAATAAGCATTATATTTATGTCTACCCAACTTTCAGAAAAATATACACCACTCTAAATCTGTATATTCTCATTATACTATACTGTCTCAATGCATATACTGAGAACCAGTATTTAAAAGTATTTAGGGAATTCCTCTTCATGTGCCAGGTAGGGTCAAGATTCATAACATAGGGCTTATCCTATAAACTGCCTTTGTCCAACTTCTTCCCCAGAAAAACATTTTCCCTGTACAATACATACTTCATTTCTTAACCCAGGTAAACTCTGCTATGTTATTATAGACAGGGTAACTCGTAATTCTGATATAAAAATCCACACTTTTAATAAGTGTGAAAAAAGTCACTTATCAGAATTTTAGAGATATAGTCCAAAATGATGCACTTAATTTAAAATAATAAAAAAAAAAACATGAGTATTCTAGAGAATCTGAAATGTCCCGAGATTTGTTTCCTTTCGAGTTTTCATGGCTCAGGGGTGCAGCACTGCAGATAGGTGTTAGGCTTTTTAACAAAATTCAAAAAAAGTTTAGTAATTTTGTTTTCTTCTGTTTAGGAAGAGTTTACCTTACTAAAAAAGCAAGCACAGTTTGAAGGGTTAACATTTTAATACTGTGTCTTTTCCACTTCAAGAATTCAGTTTGTTTTTGTTCTTTAAAAAAACTTTAGAAGCTAAATAGGTTATTTAAATGCACAAGTGTTTAAAATAACTCACAGCACTCCAAAGAGTATCTAACACATTTATAATGCAAAACTACAGCATTTAATTCCTGCCTAGCAGCATATCCTGTAAATCACAGACAAGAGTCATTTTAAAATCTTATACGTTTTGCATTTTAATTCTGAGATCAAGACTTGTGATTATGTATAGCTGATAACATACTTCAAAAGGAAATTTAAAGGAAATATGAAATTCAACTTAATTCGATGGTCATTAAAACAGAGTAAAAGTTGCCTCCCCAATACCTCAGGAGAAATTCCTGTCTTAGGCCTAAGTTCAGAACTACACATTCACTGGCTTCTACTTCTCAGCTATTCTTAAAGAGAATTTTGATAGTTTACCTGGGTAACAGTGAAGATTTCACCTTGTGCACCTGCTGTCTGCAAAATTTTCAAAAGTGGCAGTTTTGGTCGTACCTGGTATAGACATAAAATAAACATGATATTTACATTTCAATTAGACTGGTTCTGATATCCCAGGAAACAAGAAAACCTTCAACTTTTTAACACTGGTAGTTACTTATCTAATATTGTACAATCTTTCAATGCATAAGATAACTACAGATGATTTTCTTCCTAAAAAAAAAAAATCACACTTTCAAAAGATAGCATATTCACACCACTAAGACAGCTATAATAAGAGGAAAAAAGAAAACAGTGTTGGTGAGAAAGTGGAGTAACCGGAACCCTCGTGCACTGCTGGTGGGAACGTGAAATGGTGCAGCTCCTGTGGAAAGCAGTTTGGCAGTTGCTCAAAAAGTTAAACGTAGAATCTGCATATTATCCAGCAGCCCCACTTGTAGGTATACACCCAAAAGAACTAAAAGCAGGGACCTAAGCAAGTATTTGTGCATCAGTGTTCACAGCAGCATTATTTACAATAGCCAAAAGATGGAAACAACCCAAATACCACTGGCAGATAAGCAGAAAAACAAGATGTAGTATGTCCACATAAGGGATAACTGCTTTGTTTACTATCTCTTGACTCTTGATTGTGGAGTCTGTCTTTAGCCACACAATTTTGTTTTCTATATTTTATATGGTCAAATTTGTTTATCTTGTCCTCTTAACCCTGCACAGTTTTGTCCTAAGGCTTCCCTCATTCTACATTCTAAAGTTTCACAAATATTTCTTAAATTTTCTTTAATGTTTTTAATCATTTCATTTTTTACATTTTAAGTCTTTATCTACCTGCAATTTGTTTTTATACAAGGTTTGAGGTCTTAATTTATTTCCTTCCAGAGATGGCCACGTATGTCAAAACCATTTATTATATAAGCCGCACTTTCCCATCAAGCCCACATTCCACTTTTTTAACAAATCCCACTACATACTACATAATAGTGTGCACTTTTTGTGAAAACACAAAACAAAAATGATGTACTTCGATATGTTAGGGAAAAAATCTGGAACAAGACACAACAAATTGATTAATAGTATTACCTTAGGGGGAAAGGGACTTTGGGAGAAGAGATGAGTCAAAAGTCTATAAATACTTTAAAGATAAATATATTATAATCTTTCACAAGAATACATTTGCTTTATCTGCAATATAAAAATTGATTTTTAAAGAAACCAAACTAATTAGAATGAAATGAGAGATAAAACACAAATTTATGTAACTTGGTCCCAAATTCCCCACTAGCCACCTATACCCTAAAACATGCTAGTCTTCAAAATGTACCACTGAGCAATCAGTAACTTCCATACATTTATTGAATCAATGATTAGTTCAAATTTACGAGTATTAATACTGTTTACTAGTTTCACTGGTGACATTTTTTAAAACAATACTTCTGCTCTGTATAAAATCCTACCATCAGTGAAGTCAGCTGCATCCCCCTACTCAATTTTTTAAAAACTTAAAAAGAAACAGGAATGCCTAAAAGTGATTTACCTGCTTGACTTGTCTCGGAGGGCTCCTGCAAGCATTGTCAGATGCTGAACACTGGGCAGAGGTAGTAAGTGATGCCATTTTGGCAGTGAAGAAATTAGTCTGTTGGTAAATCTAAAAGGATAAAAAAATTACAAAATCTCTTCTAAAGCAGAAAATTCTCTCTTTAGAATTTAAAAAAAAAAGCAGACAGCAGAAATAAAAAAAACACGTATGTCAGAACACCCTACACAAATGCAATATACCTATGCTGAGATTCTCGGTACCTCATCACTTTCTAGTTCAGATCCTGCCAAAAAACTGGAGCTTAATCAAGAGTAAGAACCATTTACGCAATCTAACAATTTAGCTTCTGGAATATGAAATTTTTTAAAGTTTCAAAGATGGGACTGAAAGGACCAAAGTTTTGCCACCCCAAAATAAGCCTTTTGGGATGTTGAGTTTAAGCTGGTTATTAAGAAACAAAAGAACCAGAAAGAACCTTTGACATCCTCCCCGCCCCACACCTAAAAGAATTCAGATAGAAAAATCTGCTCAAAAGAATTCAGATAGAAAAATCTGTTCAAAGGAAGGGAACATTAGTATCACAATATAAACTAAATGTGTCAGGGAGAAATCTAGCAAAGCCTGTTTCTCTGGGACCCATTGTTTGTGGGTGGCCCAGTAAAAACTTGTTTATCACTTGTCGCTCTTTCTCCACACATAAAAGGGGAGGAAAAATGGTGAAGTATGGGCAGCTCTTTCATAGAGGCACAGTCTGTAAGAAAGAAATGTTTACTGCTTTTGATTGGTTATGGCAACAGTCCCCAGAAAGTTCATGCATATGCAGGATTCCCCGGCGGCCTGGAGGTTGGTTCAAAGTTCCAACATACACTCAGGGAATGTAAGCAGTCTTCTGTTAATTGGCCCACAGTTATTAAATGATTAATTATTCCTGTCTTTCTCACTCTCCAGCAGCTGTAATTTAATTTAGACCAGAATTTTTCTCTTGTCAAAAGCAACTAGATATCTATAAATTGGGTTAAACCAAGGTGAACATATATGATCAAATAAAGATCTTAGCATGAACTGAAATATAGAATATGGTTTAATTAAAAATTCTCAACTTCTACCTTTTCTCCTTGAAGAAAAACTGTAGAAAAGAAAAATAAAATTTTTAAATAAACTTGCTTGATTTTACTTCAGGCCTTTTTCTAGTAGAAAGATGACAGTGAAATTTATGAACAAGCTGCATAAGGGAAAGGGTGAAAAGAGTTTAGAAAAACCAAGAGTTTGACTAAAGCTAACAAGATCCCTCACTCTTCTTACGAAGTATCAATTCCTCCTTCCTATCAGCTTCCCTTGCTACAAAAAGGGAAGTCTAATAGGATACAAGCATAACTCACATTTTAAAACAGCTAGCTTTTAACTGACATTTCAAACCTTAAAAACAAACTGGGGTCTAAAAAAGAAATGCCTTTCCTCCTACCTTCTAGGTTCTTCTAGCTGGGCTAATAATCAACAGTTAACAGGAGAAAGTCAAACTTTTAATACGTTTGCACAAGGAGTTCACATAAGCGTGAAAATTCCAAAGACAGTGAGGCAAAACTGGGTATATGACATTTTAGACAAAGGAGAAATGGTGAGGAATGGGATCTTAGATTTCAAAAGTGAGAGTTGGCCATTTACAGATAACTGTGGAAGAGTGGAACATAAAGGGCAGGTAAGTTTTTGCTAAGCAGCCAAGAAACAATGGGATGCTGCGAGGGGTGCCTATTAACAGGGCTGGGTTTGACATCCTCCAATCTACCAACTGAAATTAGGCTAAGGTACATATGTTAAGATTTCCTTCCTGGAACAAGTTTTTCCACCTGGAACTCTCAGGCAGGGAAGGAGGGAGGGTCAAAGTTTCTTTCTGAGTCTTGTTTCTTAATAACCAACTTAAAATCAATATCCCAAAAAGCAGCTTTAGGTGGGCAAAACTCTGGTCCCCTTCAAAACCAATCCTCGCCTCAAACCTGCTAGTCCTGTAGTCTTCCCCATTCCAGTAAATGGCAACCCCATTCTTCAGGAGCTCAGGTCAATGGCTTAAACCATCAATTTCCTTTTTCTCTCACACTCCACTCCCAGTCCATACATAAATTCTGAAGCTGTGTCTGCACAATGTAAGCATTCAAATCTAAGCACTTCTCCCTACTTGTATTATCACTACACTAATCCATCTCCTAACTGTACTGGCCTTTTAAAAGTTCTCTTGCTTCTGATGCTGGAGGTGCAAGTCTCCAGGGAACCTATCCTAGTAGAATGGCAAATGTAGCCCAGCCCCATTCGGAAAACCATGGGGAGCGAGTCGGCACACAGGAACCAAGCCTACAGATTGGTTTTCGCGAGGAATACGGTCTGCATTGTACCTAGGCTGCTTTGAGGTTTGCTTTTTGCTAAAACTCCCTCACCCTGAACTGAGGCAGCAAATGTTTACTGCTTATCTTTAAGGTAAATTCCTAAAGTCTTTGTGCTAAACCTCCAAGTATGGAGTGTAACCAGTTCAACCACTTTCCCCCTTCCATCTGAAACATCCTTTTCTTTGAAGTCATTAGCAACATTCTTTCCCTTGTTATCTGTAAAAGGTAACCACCTGAGGCGAACCTGTGCATAGTAAATGAGGACCATCCTCATGTAATGTACTCAGGAAAGCAATAAAAGCCTGTCCAGGCAGGGCTCGGGGCCCTCTCTCTGAGCCCTCTCTCACACAGAGTGGCTATGCTGTCCCTTTTTCTCCACAGGACTTCTGTAGTCCGTGTGAATTTGTTTGTTGCAGCCACAACATACAGACCCTGCTGGACAGAGTCCACATCACAAGTCCCTAGGGAAAACTCGAGAGGGAGCCGAGAGGGAGCCAAGAGGGCTCTCAGCTTCACACAGGAGCTGGAAAGAATTCGAGACTTGAGCCAGACAAGAGGTTAAAGCAGAAGCAAGTTTATTGAGCAGAGAGGATAAGCAAGAAAAGCCACTTCACAGAGTGGATTCTCCAAAAAATAGAAGGAAAAAAGATCCACAGCCATCTCTAGGAGTTGAGCTGTTTGTAGATGCTATGGAAAATTATCAACTGGTAGACAGAAATAGAGAATGGAAAAAAAACAGTAGAATGAATACCTTTACAAGGTATATTTTGCAGTGTGTTCCCTTTATGGTATGGGTAACCAATAAGGTATTAATCTTTGCAGGACTTTTCTTTGCTCTGGGGGTTCCCTGTGGTCTTCTTGCCTGCCTGTGTCAGGTAGCATGTGGCAGGCTCCTGACTTTAATTTAGGTAGCTCCCATGCCTCTCTCCTACGTTACTTCCACCCTTGTCCCTCTAGCGCCTCACCTCCTCCTTTTGTGTTTGCTCAATTGTCAAGATCACCCATTTTTCAAACCAACTCCCGGCACCCAGTGTTCTCTATCTCTTCCTGCATTATTTTTCTTCAGTCCTTGTTACCAACCAACATACTATGCTTTTTAATTATTTAATCACTTAAGATACAAGCTACAAGTGGGGAGGGATTTGTATGTATTTATTAATATACCCCCAGTGTCTAAAGTAACAATATACATGGTACAGCAACATGGTGGATACAAATATTAATAACGGTGTGGATGATTTCCAAAAATGGTCCCCAATAAACCACATCTCCAAACTGGCTCTGTGACATAAGCTAACCAATAGAATGCAACTGTTAAAAAAATTGGTTTTTAACTTTCAAGGGGGAAGGATTTTGTAAAAGAAAGGATTAGGCCATGGACAACAAGACCGACCAGGTCCTGAGGCATGAAGCCTGAACCATCAGCAGAATAGCTAGGTGAAAAGACAACATTTCTACTGTCCTGGTGTTGTTGAGTGTTTTTAGACATCAAGTGGACCAAGAGGCAGGGAGGGAGATGTAAGCCATTCTAAAAAAATTTACATTAGGTATAGACAAAGGAGGTGGGAGAAGATGAAGCAGAGCCAGCTCTGGGACAGGCTCAGAGTCAGCAAGAAGTGTCAGCTCCTATGGATGAGCTGTGGGCAACAGATTGGAAAATTCACATGTAAATAAAATGAGGAGGCTCCTGGGGTTCTTTGGTACCTGGCTATTCCCTTTTGGATAATCACAGAAATAGCCACCTAGAAAGTAATCCTAATTTCCAACAGAAACACAGGAATGTGAGCAGTCTTTTCTCAGAGCTGGTCCACAGCTATTAATAGGGTAACGCTTCTCTCTCATTCTCCTGCAGGTGTAATTTAATGTGTCCAACCTGCGGGCCACATGAGGCCCAGGATGGCTATGAATGCAGCCCTACACAAATTTGTAAATTTACATAAAACCTTTTTTTTGCTCATCAGTTTTCGTTAGTGTTTATGTATTTAATGTGTGGCCCAAGGCAATTCTTCTTATTCCAGTGTGACCACAGACACCGAAAGGCTAGGCAGCTCTGATTTAGAACATCTCAGAATTTTTTTTTCTAGTCACAGCAGAACGATAATGTCCCCCCATTCCAGGCCTGACAGCTTCATTTCCATGCTTATGGAAGCCCCTAAAATCTGGCTACTCTACTGGAGAACCCACAAAAAGTACATGTGGATATCACCCCAATATGTTTAATTTTAAAAAAAGGAAGAAAGGGTATGTGGAAAGGTCATTTGTCCATCCCAGAGCCCCAGCCTTACAGGTATACCTACCCTCAAAAAGCAACACACATCTTTGGACATGTCAGCCCCAAATGGACATCTGTCTACGGCTCAATGGCAGACCACAAATGAAACCAGCAGAAAAACCATGCAGCCCACACAATGGTAAGAAATAAATAAAACAGCTGCTGCTTTAACTCAATAAATTGTTGGATGGTTTACTACATAGCATTAGATAATCAAAAAAGATGGCAAAAACTTAAGAGATTACTCTGTACCAGGCACATATATTAACCCATTTAATATTCAAATAACCCTATGATGTAGGTATTATTTTCTTTATTTTACAGATAAGGCAAGAGAAGCATAAGGTTGTTATTTGCCAAAGAACACACAATTCATAAATTGCTGGAGTCAAGATTTCAAACTCAGAAGAGCTTTTATGTCCCCACTTAGCATTTCCCTTTACAACTCAAGTGCAAGTGCACAGAATTAACCACAATCCTTTCCTTCAAGACATACTCTCATTGTTCATCCACACCTGACCCACGTTTGATTCTTTTTAATAGTGCAATAAGCACCCACAAACTAGGGCTACAACCACAATATTGCTCACCCCATTTCCCCGGACTCCCCCAACAATCATCCTGAATCCTAAGTTTTGCTTTACTTCCTTTTCTTTTTGTGCATTTTAGTGTACCAAATGGAAACCTAAAAAGTGTCTGTGTGTGAGTGGTTTGGCTGTTTTTAATTTTTTTAAAGCAGGTATGTTATATGTAACTTTAGCAATTGTTTCACTGAAATAATTTTTACTATACTGTCACTTCAGTTCTTTAAAAAAATTTATTGTGGTAAAATATGTGTATATATATATACATATATATATGAAACATAAAATTTACCATCTTTAGGTGTACAATTCAATGACATTAAGAACATTCACAATGTTGTACACCACTACCACTACCCATCCATCTCCAGAACTTTTTCATCACCCCAAACTGAAACTCTATTCATTGAACAATTACTTCCCTAATATCCCTCTCCCTTGACCCTGGTAACCACTATCCTATTTTGTCTCTATGAATATGCCTATTCTAGGTAGCTCATGTTAAGTAAAATCATGCAATACTTTTATTTTTGTGTCTGACTTATTTCACTTAGCACAATGTTTTCAAAGCTCATCCATGTTGGAGCATACTTTATTTTTCATTTATTTTGACTTGCATAATATTCCAGTGTGTGATGACTTGAGTTGTTTCATGTGCCACATAAGGATGTTTTGGTAAATAATGGATCAAATGTACAATGATGGTTCCGTAAGATTATAACGAAGCTGGCTGGTGTGGCACAGTGGACTGAGTGCTGGCCTGTGAACCAAAGGGTTGCGGGTTCGATTCCCAGTCAGGACACATGCCTGGGTTGCAGACCAGGCCCCCAGCAGAGGGGCACATGAGAGGCAACTACACCATGATGTTTCTTTCCCTCTCTTTCTCTCTCTTTTCCCCTCTCTCTAAAAAATAATGAAATCTTTTTTAAAAAAAAGATTATAATGAAGCTGAAAAACATCTATCACCTAGTAACACCATGGCCTTTGTAAACTTGTAGCACAATACATCACTCGTGGCTTTCACCACGGTCTAGTTCAGTGATTTTCATGTCATGTCATGGCACACATAAATGAATTTCTAAAATTCTGCAGCAAGCAGCACACCAAAAAATAAACTTTTTGCCCATCTAAGAAAGATATAATTTTTTAATTTGACAATCTAAGCTAAAAGAGGTCAGTGCCCCTGACTGAATAGTTATGTACTGCATGTTTTACAAATTCTTGTAACACGCCAATTGAAAATTACTGATCTAATTGATCAATTCTATAATGTATGCTTGCAAAAAACTCTGTTCGTTAGGTTAAGCTTATTGGTTTTTTTTTTTACAATCTTATATATCTCCTAATTTGTCAGCTTGACCTACAAATAATTATTGAGAGATATAATGAAATCTCCCACTATGTTGGTGATTTGTCCATTTATCCCAATGTAGTTCTAACCAATTGTGCTTCCTTTATTTTAAAAATTTCTTAATCAGACACATGCGTGCTTTAAATTGCTTGATTTTGTTGGTAAACTGTCATTATATAGTGATTATTATTATGTAGTGATATTTTTCATCCCAATTAAGATAGTCTTAAAGTATATTTTAAATTTTATTAGTATAGTCATTCCAACTTTCTTTTAATTAGTATTTCCAGGTTTGTATTTTCCCAATGCTTTACTTTCAATTTTTGCGTGCCTTTAATCTTTTGGTGTACCCCTTATAAGAAGCACATATCCGGACTTTGGATTTTTAAATCCAAGTTGTCAAATCATATCTTTAACTGGTTAATCTAGTCCATTTATTGTAATTGAAACATATGGATCTATTTAGCATTCCAGTTTGCCCTACTCTTCTTATACTTATTTGCTTTAACACCAGCAGAAAGTGTTGTGCCATTAAAAAAATACTGATTTAAGAACCATGGAAGTTCAGAGCAGAACAAATTACTTTTGGCTGTAAGGCACAGGACGAATGAGAGGGAACGGAGACAGGAGTGGATTTTCAAATGGGAAAATACTGGAAGGAATGGGAAGGAAAACATCACGAGCAAAGACATTGTGAGAAAATGAAGTCAGCTGATAGACTCTGAATTCCAAGCAAGATCTTGTTCCTTTTCCACTTGGAATCTCTTTTCACTTACTTATTTTTTTTAATTTATCTTGATTTGAGAGAGAGAGAGAAACATCAGCTGTCGTTCCACTTATTCATATATTCATTGGTTGGTTCTTGCGTGTCCTGACTGGGGATCTAACGGGCAACCCTGGTGCAGCAGGACCACACTGTAGCGAACTGAGCTACCGGGCCAGGACCTGGAATCTCTTTTGAGTACAGCATGGCTAGACATTGTTACTTATTCCTTAAAAGAGAAAACAGGCTTAAAGTCAAAAAACCTGCCCAAGTCAAAAAGCTTACCTTTTTCATTATAGGTCTGACTGCACGGGTCTGCTTACACACAAATTTTTTCCCAATAAATACTGTAAATATATTTTCTCTTCCTTATGATTTTCCTAATAACTTTCTTTTCTCTGTCTTACTTTATTGTAAGACTATAATATATAATACATATAACACACAAATTATGTTAACTGACTGTTTAAGTTACCAGTAAGGCTTCCAACCAACAGTAGCTATTAGTAGTTAAGTTGGAGAGGGGGGGGACAAGTTATTTGCGGATTTTTAACTGGGCGGGAGGTCAGCACCCCTGACCCCTCCCCTAACATTGTTCAAGGGTCAACTGTCTTACATTCAGTTGCTCAAACTAGAAAGTTATGAGTCATCTCCATCTCTCCCTCCCCCACCATTATCACATCATCAAACCTAGAGAGGTCAACTCCTAAATCTGTCAAAACCGCCATCTTCTCTTCAACTTCATGACAATGTCCCCAAAGCACAAAGTGTTATTTTTTGTCTGCATCACTGCAACAGACTCTTAAATGGTCTCTCTAACCCCACTTCAATCCAAACTCCACATTACAGCCAAGATTGAAAACAAAATAAAACAAAGGGGGGAAAAAGAAAGCCAATCCAACAGTGCAAGGTCCATAGCTTGCTATTGCTCTAAAAATAAACAACGGAATCTAGCCCCTCAGCACCTTGCCAGTCTTTCCCCTTGCGCTGTTCTTTCCCCTGTTCCCTGCGTCCCAGCCACACTGATCTTTTGGCTTCTCAAACAGAACTTTGCTTCCTGCTTTAATGAAGCCCTCTGCAACCTAGTTCCTTCACTTGAGCACTGTGAGTTCTGTACAAGACTGACTCATCCTAGACTCTTCAAATCTCAGGTCAAATGTCACCGCCTCAACAATCATTAAAAGATACTGAAACCACTGATGTGAAACACTGGGGGAAGTGGAACTTTAAAACACATGGAGCAAACTTAGCATTTAGCACTTAACCCACTGATCAAATTTATCTCTAAAAGGTGATTTAGCTCTGGGCCACTGTGACCTGGTTGGAGCAGAGTCCCCTAACCAAACAGTTACAGGTCGATTCCTGCTCAAGGCATATGATGAAGTTGAAGTTCTATCACATCAGTGTTTTTCTCCATCTCTCTCTCTCCTCCCTTCCTCTTTTTCTAAAAATCAATGAGCATGTCCCCGGGTAGATTTAAAAAAAAAACACACACACAAAAATAAAATAAAAGGTCATTCACACATTATGTACTCCCTGATATGAAGCAACAGGAGGTATTGCTTCATATTATATGACAGTATATGATATGAAGCAATATGATAGTATATGATATATGATATACTACCTCCTATGAAGTATTCTTGCCCCCCAATCCAAATTTAACCAAGCTTCTACCTGGTTGAAGGAAAAATGGAAGGTCAAAGAATGAAGAAATACTAAAAGCAGGCAATTAGCCAAATTGAAAATGTAAGAAATTCTACAGGACCTGGGGTGGAGGGTATGGTTGACATGAGCACATTACAAAAACATAAACCTAATACAATGTGTCATCTGCAAAATGTCTTTTTCCCCTAAAAATCAGTAGATTTTAATTATTTACTAGGTATGAGATACTATTAAGAAACTGTTGATTGTAGTAGAAAGGCACTGTGGTAATTTTTTAAAATCCTGATCTGATTAAGAGATAACATCCCCATATGTTTAAAGGTAAAATAAGACATCTATGATTTGCTTAACAGTAGGTTATTGCTTTAAATAAATTACCTTATTGAATGGCACACACCAATGTGGGGAAAACAATAACAAAAATTCTGTGTTTATCTGGAAAAACTACTACTCTTGGAAAATATTCCAGTTACACTAAAATAATCAGTACCACTAACCTGTACTGCCTTGCCTCTGTGGGGCTGTGTTTCTCTCCAGTGAATAATAAAGCCAGGAGTGAATATAGACAGCTGAAAAGAATATGCCTGCTTTTAAATGAAATGAGGAAAGAAAGTTCTCTTTGCAGTTTTTTTAAATTATTTTTTTTTAGAGACAGAAACATAGATTTGTTGTTCCATTTACTTATAAATTCATTGGTTGCTTCTTGTATGTACCATGACCCACAACCTTGGCTTATTAGGACAAGGCTCCAACCAACTGAGCTACCAGGCCAGGAGCGCAGTTTTGTCTGCCTGCTTTCAAAACGACTCTCCCTCATCATTCCACAATACAGCAGAACCCAAAGTAACCAACGGCACGCCAAAATACCTTGGTTTTTCAGGGCAGCTGAAGAGTACAGGACTATCCTAAATGTAGAGCTAAGGCAGCAGGCACCCCCATTTCCCAAAACTCAGCCACCTCACTAGGGATGTGTACGTAAGCTCTTACTATGTCTCCAACTTTCCATTTCATCTCAGTACTCTGCTCCAAGTCTCTACTTCACCACTCAACACGCACCATAATGAATAACAAACTCAATTTTCTTAAGTTTTCTAACCCTTATCCCACTCACCTCTCAGTGTTTTTATGCTGTTTTCAAACTACAAATTGTACCCACTCCACTGGTCTTAACTCCTCCCCTCCATTAAAGAAATCATAGGTGAGCCCTGGCTGGTGTGGCTCAGTGGGTTGAGTGTTGGCCTGCAAACCAAACTGTCACCAGTTCAATTCCCAGCCAGGGCACGTGCCTGGGTTATGGGCCAGGTCCCCAGTAGGGGGCACATGAGAGGCAACCAATTGATGTTTTTCTCCCTCTCTCCCTCCCTTCCCCTCTCTCTAGAAATAAATAAAGTCTTTAAAAGAAAGAAAAGTGAGTAACAATGGTAAGTTTGCTCTGTGGAACCTGTTTCTGTTATTGAAAAGAGGAGACACTTAACAATTAAGCACCTTCGTGTAAGGCACGTTTTAAAGCACTTTATATACAATAACTTAACCCTTACAGAGACCCTAAGGGGTAGATATATTATTTCTTCATTTTCAGAAAAGGAACTGAAGCAGAAGAGGAAAACAACTTGCCCAAAGTCACGGTCTGCAGAGCCAGAGCTCTTAGCCATCACCCTTCTTCCCATGTGTACTGGGTCACAATATAAAAAGTACTTTCGAGTGACAGTCATGGTTGAAAATGTTTGAAAGCCACTGCCGTAGCACCAGTCTTTTCCCCTCTTTTATGCCTATTTCCTGTTCTCAAAAATGATCACACCTAGGTCAAAAGTCACTTCCTTGGTGAAGGCTTTTCTGACTCCCCAAGGGAGGCTGATGATACCAGAGCAAATCTAATAAAAGACAGAAGACCACAATGCATTTATACTTTTATGTGTGTCTCCTACTACACTGAAATCACAGAGAGCGAAAGCAGTCCTATCCATCAGGATGATGAAAGAGTGGTTTTTCGCTGCACTTAGTTCAAGAAACTCCTACACCTCATCTTCAAATCTCTACCTCTGAAGACAACTGTGACTTTAAGAATAATTAAAATAATAACTGCTTGTCAGAAGTTACCAGAACTAAGCATTCTTATCAATTCTTTAAAACCCTCAGGATCTCTATTAAACACTGTTGTCTGGATTCTTGCGCTTAAAAACATGAGTGTTAAAATAAATAAATCAATCACAGGCTCAAAATGGGCCTGTGCTACAAGTCCATGATACCAAACCTCTCAATAGATTTAATACCAGATCAAACTGCAGTTTCAGCCTCTCCCAGAAATGTAATCTTAATCAACCTCAAATTTTCTAGCCAAATACTAGTCGATGGGGACCCTCTCTCCACTCCCCATGGAAATTGGCAATCTGCATGATAGAAACCCTTCCATTTTCTTCCCCAAAAGAAAAGGTGTCCTGGCTCAAAACGAATCCTTCCTGTATGCCAACTGTGAAAGAAAAATAAATTTACAAACGAATCCATCCTTTCCCTTGCTCCACCCTTCTTCCTGTAAGTCTTCCATCTGCACAACCCCATGAGCTCCCTTCTAGTTGCTAGATGGATGTTGCCCAATTCATGAATCACTTTCAATTAGATTTTCAAATTTACTTGGTTGAATTTTTAACAAAAGTTTAAAACAACTTTTTCTTGTTAAAAAAAAAACCCACTATTCAGACTTTTTAGTTCTTACTAAGTCTGCCTACACGTGTACAAAGATAAAGTGAATGAGAGAGTATATACTCTAGCAGTTTGCAAAACCAACAACATGCCAGGAAACAACCTAAAAACCCATCAATGGGGAATCGTTTAAAGAAACTGTTGTACAACCCAAAAGACAGTATTCCATGTATATTTCATGTAAAGCTGTGCCTGATATGATTTGAAAAACTTAAGGTGCAGAATCAAACATACAAAATGATCCCACTGTTGTTTAAAATGTGTGTGTCGAAAAGTCAAGAGGGATATAGCACCAGGCCGTTAACAGTAGCTAGCTCGAGGAGGAAACCGGTTAGGGACGGTGGATTAACATCACACACTTCTGTATGGTGTGCTTTTTTTTTTTTAAACAGGCACACACTATTTGCAGTTTTAAGACTATAAAAAATTGTGATCTGCCCAGTACAGATGAGAGGAAACAACTGCAGCATTTTCTTCGGGCGTCGCTTTAAAACAGTGACTTTCAAACTTTAGGCTGTACCAGAACCACGCGGCTGGAGGGTGGACTGTGCTGATTAAAATACATAGTCCCAAGTCCCATCTCCTGATATTGCTTGGGGAGGTCTCGATGTGGCCCCAAAATAAGCATTCTTCAAACGAGCACCACGTGCCTCTGAGATACATGACCCGCAGCCCTTCTGAAAATTGCTACCTTAAAATTTTCAGACACTTCCTTGTCATTCGCTCTGCCTTCCTCCCTCGCACCTCTTTTCTCCAAAGTGCCTCAATATTCCTCAAATTCTGCGTCCAATTAAACATCGTCAATCCGGCTACTTCGTTAGGTGTGCAGCCTCTCCATGGAGAGGCACGACGTCGCCGCACCTCCATTTTCATCTTCCGCGGGGCCCGACCTCGCAACCGTTTCCCCACCAGCCCTTTCCCCGCCAAGCGCGACAGTCCCAAGGCCGCCGCCCACGCCGCAAGCTCCTCCCGCCCGCTCTCCCAGCTCTGGGGCCCCGCGGGACCAGCCACGCGGCCACGAAGCCACGCCGCCCCCCCCTCCCCTCTTCCTGGCCCAAGAACCACACCTTAGCGCTCCACGAGCCGCTCTCGCGCCGAGCCCGCGGGGAAGAGGACGTCAAAGGTCTTGAGCGATCAGCAGCAATTTGAAACAGCGAGCTCCGAGGGCGCAACTTCCGGCTGCCAGAACCCCTCTCACAGGGAACTTCCGGGAAGGCCCCCGGCAACCATAGAGGGTGAACTCGAGGGCTAGAGAGGATGACCTCGCCCTACCATAGAGTGGATCCCCATTGAGAGGATGGAGTGCAGCCCTGGGTGACCAAGAGCTGTGAGGTCCCGAGAGCGAACTTTCGGGAAATCGCGAGGTCTTGCGTTATCTGCAGATGTGTCCTAGGAGATCAAAAAACTGAAAGGGGAGAAACCTAAGAGCATCCTCGGAGGCAGGCTCCAGCTCGGCAGGAAAGCGCCACTCTGTGTTCCTCAGCGTTCTTCATTCTTAATCCCAGAGGAGGCTGAAGAAAGAAAACGGCTCCCTGGTAGTGTAGCTAATTGGGGGAGATAAGACATGTAGACTGGAATCACTTCAAGATATGTGGTAAATGCTAAAGGAGAGGTGCAAAGAACAATGAGATGGAGCTTATTTCGATCACGCAACCAGGTCAAACTATCTCTCCCAGTATAAAGTAGCTTCAGCGAACCTCTCCAATGGGTCGTCTTCAACCTCTGCGGCTGCCAAGGGCCATTACCTCCTCAAATACCTCATTTCATTTTAGGATGATTATAAACGTTAGAGGATTTTCTGAGCGGAAGTATGTTATTCTGCAATTTCTGTTTGTTTCAGTTCTGCACTTTGGAAAAGAGTAAGGCTTCATTCTTCCCAATATGAAGACTGTTCAGTTATTTGAAGACAGCTGTCCCACCCCTAACTCTCTCCTTTGATTTTCTGCAGGCAAAAAATTCCCTTAGAGACTCAGCTACAGTTGACCCTTCAGCCACACCGCAGGGTTAGGGGCTCAGACCCCCACAGTCAAAACTCCACCGATAGCATTTGATTTCCTAAAAATGTTACTATTAACAAAATTCAGCTAAGTAAATTATAAACATTTGCTTTTCACATTTAAGCCTTTAATTCACTTGGAACTGGCATTTGTACACGTTGTAAGATCCAATTTTATTTTGCTTTATTTTTTTAATTTTTCTAGAAAGAGAGAAAGGGAGAGAAACATGGATACAGGCCCTGACCAGGGATGGAACCCACAACCTCCGTGTATTGTGTGGAGATGATGCTCTAACCAACTGGGATAACTGGCCAGGGCTCAATTTTATTTTTTTCAATGTGAGTTATAAATGTATGGCTCTATTACTGAATCTATACACTGAGTATGTCTGTAGTCTCTTGAATTAATCTTTCCTTCCTATTTAACATAATTATTGAAGGTTTTGTGGCAGAGGAATCATCTGAGTTGGGCCTTTAAAAATGAATAGGAGTTCAAGAGGTGGAGATGTAGTTTGAAGAAACACGGCATAAATAATGAGGAGAGGAGAGGGATGAGGAATTAGAAGACACAGTCTTGAAACTGAGAAGAGTCTGCTTTGCTTGAAGTGTTGAATGTTGGGTAGAAGATTGACATTGTGTTGAATCACACAGTCCCATATAACAACACAGTCCAATATTTCAAGCCACGTGTAACAATATATGTGGCTTGAAATGTGATAGTCCAACCTGAGATGTGCTGGAAGTATAAAATACGCATCAGATCAACAAACTTTGTAGGAAAAAAATAATGCAAAATATCTCATTAGTAATGTTCTCTATTGATTACATATCAAAATAATATTTTGGATATATTGGGTTGAATAAAATATATTTAAATTAACTTTACCTGTTTCTTCTTAGTTTTTTTAATGTGGCTACTAGAAAATTTTAAATTACACATGTAGTTTGCATTATGTTTCTATTAAATGGCACTGGTATGGAATGCTAGCATAGTTGGCTGGGGCCAGATTGGAGAGGATTTTAGAAACTGTTCAAGTTCCATGTGTGCCCTGGCCGGTGTGGCTCAATTGGTTGAAGCATCGTCCTGTAACCAAAGGGTTGTGGGTTGGATTCCTGGTTAGAGCACATACCTAAGTTGCATTTCAACCCCTGATACAAGAGGCAAACAATCAGTGCTTCTCTCTCACATCGATGTTTCTCTCCCTTCCTCTCTCACTAAAAGCATGTCCTCAGATGAGGGAGGGAAAAACGTTTCACATGATGTTATTCAATAAGTAATAGGAAAGAAAGGTTTTGAACAAAGAAAAGGCCGTCTAATATCCCTAATTAGATGGCTCAGCTTCCCATCTGCACATAGCCAATTTTAACATGGAAACCATTCTACCATTAGCTCTGGGTAGATGATTAGCTCTGGTGATGTGATTCTTATAGACAACACTTAATATAGTAGTCCTTGTTATTTTTAATGTAACGTGAGTGGAACAAATCTAATGTGAGCTCCTTTGAGTGGGAAACTGGAACATTAACGAGCCAACTTTTAATAGTTGCCCAATGTTTAAGGGATAAAGTTATTCCTTTTGCCCAGAATTAACCCAATATTGCCAGCTTTCTAAATTCTCTATATCTCCCTCCATTCTAGTAAACAAGTTAAGCCTTACACACAGAATGGTGGCTATAGTTAATAACACTGTATTGCATATTTGAAGATTGCTGAGAGAAAATCTTAAATGTTCTCAAAGGGAAAAAATTATAACTGGTGACAGATGTTAACTAGACCTATTGTGATCATTTTACAATAAATACAAATATTAAATTATTGTGTTGTACACCTGAAAGTAATATGTTATATGTCAATTATACCTCAATAAAAACAGTTAATTTTTTAAAAATATGTTAAGCATTTGTTGAAGGGTGGATAGTGTCAGTGAATAATAGAAACAGGAGTACATCTTTGCCACTAAGACTTTTTTCCTTCTTTGCATCTTTATTTTATTTGTCAAACACAGTTGTCATTCCATATTATTTTATATGAGTTTCAGGTGTAGAGCATAGGGGTTAGACATTTATATAACTTACCAAGTGATTCCCCCCAGTAAGTTCAGAATCCATACATACTTATTACATTATTATTGACTATATTCCCTGTGATATATTTTACATTCATGGGACTATTTTGCAACTACCAATTTGTACTTCTTAATCACTTCAACTTTTTCACTTAGCCTCCCAACCCCCTACTATCTGGCAACCCACAGTTTGTTCTCTGGATCTATGAGTCTGTTTCTGTTTTGTTTGCTCATTTATTTTATTCTTTAGATTCCACATATAAGTGAAATCATAAGGTATTTGTCTTTCTCTGCCTGACTTATTTCACTTAGCATAATAGCATGTAGATCCATCTGTGTTGTCACAAATGTTAAGATTTCATTTTTTATGGCCGAGTAATATTCCATTATGTATATTTACCACATCTTCCTTACCCAATCATCTATTGATGGACACTTAGGTTGCTCCCATATCTTGGCTAATGTAAATAATCTTTTGCCAGTAAATCCTTGACTGTATCAATGCTTATTATGTATCAGCCACTGTTCTAAACAATTTATGTAACTATCTCATGTAATTCTCACAATCATCCTATCATCCTGAAACAGAGAAGTAGCTTGCTCAAGATCATGTAGTGATAGTAAGGGTTCAAACAGGGGCACCTACCTCCAGAACCCAGGCTTTAGGTAGAAGTATTTATCCTTTCAGTTTTTCAATGCACCCCTTTAAAAAATTATTAGAAATATTTCCTAACAATATTTTGCATTCTCCCCAAATAGTATTCTTCTATAACAATTATTAATGGCTGCATAACATTTTATATTAAGGCTGTACCATAATTTTTATAGCCATTCAGGTCTTTTCCAATTTTTTCAATTAAAATGCTGTGACAATATCTCCCATAATCAGGTCTTTTTGTACATGCCTGATTATTTCTTTCTTTAGGACAGATTTCCAAAAGTGGAATTGCTGGACCAGAGCAATCACTCCAAAAGCAGTTGGAATTAAGCAGATGGAATTAAAGGAAAGCAACATCAGTTAACAAAAACCCTTTCTTGTCTCACTCTAAGTTCCATGATGGGTAATTTTCAACGCCAGCCCTAAATAAGAGGGAGTGCTCAGGTACTAAAGGCTGTGGACCAGACCACAGTCTTCGGATGCCAAGATCAAAAAAATCTCTCTCTGTTGGTGGTTGGCTTTCCAGTCTCTGGCTTAATAGGGTTTCTACCCCCTAGGTCACTGCTGGTGACCTCCTCTAGGGTTTGCTTCGTTTGGAATTACTTGCAAGACAATCTCACTAGCAGGCTGCAGGGTCCTTTCTCCCACTTTATACTTTACAGTTGAACACTATAGTTTCAGAACAGCATATGTGTATTCTCTTAGACTCTTTTTTTTTTTTTTTACCTGTTGTAGGGTAGGTTAGAGAACTGATATCCACCCTGCTATCAATAGTACAATAGACCAGACATCACTACAGCACTTCAAAAGTGGTATACGGCGTCATTCTCTTAATCCTGTACCTATTAGAGAGATTACACATCAAAGAAGCCTACCTAATAATAGTTATTGGGCACATAAATATCTCACAATTCTGAATTAGCTGGTAATGCTGGTGAAAGATGTATGATCTGGGTCTTGTGTGTGTGTGTGTGTTAAACCCAAAGTGTATTTATTTATTTAATATATCCATCACGGGCTCAACCAAGGACTTCATTTAAAAAAACAAATACAGCAACACAGCTGAAGATACCGAGTCCTATACAGAAATCAAGGCAAGGACAAACCATTTAAGGAAAGAATAAAAAGGACAAGGAGAGAGGCTGGACAGCCTGGGTCAGGAGGCTTGGCTGGAGACCCGCTTTGCATAGGTTTCTTGTAGGTACTTTTTAAATGCGTGGGGATTTGCCAGAGTTCGGCAGCACGTGTGTTCAGCCGGGGCTGTCGAAGTTGAGTTCTCGTAGGCTCTGGACGGAGAGCAGGATCGTCCTTGATGAAGTCCAGGCAGATGTTAGCCTGGGTGTCCACGTTGGGGTGGTAGCAGGCCGTGAGGAACTTCATTGTGGGAGCGTTTTACGGGTAGCCACTGGGGGAACTCATGAGAAAGTTCATACCTCGGATATTTATATACTGTGCTAGCTGCTCCGTGGATAGTCCCCACACATTTAAAAAGATTGTCTGATTCAAGAAAGGCCGAAATTCCTTTGTCGCCAGACGCCGTGCAGATCGTTAGCTCCCATCCCAGGTCGCTGCGGCGCCCCCGCTGGGCTCCGCTGCTGTATTTCCGGCGGCGCCAGGCTGGCGGCGGCAGGGTCGCGGTTCTCGGAGGCCATCAGGGCAGCACAGGCAAGGACACAGGAACTCGGAGAACACGATTGTAACTTGTCTCGTGTTTTTCTTTGGCGAATGAATCCTGGACTTTTTGAAGTTTAAAACAAGTGTCACAAAAATACAAGTGGGAGGAGTCTATCACGCAAGAGTCCTTATTCTTATGTAAGGGTTTACAAGAGCGACAATTTCTTACGAGAGCCCGGATAGCTCAGTCGGCAGAGCATCAGACTTTTAATCTGAGGGTCCAGGGTTCAAGTCCCTGTTCGGGCGCATTGCTTTTTCTGCTTGTTTTCTTTTTTGTTTTGAGCAAGTGCGTGGCATTTTAGTATGTTTCTTCCTTCTCAATTATTAGTAATCTGAAAAAAAAACCATTACTTTTCGTTGGGAAACCACCGTGCAAAACCTCCATACTCACCAAAAAATTAAGTAATTTTACATAATCACTTCTCTCCCACCCGACCATTTATCTGAAATGAATTCAACTTAAAATAAATATACACTCAGCTTCGGCATTTTTGCGTAACATTTGGTAACTGCAAACAGGTGCGAAAAGAGGACGCCCGAACAGGGACTTGAACCCTGGACCCTCAGATTAAAAGTCTGATGCTCTACCGACTGAGCTATCCGGGCAGTCGTGGGGAAAGTCCCTTCCTTTCTTTACTTCATATAATCCTAATAAATTGTTTCTCTCAAAAGTTAAATTTAGATTTTAATTAGATTTAAAGTATTTTTTTTGAGGGAGATAAAAACAAAGTTTGCCTTTCCATTTTTCTCCACTTATTTAAAGCATGTGTCCTTCAAATTCTTTCATATTTCGTATTTCATGTTTGATAAATCGTCAATATCAACTGAACTCGCTAAAACTCAATGGTACTAAATAAAGTACAGAAAAATGGGGAACTAAGCTGAACATTGAACATTCAGATGTAGAACTGCAAGCTCTTTTTATTATAATTCTTCTGTCTTCCATCTGTCACTTTCCTGGTAGGACCTCTTAACTTTAGTTATTCTATTGAACCAGATTACAGTATCTTTCCCTTTAATGAAAAATATATTTCCATTTACTAAATGATGCAGCTGTTAGATAAGCATTCCTTAGCACAAAAGAAGGAAAAATACATTTGATTCATGAATACAGGAAAATAGAAGTGACTGTGGAAATGTGGGTCTGAATTTACATTGAGAGAAAGGGAGTTTTCCACCTTTAATTCAGATTTTTATTAATCTTTTTCCTTTCCTGCTCTTCCAGACAAGTTGTAGTTTTCGACTCAGATTCATAAGATGAGTACTTCTAAAGCTTCAATACTTCTTAGGATAATGCTTTAGTACAATACACTAAGTATAATATACTGCTAGTATATAATACATGTATACCAGTATACAATATATAACACTAGTATAATATACTACTTAGTATAATACTAAGTGTGCGCCAGAAGGAACAACATGCAGTGTTAAGAATAAAAATTTCCAATTAGCCCAGTTTTTCCTACAATCCGTTTTATCAACCCTGACGCATAGGGTGTGGAACACAGGATTATGAAATTTCAAAGACTGATGAGGGAATTCATTTTTTTCTGGGAAATTGAGGCTTTGGAACACAATCGACAACAAAATAGCTCAGCCTCAGTGGGAGGTATTTCTTTCCTATGATTGTCTAATTCTTTTAGAACAAACACCGCCAAATTGTGTGGTCCTGAACAGGCCTGGGCTTCCACATTTACAAAATGCGGGAAACTGATTAGATGATCTGTAAGACGCCTTCTAAATCTAAAATTTTACCACTGTTCCTTTTCCCTCCGTGAATACAGTTAGAAGTGACAGACTCAAAATGCAAAGGGAAGGAATGATTTAATTGCACAAACATTTATCAATCATCTATTATTTTTTTAGGTTCTGTGCTAGCTCTAGAGTCCGAAGTCCGTGACATAGATGCTGCTCGCAGTCTAGGAAAGGAGGCAGACATTTGAGCAAACAATTTTAACAAAGTAATAAATGCAGTAATAAAATTTCAAGGACAAGAGTGGCAAAAGATGAGAATGGACAGAAAGGCAGGGGTTATAAAATGAGAGGAGGTGGTCTTTGAGTTTTCAGTAAGAAAAACACATGACCAGACATCTGAAACCTCTACAATTTTGTTAACCAGTGTCACCCCAATAATTTCATAGAAAGGGGAAAATATGATCAGAGCTGTATATAAAAAAAATTGTAATGAGCCAGACAGATATTCATGTATTTATTCAGAAATTTCTTGAACACACACTGTGTTAGATAAGGAAACACTTTTTGCTCTCTTTCTATGAATAAGATGAATTACACCTAACTTTTTTTTAAAGGAAGATAGCTAAAGCAGCAAGAATAATGAGGCCTTCGAGTATTTTTTCCTGTCCAATGACTTTGTTACATCATATTCCCTTTCCTTCTAGAAAATAAACCAGCTGTTTAAAGTCAAACAGACTGAGATTAGTCCATAATGTTGCTTATTGAGTACCTACTGTTTCCACAGCAGTGAGCTAGGCACAACAGGAAAAAATGGTAAGACTGGAAGGAAAGTGAGGAGTGCAAGCTTTGCTGAGGGGTGGGGTGGGGTTGGGGGTGGTGGTGAATAAATTAATCTAAATTAATCTGGCTGGACTGGAGGGAGGAGGTGCCTGATTGGAGACAGTTGACAGGCTTACTTCAGACTAAGGAGAATAATTTTGCATTTGTTAACATTGCAAAGTCCCATGAGGTCGCATGAACCAAAATCTTTGTTGCATTTAGACTACTGGACTTAATTCTCCCAGTAGAGGGCAGTCTAAACTGACAGATTTACTGCCCACGGCTCCTATTTCTCCTATTTCTCCTGCTTCCTTCACTTCTTAGGGAAGGGAGGGAAAAAGAAACATCAGTGTGTGGCTACCTCTCCTGCACCCCCAGTGGAGACCTGGGCTGCAACCCAGGGATGTGCCCTGCCTGAGAATAGAACAGGCAACCCTTTGGTTTGAAGTCTGGCACTCAATCCACTGAGCCACACCAGCCAGGGCTCCTCACTAATTTTTAAAGGGTTTTTTTTTTTATCCTCCTATTCATCAGATTCATATGTCTTTGAAAAATCACCATCAATTCTTTATCAGAGCTGGGAAAATTTGTGGAGCAAAACAGGCTTATTCTTATAATTTCACACCTTGTTCTCTCAGTTGCCCTATTTCTTACCTGGACTCTGACACAGTACTCTTCCTCCAGCCAGCAAGCATTGGTTCACGTGGTCGCACCTTGGAGCTGCAACTTTTTTCACAGGGACTTGGATGGTGAGGTCTTGTCTCCCTCACCCTTAGAGTCCCACAGTGGTGTATCTAGCACAGGGATAGTTGTGAGTTGAATATAATGACATTGACGAGCCAGAAAGCACACCTCCCATGGTGGAATTTTAGGCCAGCGGGAAAAGTTTAATTTCAAGGGCTTTTCCAGGGTTCCCAAACCAACATCAAGTGTAGCTGCCTACTCAGAGACCCAGATGTCTGTTATCACTGTTTAGTCTTCAGAGTCGAGACCATTACAAGGCACTGGGAAAACGTAAGGTACAGAAGTCTGTGTGTGTGTGTGTGTGTGTGTGTGTGTGTGTGTGTTGGCCTAGTAACTCCATGCTGAGAGCAGCCTGGGTTTCTGATGGGCCCTCCAATCTCTCTTCCACCACCATCCTCTGAGAGTACAGACAAAGATCTTAGGAGAATCAAAAGCTCAGACACTGGCATCAGCCCTCAAATGTTCTGGGTCACAGGAAAGATGTAGAGGAGAGGAGGTGCTAATTTCAACACCAGTAAGAGTAAATCAATCTAACCACCAAATATTTACAGAGCACCCTTACCCCATCTCCAATATCCATTCATCTTTCAAAGATACTTGAATCTTTTTGAAGAATGTATACTGAAGAGTTTTAAAATGAAAATGGTATAAACGTTGCCTTTTTTTAAATAAAGATTTTATTTATTTTTAGATGTAGGGTAAGGGAAAGAGAAAGAAGGAGAGAAACATCAATGTGTGGTTGCTTCTCGCGCGCCCCCTACTGGCCAGCAACCCAGGCATGTGCCCTGACTGGGAATCAAATGAGCGACCCTTTGATTTTACAGGCCCCCACTCAATCCACGGAGCTACACCAGCCAGGGCCAAACATTGCCTTTTTCAATTTTAGATCAAATTTGTTTTACCGATTAGCCTTAACCCACAGCAGAACCCTGAGAGAACATAACACAGGTAAATAGATTCAATCAACTTCTCTTCCCGTTCATTTCAACCACTTGCTCCCTGACTAATAATCTACTTGTTATTATTACTGAAGTCTTACATTCTCAAGTGCTCCATTGTCTAGCCTGGTCACTTTCTTCCTGTGAACTAAATCCGGGTCTTCATTCATTCACTCATCCACCAAGTCTTTATTGAGCACCAGCTTTGGATCAGGCAATAAATTACACTTAGAAATTGAAAGGTAAACCCAACAGAGATTTTCTTGTCCCTAAGGAGCTTATAGTCTAGTTACCCCCTTCTTCCATTCCCTCCCCAATTCCGACAAAAGCAAACAAGCAATTACAACACTGTGATTAGTGCTGCAATCCAGGCAGTTATCAGGTATGTCTAGAGAGCCTTAGAAGGCACTCTGGGGAAGCTTCCTGGAAAACTAGCTGTAGGGTGTATTAGTTTGCTATTGCTGCTGTAACAAATTGCCACAAATTTAGTGGATTAAAACAACACAAGTCCATTAACACAGTTTAGATCAGAAGCCCAACATGGATCCCACTGGGCTAAAATTGAAATTTCAACAGACTCTGTTCCTTTCTGAAGGCTCCATGGAAGAATGTTTCCTTACCTTTCCCAGTTTCTAGAAACAGCCCACATTCCTTGGCCTAGGACCTTCACTCTCCAGCATTGAAGTGAGCAATGTTGTATCCCTCTTGCTGTTCTTCCTTCATCACATCTCCCCTCCCTTTGACTTAACTGAGAAAGCTACTCCACTTTTAAGTACTCTTGTGATTAAATTGGGCTCACTTGGGTAATCCTGGATACTCTCCTCCTCTCAAGGCCCTTAGCTTAATCACACTGCATGATCCTTTCACCATGTAAGATTACCTAGTCACGGGTTCCAGGGGTTGGGAAGCAGACATTTCAGACATTTCCTCCTTTGGGAAGCTATTATTCTGCCTACCATGTAGAAAAACAGCCACGTGGGGTGATAGAAATGGGGCTTGCGATAGGAGGCCCTTTCCAGGCAGTGGGAAAAGCTTGTAGAAAGGTCCTTGGTGAAAATAGTCCATATTCTTGGAACTGTAAGGAGTTTGGTAAGACAAAGCCTGAAGTTTGCACTGAAGTGCAGGAGGGAGTTATTTATTTGACCCACATTTATTGAGTGCCTACTCTATGGCAGATGCTGTTTGGAGGAGACAAAGGAAAACAAGAGAAAATTCCTCTCCTCCAAGGCTACAGTGAAAAGCGAGGGCCAGATTGTGAGAGGCTTTATTAACTTTCTCAAGGAGTTTGAACTTCAGGGGAGAGCTACATGGAGCCTTCCAGTCAATAAATTTTACTGAGCACGTGCTATGTGCCAGGCAATGCACTAGGCTCCAGGAATACAGAAGTTTAAAAATCAAAGTACCTGCCTTTATGGAGCTTATATGTTAGTAGATTTTTAGCAAGAGAAGCAGATATTTGCTTTAGAAAAATCACTCTTGCTGGGGTGTTGGAGAAAAATGTGGAGGGGAACAATATTTGAGGTAGCCCAGTCTTCTAATTCCCCCTTCTTCAGGATTCGTAGCCTTGCCCTGACTGGTATGGCTCAATTGGTTGGGCCTTGTTCCACAAGGCAAAAAGTCGTTGGTTCAATTCCTGCTCTTAGGATGTGGGTTAGTCCACCAGTCTGGGTGTGTGTGAGAGTCGCATCAATGCTTCTCTCTTTTCCTTTCTCCTTCCCTTCCCGTCTGTCTAAAAGTAAATAAATAAAATTAAAGAAAAAGATTTACAGCCTTTCCCCAGTTTCATGTCCCTCCTTAGGCATCTCCTCGGGCCCCTCCTCTTTTGTCAGGGACCCTCCTTCCCCTTTATCCTTCAGCTGTACCTATTCTGCAATCCCCAACCCTGATTTAACATTCTACATCTGAGCTTCCCAGAGCTGCAGGAGAAAATGATAAAAATATTCATATCGAAGCCACTGCATGTTAGAATATCTGATCCCAGCCACATCCTCAACTCTGCTGACAATTCTATTTCTCTAACAAGCTACCACTCATTTCTTTCAGTGGCTTTTGAACCCTAACCATTCTCCCTAATCCTCAACCCCATGCTGACCCCTTCCCTCTCAGGAGATGACTTAGAGACTGTCAGGTAGCAACAACCCCTTCTCTCAACTTCTAACTGCTAGGTTTACACCAATGCAGTGGCTTGGGCACTCCTCCTCCCAAAGACAAGCCGGGCAGCTCCACCCTCCTGTCCCTGGGTCCCATCCTGTCCGGGACATTTTTCATTATCACCTCCCCATCTCCTTCATCTTCCCCCTCAACATATGAGCATGTTTGAGTCTTTCCCATCTGAAAAGAAAAGACAACAAAAATCTTCCCCTTGATTCCACATTCCCCCTGTTCACTGCTCTTCCCATTAACTGCCAAGCTTCTAGAAAGAGTGGTCTGTACTCACGCATCTCCTCTACTCCTTCACCCACTGGGGCCTGGTTAAACTACGACTGTTCTCATACCACTGGTCCTGGTGGCTTTCTTAGTATTTTTTAAGATTTTATTTATTTATTTTTAGAGAGAAGGGAAGGGAGAGGGCGAGAAACATCAACACGAGAGAGAAACAGCGATTGGTTGCCTCTCCTATGCACCCTGACCGGGGACTGAACCCCCAAAACCAGGCATGTGCCCTGACCTTTGAACAGGTGACCTTTCACTTTGCAGGCCAACGCCCAACTGAGTCACGCTGATCAGGGCCAAAGGGCAATTTTTAGTCTTGTCCTCCTGAGTGTCCCTGCTACACTTGTGTTCCCATCACTCTTTCCTGATACTTTCTCCCAACTTCCTTTCTGAAACTCTGTGGTCTCAGTTTTTCTACCAACTTGGTTGTTTTCTCTTGATTTCTTTTGCAAGTCTCTTCCTTCCTCTCTGTGTCCATTTAAGTGACCTCATCCATGCCCATAACTTTGTTGACCACCTATAATGTGAAGTGCACAGTTGATATCCCTCGTCCACACCTTCACTTGGGGTTTAGTTTCAGAAATCCACTGTCTACGAGACATCTCCACCTAAATAATCTATAGACACTGCAAGTCCAACGGGTCCAAAATGACACTCATGCCGGCTCCCCTGGAGCCTGGGCTCTGTCCCTCACCTAGTGGGTGGCATCACCTGCCACCAGTTCCTAAGGTGTCAAGTGGGGACTGATTTTGTTTTGTTTTCAATTTTTTTATTGATTTTAGAGAGAGCGAGAGGAAGGGAGAGAGACAGAGAAACATCGGTTTGTTCCCCTTATTTATGCATTCATTGGTTGATTCCTTTCTTATTTTTTATTTTTGTTTATAGAGCTTTTAAAAAATTTTTTATGCATTGATCAGAGAGAGAGAGAGAGAGAGCCATCAACCTACTATTCCACTGAGATTCTTGTATGTGCTCTTGATTCCTTTACGTGCCCCGACCAGGCATCATACCACAACCACCTGGAAGGAGCAATGGTTTTTGGTTGAGGATGGCAGCCAGAGCGCTGTGACCCCAAAGAGAGAGATCCTGAGGAATAAATATCCATCCCTTCCTGGCCTCCCTCCTCCCAGTCTCCTCTCATGGCTTCCATTGACCCACTCCTGTGAGAAAGCCAGAGGGCCCAGGATGGATCTGAAGGGGCAAAGGGAAGACATACAATGCGTCTTCCAAATCTTCCTGGGTAATATGCCAGGAATTTTTTTTCTGATCACATCACTCCAGGCTCCACTTGTCTACACCCTGGGTTCTCTGCCACCTACAGGACAAAATCTAAACTTATTGGCATGCCCTGGTTTCCCTTATAACAAATTTTTCTCCCTGATAAAACCTATTAGAAACCTTTGATATGATCCAACAGCCCAGACCTATTCCCTGTCAGACTTTTCACTCCAGCAACGTTGAAGCACTGACGGCCCCTACGCTCCTCTGTTCTTGCAGGCTTCTGAGCTCAGCCCGTTTACAGGCACAGAGTAAGCCGGCATGGATGTTTGTATTGTGAATACGTGATAAAAGAGTGAGTGAACGAATAAAAGTGTGTTTATCCCCTGTGGCTCTTGAGGATCAGGAATATGATCATATACACATTACGATACAGGTGCAGAGCAAGCTGCTTGTCCACATCAAAATGGTTCACCTACATTCTCTCACTTGATCTTCGCAATAGCCTGAGTGGGAGGTGAAGCTGATATTTTACCAACACTCAGGGGGTGAAGTGGACTACCCAAGCTCACATCCCAGTGAGTAGAGAGAACTACAAGCCTCGGTCCGCTCTCATGCGCTTCTCCTCCCATTGCTTCACTCAGGGTTGCCTGCAATTAACAGTCCTTTCCAGTTGCCCAGATTTCATCTTTTATGAGAAGAAAGCATTTCCCAAGACATCCTTCTGGATCCTGAAGTCACTTTTTAAATGCTTTCTCCCTTCTGTAGGTCTTCCTTTGGGTACTCAAATTCCCTTTCCAACCGTTATCCTCTTACTGAGTTCTGGAGGCCCTTGCAACTCTACTACTCTATGAATCTAATTGTGTTGAGTTGCAGTTTCATAATAATGAGGAAATTTTTAAAAGGCCTTTCTGACACCTTTGTCTTTTTTTTTTTTTTAACACTCTGGTGAACCCAAAATAGACTGTAATGGTAGCACTTTAACAAATATTTCCTTGAGACCGGGGAAGAGGAAGGTTGGCAGATGTTCTCACAGGAACACTGGCTGGGGAGTCCTGGGCATCTGAAGGAGGCTAGGATTCTTGAGACCCTGGATACCTTAAGGGGATTGCAGGGGAGAAAGGTTGAGAACCAGGAGTCGATCTTCACAGCCTGGCAAAAAAGAAAGGAGGATCCTGGGGGAAAACAAGTTTCCTGTTTTGAGGAAAATGTACTTTGAGATCATAGATCATATGCAAACCAAATGCAGATGAGGAGCTGGTCATCTATTGGTTTCTTTTGGGTGGAGCCTCTTGTTAAATTCTATAGACCACCACTCAAAGAAAGCTACTTAGAGCCAAAAAAAGTGAAATACAAGGGTATGACATACTGCATGAAAGAGGGTTTTTTGCTACCATAATTGGGTTGGAGGATCTGCCCCCGCACCTTCCCGCTCAGGTTGTTGATTGCTATTCTGAGGCTCAGGTCCGGAGACCCACTTGGGCAAACAGAAAACCAAGGGGGCGGAGTGTGACAACGCCGATGCAGCTGCTCCTCAGCCTGATCTCAGGCCGCAAGCAGGGGCTCTTTCGGGCACCGCTATCTTAAAGATTGGGGAAATTCCTCAAAAGGATAACGGGACCTCAAAACTCTGTCCTGCCATTTCCAGCAGAACGACTTGGCATTCATTCACTTGACGCTGTGCGAAGTGGAAAAGTCACAACCATCTGCAAAAACCCTCACCCGAGTGGGAAGTGGAAATCTTGGCTCTTGGGTTTTCCAAGCAAAACTTGCCGCTGGCGCGTTTCTCCTCCAGGCGCACTGGCGGGTAGGGAGGGAGTTGGAAGGGAGGGTAGAGTGGGAAAAAAGGAGAGTAGGGGAGGGGAGGGGAGTAGAGCAGAGGGGAAGAGAAGGGAAGGGAAGGGAGGGGAGGGGAGGTAGAGGAGAAGGGGAGGAGACAGTTGGGAGGGAAGACTAGGGGAGGGGAGAGTGGAGAGGAGAGAGGAGGGGAGCGAAGAAGGGGGAGGAGGAGAGGGTAGAGATAAGGGGGGAAGGGGGAGAGGTCGAAGAGAGGATGAGGTGGAGGGAAGAAGAGAGAAGGGAAGGGGAGGAGACAGTAGGAGAGTGGGGGAGGGGAAGGGGTGGAGGAAATAGACTGGGGGACAGGAGGGGAGAGCCTGGGAAGGGGTGGGTAGCAATCAGAGCTGCGGGCCCGCCCAGCCTGCCGCCGGGATTCGGCGAGTTCGGCCCCGGGGCCGGGGCTAGAGCAGGCGCGCGGAGGTCGCGGGTCCAATGCTGTCCTGTGCGGGCCGGGCGGTGTGGCCGAACCTCTCGTCGCTGTGCAGTGCCCTGGGTCCCCGGGAGATGGCCTCTGTGCTCCCGTCCGCTGCGCCCGCTATTGTCTCCCGCGGGGTTGCCTGACTGCGGGCTGCGCACGCTCCCGGCCGAGAGGACTTTCTTTCCCTGGAGCTGGTCCCGGCGTCCCTTCCTGCTTCCCAGCTGCTCGGGAGCGCTGAGCCCGGAGAGGGGGCGGCGCTGCGGGTCCGCCAGCGCGGGGCCGGAGCTGAGGCCGCCGGGAGCTGCGGGGCGAGCCGCCGCCGTCGCGGCTGGTTCTGGGAGGAGAGCCGGCGGGGAGCACAGGTAGGACGCACACACGGTTGAGAGCAGCCGCCCAGGGGGATGGCCCGGCATGGAGGGAGCGGAGGTCAAGGGCTGTCCCTCTAACATGGCAACAGCCGAGGCACAACAATAGCAAGAGCCAAGGGTGCCCGCGCGTGCTGAGCCGCAGATGCCGTGGGGGCGACAGCTCGAGCTTGCAGCGCCGAGCAGGTTGTTGGATCACCGCCCTCCTCCCAACCCTGCTCCAGCAGTTTTGGGGCATCTCGAGCCCCGGGCTGCCCTTCCCCACCCCTTTCCCTCTTAAACACACTTCCTGGCTCCCAGCTGTTAGAAGATCTGAACCAACCAATGGTTTGTTTGTTTGTTTATTTAAGAGGAGAAATAAAAAGCAAAACCTGCCCTGGCGTGGGGGTAGTGGGGATGGTGCTTTCTCGTGCAGTGGGTAAAAAGTCATCATCTAGCCTGGGGAATATATACGTTTTTTAAAAATCCAGACGGGTGGTAGACTTGGTTTCTCCCTTATAAGGTTACTGCAGCAAAAGGAGAAAGCCTGGGAGAGGGACCCTTCAAGGCCCGAAGTCCCTGCCCTCCCGAGAGGCGCTGCTCTTCTGGCCTGTACTTGTCTCTCATTTTCAGCTCCCCGACAGCGGTGGCTTTGATGGTAGGGAGCCTCGCAGCAGCAGGAAGCGCAAGGGAGGCTGGCCGGCTGGGGTGGGTGGGGTGGGGTGTCCAGGGACTTAGCGGGGTCCTGGGTGGTGGGAAGAGGTTACAAATGTATGATATTCGTGAGTACCTACACACACCCCCTCCTTGGTTGAGGGCTGTGTTGTGTGCTGTGAATCTGCCATTGCTCTTGCTCTTTCAGTCCAACCTTCTCTCTCTGCATCTCCACCCTGTTTTGGGGTCTTTGTGGCTTCCCTGTCCTGTCCCTCCCCAACCAGCCTGGAATGGAATCTATTGTCTCTCTCTGCCCTGATGTTTTTTCTCTATTCCTTTGGGGAATTTTGTCCCCTAGTCTGGCTGGTCCCAGCATGGCACCAAATTCTTTAACACACAGCTACTCCTCCCAAAAGTGGGCCAACACTGCCCCTCCTGTCTCTAAACTACCTGACTGGGACATGGCCAAGCAGATGTAAGCAATTTGCACTGAATTCCAACCCTGTAGCGGTTGCTGAATGAAAACTTACTCTATTGCCATACTGGACCTTGGAAAGATATTGGAATAGAAGTGGTCCGGGGGTAGCAACTCTGATCCCCAAATACTCCCTCCCCAACTCCAGCTGTGGATCCCAGAGCAGAGCAGTTCTGAGGCTTCAGAATTGCAGCTCCTCTGGAGCCTGGCAGTCCCATGTGGGGTTGTGGCCATGGAAAAATTAAGTCGAGGCACATTTTATAGCTCCGCCTGGCAGCCAGTGTCTGCGAAGATGGTGGTTGCCGTTCCTTTGGTCTTTGGGTGAGCCCAAGGTTTCGTTTCCATGGCTCTGAATTTGCTGCTGACTGTGCATGGGTGTGTGTGCCTGCATCTGATCAAGCTCTCAGCCCTGGCCAGAGGGAGCGTGTCCATTTCCCTCTCCCTGGAAGCACGGATGAGGGAGGCCTCTCTGGCCTTTTCCTGTGGCACTGCTTTGGGGTTGCCCCATGGCCTGGACGTCCTGTGGTGTTTGCTGTGACCCAGTGGTGCTGTAGCAGGTCTCCCACACCCTGTGGGCCTTTGGTTCCCACTCTGTGGGTCCCTCATCCCACCTGGGTTTGGCGCTTTGCGGGTGTCCCATGTCTGTAGTCCTTCAGGCTGAACATCTCTACTCAGGCCAGCAGGGAGAAAAACAAGGGGTCTCTGTTCCCTTTGGGGGCTTGTAACTGGTCATATACTTCAGGCTCCTCCTGCTCCCAGGATGTGAACTTGGACACGATAATGTGGAGTAGCAGAGCAAACAGTGGGTAGGTTCAGTGTCAAAAGGCCTGGCTGGCTTTAAGTCCCGGCGTGACTTATGTGCTAACTGAGCATGGACAACTTGTGAACCTGTCTAGACCTTCGTTTGCATATCTATAAAGTAGGAAAAAATAGTGCTCTTGGCTCACGGGATTGTTTCATGGATGACATGTACTGCTTACCATGAACTGAATAAAATCACATATGCAAAGGCATGCATGAAAAAGCATGCACTGTAAAAACTACAAATGTCAGTTATTCTTCCTGAGTTTACCTGGGTGACAAGGGAAGGAGAGCTGGTAGGGCTATGGGGGAAGGGTTGGAGGAAAAAAAGACATGGAACAGAGAATGTTCTGGAACCTTTCCTTTCTGGCCAAGGAAAGAGCGATGTGAGAATACGGAGGTAACTGTTCCTTGGGTATTTCTCTTTGAATAGGATTGGCTAGATGGGAACTGGGAGGGAAGAAAAGGTTGCTCAGTGATATTTGCAGGGAATTGGGAAGACACACACTCTTCAAAGGCTGGCTGCTCTCTACAGAGAGGGTGGTGCTAAAGTGGCAAATAATGTAATAGCCAACACCCACGGGCGCCAGCTAGTAAACGACAGAGGGGTGGTTTGAAGCAGGCCATCTCACCCTCTGCTTATAACCTTGATGGCACTATCAGGTGGGCATTGGGACTTTGGGGAGCAGAAGGGGCAGCAGAGTTGCAGAATTCATTCACACTGGATTCCTTGGCTTGAATGCCTATGAGATGTCACCAGACTGGACATACTGGATAATAAACTTCTCAAGGACAGGGGCTCCGCCCCAGCCCAACACAGCATCTCCTTAGTTCCCAGTTGTTTGAGAGTTGAGGTAGGTACTTGTGTGTGCATTCCCTGGGCTCCTGCCTTCCTGGCCTGTCTCTGCCTTTTCAGTCTACCCTTATCTTCAGTTTAAGAAGACTGGGGATAATCAAATCAAGTAGTTTTGCCACCTTCTGGGCAAATTTGGGCCCTGGGGGCCCTGGGAGAATTGAGGCGAATCTTTTGTTTTGGTATTTCCATATCTGCTTTATTTTGTATCTGTTTTATAAAACAAGAGACTATTCTTGCATTTCCTACGACCACATAAAGTGTCACAACTGGAAAGGAAGGGCCTTGGAAATCATTTCTGTGAGAAGTCACGCAGTTGCTGGCACTGCGGAGACTTTGTTTGCCCCACAGATCACAAGATGAGCAATGGAAGGACATGTTCTTCAGCACTTTAGAATCCTGTGTGTGTCGACCCTGTCAGCGGTTTCATTGCTGGTAAATTCTGTTCTCTCAGAACATTGGTGATGGAATTCACTCCCCCCAGATCTCCTGGTTAAAGAGATTAAGGACAGAGAAGGCATCGTTTGTGCTTTGGACAGAGACCCTCAAGGTATGGAGAAGAGGAGAGAGATTTTCAATAGTCCTGAGGCAGAATAGAGAACCTATGGCTGAAGGAATCTTCCACAATTACTCCTTCCTCTTCCCGAGAACTTCCTATAGCAAGTCTTACCTGGCAGAGTCCCCATAGTATTTCAGAGAAGCCAAAGCTCATTTACCTCTTTAGAAACTGCTTTCCTTGCACCTTAACTCTATTACACCTGCTCCTGTTCCTTGAAAACATTGCTCAACTCCTTACTTTCTGGACCTTTCTTTCTCAACCCCAGCCAACCCTAGTCATTGCAAGACTAACCTCCTGAGCAGTGGTTTCTTCTCAGCAGTCCCTACTATGTTTTGTGCCTTCTAAGTGTCTGGCCCTGTGGGGTAGAGGTTAGAAATCTAGACGTTAGGTTTTGACTTTATCTCCTCTTTCTGCGTCCTCCGCTCAGTGGAGGTCAGGAATGTGAGCTGCTCTACGCAGGGCTAGCTGCTCATGCCCACAGGGAATAAGCTTCTGTGGAGGCATCCTCTCCAGCCAAGTCTTTTTCTCTTTCTAAGTCTGGTTGGTGCTTCTTGGCAGTAAACCAGAAATCATAAGGGTGAGGGGAAAGAAGGAAAGAATCAAGGAGTTTCCATTTTGAGGTGATAATACGGTTTACCTTGCTAGTTAGTCTTCTTATCTCAGGGCACAAACTAACCCGGAACTGAGATACGAGTAACCGTGGAGCCCTTCAACTACCGAGACCTCTGTTGAGAGCCCTGCTTTTCTGAACCCAGCATCTGTCCCATTTCTGACCTGGGCTAGGTGCACCGTTGGGACCAGGAAGGGAGAGGTTGCTTGCAAATTGGATATTAGAAGAACCTGAGAGAAGGCAACTGTATTTTCCCCCCAAAACATTATAACCAGGGATGTCAGATTTCCAACGTAGACTTCAGGAAGGCAGATTTTTTTTTTAATTACGGGAAAAGATAGATACAGTTCCCTGACAAGAGATTTTGAAAGACAGAGTGGTTCCAGGGGGCTGGCAAATTCTCTGAAGTGCAATTGTGACTCTGCTGTCACAGACGATTGCACCAAGGAAGGGGGAGAGGAGCTGCTGGAGCGAAGATTCGAGTACCGAGAAAGGCACGAGGATAGCTATTGGCATCGAGTGTCCGTCCGCCTGTAGCTTTTAAAACATTATCTTCATTTTCCTCTCTCCCCACCCTTGGAGGAAATTGGTGATGATAAAATGATCTTTTTCCTCCTTTACATTTGGGAGAGGTGAGGTTTATATTAGGTTTAGATTCGAACTAAAAAGTAAAAAACATGCCTAAGATCGTACAACGAATTGGAGAAAAGCAGAAGTTTGAATCTAGGCCAGGATTTCCCCTGTGCTGCACGGAAGGGACCTGGCAGAAAACGGTCAGTGAGGCCCAAGTTCTGAATGAGACAGGGCTTCCCCAAGAACCAGAGGAAGATATGATCTGAAAGTCACCTGTGGAAGAAGATATGATCACAAAGGGGTATCAATCTGTCAGGTAATGTTTAAAAAGAGCTCATTCATTCATTCAGCAAATGCATGTTTTTGTTTTTTAAGATTTTATTTATTCTTAGAGAGAGGGGAAGGGAGGGAGAAAGAGAGGGAGAGAAACATCCGTGTGTGGTTGCCTCTCGTGCACCCCCCACTGGGGACCTGGCCTGCAACCCAGGCATGTGCCTCAACCGGGAGTTGAACCTGCGACCCTTTGGTTCGCAAGCTAGCACTCAGTCCACTGAGCCACACCAGCCAGGGCAGAACTTATTGTTGAGTGGGGATGCAGACAAGTACATAGCTGTGGCAGGGGTGGGGGAGTGTGGGATGCCTTGACAATTCCTACGTAGGGAACTTGGGGTGATCAGACTCCTGAAAGAAATGAAATGGTAGCTGAGATCTGAACAATGAGTGGGAACTGGGGTGGGGGATGAAGTGAAAGGTGAAAGAGATGAACTGAAAGTCGTTTAATCTGGCCAGAGCCATTGAAAGAGTTTTCATTTTACCTTTCATTCCTTAATTTTTTCACTCACTGGTTGTGTGTCGAATGTACACGGTGTATCCAACACTCCGGAGTGCGCAGCAGTGAGGAAGACAGACAAAATCCCTATCTTCCCAATGTTGGTGATTGGGGGCACTTAGCTCACTAAGAGTGAATTAAACCAATCTTCTGTATTTTACTCACTAGGCTTTTCTCCTGGTAGATCAGGAAATTACTTGTAGCTATGCTCTGACTGAACTCGAGGTTGGTCTGAGAAGGACTCTGGGGATAACTATGGATAATAGAGAGAGGACTCATTAATGGTTGGGTAACTGTCCCTCCGACAGGAACGTCTGCAGCAGTGCCTCTGCTCTTTCATCCTCAGATTCATCTATGGAGAGAAGGGATAAATCCAGCGTAAGGTTAAAAGCATGGCTCTGGGGTCAGATTCCTTGGGTTCAAAATCTGGTTTCCCCACAGACTACTTGTTTGACCTTGGGCAAGTTACTTAATGTGCCTGTGCTTCCATTTCCTCATATGGAAGACGGGAGAAATAATAGCACCAGGGGGAGAAAGGCTGTTGTGTGAATGAACGAGGTTATTCGTGAACTGCCTAGAACAGCACCCCATAAATGGCAAGGGCCCTGTAGGTGGTGGTGGTTACAGTTACTTTATCACCCTTCAATAGCAGGTTTGTGGTGAACCCTAGGCATACAGACTGGAATTCAACGTGGTCCCTGACCCTGCGGTAACCACGCTGTGCTCCAGAACATCCAAGTGAGTGGATGAATTTCTCTGTGGCACAGGGTAACCCTGTAAACTCAGAACGAGTCACTTGCCACGTGGCTGCCCAAGTTGGGTGTAATCGTGGGTAGCATGTCATAGAAGTATGGAAGCTTACCAGAGTGCTTAATATTTTGGGGGCCTGTAGACTCTGAGAAGCTAATAAATGCTACTGGAAAGGTATCTACCTAGAAGAGTACATTGCAACTCGGCCTTTGTCATTGAGCCTCAGAACCTCCGCTCCCGCAACACGAGGACGTGGCTCTTCTCTGGGTTGGTCAGAGCGCCCTCAGAACTCAGTCTTTAACAGCTTGGTAGCTAGTGTCAAATACAGCATTGAGCAGCGTGGGGAAAACGAGATAAATAAGAGGTTATTTTTATGACAATGGGTTAATGTCTATGAAAGTGCTTTTGGAACTATAAAGTACCTACATGGATGAAAGATATTTTCATTCTGATGACTAGTGGAGATAATACAAAATGATACAAATGCAGTAGGACACACTAAAAATTTTAGAGCTGTTTGGAAGAGAGCAAAGTGGTAGTCAGAGGACAGGAGAGAAGGCTGCAGTGTAAGAGCAAGTGTTCCGCAGAGGGCAGGTGAGGCTCCAGAAGGCGCTCCCAGGAGTAAAAGTCTGTGGGAAAACTTGGGGCCCTGGAAAATAGTTAAGAACCATCAGTGTTTGGGGGATCTGCAGGGGACTGGGCTGGGGCTCAGTGTAGGGTGTCTTTTTTTTTTTTGAAGTGATTTTAGAGACAGACAGAGAGGGGGAGAGAGAGAGAAACATCGATTTGTTGTTCCACTTATTTATGCATTCACTGGTTGACTCTTGCATGTGCTGTGACCGGGTATCAACCTGCAGTCTTGGCAGATCTGAACGATGCTCTAACCAACCGAGCCGCTCGGACAGGGCATTGTGGGAGTCGTGAGTATCTGACAAGGAAGGGAGAGGCAGACTTGCTTTCATCAGAAGAGTGACGTTGACCAGAGCTACGCTGCAGGGGGGTTATTCCGGCAGTGCAGTGCAGGGGGGACAGACTAGGAGGCTGTTTAAATCATTCTGGTCACAGAAAGGAATAATAACTTTCCGGTGCCTAAGAGTTCACTTAATGAAAGTAATCAGTAGCTTGGAAAGGAATGGACCAATCTGAGAGAGAATTGAAACAGGAAGGCCAGGGGAGTCCCTGGCCTGGAAGATTCAGAGAATGGGTGTCTCAGTCTGGGAAGAGCATTGGAGTGAGGGTCCAAGACCTGCTTCTAGTCCCACTGTGGCCACTGACTAGCCATGTGACTCAGTCATTTCCCTCCTTTGGTCATTGGTTCTCTTGTCTGCAAAACTGGATTGGGTTTTTTTTTTCTTGTTTATTTGCTTGTTTTTTGAGCAGCTGGCAAGGGTGAAGAAGTGTTTTGGAGTGTGGGGGGAGAATGCGGGGATGCATCAGGATAATCTTTGGTATCAGCTTGAACGCTTAGTGACATGTGATGTGTCTGGGTCTGTGGCAGGATGGGAAAAATACTGAATTTTGACCTTAAACAAGTTTCAGTTTAACTCCTGATCTTGTCATTTACTAGTTGTGTGACCTTGAGCAATTCACAAGCCCTTTCCTGTTTTCTGGTTTCCTCATTCATAAAGTAAGGGTAATAATATCCACACTTAAGATTGTTGGGAGGATTAAACAAGACAATATCTGGCACAACATACCCGAGGCAAACAATAGGTCCGTTTCCTTCCTTCTATTTCTGTGATTCTCACATTCACTTAGCCGTCCTCTCTGCTCACTCCTCTCCCTCCCATCAAAACACTCCAGTCACAACCGTGGACAAAGCCCTGGAGGCACCGATTTGACAGACTTTGTAATGGTGATTATGTTACTTGTAATGGTATTTCAGCAAGGTGCCTGTGGATTGTCAGCTCCCACAGGCCTACACATGCAGTCACACCCTGGCTACGGGTCCAGCTGCCAAGCATATCGCCTACTGCCTGCTGAGAATGGCCTCCCACCGTCGCCATCCCAGTAGGCCCTGAGAGAGGGTCATAATGAGTGACGGCCCCGTGAGGTTGGGGCTGGTGGCCTGTGAGTGTGCAACACTGTGCCGGGTGGGCAGTGGTTCACCCCTCTGCTGAGTGTCCACTTTGCCTGGGGTAGACTTGGGCTCTCTCTTAGGGAGACTTCTGTCTCCCTTGGGACCTTCCTGCCCAGAGTGGGGCACAGAAGATGCGAGAAAGGCATCAGGGCTCGTGTGGAGCAACAATAAGACGAGCTGACATGGTTCATTGCTCTACTTCTCCACCCCCGAGTCGCCTCCTACTTAGAAAATACATCGCCCTGACCCCTTCACGCACAGAGATGCGAAAATGGGTTTTATGCCATATAGAGCAGGTGAGTTGTTCTTGGCCCCAGACACTAGGCCAGCATTTTAATCAGTCACGTTGCACACACAGCATCATGGTGTTAAGGAGACACTGATAAAAGAAGTAAGGAGAGTTCTAAAGGGTTGGCTAGGAAGGCTTCTGAGGATCTCGAGTTGGGGTGGAAATTGGAGAGAGAAAGCAGGAGGGAGAGAAGGGCCCTCCCAGGCCCTCCAGCCACACCCATGGCTTTCTCCAGGCCCTGAGTCAGGTGGCCTGGGAAATAGGACATGGGGTGTGTACCTGCCTGTACGGGCAGACAAGCCAGGCTGAAGGCACTGGGCCTACCATTGGGGCAGGTCTGGGGGTGACCAAGCTGATGTGGGGAGTCATGGCTGGAGCCCCCTGTGGTCTGGCACCATCAAGACCACTGCCTACAGTCTGGGGACTCTGGACACGGAGAGGCCATCTCAGAGGGGACCTCATTTCTCAGTTCCCTGTTAGGGCCCTGCTTCCCCAGTGGGGTTTCTCCTTTGACCTTGGTATGTAGAATCCCTGGTCTCCCTCCCCCACCCCGGGTTCAGTGTCCTTGGCTGCCCTGAGCAGGATATCCTTCCAGCAGGCTACCCGGAAGAGTGGAGTGGAAGTGCGTGGCTACTGGGGAAGGCCTGGTGGCTGCCTGAGTCAGGCTGGGTTAACAATAGCCAAGGTCAAGGATTGGATGGGGACAGTGACTGAAAAGGACAAGCTGCCTGGTGGGCAGCACAGCACTGGAGGACTTGTGTTCTAGAGAGGGGCAGCAGATTCCTGGGGCTTAGTAGCTGAGACCAGGGGAGGCCGTGGAGAGGCCCAGCCTATACCAGGGATCTGCCTGCCTACATTGGTGGGTCATTCTTGCCAGCACCAGCAGACATTTCCCTTCCGCTGCCAGAGTAGCTGGGCTAGGTGCTCTTCCCCTCAGACTCTGCTTTACAAATGCAAGTGTCCCTGGGGGGACTATTGCCCAGGCCTCTAACACCCTGTGTAAATTAGTATCAGATATTTGGTTGTCTTCTGTTTGTGTGTGTTTTCTTTTCTGGGCTGAAACATGGGGGCTGCTTGAGAACTAGCACCCCTTTCTTTTCCCACCCTGCTCTGTGGGTACCCCAGGGCTTCTCCACTCAGCCCTGGCTTAGGAAATAACCACCCCTGAGGCCTGCCAGAAGCGGGTGGCCTTGAGCAAGGGCTGCCTGGGCTGTTCTGTCTGGGGTCTCCCTCCCTGGCATCCTCACTCCCTGGTGCTCCCTGGGCCTGCCCCCAGTGTGTTGGAATGTGGACCGGGAAGGACCTACTTGGGAAGGCCCAGAGCAGTCCCCTGGAGCTGAAGGTCCTGTTTCCTTTCTCTTCTGGGTTCTCCCTTCCATCTACTTTTCTCAGACTTGTTTGCCAGTGATGCTAAGATGGAGACCCCATGGTGTCTAGGCCAGCTTCCTGTCCTCGGGGAGCCAATGAGGGAGTGAGTGAGCCAGAGAGTGTGTGGGTGTGTGTGGGGAGGTGTGGGTGTGTGTGCCGTTTGTGCAGTTACCATGGCTTTGGATCCCTACCAGGGATTTTCTTGATTTGGAGAGATAGCGCTAACTGAAGATATTCCCTGTTTCAGACCACACGTCTAGATGGCTGGTTTAGGAACTGTGGTGACAGAGGGACAGTGGGTAGGGCTCTGGACAGTGGTGCAGAGCCTCCTTGCCCAGAGGGAGGGCAGGAGCTTGCCCTGGGCATGGCGTGGGAGCAGGTCTTCGGCTCCTTGGAGGTTCACACGGATGGCTGACTTACCTTTTTTGCTCAACTTCCTTTCACGCTCCTCTGAGCCAAGCAGGTGGCTGCCAACTGCCAGTAGCCCACCGCCCACACAGTGTGTCCCTGCCCACTGGCCCCCAACCTGGGCTGATAGGCCGTCGCCCCTCTCTTCCTACAGAAGGAGCCATCACATTTCACATCGGCTGCTGGCCCCGCCTTCTCACTCTGCGTGTAGGATTGTTCTGCCGACTAATTTCGTGTATTCTTCTTATCCCAACGCTTTGGCACATCGGTGCCAAGTGAGCGCTTGTAGGGGGGGCACAAGGCTGGGGCCAAGATTGTTTCTGAGTGTCAGCTGTCTGGACCCTTTTCTGGTGTGATACCCAGGGGAAGTTGGTGGCCCTTAGGGGTCCTCACTGTCCTCATCTCTGAAAGATGAGAGGACTCTGTCATGGAGAAGGAGAAAACCTTTTAGAGGTATCAGAAAGGTGCTACCAGAAAACCACCAGGGAATTGTTACAATTAAATGAACTGGAGCCACCCCCTAAAAACCAGAGCGTTGATCCCCAACGATGCCGTTCTCTCAAGGACGGTCTCACAGGCATTATTCGGTGCTCTCTGGTTAGTCCAGTGTCTTTGCAGCCACTCCGAAATGCATCCTGTCTCCTTGCTATGGGGTAGGGCCATGTTTGAAGTGCCTCCTTGCTCCTTGCAGACACTGAGAGGTTAGCCAGACCCTGAACATGAGGACATGGGGTGTGAAGACTGAACCTGAGCGTGAGGTGGATTCGTGCTGCTTCTCATCTCTTCTCCCCAGGCAGAGCATGTTCTGTCCTGGCTTTGGTGCCTCAGCTGGATAGAAGCAGCTGTGACCTACTTTCTGGATTCTGCTCAATGGGCTAGTCTCCTCCAGGGAGTTTTTCCAGCCCCAGGAAGGAATCCTGGAGAACTGGATTCCACAGGGCATGAGCTGGGTAAGCTGGTCTGCAGGTTCAGCTGGAGGTGACAGAGGCGTCAGTCTGGGCCTTGCCAGGAGCTCTTGTTTTGCAGGAAGCAAATGGCCCTGTGAAGCAAAGCTGAGGAGCTGAGGAAGGGAGAGCAGATGGGCAGGCAAAGACTAGAAGGGGCTGCTATGTCCCCATCCTCACACGCCCGTGTTCTTACATCCTCCTCCCTGAGGGGCTTATGCAATGCTTCCTGGGGCTGCAGTACCTTCAGAGACATAGGGTTTCCTAGATCCTAGATATTGCTGTTTGGAAATCTTGGGGTTCTTTTTCTTTTCTTTTCAAAAATCCTTAAAAATTGATTTTAGAGAGAGAGAGGAAAGGAGAGAGAGAAACACCGATTTCTTGTTCCACCTATTTATGCATCCATTGGTTGAGTCTTGCAGGGGATTGAACCCGCAACCTTGGCATATGGAGAAGATGCTCTAACCATCTAAGCGACCCAGCCAGGGTGGGGTTCTTTTCCTGGTGGGGGTTGTGCTGGTGGGGAAGTTGTCTGTGAAGAAGTTTCCTCAGAAGTCCTCTCCAGGTTTAGCTGGAGGTAACAGAGGGGACAGAGTCCCCTTCAACCCACATCAGCTGGGGGCCAAGATCGGTAAGGGAAATTCATCCTGGGAGTTCCTCTTCGCCCTCACGTTCCTGTCCCACTGCCTTTCTCTGGAGGGCTGAGGAAGCTAGGAGTAACTCTTTTTCTTTTTTAACATAATTTTTTAATTTTACTTTTTTATTGAGGTAGCATTGGTTAACAGCATAAATCTCAGGTGTACAACACTATAATTGATATCTGTGTGCTCTGTTTTGTGCCCACCGTCAAAGACTAGTCTCCTCCTTTTGCCATGTGCTTGCTCGCCACTCCGCCCGCCCCCACCCCCCTTCTCTGCGGTAACCACCATTGTGTTGTCTGTATCTACTAGTTTTTTACTTGTTTGTTTTAGTTTATTTGTTACATTGTTTGTTTTGTATTCCACATATGAATGAAATCATGTATTGTCCTTTTCTCTCTGATCTATTTCAATGAGCATAATACCCTCTAGACCGGTCACTGTTGTCACCAATGGCAATATTTGATATTTCCTTCCTCTTTCCCTCCCTTCCTTCCTTACTCCTTCTGCCCTTCCAAGTTTATAGGAGTGTATTTGAGCCAAATTTTTCAGGACATGTCTGGAAACAAGATCTCAACACGTTGAGAAAATGCTCTGGAGAGTGTTAGTTATGCGGTTCTTTTTATGCATTTATTATTTTTAAAATTATTTGATTGTTGTTCAATTCCAGTTGTCTGCATTCTCCCCACCACTTCCCCCCACCCCAGCCAAACCCACCTCCCTCCCTTGCTTCCACCCTCCCCCTTGGTTTTGTCCACATTTATTTTTTTTTAACTTTAAAAAAAATTTTGTTTTAGAGAGAGAGAGAAACACCGATTTCGTGTATTCACTCAATTCTTGCACTCGCCCTGACTGGGGACTGAACTGGTAACCTTTGGTGCACTGGGATGACTCTCCAACAAACTGAGCCACCACCGGTCAGGGCTCTTCTTGTGCATTTAGAATCAGAGAATACGTAAGGAGGGTTACGTGAAATCTGTCGGTGATAGATTAAGGAGGTAGAAGAAAGCAAAACGAGGAATCTCGAAGATGGGATAAAGAACAAAATGGAGATACATCGGTGGGCACAGTTAATGTTTACAGCATGTAGAGGTGGTATGCAGGGAACGAGATAACGAGGAATCTTGTGGTCTTGACTCTGGCTCCAGTAGTTGTGCCTTCGAGGGGTTATTTTGCAAGGGCCACCTCCTCTGGTGACACAATCCCTAGTGGAGGCTTTAACGTGATTGTGTGTTGGGAGTTGATTGATCCTAGCAAGGTCTGCCATGTGACCAGCTTGTGTTGGGATATAGGGCAGAATAAAGAGTGCGTTTCATTTTCCAAATATTCGAACAGTTGGATGGGCTGAGGGCCTGTGTTCTTTGCAGACTTGTTGCCATTCTGCTGGGTTGGCAAAAAAAGTCCATTTAGTTTTTCCATAAAAGAAAAGACAAATTTTTCGTTTTCACCAATAACTTTATTGATTTGGATATTTTGAGTATGTCAGCTATCTCTTGCTATTTGCCTCTAGTGGGTAGAGGCCAGGGGTTTTGCTGGACATCTTCCAATGCATAAGACAGCCCCACAGCAAAAAATTATTTGGCCAAAATGTCAATAGTATCAAGAAACTTCACAAACCACTTTTGACACGTTCAATCAGTCACAGAACCTTCTTTATACACAGCACAAATCTTTTTTTGCATTTCAGTTGCATTTTTACCTTTCTTGAAATAATAAAGCATATTATGCCAAAAATGTATATTTTCTTCCTTCTTTGATATTAAAATAGCTGCACAAAAATTCACCAATTTTGGTAAGTTTTTTTTAAAATGCACACTGATATGACAGCTGTCACAATACAATCTAACAAAATTGTTTCAAATGAAGTTAAAGAGGACTAAGCGCTACTAGAGCCATCTTACTGGGGGAAAAAAAAACCCAATGAACTTTTTGACCAACCCAACGATTAGAACTGCTCATGGGGCAGTGGTTCATCAGCAGAAGCCAGCATGTGGAGCCCAGTGCAGTTTTGGAGCTGGAAATCCAAGATCAGTGTGTTGGTAGGGTTGGCTTCTCCTGAGGCCTTTCTGGCATGTAGTTGGCCACCTTCCCTTTGTGTCCTCACGCGGTCTGTCCTCTGTGTCCATCTTTTCTTACAGCTAAATAATATTCCATTGTATATATGTACCACATCTTTTTTAAAATTGATTTTAGAGAAAGAGAGATGGAGAGAGACACAGATTTGTTGTTCATTTATTTATGCATTTATTCGTTGATTCTTGTATATGCCCTGACCGATGCACCACAACCTGGGTGCATTGAGATGATGCTCTAACCAACTGAGGTGGTGGGCTGGGGTCTAGCATGTCTTCTTTATTCATTCATCCATCGTTGGACACTTACATTGTTTATGTATCTTAACTATTGTAAATAACACTGCATCAACATAGGGGGTGCATATATCTTTGTGAATTACTGTTTTGGATTTCTTCAGATATATACTCAGAAGAGGAATTGCTGTACCATACGGTAGCTCTATTCTTAATTTTTTGAGGAACTTCCCTACTGTTTCCCCTACTGGCTGCACCAGTTTACATTTCCACCCAGTGGATCTGAACTAGAAAGGCTGGTTCTTGAGGCTGCAGTGGCTGAGGCCAGGCGGTGGGGAGAAAGCAGGAAGTGTGGACCAGACAGAGTTGTGGCTGCTCTGGCTCATGGGATGATTCCTGGGTTGGAGATCCACACACTGCCAAGACCTTTCTTTCCTCTTTGGAAAAGGTTCCATTCAGCTGGCTGCCAGCTCCTGATCCCCGGTCCTCCCATCTAAATCGTCAGCTCTGGGAAGGAAAGTTTTGAGAGGAGCCACGAGCTGCCTCACCTCTTCCACCCCCGACTTGATACTCAGATCCCAAATCTGCAGGGTATGTGGGGATAGCTCTGACCTCGTGGATTCTGTGTGTGTGTGTGTGTGTGTGAACAGAACCAATTGCAAATGGTTTCTGAGCCGGGATCAGGGACGCCAGGGCCCTAAATACAAACCCAGCTCAATCTAACCATGTCACACAGCCTCCTAGCACCTGTCCCTCTGCTCTCCTAGGACCCAGAGAACACTCTACTAACTCTTGTATCCACTTTGGCTTCAAATTAGTGGCAAGTCCAGGGTAGGCCTAGGGAAGATAGAGATGGAAAGTAAGTTTCAGTAGGAAAGACTGAACCATGTGGGGTTACTTTAATTTGGCCAAGAGGACTCTAGAAAGGGGCTGTATGAGTGGGAAGAAAACAGGCAGTTATTTTCTGTCTCCCCACATCTGGAACTGAGAACCACACCGAGGTGATACAGGTTAGCTAAGGGGAAGACTGCCAGTGCATGTGATTCAGTGATGGGCCTGACGTCAAAGAAGCTGTGTAAAACCTGTAGGTTTTCAATATGCAAGCAGGGATCAGATGCATATCTGTTTGAGGCAAGGAGTTGGCCTGCCTGACCTTCTTGATGTACCTTCCTGCTGGAGGAATTGGATTCCTAGCACAGCAATGCTGAGCTTCCGTGTTTGAGCTGGGGCTCTGGGAGGGAGAGGTGGAGCAGGGCTGCAGGTTTGTGGACTGAGGTGTGGGGGGTGGGTCCGTGGCTGTAAAGCCAGTGGAATTTCGGGTATGGGTAAGTGCAGCTCTTGGGGGTTGGTTAGGGTCGGGATCCTCTCTGAAGAGAAAACTCTGGAAGCCAAAGGGATCAAGTCCTTAAGGCCTCCAACCCCTTGACCCATTCTGTCCTTGAGAGGAGGTGCTCCCTAGGGAAGTCCTAAAACTGAGTCCGCTTTCCTTAGTAAAAACTACTAAAAACTGAGATGCCCGAGGCTGGGGGCTCGAAACCCTGTCTGTCGGCTGTGCAGGGAAGGAGGCCCAGGTTGTGTGCAGGTTGTGTTTTTCATCACCTTGTTGACAGCTTTCCACTTTCCTCACCTAGTGAAGATGGGCCAGACATCTTCCCTGCTTTGTGCCCTGGGAGAGGGATTGATGTATTTATGGATATGTCTGTCGTCTTTGCTACGTTGTAAGCTCTGTGGGATTATGACACAGTCACCTGAATACTTACAGGTCTAGCGCGGCTCTGGACATGTAACCAACACTCAGCACCCATTGGGATCCAGTTCTGTGGCTCAGGAAGTGAGGAGATGACCTAGACCCATTAGGCCATCCCAAGCAGAGCAGCTCTGATATGGTGTCCTCCAGCACGACAGCAGGAAGCCCCGTCCACCACAGCTGCTATCAGTGCTGGCCGCTGGCCCGTACCCCTCTGGCAGTTCACTGGAGGAAGCGCCTTCTCTTTACCCTCTACCCTCTGACTCTGAACCGTGGTGTGCCTGGGCCCTGACCCCACTTCCTGCCCCCCTCGCCAGCCTTCAGCCATCTGTTGGCAGCTTGTGTGGAACTGAGTTTGGTGCCTGGCGCCGCATAGAACCTTGCACTGACCTGCTGGCCCGGTGCATGTGCACTTCCTCCACCAGCTGACCAGAGCTTTTGGGGCCCTTTTCCCAGTTCCCACTTGTCTTCCTGGAAGTCCTGAAACCCTAGTTTGTGGGTCATACCTGGCCGCACATTCTCTTGAGGGGCTTAGAAACATTCAGAGTCCAGGGGCTCACTCTACTGAATCAGACCCTCCAGGACAGGGACTAGGAATTGGTATGTTTGAAAAACTTCCCAAGTGACAAATGCACACTCTATATTCAATAATGATATTGTGTCAAAGTTCAGTTTTGTGGGTGGCATTGTGTTTATATAGGAGACTGTCCTAGTTCTTAAGTGGTTCAGGCTGAAGTATTTAGGGGTGAAATGCTTGTGTCTTTCAGATGGGTAAGCAGAGACAGAACACACATGTGGGGTGATGAATGTTAACAAGTGGGGCATGCAGGTGCTGAGAGGAAACTGGCTAAAATGACCTTTTAGACGATTTTCATCTGCTCTCTGTGTTACTAGAAGGGAACACAGCCAGGGCCACCAAGGTGCACAACTCCGGGGGGCGCCATTCATGTGGTTTTCTTTGTTGTGGTCAAGGGTGTCATTCATTTAGAACACAGTGTGTGGGTGCTCCCTGGGGTTGTGTGGCACAGCAGGACTGGCCCCAGCCTTCTCTCTGTGCATGGGCTGCAGAATCCACCCCACCTCTCTCCTGGACCTACATAGATGTTTGCTTTTTTACAGAATTTCTAGTAGCATTTGAGGACTAAGGAAACAGAGCAGTTTCTAAGTTATCAGCGCAGCAGAATCTGGCAGAGAATGAACTGAATTAGGGAAGAGGGAGGCAGGAAACGTGATGGGACTGATTCCTAAGATACTTTGTGCATTGCCCCTCCTCCTTCGGAGCACGCATCTCACCATAGCTCCAGGTTGTTGGGACTGGTTGCTCCTGCCGTCCCTCTTTCCCTGTCTGGATTTCCCCTGCACCTGGCTGCCACTCTGTTCCGAACCTGCTCTTCACTTTAGGGGTGGCTCTCCTGGTGCTGAGGGTTGCTGCCTGTCCTGCCTCCTCATCATGGATCACTCAGCATCAGGGTGAGCCAAAGCCTGAGCCTTTTGTGAGGAGAAGCTCTCAGTGTGGCACAGGTGTGAGCTGTCAGCAGGCTGGGCCTTCCCTGCACAGCTGACAGACGATCTGGTGGTGTCCTGGCCAGGAGGCCGGGGACAGGTGGTGGTTAGAGAGGGGTAGCTCAGCTTCCCTCATCTGCATTCCAGTCTGGGAAGAACTTCAGGAGCTGGGCCTGCTGGGTCTTCCTCAGACCTTTCTTCTCTTTCCCCCAGGGCTAAGGAGCCTTAGCCTGGGTTGGAGTCCTCTGAGAACTTTGCTTGAAGGGATTCAATAGGTCAGAACCGAGACTCCCAGAACTAGAAGGCACTTCATGTGGTGGTGTTGTCCATCCACTCACCTGCCTTTGGATGCCACGCCTGGCTTACTTAGTTGAAACCCAGTCCTGTGTTTGAAGGACACCAAAGAAGGAAGCCAACTGCATTCTGACCACCTATCTCCATGTCTAAAAATTCTTACGACCAGAATATTCTGCCCTTATATCCTGGTTCACGTATATTTTTCTCAGTGGAAATGAAGTGAATTTGGAACTTGAGTTTAGTGGGGGTGACAGATCCATACACCTTTAATTTTGAATAAACTATTTTAAGACTGTGTTTGAGATAAGTACAGGTTGCTATTGGGAGCATAAATTAGGGGCCCTTCCTTCAATCTGCGGGTTCAGAGGAGGCTTTCTGAAGAACATGGTATCTGAGCACAGTCTGAGAAGAGTACGTTGGAGTCAGGCAACAAGTATTGGGAAGAACATGCCCAGGAGTAGAAGCAAAATCCTGGAGGTATCAAATACTTGGTAATGAATGGTTGCAGATTGGAGGGGAGATAGTGGCCGGGACAAAGACCTTGTACAGGAACCAAATAGAGAGCCTTATAAAAGGGGTTTAACCTGGGAGTGAGTGGATCGGATTTACATTCTAGAAAGAGCCCTCTGGCTGCTGTGTGGAGAAAGCCTCTTAGAGGGAAAGATTAGTAGGGGAAGAACTCTAAGAGGCTATTGTAATAGCCCAGGTGAGAGAAGATAAGGGTTTAATTAGGACAGCAGCAGTGGGGATAGAAGTTAGGACTAGATTTGGGAAGTATTATCAATTAAGAGGAAAGGTTGGTAGACCTTGGCATTGGACAGGGGATGAAAGGAAGAACTCCAGAAAGACTGCAGGTTTCTAGGGTGGGTGATGGGTGGTGCTATCCCACAGTGGGGAACCAGAGGGAGGAGAAGGTGTGGGGAGGAAAGAAGGTGATCATTCAGTTTGGGGCATTTGGGGTTTGAGGAATGGGTGGGCATATAAACCTGAGGGGAGCTACACATTTGGAATCATCAACACGTGAGTGGTGTGAACAGGAGATAGAACAGACGAAGCTGCCCAAGCAGAGGGTGTTGTGTGAACAGTGGGCTGAGAATGGAACCCTGAGCCAACCCCACTGTTTCAGGGGGGCACAGAGGAAGAGGAGGACAAAGAAGGATATGGAGAACAAAAAAAACGGTGTCATGGGAGCCAGGGGCAGAGTGTTTAAGGAGGAAGGGGATGGTCTTCGAGCCCAATGCAGCAGCCATATGCAGGCAGATGGACATGCCTTCGGAACGACATGGCCTGGGTCTGGTTGCTGGGGCAGCTTTAGAGGAGTATTGGGGGCAGAAGCCAGATGACAGTGAGTTGAAGAGTAAATGAAAAGGGAGAATTGAGAAACTGGCTGGGAAGGGAAGGAAGAACAGAGAGGATATTCGCTGGAGGACAACATGTCAAGGGGCCCTGGCCAGTGTGGCTAAGTTGCTTGGAGCATCATCCCATAACTGAAAGGTTGTGGGTTCGATTCTGGGCCAGGGCACATACCTAGGTTGTAGGTTTCAGTTCTGGCCTATGGGGGGTGGGGGCACTGCAGGAGGCAACTTATCGATGTTTCTTTCCCTCTTTCTCTTCCTTCTCCTCACTCTAAAATCAATAAGCATGTTCTCAGATGAGGATAAAAAAAAAAAAGCCAAGGGAAGGTGCTTGGGGAGTAGTGGGGATTTTCCCCCTTTCTTTTTAAAGTTAGGAGAAGCTTGAACATGTTTATGTGCTGAAGAGACAGACTGAGTTCAGGAGAAGAGGTGGAGATATAGGAGAGGGAGGGGAATTCGTGGAGCTCCATGCTGATGGAGATCCTGTGGAGGGGTGACAGGAACATAGGGGGAGAAACGCAGGCTGAACGCTTATATGGGTGGCTCAGCAGAGGAGAGAGGCAGGACGCCGGGAGAGATTCTTTCCAATGACTTCAGGTTTCCTCTTCACAGAGGTGCCTTGCTGAGGAACCTCTTACTATTCTGCTTGCCCCAGCTCAGGGCTCAGAATCCACAGTGGGGATCAAAAGGCTTAAACTCAGTCCAACTCTGTGCAGTTACCTAGTGGCTCTCATCTGAAGCACTGGGACCTCCTTTTCCTGGGACCAGCTTTCCAGCTCTGAGCAGCTAAATTCCGGGTATCTTCATCTAGCCATTGGGTTCCTTTGAATTTCAAATAGAAAGACTGCCTCTTACTCTCTGTAGATAAAAAATAATTTATAAGAAGCTTTTTGAAGGGTGGAGAGACTCAAACAGGCAGAGAAATCGGCAGAGTGCTCTGTGTGCCTGAGGCTGGGCTTGGGCTAATTTGTCTTTGGGAAACTGCTTCTTAAAATTCTCTGAGCCAGCCCGGGCCCTTCAGGGGCCTGTGCCTGTGCCTGACAGATGCGTGGGGTCCTGGGGTGGTGTGAGGGACCTCAGGTTAAGGGATACTTGTCCTAATTCATTTTCATTTCTCTCTCTATCTTCTTTTGTTGGTTTGCTAATTCCTTTTGGATCTGATGGAACCTGCCACCCAAGAATCTGTCTGAACCTTTTTCCTGTTGATGTTTTCAGCTTTCTAATCTGGAGGAAGAACATGCTTTGTGTATTTATTATCTGGTGGATAAGCAGTACAATAGAATGTACAATTTTTGATAATTTTATGAAATCATGAACTTCTTTGCTGCTGGTGCTAAGGGTCAGAGGTGACTACTTCACACTTAGCCCCCACAAGCTCATCTGAAACACATGTAAGCAGGTTCTTGAATAACATCGTTTTGTTATAACGTTGATGAAAAAATAAAATTGATCCCCACCCAGGGCCACTGTCGGTGTGGAGTCTGCATGTTCTCCCCACGTCTCCGTGGGTTTTCTCGGGTGCTCCGGTTTCTTCCCACATCCCAGAGGTGTGACCCTTAGATGGACTGGAGCGTCTGAATTGTCCCACTCTGAGGGTGGGTGTGAGTGGCCCTGCAATGGAAGGGCATCCTGTCCAGGGTGGGGTCCCCCCTTGCTCCCTGAGCTTCTGGGAGAGGCTCCAGTCACCCATGACCCTGAACTGGAATACATGAGCTGGAAAATAATTATCTCACTTGTTTTTATTCATCTTTCTTAGATGTATGGTTAGCACACATTTCTTTCAATGTTTAATATTAGAAATGATTTGGGTCTTTATTTTGAAGTTTGGTGATGTTTCTATGACCAGAAATAGGCCCTGGGAACTTAACTCTTGTTTATACTATTGGCCTGTGGTGAAATTGGTTCTATTCTATGTCTCGTTTACAATCGCAGTTTCAAGAACCTGTCAGTAACATTGAGAAGCTACTGTGCACACGTAGGCCTGTTGGTTCTCAACTTCAGCTACAGACTAGAATCTCCGGGGGGGTGGGGGCGGGTTAAAGACACCCCTGCCCTACCGCAGACCGAGGAAATCACAATCTCTCGGGAGAGCGTGGGCATCAGGACTAGACTTTTAAAAAGTTGCGCATTTCTAACGTGCAGCCAGGGTTGAGAACCGGTGGGCCAGGCTACCGTTGTTATTACAAGCATTTGCTCCATGTCTTCTTCATGCCACGGCTTCTAAAAGAAAGGGTGCCAACACGAGTGAATGAAGGGGGCTGCCTGCAGCTAGATGCAGCTGGCCCGGGGCCCTGCCTTTCTGCCTGGTTTCCTGAGGGCCTAGGGGAAATCAATATTTTGGCAGAACTGTAATCTGTTGGGCACCTGGCCTCACCCTTGGGAAAGCTTGTTTCATTGCTCGTGTCGGTGAATTTAGGGAGGATCCTTGTGCAGCCTGTGCCGTATTGTGCTGCAATGCACCTTCCATTTATAGCTTTACTGAGGTATGATTGACATACAGTCAACTGTACATCCTTAAAGTACACAGTTTGAGAAGCCCTGACATGTGTGAAACCTTTACCACAGTCTAGATAATGAACATATTCTCATGCTCCAAAGTTCACCTCTCTTTCCACCCCTCCCAGATAACCACTGGTCTGCTTTCTGTCCCTGCAGATTCGTTTTCACTTCCCAGAATTTCATATAAATGGAATCCTACCTACTCATGCTCTTTTGTCCGGCTTGTTTTACTTAGTGTATTTGGATCTTTATCTATGATGCTGTATGAGTAAGTCATTCCTTTTTGTTGCTGATTACTAGTCAATTGTGTGGACATATCACATTTTTTAATCCACATACCTGTTGGTGGGCATTTGGGTTATTTCTGGTTCTAAGATATTACATATAAGTCTGCTGTGAATGTTCATGTATAAAACTTTGTGTGGATGCGTGCTTTCATTTTCTTGGGCGGGACTGCTGAGTCATGTAGTAGGTGACTGTTAACCTTTTCAAGAAGCTGCCTCTGCTTTAAAGAGGTTGTACCATTTCACATTCTCCATCAGCAGCATCTGAGAGCTGCCTCTCTAAACTGACTGACGAGCCCTTGTTTCTATCTTCTCCTCTTGGCTGATGCATCCTTCTTTCCTCTGGGTACATGTGAGAGAGATGAGGATGGGCGATAGAGACCGGAGGTGGAAACATGTACAGATGAATGGGAGGGTGGATGGCTGTAATAGATAAAGTTGTCTTGGTATCTCTTTTTTCCCCTCATCTTTCTGCTTCTTTTTTTTTTTTTTTAAGATTTTATTTATTTACTAGGAAGAGGGGAAGGGAGAGGAACATTGATGGGTTGCCTCTTGTATGTGCCCCAGCTGGGGACTGAACCCGAGACCCAGGCATGTGCCCTGACCGGGACTCAAACCCTGGCCCTTCGTTTTGCGGAATGACGCACAACCCACTGAGCCACACCGGTCAGGGTGCTGTTTGTTTCCATCTGTTGTAGGCAATCAAGAAACAGGCACTGGCCCAGGTGATGTCACTTAAGTCAGATTATTAATACATCTCTTTTTATGACTGAATCATTGATATTTTTACCCCTCACCTGCAGGTGCCCGTCAGACACCATGCCACAACCCTGCAGACCGGACATTGGCAGGAAGTAGACTTCCTTGTCTCCTCCGTCCCCACCCTCACCATGTCGTCAGCTCAGGGCAGTGGGGAACACTGGAAGTCCCTGGAGTCGGTGGGCATCAGCCGCAAAGAGCTGGCCATGGCTGAAGCCCTGCAGATGGAGTACGATGCTCTGTCCCGGCTCCGGCACGACAAGGAGGAAAACAGAACCAAGCAGAACCCAGACCCCTGTCTCATCAGCTGGGATGAGCCCGTCCTGGACTTCTACAGCAAGCCAGCAGGAAGGCAGAAGGACCTCAAGCTCTTACGCGGTCTCTCTGGCTCTGATCCTACCCTCAATTACAATGCACTCTCCCCACAGGAAGGGCTGCCCAACCATTCTACCTCCCAGGGCTCCCCACCTGGCCCAGTTCCCTGGCCCACAGGCTCCCTGGCTGGAGACTATCTCTACATTTTTGATGGTTCAGATGGGGGACTCTCTTTGTCCCCAAGACCAGGGGACATAGATGGCTCTTCTAAGAAACTGTCCCCACCTCCTCTGCCTCCTCGAGTCTCTATCTGGGACACCCCTCCCCTGCCTCCCAGAAAGGGATCCCCGTCTCCCTCCAAGATCTCCCAGCCCAGTGACATCAACACTTTTTCTTTGGTTGAGCAGCCTCCTGGCAAATTGCTAGGGCATCAGATCCTGGAAGAAGAGGAGCCCAGAGGTGGGAGCATAGGGCACCTCTGGGGGTCTATGGACTATGATGGCATCAATGATGCAATTACACGGCTCAACTTGAAGTCAACCTATGATGCAGAGATGTTGCGGGATGCCACCAGGGGCTGGAAGGAGGGCCAGGGGCCCCTGGACTTCGGCAAGGACACTCCTGGAAAACCTGTGGCCCGGAGCAAGACCATGCCCCCTCAGGTGCCCCCCCGCACCTATGTCTCTCGCTATGCCAACCGAAAAAATTCAACATCTGGCAAGAACCACCGGATTTCTGCTGCGTCGGTGAGGACCTTGTTGTGTTTCTTCTGTCTTCATTCCCTCATGTCATTCAGAAACAAAATAGTTCTTTGCTGTTCCAAATCTGCTACATACTCATCCCTTTAGTCCTCTCCTGCCCTCTGCCTCTGCCATCGGGCCCCTAGGTCCTGGTGGGGGAGAGGAGAAGGGACACCTAGAGACATGGGTCCTTTCCAGGGCTGAGTTTTGTATATCTCCTGGCCACAGGTATTTCAGAATCCCAGTTCCTAGTGTGTGCCTGCTTTATGATGTGAGGACAGAACTGGGGTTCTGGGAACCCAGTATAGGCTCTGTGGCCCAATGGCCTTGTGGACAGGAGTGAGTTGCTTTTGCTTCTAGCTCTGCCGGAAATGCTGCATGGTGATGAGTCTCAATCCTCATATTAGCCATTGTTTAGTGCTTACTGAGTATCAGACCCTGGTCCAGACCCCTCAGCAGTCCTGTCTAGTGGTCCAAGGCACACAGCCTGGTCTCTCTCATTTCAAAGCTGGCTTGTCCCCGCTCTCTCTGTCTCTCTCTGTCTCTTTCTCCACGTGTGTATCTTTCTCTGCTTCTCTCTCCCTGTCCGTCTCTGTCTCTCTCCTTCTGTCTCCCTTTCCTCTGTCTCTCCCCAACTGTTTCTTTCTCTGTCTCTCTTTCCTTCTGTCTTTCTCCCTCGGTCTCTCTCTCTTTTTCCCTCTCTAGCTCTCTCTGTCTTTCTGTGTCCACTTCCATGTTCTCTTTCTCCCCACCTTTCTCTCTCTGTCTCTCTTTAATCATGGTAAAATTGCACTACATGTACTCCCTTACCCTTGTGAGCGTCCCGTGCAGTGGCATGGAGTCCATCCCTGTCACTCTGCGACCGTCACCACCACTCACCGCTTTTCACATTGAAATGTTGGGGGGAAACTTGTAGTATGACAACAGTAATTTCACTTTTACCAGTACATAATGTAAAATAGAAAAGTATTTACAAAAAAGCACAGAGTGGGTTCCAGGGTGGTTTCGATATTTTTTCTGATTTAAAAAAGTGCCGGCAGCATGCCCTCAGGCGGGACTTGAAGACTACTTTGCGTGTCCCCCTTGGGCACTGGAAGCCCTGGCCCTGGAAGGGTCAAGAGGCACCCTCGTGGCTGATGACTTCTGTAGGGACAGCGTTCCACCTCATTCTTTCTCTGTTTTCTCCTTATAATTGTCTAAGGGACACTGGGGCTTTCCCACCTCGTGTCCTAGCAATTGGGACCCTTCACAACTCTGAAAAAGCCACGTGGTCCTTCCTTCCTGTGCTGCAGCTAAGAGAGCCCCCGAAGTAGCATCAGCTCCTCAGATAAGTCATAGCCTTGGAGCTCAGGGCTTTTGAAAGGCCCTGCTCTGAGAGGTGGGGCCGCTCCTGCTATTTATAGGGCAGAGAGAGTCCTGTTCCCAGTTCTGAGTTCCTCCCGCTGAGTTGGGCCTGCTCACCAGGTCCAGCCACCCTGGTAGGTGGTCACCTCTGTCACTCCCTCTCCTGCTCCCTCCACTCCCCTACCCTTCCCCCTTCCCCTGTGTGTCATCAGAGCTCCGAGAGCTCCAGAGTCTTCTTGAAGAAGCGAGGGCAAAACACAGAGCTCTTGCCCATTCTTAGTGGGGAAATGAGGCCTTGGTCTTCCCCGCCTCAACTCCCTGCAGGGGCCCATCTTACTGGGCGGGGAGACCCCTCGGGCCCTCGGCCTATACCACCACCCCGCCTTCGCCGGGCTTCCAGCCAGAGGGACCCTCCTTACCCCAGGCCTACGGAGCCAGCTCTGGAAATGGTTGGCTCCAAGTGCCAGCTTGGTACCCCCGCTGCCAGCCTCTGCCTGGCAGACTCTCCCAGCCAGCACCGGGCGATGCCACCAGGGCCTGCCAGCAGGGTTAACGTAAGTGGCTTTGTTTTCTTATGGAGCCAGGGAGTGGCACTGGAAGGGCATGAAAATGGCCTTCAGAAGCTACTCTGTTCTCTACTCGTTGCCTTCCCCTCCTCTCTCTGTCTCTCTGTTTCTCTGTGTCTCTGTTTCTGTTTCTTTGTCTTGTTCTGTTGCTCTGTCACTCTCTCGCTCTCCTTTTTGTGGGTTAATTGCTGACAGTGGTACTATTGTTTTGACTGGGACACAGGCACGAACTTGGCAGAGCCAGGGCCTCACATGCCAGCTGCCTCCACTGCTGCCCTCCCCTTGCCGCACCCCCTCCCTGCTCACCCATGGGAGCAAGGTTCACAGGAGAGGGTCACTCGGCGGAAAGTCTGGATATTCAAATCAGGAGCTCAGTACTGCCATCTGCCCAAGGGGTGGGGAGGACATGAGAATAGCTGGAGAGAGGGTGAGAGGTGAGGCCTTGGGGTGGCCTTGCCTGGTGGCTGTGGGCAGGCCCATCAGGCAGAAACTGATCGCCTCGCCTCATCACGCACCAGCTCCCCTACTTCCTGCTCTGGGGGCTGGGCGGCAGGCCTAGCCAGAGGGCTTTTTTAGCACTCCTGTGGGTGAGTGAAAGCAGAGCTGTGACTACAGGAGACAGTTTGAGGTCTTGTCTGAGAATGTCTCCATCTAACCTAACTCCACCTAAAATCTCCACCTAACTGCCTAACCTTCTGCACTGAACTTACTAGAAACTGCCCCCTTGGGAAGGAGGTTTGGCCACACTCTTGTCCATCCTACCCAGGCTTCTGCACTCAGCCAAAGCTTCAAGTTCTCTTTTTCAACTTGGCTCTTGGTCTCCTAGGATGGCAGATAAATGCATTCCAGGATTTTCCTTTTTTTTTCTGCCCCTTTCACTGAATGTCCATTGCCTAGAAAGTCTTCACACCTAGAGTTTATTAGTGCAGGTCAGAGGGCAGTGGGAAGGGGCGTCCTGAGGGCAAAGGCACTGAGCCAGCTGTTCCCCTTTTAAAGGTGGTCTCTCGGCCCCACTCCGTCACCAATGGCCACGAGCTGTTTGAGGTCTCAGAGGAGAGAGATGAGGAAGTCGCTGCATTTTGCCACATGCTGGATATGTAAGAGTTAAAGAACGGGGTTGGGGGGGCTGGGGAGGAGGTCCCCTCTTTCTAGAAAGAAAGGAGCAGCATGTGTAATAAACCTCAATTCGGAGCAATGGGATGCTTCCTATAAAAGGTGTTGTAGGCCTTTTGAAATCTTAGAACTTTCAGATTGTGAGACTGATGTGCTACTTACTGCTAACGAGGCATCTTAGATGTGTCACAGATTTGACAAAAGTTATAAAGCCTCGATGTAACAGTCAAATTGCCCCAACCCCTTCAGGCTCAGTTGCCCTTAGGAGCAAGTAGCCCCCCAGATGGAGATGAGAGTGTTATCTGGAGCTAAAACAGAAAGGAAATGGATTCAGAAAACCTTTCTGTTGCATTTAACCTGGGTCGCTTTGTCATCTTAGAACTGTCCCTACTGCTCAGCTCCGCTTGGGAAACATTTTACGACTGTAGCAAAAGTGTCAAGAACATGGTTTCCCAGAGCTGCTTCCCCACCACCTTCACCCTGGAATGCAGACCTGGAGGGCCGGGCTGAGTGGGTACAGAGGGGCCCTGGGCCTCAGGGCGGGTGGGTCCCAGCAGGCTTCTTCTCGGCTGCTCTCTTCTGAAGGCAGAGCGAGGGTCCTTCTCCCTCTCTTCCTGCATAGCCTTCGATCTGGCTCCAATATCCAAGACTATTTCCTCACTGGATATGTCTGGAGTGCTGTCACCCCAAGCCCGGAGCACCTTGGGGATGAGGTCAACCTGAAGGTGACAGTGTTGTGTGATAGCCTGCGGGAGCCACTCACTTTTACCTGCAACTGTAAGTTAGGGGGGAGGAGGGGGAGACTCCCTGGTGGTGGGGTGGGATCCTTTGGCCTCAGTTCCCACTTCACTGTGTGCCCTGCATGATGGACAGTCTGGAAGCTCCTTTGGGAGACTGGCTCTGGGGCGAGCTTTTTAGGTCCATGGTCACTTCCTGTAACCCCAAATTGCTTTATCTGGTTGTTATAGTGCTAGGGTACGCTTAGCCAGGAGTGGGGGATCAGGGTAGAGGCCGAGCTCCTCCTGCCCCAACACCCCCTTCATTGCTCCCCTGCCCCACTCCTTACAGGTTCCTCCACTGTGGACTTGCTCATCTACCAGACCCTGTGCTACACCCATGATGAACTGAGGGATGTGGATGTGGGTGACTTTGTGCTGAAGCCCTGTGGGCTGGAGGAGTTCCTGCAGAAGTGAGTGAACTGGGGGGCAAGCAGGGCGGGATAGGATGCAGCACCTGCCTGCTGGGTAGTAGCTTTGCCAGGGGCTTCCTAGGGGAGGTGCTGGGCTCCAGCCTGGGGCTGGCGGCTGCCCCACAGTCCCACAGGCAGGACTCCTGCTTTCCAGGCATACTCTCAGCCACGTCGCACTTTCCCAGGAGCTCCGTCTTCCAGCAGGGTTGGCTGGCTTCCTGAGCCAAATCTGTGGAAAGAGTTTGGAGCAGGGATTAGGCAAAGACTAGGTCATATTTGCAGACTTCTGCATGTGAAGAGATGTGAGGGGTGGCGGGGGACTGTGTGGGGTTTTCCTTCTACCCTACATTATGTGAGGTAGCCTGTATAGCAAGGGGCAGGAGGAGGACTGGGCAGCAAGCCTGTCCCCTCTGGCATGTGCTGCTGGTTAGCCTCCTCACCAAAGGCTCACAGCCAGCCTTGCTCCAGCCAGTGTTCTCTGCAGCAAGCAGCCTCCCGGACAGTCGGGTATGGATCAGCAGCTCTGGAGCTCTGGGGATGACACCCTTCAGGTGGCAGGTGGAATCAGACAGACAGCAGTGGATCAGGAAATAAAGAGATCTGCTCTCCTCCCCAGGCTTCCAGGTGCCTGTTGCCCCTGAAAGCAGGCCGTGGAGTGGGGGTAGGAGTAGGAGAGGCCTGTGTCGTAGTTCTCAGGAGAGCCTATAAGTGCCACTGATTGCTCTTTCTCCTACATCCAGGTATAGGTGAAGGATGGTCGATCTATGGCTAGAGCAGTTCTCAGCTGATTTCTTTAACCTGAGGGATGTCATGGGGCCTTTGTGGCCTCTGTGCCGTCACCTGGAAAAGGAAAGGGGTAGAACCTCACGTGGCACAACTCCAGGGAGTGGTGACGAGATGTTTCCATGTCTGCAGTTTCCCCTGGAGGACTGAGAGGGGTCCTAGACTCAGGGCCTCCTGGCGGAAAGCACCCTTGGCAGCCTGTCACTGTCGTAAGAGGACAAGGGGCAGAGTGGGGCACATCATCACGGCTAGGCCGGGTTCTGGCTTGCCACTTACTAGTTGCAAAACCCTGACCCTCAGTTTCTTCCATAAATGTAGTGAGGATTAAATGTGAGGATGGCCCAGGGAGCAATCAGTAAATCTACCAGGGAAGGACCAGCCCAAAGGGAGGAACTTGTGGGGATCCGATTAGGTGGGTACTGTCCGATCTCCTTTGTGGGCCCCCTAGTCCGTTGGTCCAGAGGTGGTAGATGAGCTGTCTGGCTCTACCTTCTTGCCAAGGCCCAGGGGGAGTGTGCGGGGTAAGAGGGGACAGGACGATGGTCCTGAGGTCATGCCTCCCTCACTCCAACTAAAAGGCACACATAGGAAGGCCTTCCATAGAGAAAGGTGAGCAAGTCCCCATGGGACCTGTGTTCAGGAGTCCCCCTCCTCCATCCAGTCTCTTCTCTTCCTTCCCACCAACAGGAAAGTCCAGACCCCTGAGCACAAGACAGTTGCCTTGGATGGGGTGGAAAGGTCCCTCTCGGGGTTCCAGAAAGCTGCGAGCTCCCAAGGAAGAAGCCCTGTGGTTTTGTGCCTAGCGGGAGCAGCTGATGCCAGGGGGCAGTGGTGGGGCCAGGATGCAGTCTGCTCTCAGATAAGAGCCCTGAGACAGTCCCAGGGGAGGGTTGGGTTTCCTGCCTCCTCCCCCACCGAACCACACTCTTCCTTCCTTCCAGGGCACTCCCACCAGACCTGCCCCAGAGCCCAGTCTCTCCAGCCCTAGGTATTGGCTGCAGCTCAGACTTAGCAGGCTGGGGCCTAGCGCAGAGGCTTGGCCTTTCAGGATGTGGAGAACTCCCTTAAGTCTTAACTGAACCCTGGCTGGCCTCGGGCCAGGGCACCTCTGTTGGCTCCACACACCCCCCTCCCTTGTGCTCCTCTACTCTCTCCTGCATTGCTGGCCTAGACTCCCAGCTGGGCTGAGGAAGGAAGTCCCTTTCCGGCTTCTGTTCCTCAGCTGCTGGAACCTAGCCCAGGCCTGCAGTGCTAGCCTGCAGGTGAGACTCGCTCTGCCTCTCTTCTGGGTTTCCTTTCTGACTGAGGTGTGATTTGGGAGGAAGGAAGAGGCTGAATCATGGAAGGACTTCCTAGGCCTCCTTCTCTGAGCTTGGGGTGGTGGTGGGGTCTCACTTGTCACTTGAGCAGAGGGAATGGGAAGCAGACAGGTGTCTGCCAGGAAGTCTGTAGAGATTTATATAGTTATTCACAATCAGGCAGGACCCACAGAGGAAGGGGAGAAGCAGACCTTTGATGGATGTTGGGATAACAGACCTGAATGTGTTTGGCTGACCTCAGCACCCCAGTTGGTAACAGTAGAGGGTGGGACACCCAGGACCTCAACAAGGGGACAGCGTCACTCACTGAGCTCCACACCCAAGTCTGAGTACAGGCTGACTTCCAGCATGACTTGTATACCAAAGCCAAGAATGGGGTTTAAACACTGTCCCCTGAGAAGTCCCTCTGTTCCCCACCCCACCAGAAGTTCCCACCCTGGAGTGAACCACTGATAACAATACAGGTAATAAATATCTGGGAAAGTCAGTGTTTATACAGACTGAGGGCCTAGTGTATTAGGTGGCTTTTCTTTAGACAGGCTCTACCATGACATTTCTAGGAGCCAAGGTAGGGGGCACAACACAAGTAGCCCTGCTGGGTCACCTCCCGGTTCTCCTGTTTCTCCCTAAGGCTCAGGTCTAAACCTCCTTTCCCACCAAGTCGCCAGGATGCTAATGGTCTTGTCCCTCTGTCCCGCCAGCAAGCATGCCCTAGGAAGCCATGAGTACATTCAGTACTGCCGCAAGTTCGACATTGACATTCGGCTACAGCTGATGGAGCAGAAATCTGTACGCAGCGACCTGGCCCGGACGGTTCGTGGGGTAGCAGAGGGTGATATGGAACAAACACATTTAATGGGAGTAGGGTAGGAGCGCTGGGCTGAGACGAAGGTACCGCCCCACCCTGAATAGGGCACTTGTTACACAGGTGAACGATGACCAGAGCCCCTCCACTTTGAACTACCTCATCCATCTGCAGGAGAGGCCAGTCAAACAGACCATCAGCAGGTGAGAGTGGGTGCCATCTTGGATTTGGGCCAAGCAGGAACTCTAAGGGGACCCCAGCAGACACCTTGTTTACCTTTTAGCCAGGCCTTCTTGCAGGTGTTGGGGGTGGAGTCCAGGAGTCTTATGGGGACGATGCCCACTCCAGGTGTGTTACATCTCTTCCCTCTAGTACTTTGCCATCATTCTCCAGGCGAGAGGTGGCGGAGTAGAAAAGACTTGCTGTCTTCCAGTCTTCATGGGACATATGGAAGGAGTGGCAACCCCTTTAAACCAGAGTCAGTTTCCTGAGACATGGAAAAAGGGAGAGAATGGGTTGGCCAGTAAATGGGGCGGGGGGTCTGTCCTGACTTCTACAACTTGACTTTTCCCTGTCCCCAACTTCCTAGGCAGGCCCTGAGTCTTCTGTTTGACACTTACCACAATGAGGTGGATGCCTTCCTGCTGGCTGATGTGAGTACAGATCCTGGGCTGGTCCAGCTGCCCAAAGCTTCTCCCCGCCTCTCCCCCAGTCCTCCTAGGATCAGCCCGCCCTAGAAGGGATCTGGAGTAGCTATTGAAAATTCGTCAGGAGAGTACTTCTTTTCATTCCCCTAGCTCATGGGCAAATCAGGACTGCTGGCTGTTGGGTAGCTGGCTCATGTGTGGGGAAGGGTTCTGCTCCTCTGTAGAAGTAGGTTAGGAACTGTGTCCTGATCTTGTCTCTGCAGCAGTGCATCTCCAAAGCTAAGGGACACTGAGTTGTCACCCCAGCTGCTATACTTGAATGTGCACTGGAGTGTGTCCTGTGAGTCACGAATGCCCAGGAAACTCTGCTTTGGGAAGTTCTGAGGTTCTGGCGTCATAGATGGAGTACCCTGAGGAGGTGGAGGGTCCTAGAGGCAGGGAAGGGCAAGGCTCTCCTTACTTGCATTCACAGAGGTGTTTAAGCCTCAAAACCACGATAATAAACATTTGCCCCAAATGTCGTGAAACTAAAGAAATTTAGATAGGGATCTCAAAACAATCTTCGTCTCAGTGATTCAGTCAGTAGTGGTCATAGACCCTTCCCTTTGGGGGAGTTCAGCATTATGTCTAGTTCAAAGCTCTCACCAATGCCAGAATCCCTGCTCTAGCAGTCTCTGCTCGAACACTTCCTGTGGTGAGGGGCTGGTCCTCTGAACCCCTTTTCTGCACTTGTCCAGCCCTATGTTAGAGGCTGCTCTGGACGAGTACAAATGGAATAGTAACATAAAGCTGTTAATTGACAACAGGGTGGTAATGAGTTAATCAAGGGCTCATGGAGAGGCAGAGAGAAGGGGACTGGCCAGCCAGGGCTTTGGGGAGGAAGTTGGATTTTAGCTGGCCCATGGTTTGAATGTATAGTGGTAATCAGGGCAGGACAGTGAGGGAATTCCAAATAAGAACACTGCAGGAGCCAGAGTACAGAGGGGAAGGAGTGGGCGTGGCATGTCTGGGGTACGAGATGAAATCTGTCTAAAAATTCTGGGAGACAGTGTGAGAAATAAGGCTGCATGGACAAGTGGTGCCTTGGTGTGGTCTCTTCGGCCTCCTTGCTATTCCCTATGGGTATCTCTGTGGGAGGCGCCGTGTGTGTTTGTATAGTACAAGTAGGCTGTAGCGGGGAGTAAGAGGAAGCTCAGGGAGGATGGCTCAGACAGACCTGGGGAACATGAGCATGGCTCATTTAATTCACTAGGAGTGATTATTCGCCGATGTTGGGTGTTTGAAAATGAAGCATGGATTCCACTAGTTTCTCCTGAGGGTCATGAGCTCATACTCCTCCCAGCCCTTTCCTCCCACACTGGGCGCCGAAGGCTAAGAGTGCCAGCCTGCCAGCCTCACTGTGCCTCCTCTCACAGGGGGACTTCCCACTGAAGGCTGACAGGGTGGTCCAGTCTGTTAAGGCCATCTGCAACGCCCTGGCTGCCGTGGAAACCCTCGAGATCACCAGAGCTCTCAACCAGCTGCCCCCCTGCCCCTCCCGTGTGCAGCCTAAAATTCAGAAGGTAATGGGGCCCAGAGCACTAGCATGGGGAAGGGACAGGAATATCCACAGGCAATTGGGTAATTAGCTGTCCAGGCTCTTCCCCGCACCTCCATCTTTTATGTTTGAATAGCAACAAGAGTTCTTGGGAAAGGGATGCCAAGTGTGTCCCCTCTTCCTGAGGATGAGGGTAGGCTAGGGTCCCCCGCCTGGGACTGATTGCTGGGAGCTGGAACCAGCAAACACTTTACTTGCTATCACTGAGGCATTGGCTGGCAGTTTGCATCAGGATCAGGGTGCAAAACCAAAACCTCCTGAGCCAGGGGCTTCCTGACTCCCCGGTGGGGACTGTGGTCTGTAAGTGGAGTGGTCTGAGGGTCAGCATGTCTCATCTGGGTAGACACTATGATTTTATCCTTGGTCTGGCTCCCTCTGTCCGTTACACGGATCTGGTACAAACCATTACTTTGTCCTCCCTGGGGAATCTCTGCTCCTCACACTTCAGTTCAGTTTGGTCCAGAGGAGCGCAGCTGTGAAGAGCCCTTCTTCCAGCTGGGACGGAAAAGGCCGTGGCCCTGAAGTTCCCCTCCTTCTCCTTTTTCCCCAACAGGACCCCAGTGTCTTGGCTGTGAGGGAAAACCGAGGTAAGAACTGCTCTGTCTTTATGCAGTAGGGGCAGGTAGACACTGCCGACTGTGGGCGGATTCCATTCCTCCCGGCCCTCCTGACTGCCCGGGCGTTGTCTGTTTCCTTATCAGAGGCGTGGGCACATCTGGAGATCACATTTCTTTCCACACAGTGTTTTCTCATTATTTTTACTGGTTATTCCTGTGGTGTCCCTGGGAGGTGGTGATGAGGGGGTGTGAGTGTGAGGATGGGGTGGGGTGGTGATGCAGAGTTAGCCCTGGGTTCCAGATGCGAAAACTCTCCCTTAGGGAGGTTGTGATTACCGAATTTTTCGGCTTATAAGACGCACTGGTCCATAAGACACACCTAGGTTTTAGAGGAGGAAAATAGGGAAAAAAAACCCCACTCCACCACGACCCCCTTCCCCCCCCCCCCCCCAGCGAGCCAGGTAAGCTACATTCCAACTATAAGACACACCCCCATTTTCCTCCCAAATTTGGGGGGGAAAGTACATCTTATAGTCTGAAAGATACGGTATTCTCCAAGCATCTCATCAGCCCTGCGTTTCCAAGTTAGGATGGGCCTGGGGAGCAGGTGATAAGTTGTTTTTCACTAGGATTCCTCCTTGAGTCTTTCAAGCAGAACTTTGCCCTACAAAGCCCATGCTCTGGGATTTTTAGTCAGTGATTCTCAGTCTTTTGGGTTTCATGGACCAGTAAAATGTTCTGAAAGTTTTATTTTGGGGACCAACATAGAAATTGTCATCTTTTATTTTGCCAAGCAATGACTTTTTTAAAGTCACCGACAATTGTGATTCCCACTATTTCCTAAAAGAAAGGACATTTCACATTAAGTAAGTTACAATGTGTAAAAGGACAGTTTAAAATTTAATATCTGTCATTTGATGAGAAGCCTATGCTCCTGCTTTTTTGTCATCTCATCACAGATGGGTGCACTTTGTCACAGCTACTTAGAAATCTGACTGGCATTTGGGGACTATTTCCTAGAGTATTCCATCCTAGTCAGCACCATGGCAACAAGATGGGGCTTGTTGAGGCCTCGTGACTTTTCCTTCTGACCCCTTCCTTTCACAGAGAAGGTCGTGGAAGCCCTGACAGCTGCCATCTTGGACCTGGTGGAGCTGTACTGCAGTACGTTCAATGCAGACTTCCAGACAGCAGTTCACGGGAGCCACAAGCATGACTTGGTCCAGGAGGCCTGCCATTTCCCCAGGCCCCTGGCCTTCACTGTCTATGCCACTCACCGCATCCCTATCACCTGGGCTGCCAGGTGAGCCCAGGGCTGATGGCTTGCAGCGGGGAGCAGTTTGATTTCCACATGGCTTCTCCCACTGCCCAACATTTAGATCTCTGGCATCATGGTGCACAGTGGCTGAGGGGGAGAGCCAAGTTCCTGAGGGGCACACAGGGGAGAAAAGGTCTCCTAGGAGATGGGGAAGAGGCTGCCTGGGGCAGATCCTGCCATTTCCTCTTAGTGCTGGCTCAGTGCTGGCTGCACAGGCATCCCTGCCCCCTCCCTTCCAAGGCCAGCTGATGGAGACTTGGTGACAGATGGCTGCTTCCCAGATCCAGTGCCTGCCCCACAGCCAATGACTGCACTCCCCTGCAGATGCACAGGGGGAAGGGCGGGGAGGTGGAAGATGACCCTTCTTCTGGATTGAAGTGGTGGGTGTAGAGAGGCTCCTTCATTGGGTAATCCTCAGCTCCTCCGCAGGGTCCCCAGCGTCCAAGGCCTGGGGGAATAGGCATTCGGCTCCACCTCCCCCTTCCGGACCCCTTCTGCCCCTCCCTCCCCTTCTCTCTTTGTTCCTCACTTAATGTATTCCTCCAGGCAATTGACAGAGAACAAAGAGGCAGCCTGGGAAACCAGGGCCTTCTCTGACCTCTTCTGTCAGGCACCTGTCACAAGCCACAGGGACCCCCATGTGCTGGCATTCAAGTGGGCAGATGTCGTTTTCATCCCCCACCCTTCTCACCTGCGCATGTGCACACACGCATACCCGACCCCCGTGGGCTGGAGCTGACTGGAAGGAGGAGGCTGCATGGCTGGTTCCCTGCGAAGTAGGGAAAAAACATGACCCAGGGTGGAGCCTGAAACTGGGCAGGGGGATCCAGATTGACTTGCTTCTCCCCGAGCACACTTCTGCAAATCCGATCTGGCCACCCTGTCTGTGACCTCTGTTACAGTCCCCAGAGAGCCAGAGGAGTTTTACCAAGGGAAATAGTGTTGGCATAGTTGAGGTGACTGAGAGGGGGTTTGAGAGCTGAGTGGCCTGACCTGCCCCCCCTCTCTTGTAGCTATGAAGACTTCTACCTCTCCTGCTCCCTCAGCCATGGCGGTAAGGAGCTGTGCAGCCCCCTGCAGACCCGCCGGGCTCACTTCTCCAAGTACCTCTTTCACCTCATCATCTGGGACCAGCGGTAAGCCCTCCCTCCAGCCTCCGCAGGAACCAGGTGTGGTCACTAACCCTAACCAAACCAGTCATTCAGCCTCCTGAGTCTCCACTTCCCTAACTCTTAAATGAGGACAAGTATAACTTCTACCCCTCAAGCTGTTATGAGACTCCGAGGAGAAGTGGCCGTGAAGGCTCTTGGTGAACCGTGAAGGGTCACATACAATGTTAGCTGTGTGTTAGTTTCACCGATAACTCATTGTTTTGATCTTGTATCCCTTAAAAGATTTCCCTGACTTTTCTTCCCCAAGTTTCCACAGAATACAGAGAGGGGACTTATAAATGGAGAAGAGAAAGTTGTGTAGAGGAAAGAATAATGGGCTTAGAGCCACGGAAACCAGGCTGTATTTTAATCTCGTTCTGGCCTCTCTATGCCTCAGTCTCTCAAACTGTAAAGTGGGGACATTTGCTAACTTAGAGACAGTTGTGGCATTGACATGAGATAGATGAGGTATGAATGTGAAAACCATAAGCCCAAGATAGTATTTATTAGCATTTATCAACAATAGGCTGCTGCCAGGAAGATAGGCGTCAGCCACGCAAAACAGGAAGGAAATGGAGGCGAGGACGCCTCAAGCCGCTGCCAGGTGTTTGCCTGCCCCGGTCTGTTGTGAGCTGTGCTCTGTCCTCACTCCAGAGAGTCAGAAAGTCCTCATTTGCCGCCCCAGGTTCACTTCCCCATACTGACAACATCTGAGTCTTCATCTGAAGAGCAGAACTACTGCTTCAGTATTTGGAGTGCATATTAGACAGACGGAGAGGGTCCTTGGGGAGGCCAAGGTTGCTGAAGTAGGTCGATGGGGGGACACTTTATAGCTGGACAACTGGTGAGGCAGGCCCTCTCTCCTGTCTTCACACTTGTGTGATTCTTAGTGCAACAAAGGTGTGAACAAAGTCTTTTCATGCAACAACCCCGGGGCAGGAGAGCCTCCCTGGAGGCTTCTCCTGAGTTCCCCCACTCCCTTGGCATTCTCTGGCCTTAGTTACTTCCACTGCCAAGGGAGGGATGCTATACAGTGCTCCAGGCCCGGCAGACCCCACAAAATTGGCCTTAGACCCTTTCCCCATAGAGGGTCAGAGGTATAGAATGAGCCAGGCCTGTCCTCGCTCAGCCTGCCTACTCTCTGGGTCTCATTCTACTCCCTGCCTGAGATTTCTGCCTGGAATCCCAAAGGGCTGGTGCCCTGCCTGGAGCCTTGCAGAAGTGTCTTCTTAGCATTGCCCATCCAGATGCCCCAGAGGATTCCTTTTGGCACCCTCACTGGGGAAAAGACGCTACAGTGAAGGGTCAGAGCACAGGCTCTGAGTGCGGTCATTCTGCCGTCCTTCCTGCAGGTGCAGCCTGGGGCGGCTCATCCAGCCCCAGTGGGCATGGTAATAGGACCTACCTGTAGGATTGTTCGAGAGCGTTGGGACATGGCAATACCTAGCACATGATAAATGCTGAGAGAGACCTCTCAGGTCCTGTTCCAAGTGACTGACACTGACTTGTGATACAAGGGGATTTTTGTGCGTGAAAATTTTATCTGTATAGCCCACTTCTAGTGCGGTAGCCACAGTGTTACACAGCAAAAAACACACGGACTATGTATACACACCACACAAGCGAAGCTGTGTGACCCTTTTCAGTGGTGAGGAAACTGAGGTGCAGAGGTGGGAGTAGTTGCCCAAGGTTGTAAGTGGCTGACCCAGAACTGGAACCAGCACATCCCAGGAACCCTTCCTGGAGGAGGCAGCCCTTTTATAAGTGATGTGATGTTGAAGAATGGGTTGCAGAGGGAAGGAGGGGTTTCTTAGGCAGGGAGGAGGTTCAGGGCTGCAGCTAACCTGCTGATTATCCTGACTGCCCCTTGGGGAAGGTCCATGGGGGATTGTGGAATACCAGGCACACGCAAGCACTGAAGAGAGGGGCCTTGACCAGTTCCAGGGGTCATGATTTCAGTGAGAACGTTTCTTCACTCCCCTCTTCCTTTGACAGGAGGCTGGAACCCTCTTCCTGGGTGAAAAGAAAGGGACCAGGCCCAGCTCCTTCTGCTCTTTGCTATGGGGTCAGCTGATTCTCTCTCAAAATAGGCCCAGCAGCCGCGCGCTCTGCCACCCCAGCCAGGCCCCTGGCATATCCGATGGCTGCTGGAGGGGCCCTAATTATAGCTGTGCTGCTCCCCCCCTCCCCACCAGGCAGCTGGGACAGAACAGAGCTCTGCCAGTCTTTGGTGGGAGGGAGGGAGGGAGTGTCTCACTTGGGTGGAGAGGAGAGTCCCCTGGAGGAGTGAGGGGCAGCCTGGAGGGAGGCTGCTTTATCATCAAACTGCTAACCTTGGGGGTGGCAGGTCTGCCTCTGTGCCCTCTGGCATAGAAGCTGACGGTCCTGGACTGCCAGAAGGGTGTGACAGTGTGGACTTTGTCCCAGGGACAGCTTCCCGGAAAGGTAATGTGGGCCTTCGCTCTCTTTCCACAGCTCTACCCCACCCCACCCTACCTCCTTATCCTGAGCTCTGAGGGAGTGGCCCCGTGGTTCCCGCAGAGGAGCCTGGGAGAGGACAGCTGGGCTCGTGTCATGGCGAGGGCTGAGCGCTCCCCCCTCACTTTTGAGAAGTCCCTTCTCTTTATCCTTTTGGCTTTGAAAATGTTTGGGATGAGAGCAAACCATGATGTGCCCTGTGGGTTAGGAGAAGGGGACAGGGAGAAGACAGACAGGTGGAGGACTGTGGGGGAGGGTGAACTGAGGGCAGAGAGCATGTTGCTGCTTCCTGGTTCTCAGCAGCCGGATGTGGGGGAGGGATGGGATTGTTCAGTGGAAAAGGAGTGTCCAAGGAGCAGCAGCTTCTTGGTGGTCCTCTGCAGAAATCCTAAAACAGGGGAAGGCGTGAGGCTCCCAGTGTGGGACATGCAGCCACCTGAACTCTGAGATGGCTCTGGGCCAGCCAGTTTTGTCTGGTCACCACGGATAGTCCCCAAATGAGGGGGTGTCTGCCTCACCTTACTGAGGGGCTGCAGAGGCACTACACTGAGCTTGTGGGAGCGTCCAGTGAGGTTTTACCTACAGTGCGGGACTGTCCTGGTTCAACAGGAAGGCTTCCCCACGGAGCGTGTCAGACATCCTGAAAGGAGGGCCAAGTTCTCAGCCTCAGCTTGACTTCCTGGGCCACCTGCTTGAAATCCCAGGGTCAGCACCTCCTGATGTCATCTCCTGTTCTCCCTAGGATTTGCTTCCCAGTGCAGGTGAACCGGCTGCCTCGGGAGACGCTGCTGTGTGCCACTCTGTATGCTCTGCCCATCCCCCCGCCCGGGAGCTCCTCGGAGGCCATTAAGCAGCGGCGGGCCCCTGAAGCCCTGGGCTGGGTCACTACCCCGCTCTTCAACTTCAGGCAGTACGTGAACCCCAGGGCAGTAGCTTCTTGGCCTTGGAAGGGAAGGAGGGGGATAGGGAGGGTCCTGGCTGTTCCACTGGCCGCTACCTATCGGGAGGGTTGGACATGAGGGACTCACTTGTCAGAGTCCAGAGGGTCCCAACCCTGGTGGAAGGGACCAAGGCACAGGACTAGTGACCAAGATGATGGATGTAACCAAGGGCTACTGGGAAGGATTGGTGGCACAGGACCGTTGGGGAGAGGCATGGAAATGCAATGCTCGGGTAACATGTCATCTGATCTTGTCATTAGAAGGACCTTAAAGGTCACCTGGTTTGGCTGTCTACATCAGGAAGGCATCCCTGCCACCAGATCATCCAGACCAGGGTGTGGTTAGCTTAAGAAGCTTCCTAGAAGAGGGTGCTTTTCTTGGACTTGGAAGAAGAAAAAGGCTGTGGTCCTGGGGGAATGAGAGAGAGTATTTGAGTGGTGGCTTCAAGCACAAAACTCAGATTTTTGGATTGGGGAGCAGAAGGAAAACCATGTCCTTAGCCACTGGCTTTATTGGCTCATCTGCCACCACCACCCCCTCCATCCTCCTTAGCATCCTGACCTGTGGCCGGAAGCTTTTGGGCTTATGGCCAGCAACACAGGAAAACTCCAGCGCCCGTTGGAGCACCCCTAATTTCCACCAGCCGGACAGCGTAATCCTGCAGGTGAGAACCCAGCCCCATCCCTGCCTCCCACCCACTCATCAGGACCACAGCAGAGTCAGTGCCAGGCTTTGCCTTGAGGTTGGGCTGGGATGGAGGAGAAAATGCTGGAACTTTGGGCATGGGATGATGATGTGACTGAGCAACTAGGTGAGTGTGGTTAGACTCGGGGTGGGAGGGTGAGTTCTGTGGAACCCATACCCACATCCTGGAGGTTAATGTAGATGTTAAGGGGCCTAAAGACAGGGTCTGAGACCCTCCGTATCCACGACTCAGCTCTTTGGTGTCCCTTGTGTTGAACCCTCATATTACGAGTGTGATAGAATCGTAGCTGTCCTGTCTTGGGGCCTGAGGGGAAGTGCTCCCCAAAGCAGTCACTCAGAGCTCTAGTGGGTGCACAGACTCCTAGGGAGGGGAGGAGGAGCTGGTCAGCACCCAGGTCTGGCTACTGGTTTCCGGCTCCACATTCTGTGGTCATCAGATGCATTCGGTATGGAACATGCAACATCAAAGTGGACATGAAACGAGATAGAGTGATACAGAATGAAAGCTTCAAAAAGCATTCTGGCCTGTCTTATTTTCCATTCTACATGGAGGGCACAGAAGAGTGCTTGACACATACTAGGGTTTAGTAAACACTTGCTGAATGAGGGAACACAGAACTCCTTCTGGGAACTGACTCACTCAGCTTCGATATCCCTTTTAGGAGGACAGACACTTGGCAGCATGGAGCAGGGAACCCAGTGTCTCAGGCTTTAGAATTGGTAGGGCCCTCACCCCGTGCGTGGCCTGACTCTCATCAGGCAGCAGTGCCCTCCAGCACTGCGCTGAAGGCTCCCCCACCTCAGCTTGGAGGGTCTAGTGGCTCAGCCTGGCGACACTTTATTTCAGAGCTCTGGCTGAGGCCGGTCCGTCCCTCACCTAGATGTACCTCAGGCCAACCTCTTCCTCACTTGCCCATTTTTATTTCTCTCTCTTCATTTCCTTCTCTTATTTTGCTCAGTGTTTCAGCTGAAAGGGACTTTAGACAGCACCAAGTTTTACAGGGTTATTTTATAGACAAAGGACCCGAGGGTCAGGGAGGCAGGAACGCTGGCATGTGAGGGAGAATCTGGAGACCGGAGTAGGTGGCAGCCCCCTCTCACTTCCTGTTCTCTCTCCTTTCTTCTCTGATGCCACCCCTCAGATTGACTTCCCTGCCTCGGCGTTTGATGTCAAGTTTACCAGCCCCTCTGGAGACAAGTTCAGCCCCTGCTATGAGTTCAGCAGCCTCCTGGAGGAAGACCAACGCGTGCTTAAGAACATCATGCAGAAGGAATCCCTGTACTGGTGAGGCCCACGGCATCCCCCACGTGTGGCTCAGCCCCCACTAAGTCTAACACATTCTGTCTGACCTCTCTCACCTTCCCACTTTATGACCTTGTCCTCCTGCTTTGGGAGTAGAGGAGGGATAGGGTGGAAGCAGGAAGTAGTAGAGAGAGGGTTCTGCTGAGGGCAGGCCCCAGTCCTTTTCTCACAAGCTGACACTAGGCAAGTGGAGCCGTATGGGTTAGGAAATTAGATCTGGGAATGCCCACCCCCGTGATGGAAACTTGGCCCGGACTCAGCTTGCCAAGAGGACCAGAGCTTTGCCCCACCCTGCAGATACGCCGGCTACTACTTGCTGTCCACTGGGGCAGCGGGCTGCTGACTGCGCCACCCTGCCCCCATCTCCTGTTCCTTCCATACCCACAGCCTTTGCGTTTCTCTGGCCCTGTCACTTTTCAAAAAGGATCAGGTGTCAAGGCAAGCTGGGTAAGGGAGTCCAAGCTGATGTCCTCCCTGGGGCTGCTTCTCCCACCAGGATTAGAGAAGGGAGCTGAGGAATCAGGAACTGGAGGGATACCTGCTGTCTCCCCGCACCTCTCTGGCTCCTGCATGGCCCTGTGCCTGTTGTGGGAGGGGGAAACAGACAGAGACAGGGCTCCTCTCTCTCCTTCCTGCCCCACCCAGTGCAGCCAGAGTAGCTGAGTGACTGGAGACCTCTGCCCCCACTTCTCTGATGGACCTCTGGCTTCATTAGCTTCCTTCTCCCATTAGACACCTGCTCTCAGGCAAGGCCTAATTAGCTGAAGGTCCTATAAATCCTCCAGCTGGCCCCAGGAAGCCCCAGGATGTCTCTGAGCTGCCCAAACCCTGCCCTGTGGGGACCACTGCCCTCTGGTGGCTGTACTTGGGAGTAGTGCCCCAAAAGGGCATTCTTAGGAGGAGGAGCAAATTCTGTGCCTTTGGCCCTGCATTCTGCCTCAGGTCTGAGACATCTCAGAGTCAGCATGGAAGATGAGTTTTGGGCCCCGGTTCCCTTTCCACATTGCAGTCACCTAGGCATCTTTTGAACATACTAATGTCACTTCCCCATACGTTATAAGTTAATTAGTATGGGCTGTGGCCTGGGCATGAGGATTTTACAAAGCGCCTCCGGTGACTGTAATGCCGCAAAGTTGAGGAACCACTGAGTTGGAGAGTGCGTAGCATTCTGTTGGAGAATAAATACCCTACCCTCTGGCTGACTCTGCTCTCTCACCTCCCCTACTACCCGCACCCCAGGCTCACTGATGCTGACAAGAAACGCCTGTGGGAGAAACGATATTATTGCCACTCGGAGGTGAGCTCACTTCCACTGGTACTCGCCAGCGCCCCCACCTGGGAGTGGGCTTGCCTGCCTGACATCTATGTTCTCCTGAAGCAGTGGACCCACATGAACCACCAGGATGCCCTGGGGCTCCTACATGCCACGTGAGTTGTAACACTCACCTTTACTGACCAGGTGTCCTTCCAGAAGCCAGGGCTTGGCACTGTCCACTGGGAAAAGCCAGTGGCCTGAGCCAGCTGACCTGAGCCAGCCCTGGGCAAAGTGATAAAGTAGGGCTGGAAATTCAAGGCTTTTCCACTTCTCCTTTTCTGTCTTTGGCTCATTCCCTCCCCCCAATGTTATATTATGAACATTTCTCAAACATGTAATAACAAAATTGAACATTTTACAGTGATCATCTGTCTACCCATTAGCCTTTAGCTGGACTCTAGCCATTCGCATTTGCTCTGCTTTATTGGATGTGTATCCATCCATCCATCCATCCATCCTTCCATCCATCCATCCATCCTTCCACCCATCCATCCTCCCACCCATCCATCCATCCATCCATCCTCCCACCTATCCATCCTTCCATCCATCCATCCTTCAGTCCATCTTATTTTTTAATGCATATTGATGTAAATTGCGGGCATCATAACTCCCCCCCCCTCAAATACTTTAGCATGAATATCATTGGCTAGAGCTCAATGTTTGTTTTTTTTTCTTTTGAGGCAAAACCTACGTGTAAGGACATGCCCCAGCCTTACCTGCACAGTTGCCGAGTTTTGGCAAGTGCATACACCCATGTGACCCAGACCTTTTCATTTCATTCTACTCTAACAGTCCTCTCTTCCCTCTCTCCTCTGAAGAGCTCTCGGGGGACACAAGGCTCCTAGTCTCAGACTGCTGGGCTGTGTTTCCCAGACGGTACCTGGTATCCTTAGCTTCTTTCTCACCTTTTCAGAAATTCAAATGTACTCCGTCCTGTCTTGCCTTCAGAACTTTTTGAGGCAATGATTTTGCTCTGCTAAACTAATTCTATCAAGGTGTTTGGGCTTATATAAAATTCCACAACTCTCTGTTATTCACTTGTCAAGATGTGCATTAAAGGGCAGTACCAAGACACAAGCTTTGACCGCCATGAGGGCTCTTTGGTGACGGGGGTTTCTGGCACAGGGGGAGCTAAGGAAGAGGTCTTTGGGACCAGGATCGGGGGCTCTGTCCTGTTCTCTATAAGTCATGCAAGGAAGAAACGTGACTACCTTCCTGCTCATCTGTGGCCTGAGTCCAGCTTTGACCAGAGGACAGGGCCATTTTCAAGGTCGCTCTCCAGAGAAGGTGCTAAGGATTCTTCTAGTAGCTTTGGCAGAGTCTGAGAGACTTTGTTTTTTCTCTGCCCATGCCTCCGAAGCTCAGGTGTGAGGGTGCCGGCTCGCTCCGGTGCCTGTGGCTGGGTGGTCAGAGTGCTGGGGTCTGTTTCACAGCTTCCCAGACCAGGAGGTGCGGCGTATGGCTGTCCAGTGGATCGGCTCCTTGTCGGATGCTGAGCTCCTTGACTACCTGCCCCAGCTCGTGCAGGTGGGTGGAATGGCCTGCCCTCCAGTTCTGACGATCCTGCCCTGCAATCCCCAGCTTAGTCTGCATTCTCCCCCTTAGAACCTAGGGTGGAGGTAGTGGTAGTAGGTATGGATTACAGGCAGTCAATATAGCCTCATCTTCTCTCTCTCCTAAACAGGCCCTAAAGTATGAGTGCTACCTGGATAGCCCCTTGGTGCGCTTCCTCCTGAAACGGGCCATCTCTGACTTGAGAGTGACTCACTACTTCTTCTGGTAAAACTGTGCAAAAAAGGCAGGGGAGATGTAGGCCCTTTACTTGAGAGTGTTTGACTCCTAGGCATGCAGGCTGGGGTTTTAGTATGTTGCTCACTTCCCATGTGGCTTTGGGCCAGCCCCTTATGCTCAGGGGGTCTCAGTCCATCCCCGGGTAGCACAGTGAGGATCTTCCCTGGCCCTCCTACCCACCCACACACGGTGGAAAGAAAGGAGAAATGGATGCCAAGAGGCTTTGAGCTCTACTTAAAGGCAGAGTGGGCACAGACTGGGGTAGGGATGAACGAGCTGTGCGTGCAGAGCTATTTTCCCTTGCAAGTCTGGGGTTGGAGCTGGGTCTGATCCCTCTCCCCCTACACCCCCTGGCCTGTGATCCTTTGAGCGGCCTGACTCCCCGCTTCGTTTGCCTTGCAGGTTGCTGAAGGACGGCCTCAAGGACTCCCAGTTCAGCATCCGCTACCAGTACCTGCTGGCAGCCTTGCTGTGCTGCTGCGGCAAGGGGCTGAGAGAGGAGTTTAACCGCCAGTGCTGGCTTGTCAACACCCTGGCCAAGCTGGCCCAGCAGGTCCGGGAGGCCGCCCCATCTGCACGGCAGGTGAGTGCAGTGAGGCTGCTTCTGCCCATTTCTGGTCCTGGGCTTCTGCAGCCAGTCATTAACTTCCTAGGCACCCTAACCAGCAGGATGGCACTCAACCATCTCTGATTTAGGGGCTGGAAGGATGTACTCTTTAACCCCCAGGTCACAAACTGACAGTCTGCAAGCTGGATAAAGCCCATGGGTATGTTTTGTTTGGCCGGCAAAGTTGTTTACTACACCAGAGCACCCAGGCAGAGGGGGCAAGCGAGGGCTGAAGTGCAGTGCGATTTTGTTCGCCATGCTGTGCGCTGTGGCTCAGGGCTGCTGCCACCCACAGAGGGCACCTTTCCCTGTTTGCACAGATGGGCTGAGTTAGGCCAGCAGTGTGCCTGTGGCTAACATTGAAAAGTTGAGATTGTAAAGTCCAAATTGTTAGCTTTTCTTGGCAGCAGTCTGAGCAGCCTCTTCCCCTTGACTCGCAGCCTGCTCTCCTGGCTCACGGGGCCTGCGTTATGCTGCTTTGTCATCATCTAGCCTCTTGAGGTGCTGGGCTTGCTGCCCACACACTGTCCCAGGCTTCGGTATGGGAGGGCTGGTCTTTCTTTCTCATGGTCTCCTGGAGGCTGCCCATGTTCCCAGGGATCTGTTTTCAGACCAGTCACTGTCAGATGCCTGCCCTGGGGAGAGGCCTAGTGCTGGGTGCAGCTATGGGACCCTCACCTCACCCCTTCTCCTTTGCTTCCTCCCGTCCTCTCAGGGGATCCTCCGCAATGGCCTGGAGGAGGTAAAACAGTTCTTTGCCCTTAATGGCTCCTGTCGCCTGCCACTCAGCCCCAGTCTTCTGGTTAAGGGCATCGTGCCCAGGGTAAGTGACCAGTGGGTTTGGGGCTCTTGGAGTGGGGAGGATTCAGTGGAGGTGAGGTCCTTGCACACCCATTTATTGAGAAAGATGAGGAAGAAAGGCATGTTTGGGGTCCTTCCCCAACCCTGGCGCACAGGGACTTTTCCCCAGCAGCTGTGGGGAAACAGGGTGGAGTGCTAGCGAAGTGTCTCGTGACCGGGTTGGGTTGAAGCCGGCCTGGAGAAGCTGTCGTGTGTTATTTATGAGCACTGTTGGGTCCTGCACTGCTGAGTGCTTCAAGCTGGTTATCGCACTTCGTCCTCATGACTTACAAAGTCAGTGCTGTTGGGAGCCCCATTGCACAGCGGAGTAAACTGAGGTGTAGACGGGACACATGACTTACCAGAAGCCACATAACCCATAAGTTGTGTGCAGAATGAACTGAAGGGATGAGAGAGCAGGTACTCTAGCTGAGCTCACAACCAGCTGCATAGACGATGGCACTCGGGGAGGAATAGGGCTCCTGAGAAAATCTGGAAGAAACCACAAGCAGGTGGAGGGAAGCACCTTGACCCGAGGAGACAGGCCATTCTCCTTCCTGGGCGTGGACCACCCTGATCCTCCTCACTGCCCTCTCTACTGTGGCAGGACTGTTCCTACTTCAATTCCAACGCAGTCCCCCTCAAGCTCTCCTTCCAGAATGTGGATCCGCTGGGTGAGAACATCAGAGTCATCTTCAAGGTGAGGACATTGCCCTCAAGCCTGGTGCAACAGAGGTGGGGAGAGAGAAGGGGAGGACGGAGCCCAAGGGTGGCAGAAGCGGCCCCAGGCCAGTTCTCTTTCTGCTATTCCATGTTGTCGTCTTAATACATGAAAGACCATCAGATGAAAAATAAACTGATTCTGCAATGGCCCCAGGGGTTGGGACATGCAGGGAGGCAACTGACAGCTCGATATACAGAAGCACTTTCTAGGGGGCAGAGCTACCCCCACGATGGAATGGGTAAGGTGGTGATCTGCTTGTCCCTGGCGGTATTCGAGCAGAGGCTGAATGACTATGTGGCCATGATGTCAAAGAGAAATTAATATGTCAGGTGCAGATTGGACGAGTTGAACCATAAGGCCCTCTAGCTGATGCATCCGTGTTTGGGATAAGTGAATGATAGTTTCAAGGCACGTAATCTAGTGGGGGGAGACGAAATGCGCATGTGATTTGGGGGGGCGGTATGTGTATGTGCGTATATATTTGCAGTGTGTAAGTTCTGAATCCAAGGTATAAACATTCAAGCTTTAAAAGGGCTTGATGGTCAGGAGGGCTGCGTGAAGAAGGGGAACCTGACTTCCATTTTGATTGAAGGGGACGTGGGGTTTGGGAGAGCCAGAACACTGCATAGCCCACCTCTGGTGGTTTGACCCGGTGTGAGCTGAGCGGGTAGGTCAGAGGTGGACAACCGGGCAGTCCCTGTCACTATAGTTTGGATCCTTCTGGGAGATCTGGGAGCCAAGGAGGGCAGTAGAGATGGTTCTGGTCATCACTCTCTTCCTCCCTCCAGTGTGGGGACGACCTTCGTCAGGACATGCTCACCCTGCAGATGATTCGCATCATGAGCAAGATCTGGGTCCAGGAGGGGCTGGACATGCGCATGGTGATTTTCCGCTGCTTCTCCACCGGCAGGGGCAGAGGTCAGTTGGCACTGGGCAGGGCTGTGAATGGGGCGGAGGGTAGGATAGGGGGTGCCCTTTGCTTTCTGCCCTTTTGCCTATTCCCAACACCACCTTTGTGCTTCTCTGGAAACATTGAAAGGGCAAGATAATTTCATCAGAAGCTGCGGAGTGGCATAAAAAAAAGAAGGCAGGGAAGAGAGACTTATCAAACAGAACAGCCAAACGTACTCTGTAGACTTTGGATCCTGATTCAACTGAACCAACTGTGAAAAGAAAATGTGAATAGGGACTGGTTTGGGTGAGATTAGTTTAAATGAGACTAAAGAATGATTGTAAAGTTTTGGATGTGATAATGCCATAGTGGTTTTGTCATTATTTGTACTTGAAATATTTTATGAGTAAAATGACATGTCTGGGATTTGCTTTAAAATACTCCAACCAGGGCGGGGGGAGGCAGCAGTGTTGGGTGAGTGGCAGATGAGACAAGGTTAGCAAAGTGTTGATGATTTTTGAAACTGGGCAGTGGTTATGTGTGAGTACCTGATCCATTTCTTTATTCTTATATGCATTTGAAAATTCCCAGAGTAAAAACCAAAACCAAAAAGGAGCAGCAGCTATGATAGGACAGACCAGAGTCACCATGCTGAATGTGAGACCTGGGAAATGACGTCCTTTCTATCACGATCGGCTCCCCTTGTTATCAGACTTGGTCCAAGTGCCCTAGAGTTTATTTGCGGAGAAGCACCTGGCAAGCGTTTGTAGTGCTCTCCCAACAGTCCCTTCCCTCTGCTCTGGAGAGTGACCCAGTGCCTCCTCACAGGGATGGTGGAGATGATTCCCAATGCTGAGACCCTGCGCAAGATCCAGGTGGAGCACGGGGTGACCGGCTCCTTCAAGGACCGGCCCCTGGCCGACTGGCTGCAGAAGCACAACCCTGGAGAGGACGAATATGAGAAGGTAGGCCTGGGAGTGGCAGGCGAGGCTGGGGCGGGGTGTGCCCGAGTCTGGCACACTGCTGTGCTACCATGAGGCCTGCGTGTGCTCAGAGGAGCCAGCCCAGCTGTGTTGGGAGGAAGGACACACCCTTTCTTGGCTGACTGGCATATCCAGATGTCTGCGGGTGGGTCAAGTGACTCCTAAGCCGACAGCAAATCTCCTGGTAGCCAACTGGGAAACCTTCACTGCGTTCTCCTGTCAGACTGAGTTTTGGAGGAGGGAGGCCAGCCTTTGAGAACCTGCCTGTATCTCTCCTAATCACGGATCCTATTCAGTTCTGCATCTTCCGAGGGGTTCAGTACTTTATAGAACAAACGTTAGTTGGAAGAGACTTTAAAGATCATTTTAACCCAACTCCCCTTTGTGTAGATGTGAATTAAAATTGGCTAGTTCATAGTCTGGGAGCTGGTTTGTGGCAAGGCTGTAGTGGGACACCAGAATTAAGGTTAGGTAGGAGATGGAGGTAAGGGGCTGACCTGCCCCTCAGGTGGAGCTTTACTGGGTGGAGGGCCTTGGTGGCCTGCTGTGTGTGGTCCATGGCTGGGCCATCGTTTCATGACTCTAGTCTCTGGGTTAACTGAGTTTAGGGGAGGTAACAAATCACAATAACCAAACTCATAAGAGACTGACTATAAGCCAGAGATGCTGCTAATTGATTCCGTTGAACTTCCTAGGGGATCCAATTACTACTTTAAGTTGATCAATGCAATTTATCCCTGTGGCAAAACCTAGTGGACAAATTATAATCAGAATATTGTTTCATGGACATCTATTTAGATCATCTTAAATGGCCTTAAACATTGACATTCCTCAGGGTTTAACTCCTGACCTGCTGTACTCTTTGCATTCTTCTCGCGCCAGCCCATCATCTCTTCTTACTTTAGCACCTGTGTGCCGATGCCTTCCAAAGTCTTCTCTCTTCCCTCTCTCGAGCTGTACACTCTGTAGCCAACTGCTTGCTGGACATCTCAGTGTGGGCAAAACTCAACTTTTTGTCTCGCCTCTCTTGAAACCGGCTTTTTGTGTGTTAGCTCTCAGGCAATGGTGCGACTGTGCAGTCACCAGGCCAGGGCCATGGGTCTTCTCGCCGCTTCCACTGTTCCCCCTCCGCTGCACCAAGCCCTGCTGATTCTTCCTCCCAAACAGTTCTCAGATCTGCCCTCTTCTTTCCATTCCTTTCAGCGCTTTACTCTCAGTTCCCTGAACCACTAGCCCGCCTCCTCCTCCCATCACCATTCTCTGCTTGATTTCAGAGGTGTTTTACAAAGCGCAAACCTGCTTATGTCACTCCCTTGCTCAGAGTTCTCCAAAGGTTCCCTGGGTCCTAAAAGAAAAGTCCAACATCCACAGCCCCACACACGCACACGAAACCCAGCTCCGTCTGCCTCTGGAGTCTCGCCCCTCCCTCCCCATCGCATGATAACTTATGCTGCAGCTTAGGGAGCTACGTGCATGTCCGTGATACCTTTAGATGCTAGTAATTCCTTCCACATCCCTCAAAATCCACTCCCTTTACGTTACAGACTTCCAGGTCCTGTGCGCTTGGAGAGGAGTAATGGATTCCTGCCCCCCCCCCCATATACTGTTTCTACTAACATGTGTTTTTCAGGTATTAAACAGCCACTATGATTGGTGCTGGAATTATGATTACTCCCTGCCAAGGTAATAAAGAGTTATAGTACATATGAGAGATGTATATACAACAAGAATACACACATAAAAAAGTAACTCTTTTAATATTTAGTAAGTCTTTCATAGCTAGCTTTTCAGCTCTTCTTGCCTTCCTGCTGGAATAATGCTGGTAGTTTCTTATGATGGCTTCCAGTAGGAAAGAACTAGAGAGGCTTGGTTCTTGGCCACTTACTCAGCAAAGAGAGTTCCCTACCTCCTCCCAGTGAAAGCCCTTAAATCAGGAGAGCTCCCCTTGTTCAGGGAGACTTCCTGCCAGTAAGCAGCTAACACCCTGCAGACAGGTGATGGGACTTACTCGTTTGCCTGCGGGTACAGAGCTGTCATGTAAGTCAAAAGAGGATGCATTTCAGGTAGAAACAATATCTATGTCAGGAAGGCAAGTTGACGGAAGTGAAGGTCAAGACTGGGAGTTGATGTGTTACATCCCGTATTGATTGGTTTCCTTTTATTCCTATGCTTCCCTTCCATGGAAATAGTCTGGCTTCCAGAAGGCACATTCTGTGATTTCTTTACAGACTTTCTTTTCTGAGTTTCCTGTGGGTTAGTCATCTGGTTTAATTCAACAAGTATCTGGGAGGTTTCTGTGTATAGCTAGTTTTGGAACAGGCCTTGTGGAACAGCCAAGAAGCTGCTGGGAGACGAGATCCCTAAGCCCTGGGGGAGGGAAAAGACTAAACCGTTAGTGAGCGGTGGAAGAGCGGCTGCGGGGGCTCAATGCAGAGGAGTCAGTGTGAGCTGGGAAGGTCTGGGGAGGTGTGGGGCTCGAGGAGGGTCCATGAAGGACAGTGGGAAGTTGTAGAGGGACGTAGGGAGGGCGCACATGGTCTGTCTGGGAGGCTTTCTTCCACTCCCAACTTTGTACATTCCTGGTTGGCTGTGATGGTGGTTGGCCTCTGCCGAGGCGCCTTTCTGGAGTTCTTGGGAATTCTATAATTGTCACAAAGAGGATTTAGAGGGTGAACGTGTCCATTTAATAATTCCACGTATTTTTACTTTCTGGAAAGCGATAACGGACAGGTATTGACCAGATGAAATAAAGTAGATCCAACCCCTTTCCTCTCCCCTCCTGCTTTAAACTCAAAAATATATGTGACATACTTTACGAACTAGAGATGTCTGATTTTTCAAGTGTTAAACACACCCAGAACTGTTAAGCTGCCTCAGCTCTTCTTCGGAGTGAAGTGACTTTCGTGAAATTAACATTTAGGTGTTACTGAGAACACTGGGGATAGTTGTTATTTTGGGGGCAGGGAGGAGGATGAAAGAATTCAGAGCAGGGTCAAGAAGGGACCCTTTAAGTTGGTTGCCTCAGTGTGTGCTTGAGTTAAGATGGTCACAACTGGTTAGGAAAGTTGTATATGTCAGTCTTCCTCTCTCTTAAGGTCTCTTCCACCTGGGCTGGTCCAATTTGGGCTCTGGATGAGTTCATTGTCATTCCAACCACACTCCCTGGGAGAAAGGTGCAGAGGAAGATGAATTTCAGATAAAGTGGTGGAGATACACATAGAAGCCTCCCATCTTCTCGTACTCCATAAGATACAAGTGATGAATCTGTGTATATCAGTGTGTACACTGGTCCACGAGGAAGGCTGAACAGGCAGATGTTCAGAGATACTGCTGGGACTCACGAGAGAGAGGCCAGACCTGGTGGAATTCAGTCTGGCTATTCCATGGAGTTCTTCCAAGCCAGCTTTATACCCTCTCCCATCTCCCTTCCCTCCTTCCAGGCCGTGGAGAACTTCATCTATTCCTGCGCCGGCTGCTGCGTGGCCACGTACGTCTTGGGCATCTGTGACCGACACAATGACAACATCATGCTGAAGACGACTGGCCACATGTTTCACATTGATTTTGGCCGCTTCCTGGGACATGCCCAGATGTTTGGCAACATTAAGCGGTAAGTGGTCCTTGGTGGTCTTCTGAAGAAGGGATGTGTATGTAGGATTGCGGGGGGGTAGTCAGTGGAAATGGTTCAGAGCTGCGACACAAGCCCATGATGGAAGGGGCTGCACTTCAGAGCGTGGTGTGGACTGAGCAGCTTTGGAGAAGGGAAGACTGAGAAAGAGGTCAGGTTCTTGCAGGGTCTTGCAAAAGGCAGGGACCAGCTGTTCTCTTCCTGCTGAGGAGTGAGCAAAAGGAAATGAGCCCAAACCACAGCAAAGGGAATACAATTAGATATCCAGGGGAAAAGTCCTGCTAGTTCACGGACAAGGAACCAATGAAGGATGTTTCTGGGGACGTTTTAGGATTAAGGTAGAAAAAAAAAACCAGAAAGCCCCATCTATCCAGGTTTGCATAGGTGATGAGGGGTGAGGGGAGCCATCCCCAATAAGCCCCCAAGGTGGGCTTCCTCCTTCATGTTGACCTTCTACCTGTATGTTCCCCTTGGCCCAGGGACCGTGCCCCCTTTGTCTTCACCTCGGACATGGCGTATGTCATCAATGGGGGTGACAAGCCTTCCAGCCGCTTCCATGATTTTGTTGACCTTTGCTGCCAAGCCTACAACCTCATTCGCAAGCACACCCACCTCTTCCTCAACTTGCTGGGCCTGGTGAGGAGCTCCATCCTTTCTGAACCCCTCCTTTTTAGCCTCTGGCACTTCTTTAAGACTTCCCTGTCTTGCCTCAAGGGATCCCTGGAGATCTACTTTTTTGAGCTCTCGATAAAGGCAGGGCCCAGACACCCCAGGACAGTGGTGTCTGTGCTGGCGTCCGGCTTCCTGTCCCAGCCCCTCCATTCTCGTGGCCTCCAGCCACTGTCCACAGCATCCGTTCACCACCCTCGAGGAGGGCTAGGGAGCCTCGCTGTAGAAAATCTTGCCTTACGGTGGGGAAGAAGCAACAATTCCTGGTTGTTTTAGGCACCGTCTCTTCTCCTTACTCTCCTTGTAGATGTTGTCCTGTGGGATCCCTGAGCTCTCAGACTTGGAGGACCTCAAGTATGTGTATGATGCCCTGAGGCCTCAGGACACAGAGGCCAATGCTACTACCTACTTTACTAGGTAACACTCTGCATACAAAACGTGCTGTCCACCCTAAGTCATTGATTTCCAGGCTGTCTGCTTGGGAGGAGCAGGGCTAGGGAAATGGGAAAGGCTTAGCACAGGTGGCAGATCCGAGAGTTGACAATGTGGGTATGCTGTCCCAATTTTGCCTCTCACTTAGGCAAATTACTTCACATCTGTCAGACCCATCTGTACTTCGGCGCTAATCTTTGTTTATAGAGGTATTGCAATTTGCTCTTACTTACATCCTCACCAGGTCTTGGTCGAAGAATTTGTTTATGGAGCAAGTATGAATTTTTAGTAGTTTTTAGCCCTCTGGATCAAAACCTTCCCTCTCCCTTATCAAAACATGAATTTCGTGGTTCCATGTTTCACAATGTCTCTAGGTACACTATGTATACATGGAATTGTGCGTGTATTGTGTATATATACACGGAATTGTGTGTGTGTTGTGTATGTATACACAGAATTGTGCATGTATTGCGTATATATACACAGAATTGTGTGTGTGTTGTGTATGTGTACACGGAATTGTGTGTGTGTTGTGTATGTATACACAGAATTGTGTGTGTGTTGTGTATGTATACACGGAATTGTGGGTGTGTTGTGTATATATACACGGAATTGTGGGTGTGTTGTGTATGTATACATGGAATTGTGTATGTATTATATGTGTATACATGGAATTGTGTATGTATACACAGAATTGTGTATGTATACACAGAATTGTGTGTATTGTGTATATATACATGGAATTGTGTATGTATACACAGAATGTGCGTGCACGAATGCCTCCGGTTTTGTATAGATGATGTCTCCCATTTTAGTATGCACTCTTTTTGGAACTTTGCAAACTAATTTTTTTCCTGTTGGTCTAACACAGAACCTTTCCTTTTGGACTGAAATCTCTAGATTGAGTAGTGCTTGGTGGGGCTACATGGTACTGAACCTTGAAGTTCAGTTTGACGCAATATTTAGATACCTGGTGACTCTAGGTGGAACCCTTAATTCCTTTCCATCTCGGTTCAACACTGTTCGGCTTGGAGGGCAGCAAGGGGAGATGAGACCCCTGGATGCACATGAGTGAACTGCATGTAGACCACTGTGTGCCAGTCACGTGCTCTATGAGGATGTGACACAGGGAAAACGAGTTGATGTGAGTGAAGTGTTGTCTCCGGTGTCAGGGCATATTCCTTGAGATAGCTCTGTCCAGGCAGCGGGGACATGGGTCCATGGTGACATCCTCTTCCCATCCTCTCACACCAACAGGTTGATTGAGTCCAGCCTGGGCAGTGTAGCCACAAAGCTCAATTTTTTCATCCATAACCTGGCTCAGATGAAGTTCACGGGCTCAGACGACCGGCTGACCCTTTCCTTTGCCCCCCGCACATACACTCTTCAACGCTCTGGCCGCCTCAGTGATGTCTTCCTCTGCCGCCAGGAGAAGGTCTTCCACCCCAACAAGGCCTACGTAAGCATCTTCTCCAGTCTGCTCCTCTCTCGCTCCCCTTGGCCCCCAGATTACTGGGTTCTATTTCTTCACATCCACACTGTGGGCACTGGAGTCACCTGGCACTTTGTGCTGGGAGCAGTCATAGACCATGTCCCTCTCCCTTGCCTGAGTGGCCTGCCTGGAATCAAGGAGCTGAATTGGATGGTTACTCCCTCTGAGTCAAGGGTGTTGGGGAACATGTGCAGGAAGTATTTGCTTTCAAATTCCTGCACATGTACATGGGCACATCACCTTTGTTTCCACTGGAGATACTTTTGCCTTCTTCCTTCTGGAAAGTGTGTACCCCCCAACACACACACACACACACACACACACACACACACACACACTTCAGGTCCCTTACCTACCCTTCTCGTTGGGTGTGGAGGCTGTGGCAGGCGTTCTCTAAGCCGGGAACCTTTGCAGATTTATGTGGTAAAGGTGATGCGCGAGAATGCTCATGAGGCCACTTATATCCAGCGGACGTTTGAGGAGTTCCAGGAGTTACACAATAAGCTGCGGCTGCTCTTCCCTTCTTCTCTGTTGCCCAGGTACCTGCCCCCTTTACTCTCTGCTAGAGGGATACTGGAGAGGGAGAATGGATGGGTGCTGTGCAGGACTGCAGGAGCTATATAGATTGATAGAAGGTACTTGATTTTCTTGGCCTGGTAATCAGTTTGATAACAAGTGCTCCCCCTGCTGGTCAAGCTCTCCAGACTTGAAAATGAGCTGGAAGGAGAGCAAATTGGATCTAAACGTAGGGGATTTACTAAATGTCACGATGTTTGAAGGTTTCTAATCTTTTAAAGAGTAAAAGCATTTTCCAATGGTACACAATATGCAGACTTAAAAACAAAGGAATTCTGGCACATGGTACGACACACATGAACCTTGAGGACATTATGCTAAGTGAAATAAGCCAGTCACAGAAAGACAAATACCGTGGATATTCCATTTATATTAGGCATTTATAGTAGTAAAACTGATAGAGACAAAAAGTAAGATGGTGGTGGCCAAGGCCCGGGTGGGGAGGGGGAACATGAAGAGTTGTTTAATGGGTAGAATTTCAGTTTTGCCAAATGAAAAGAATTCTGGAGGTAGTAGTGATGGTTGCACTTAGGAACTTCGTGCCACTGAACTTTACACTTAACAATGGTTACGATAGTGAATTTTGTTAAGTGTATTTCACCACAAATTTTTAAAATGTGATTTTTCAAATGATTTTTACCTTGATGGGGAAAACTGGGGACTCCATAGCCCCTGTGGCACTTCTGGGGACCCATAGGACTCTGCCCAGCAGTTTGGCTTTCTCATCTGGGGTCCTCGGAACTGCCGGGATGCCCTGGGCACAGACCTGGGGAGCTGCGGGAGGAACGGAGTGGGTGGGGTCCCTGGGAAGACAGAGTGGTGAGAGATGTGGGTCTGGTGGCTGAAACAGCAAATGAAATGTGACAAATCCTGTTGCCTCTTACCTTTCTCTCTCTCGCCTTCCCCTCCTGCACTTCTGCGTCCACCGGCCTCGCTAGCTTCCCCAGTCGCTTCACGATTGGCCGCCCGCGGGGAGAGGCAGGGGCCGAGCGGCGGCGGGAGGAGTTGAACACCTACATCTGGCACCTGATCCACGCCACCCCGGAGGTGGCCGAGGTGGGTGGGGAGCCCGCTGTTAATCAGGGTGGGCCTTGGGCTCTGCAGGCCTAGTCTTCCCCTGCAGAGGAGGGGGAGCGGAGGGAGGGGGCGAGGTCGCGCTCACCCTTGGGGTCAAGCTCGGAAACCTGGACGCAGATGCAGTCCCAGGGGGCTCGGGGAGCTCAGAACCTGAGAAAGGAACCTGCTCCCGAGCGAAAGTGTTTTGAGCAGATGAGGGTGTGTCACTGGACCGAAGCGGTCCGAATGCTGTGTAGTTGTCAGCCAGAAGACAACTCCTTGATAATTTGATGAGAAGGAACTTGATTACAAGCCTGCAAGCGAGGACACACGCATCTAAGAGCAAAGCATCTAATCCCTCTTAGGGGAAATCATGCATAAACATCGAGGCAGACTTCATTGTTGCATATATATAGGAGGGGACATTCCAGGGCACACGCAGTCAGGAAACTTGGTTATCCCTACATCGCAGATTCTGACGTGGCAGAGAATCTCCACCCCTGGGAAGATTTTCGAATTCTAAGGAGGATATAATGAGGAAAGTTTATTAGAGGAGGTCCCTGGAGGTCCTTCAGCCTGCCGCAGCCCTCCCAGGTGATTTCAGCTGGTTGACCTCCTGGTCCTGCAAAACAGGCCCAGCTTGTTCCTGAAAACCAGTTCTAGCAGAGAAACTTTCAGCAGATCACAAGATAGCGTCAGACAAATCTTGTACATTTTTGAGCGTTTTAGGTGGAGTTAATGGAGGCAAAGCTATAAACTCTAAACCAAGGTTAACCTGTGCTAGGTTACCTGCTAGGCTGCACGTGTAGGTTAGGTTATGTATTCGCTGTTAAAGAACAAAAATTCAACCGAGTAAATTGGTTACTGGACATGCATGGATCCTGCACCATTTCACTTAGTAAATAGAGAGGGGCTTTAAGAAGTTGTACAGGATGGAAGGTTTTTCCAGGTAGAAACTGGGTGGGACAGGAAAGCTGTTAGCAAAAGGAAAGAAAGGATTGTTTCAGGTAAGGGCCACTTGGTGGGAGGTGGGCGCTGCAGGGGTTGTACCTGACTAATTGCCTCACTAGGGTTGATCAGGAAATTCTAAGTGGATTGGTTCACATTCCTGAGCTCCCTTTTTTATTTCATAAAGGCTGAAGCTGTTTTGCGTGTGTGGGTTTTTTTGTTTTGAAAGTACATTTATTAAAGTTGGGGACAGTGAAACAAGGAAGGGCCCAGGACAGAAGGAGCCAAAGGAGAGAGGCTAGGCAGGGCGGCTTTGGCTCTCCAGAAATGTGATGGGAAAGAAATGAACCAGGGCCCGGCTGCTTTAGCTCACCGGGAAGTCAGAGAAAAGGGGGCCCTGGAGACAGGTGCAAGGGATCAGCCTGGGTCAAGCGGCCACTGTCCACAGCTCCCCTGGTTGCAAGTCTTGTGTGGTCTCTTAGGGAGAGCATGCTAAGGGCGAAGCTTTTTATTTAAAAAAATTCAATTGAGTCTTGTTTTTGTTTTTGTTTTGGGTTTTTTTTTTTGTCCTTGGATATGTTCTTTCTTAACACCACTTAGATTTTTTAAAAACAAATTGTATTACAATTTGGTATAATTTGTTTTTATAATAAATATGTATGTAAATAAATAAACAGCCATCAGACCCATCACCCTAACAAATCGCAAGCCATTTCCTTGTTTCCTTCCTATTTGTCCACATGCGAATGTGACTCTCACAGTTTTATAATGGTCATAACTTAAATATAGTTCTATACTCTGTTTCTTCTCACTTAGCATTTAGGGTAAACATAATTTTATTTATTTTTTTCCTTAAGAGTAAACATAACTTTAATACATTGACTTGGAATACCATTATCTCCTTAACTATCTGACTCTTGAAAGATATTTAGATTATGTCCATTTTTTCCTACTACTAATGCTAGAATGGATATTTTCACACATTTTGGGGGTTTTTTTCCTAGTGATTTAGGAAGCATTCTTCAGAGTAGTATGCATGGTCTTTGTCCAAGGCTGACCCAGGCATTTCTGTGCTTGAGGGAGGGGTGTGTCTGCAGGGAAGCGAGTGGTAGACAGGAACAGGCTGCTTTTGACCTGATGTGACCTAGTTTTACTTGTTGTTTTTTTTCTTTTTAAAAACCTTTTTATTAGGAGAACTTTAGAGAGATAGTATAATTCGTGCACACACACACACATATGTATTCATTGACCTAAGCAGTTAATATTTTGCTGTATTTGCTTCATCTATTTTTGTATGAAGTATTTTAAAGTAAATCCCAGACATAAGCCATTCTACCTCTAAATACTCACTCTGCATCTCGAACATAAGGACGTAATCTTCCATGATTACTGTGTCATATCAGCCAGTACATAGCCATCATTCAAAATTGTCCTCTCATCCCCCAAATTCTTTTTACACTTGCCTTGTTTGAGCCATGAACTGTGTATTACAAGTCAGAGCTGTGTATTACACTTGGTTGTTACGTTTTATAAGTCTGTTTTAATCTGGAACAGTCTCCTTCCTTTCTTACGGGGCCATTGTCTCACTGAAGAACGACCCTGTTTACTGATTTTATTCCAGTGTGATTTGGTGTATACCTTCTTCCACCCCCTGCCCCGGGATGAGAAGGCTGTGAATACCAGCCCAGCTCCCAAGTCCTCAGGTACCGTGCCATTGTGACACTTCTGCCAATGCCTCTGAACCATTCCCAGGGTGACTTCTTCTGCCCCGACCTCTTCCCAGTTTTCTTTTCTTCACTCATCTCTGTTCCTTTGCTTGCTAGCTACAGAATCTGGTTTCCCCCTCAGGCTGTGGGATCCACTGGTCCTTGTGCAGGTTCCCCAGGGATTGGTATTCAGTTGATGGGTTGCACAAATAGGACAGACCCACCCCAACCCAACTGTAAATCATGTTCACAGATGCCACTTGGCAGACCCCCCAGGGGGTATCAGGAACCTGCTGTGGAGATAGTGTCGGCAGAGGAGGGTCAGTGGGAAATAAGCATCTGCCTGACACCAGATGGAAACAGGGCTGGCCTCATGACCTTTCTGGGTTTTCTTTGTCCCGACAGATGGCTCCTGGGCCCGCCCTGTCGGGAAAGTGGGAGGGGAGGTGAAGCTGTCCATCTCCTACAAAAACAATAAACTCTTCATCATGGTGATGCATATTCGGGGCTTGGTAAGTGCATGCGCAGTTGTCATTTGATTATCTTTCTCCTGGTACTCTCCTGACTGGTGAGACCTATACTGCCCCTGTCTCATGAGAGTAACCACAAGTTTGCTGGGTACCCAACGTTGGGCCCGCTGCTACGCCAGGCCTAGGGTATGACCAAGCAATACTAGACACAGCTTCTTACCACCTGTGGTCTTCGGCAAGTAGCCTAAGTACTCTGAGCCTCATTAGAATGAAGATGATGTTAGTATCTGCCTCATAGGGTTATTATGGGCATTAAATGAGATAATGCATGTAGAACACTTAACATAGTATTTGGTATTATTATGGTGATCATGGTGATTATAATGACGGAGAAGCCCAAGGGGTTTTTTACCTGATTGTACAGATAAGGTAGCCACATGACCACCCTCCAGAATAAGCAAGGCAGTATATAATTGCTAAAATTTTTAGTACAATTCTAAGGACATTGTGAGTGGACAAAGAAGGACAATTGAATTCTTGTAAAGTGCTGGACTTTTGGAAGCTGGGACATTGGTATGTGGCAGAAGGACCATGAGCTTTGGAATCAGAAAAACCTGAGTTTCACTCTTGCAACATCATTATTTCATTCATGCAACAAATGTTCATCTAGTGCTTACTAGGAGTCAGGCACTGCTACATTAGCTCTGGGTACAGGGTAAGGAAAACAAAATCCTTCCCCTCAAGGAGCTTATATTCCGGTAGGAAGAGACAGACAAATACATGGCAAGAGCTCTGGCTAGAAATAAGGCAGAGAAATAATACAGGGCTGGAATGAGGGTAGTGGCAGTTTTGCATAGAGTGGTCAGGGAAGCCCTCATTGATGAAGGACATATGTGAGCAAAGATGGAGGAGGTGAGGAGCAGGCCATGCATATATATCTGAGGGGCACTGCTCCAAACAGAGGGTCCGGTTAAAGCCAAAAGCCAGGGACCTGCCTGGGGTGCATGAGGAACTGCAAGGGGCCCTTGTGGCTGGAGCCTGTGGAACAAAGGGGAGAGAGGGGAGCTGATGAGTTTAGGGAGGGCACAGCTGACTGGAGGGCATAGTCAGGACTGGGCTTCTACCCTAAATCAGATGGGAACCACTGAGGGGTTTTGAGCAGAGGCATGTAAACCAAAATTAACTTTAGACTGTAATAAAGGTTAAAAAAGCATTTATTTGAGCAAAAAGAGCTGCCACCAGGCAGACAGAGATTCAGATAGCAATCTAAATTGTGCTCCACTGAGACAAAGTGAGGTCATCTTTTCTGTAGAAAGTTCCTGCCCAAGTTCCCAGTTTCCTGCAAAGGAGATTTCCAAATTGGTCTGTTCTAATTGGTTACTATGGAGCAGTTCTGATTGGGACGCCCTGGCAGGTCTTAGTCCCTTGGTCAAAAGACAAGACCAGGAGCTCCCTTACAATAGATGACTCAGCTGCGTCATTGTTGACTAAGCGGGACAGAGTGCAGGAACTGAAAAGTTCAGTCTGAGGTTCTTCCTGGTATGCGGAGTACGTGAGAAGCCCCTGTCAGCCAATGGCCCTTAGGCTGTTTTTCATGAACTTTGGGCCCTTGACTGATCATGGGGAGTCCATCTCAGCTGGTATATTCCTTCTTGTGTTTCACATCAGATGAATCTTTCTTCTCGAGGGTCTGCAGGCATAAGATCTAACTTAAGATTTAAAAGGGTCAGGCTGGGTGAATCACTAACTGGTTGACCTTGAGCAAGGAACTTAATTTCTCTGACTCACTTCTCTACGTTTTACAGGGTTACTTGGATCAAGTAACAAAGTAGACAAAGACACTGGGCTAGGCAGGGAGATACCTGGGGATATGATCTACCTAACATTATGGTAGATATTTTTATCAGAATGGAGGGAGCCGGGAAGTAGCCAAGTAAATTACTGTGGATTGTGAGAAGCCAGGTGTGGGATGAGCGACTGGATCAGGGTGTGATCACAGGGATGGTGATAAAGAGACAGGTAGAATCTTCATCTTGTTTTGGTTTTCATTCCCTCTGTAGCAACTGCTCCAGGATGGGAATGACCCTGACCCCTATGTGAAGATTTATCTCCTTCCGGACCCTCAGAAAACCACTAAGAAGAAAACCAAAGTAGCCCGGAAAACCTGCAACCCCACCTACAATGAAATGGTGTGTGGGGAAGGTGCTGGGGTGGGGCAGGGGTTTGTGAATAAAGTTGTGTTGGAACAGGGCCACACCAATTCCTTTAAATATCGTCTATGACTGCGGATGTTGCAGGGGCAGGGTTGTGTAGTTGTGACATAGACCAGACTAGATGGCCTGGAAAGCCATGTTTGTTATCTTGCCCTTTACATGGAAATTCTATGGACCCTCTGGGTTGGGGTTCCAGAGCTGGGCGTGGCCTGGCCCCTCTCCTATGGGAACAGGAGTGTCCTGATCCTTTGCTGATAAGAGCAGTGTCGCTAATAAAAAAAAAGCCCCTCACCTGCTTGAGCTCTGAGCAAAGAACAAAGTTCTTTAAAGCTTCCCTTGGGTTCTGTGTGCCTTCTCTATTCCCTTGGGCTCTGGCTGGGGAGATACAGTGGTGTTCACCTCAGCAGATCAAGTGACCACGGATGTAAGCATCTCCCTCTTCCAAGGTTCCCTCTCTTACGACTTCGCTCTTCCCAATCTCTGCATTTGCAGCTGGTATATGATGGGATCCCCAAGGGAGACCTGCAGCAGCGGGAACTACAGCTGAGTGTGCTGAGTGAGCAAGGATTCTGGGAGAACATTCTCCTCGGAGAGGTGCACATCCGCCTGCGAGAGTTGGACCTGGCCCAGGAGAAGACTGGCTGGTTCGCACTAGGATCTCGAAGTCATGAGACCTTGTGAGCCCAGCAGAGCCCCCACCCAGGGCCCCAGATTGGTGGTGGAGCTAGGGGAGAGGACTCTCGCTGCTTGACTCGTCTTTTCCTTGTGAAGAGGCAGGGCCCTTGGCAGACCTCCCTGCTGTCCAAGTGGATGGGGCCTCTGCGATGGGAGGCAAGGGGAGTAAGAGGCTCTCTGCCATCCCCTCCTCTGCAGGCTGAATTTGAGTTGGTTGTAATGAGCAGCCCCTTGGAGGCTGTGAGGTTGCAGCAAAGTTTTAAGTTTACCTTGTGTCAAGGGAGCAATGCCTGGTTTGGGATGTGTGGGGTGGGTCGTGTGAAGTAGAGTTTTGGGGGGAGGGTGGGTGGATATCTTTATTTTTATTTTTAAAAAATGAAATAGTAATGTTGTCCTAACTGGACAGGAAGCCTTGTGAGAAGGGACTTACATATGCCTCAGACGGCAAAAAGAGGAAGACTATTTGGACTTTTTGTATGACTAAGGTTCTTATTGGACTTTTCTCTAGGGTTGTATTTGTTTGTTTTTTGTTTTGCTCTCTATAGGAATTATTTGGAGAGAGGCCCAGTGGGTCCTTGGTGAGAGCCTCCTCTCTAAGGGCAGGTTGGGAAGGGGCAGGGAGGGCTGCGTGTGCTGGACTGAGGCCTGTGCTGCCGGGCCTTTCTGATTTTGCCTCCAAAGGAGAGCAATGTGATACCTATGTGTCAAAGGAAGGGCCTTTCTTATGGGGTTCTGCAAGGAGCTGTATTCAGGGACCCATGCTCTTTCAGGGGGAATTCTCCCTCTACTTTGCCAGGACTCACCCTGAATATGTCTTCCACACCTCCATTCTTTCGCCCTGCTGGGGGCCATCTGGTCCCAGTGAGTACACTGGGGCTGCTACCCCATAGGTCTCTCTCTTCATTTTTCTCTGCGGGATAAAAATGCTGCCTTGGCCTTGATTTCGTTTCACCCACGGGCATCTGGGCCCTGGGAAGGGGCCCGAGGCTGCATATGCCAATGTGGCTGCCTGCTGGTTAGTCCTGGGAAGACTTCCATAACCCACCACTACTTTTGTGCTGCTTCTCTCCCAAACTCCATTCTGTCACATTTTTTTATAAGAATTTCCCTCCTTCTATGGGGCCATACACCTACTTAGTCTGGAGCCAAAAGGAAAGGGGCTGGAGTCCCGTCAAAACTTGTTTTTTCCAGTGGTTTTCTTTGCTCTCAAGGAGGCTGGATTGGAGCTGCGATTGATCCCTTGGAGCTGGGAGGGAGAGACTGGGTCTCTTATCTCTTAATACCCCACATTTACTGTCACTTGGATTTGAAATTCACTCTTGCGCTTTCCTTCAAAGCGTATCTTCCTTGAAAAAAAAGAGGGAGAGACTTTGAGTCTGATATTAATGTTTTAAACTAGCGTTGGCCTGATGTGCCCTGTGATTGGGGAGCAGAGATAATGGAGGATACTTTGCAAACTGTCTGTCCCTCCTCAGCTCCCTCCCCAGCTCCAAGGATCAGAAGTCCCCCCCCCCTTTGCTGACTCATTCCGTAACTGGAGAAAGAAGCTCCACTCATTGAAGCCATAGGGCAGCAAGGAAGTTTAAACTTTTAAGTTAAAAACGGCAAGTATAAAGCTGGCTGTTGTGGGGAGAGGCTAGGGAAGTGGGGAACAGGAGTGGACTTCTCCAGATGAATGGACCATAGATGTGTTACTGGCTTTGTGCCTGTAGCTCATTTTATTTGGACCCTCGTGCCCCTGGTTTAAAGAGGTCTGTGTATTGTACCCACTTTCCAGATGTCCTTGTATCTCCTACTTTCTCTGGAATTGTATTTTTTAATAAATGACATTTAAGAAAACCAAAACTATCATTTTCATGATTGGTTGATGTTTAATGTTTAGAGTAAACATCTGGTGTACAAAAGAAAAGTAATACTAATGGTTACAAATGGTAACTTGTATATATACTGGTGCGCTTCACTAGATATTTTACATTTGTCAGCTAAACAGAGCCTCACAGCTTGCTACAACAGGTGAGTATTATTATCCCCACTTTACAGATGAAGAAACTGAAGCTCATTGGGATTCAGTGAGGCCACAGCCACTTAGCTTGGGTCTGGAATTTGAGCGCAAGTTTATTTGACTCCTTGTAGGCCAAATTCCTTAAAATGGTATAATATGTTCGTTTTCAGAGTGTTTTAATATATATGATGTCATTTCTAATTACAGCTATCCTGGAAAGTAGATACGGCTCATTTATTAATTCTGTTGCCATTTACTGTGCTTACCAGGACTACCTAGTTCACCTAGCGTGCCTCCATTCGCAGGGCATACAGGCCTTTAGTTGTACACTGGGTCCTGTACCAGGTACCAGGTTGAGGTTTAAAAGGTAAATTAAGACAATTCTTACCTTGACATGGTAGCTCAGTTGATTAGAGTCCTAATACACCAAGGTTGCAAGTTCAATCCCCAGTCAGGACACATGCAAGAATCAACCAATGAATGCGTAAATAAGTGGAACAACAAACTGATAATTTTTTCTCTCTCCCCTTCTCTTTCTTTTTTCCTCTCTCTCTCAAAAAAAAAAAGAAATCAATAAATAAAAGTTTTTTTAAAAGACAATCCTGTACGTTTAAAAAAGTCACTGCCTGGTTATATTTGCCCAACCCCATTTTATGAGAGAGCAGAGCCATGGCCCAGAGTTGAATCCCCCAAATGGAAGATGAATGTGATGGGATCTTTGTTCAAGCATTTCACCCAGAAGTTTTCAGAACTCTCCAGGGGGAGTCATATTTCATGCTGAGAAATTTCGTGGAGCTTCCAAGGGATTTTTAATAGTAAACAGGAGGAAGTGTCACCTGCTGTGTTTCTAAGTGGTTTTGAGAGGTAAACACAGTGCTGGACAAGTCCCAAGAGACCTTTTAAAAGTTAGAATGTGGGGCCCTGCTGGTGTGGCTCAGTGGATTGAGCACCAGCCTGCGAACCAAAGGATTGCTGGTTTAATTCCCAGTCAGAGCACATGCCTGGGTTATAGGCCAGGTCCCCAGTAGGGAGCGCGCAAGAGGCAACCACACATTGATGTTTCTCTCCCTCTCTCTCCTTCCCTTCCCCTCTCTCTAAAAATAAATAAATAAAATATTTTTTAAAAAGTTAGAATGTGGGTCTGGTGTAGTTAAAGGAAATTTCTTGGCCAAATGGGGCAGAAATCTGAGCCGCCCTGAGGGAGTGAGAGTGAGAGAGTTGCAGAGTGGGGAATGGGGTTGCCTGAGGAGGAGAGAAAAGAAGTCCAGGAGGCCAGGTTCTCTTGAGTTCAAAGAGAGGTTGCAAGAATGAAGTAACCCAACTTGCTGGGAATTTGGGGGAGGCAAAGATTAGATTGGACTTGAAAGGTTAAAAGTGAGGCAGCATTTTAAGCTGTGAGGTAATTGTAGTGACTGGGACTGGTGTGAGGAGTCTAGTCGACAAGCAACACTGACAGCTTCCTTGGGGTCAGGAGAGGCTCCGGGCTCTGTGGCGATTGAGATGATAAAGGTGTGGGTCCTCTCAGTCCAGCTAGGGAGGCGGACATGGACAAAGGTAATTGCAGGGCAGTATCTCAGGGCCAAAGTGGAAATGGGAGAGGTCAGTCTGGAGTGTAGATATGGAAGTCCTCAGCACTTAGGTGGCCTTGAATGCCATGGAACTGGATGAGATCACCTAGATTAGAGAGGCTAGAAAACACAGGGGTGGACTGAGCTCTGATGCAGGCCGACATGTAGAGGAGGAGCCACCGAAATTGCATGGAAACCAAGAAATTGGTGTCATGGGAGCCTAAAGATAAGTACTGTCGATATCCTAGGGCTGCCATAACAAAGTGCCACACACTGGGTGGCTCAAACAACAGAAGTTTCTTCTCTCAGTTCTGGAGTACGGACGTCCACGATCAAGGTATTGTCAGGGTTGACTCCTTCTGAGGGTTGAGAAGGAGAATCTGTTCCAGCCTCTTCACAGGTTCTAGCGGTTTGCTGGCAGTCTGTGGCATTGCTGGCTTGTAGATGCGTCACCGCAGTGTCTGCCTCACGTTCACATGGTGATCTCCCTGTGTGTGCACATGTTTGTCTATGTCCAGATGTCCCCTTTGTACAAGGACATAGTCACACTGGATTAGAGCGTACCCTAATGACCTCATTTTAACTTGCAAAGAACTTTTCCAAATGAGGTCATATTCAAAGATATGTAATTAGGAAATTAGGACTTCAGTATCTTCTAGGGTAGCACAGTTCAACCTATGCCAGAAAATGATTTGGCAAAATGCTCTTGGTGACTTTGATAAGATCTGTTTGAATGAATGGAGGGAATGAAAGCCACATTGGAGTAGCTTAAAGAGAATAAGGTGATGAGAAAGTGGAGACCATCAACAAGGATAATTTTTTTTAATTTTTAGGTATGTTTTATTAATTATGCTATTACAGCTATCCCGTTTTTTTCTCCCTTTTATCCCCCTTGACTCTGTATCCCCCTTCCCACCATCATTCCCCCCACCCCTATTTCATGTCCATGGGTCATACATACAAGTTCTTTGGCTTCTCCATTTCCCACACTATACTTAACCTTCCCCTATCTATTTTGTGCCTACCAATTATGTTTCTTATTCCCTGTACCTTTTTCCCTCATTTTCCCCTCCCACTCCTCACTTGTAACCCTCCATGTGATCTCCATTTCTGTGATTCTGTTCCTGTTCTAGTTGCTTGCTTAGTTTTTGGTTTTGTTTTTTAGGTTCACTTGTTGATCATTGTGAGTTTGTTGTCATTTTACTGTTCACATTTTTTTGTCTTCTTTCTCTTAGATAAGTCCCTTTAACATTTCATATGATAAGGCTGTGGTGATGATGAACTCCTTTAACTTGACCTATCTGGGAAGCACTTTATCTGCCCTTCCATTCTAAGTGATAGCATTGCTGAATAGAGTAATCTTGGATGTAGGTCCTTGCCTTTCATGCCTTTCAATATTTCTTTCCAGCCCCTTCTGGCCTGAAAAGTTTCTTTTGAGAAATCAGCTGATAGCCTTATAGGAACTCTTTTGTAGGTGACTGTCCCTTTTTCTCTTGCTGCTTTTAAGATTCTCTCCTTGTCTTTAATCTTGGATAATTTAATTACAATGTGTCTTGGCATGTTTCTTATGGATCCAACTTTTTTGGGACTCTGAGCATCCTGGACTTGCCTGTCTAGTTCCTTTGCCAGATTGGGGAAGTTTTCCTTCATTATTTGTTCAAAGAAGCTTTCAATTTCTTGCTCTTCCTCTTCTTCTGGCACCCCTATGATTTGGATGTTGGAATATTTAAAGTTGTCCCAGAGGTTCCTAAATCTCTCCTCATTTTTTTGAATTCTTGTTTCTTCATTCTGTTCCAGTTGGATGTTTATTTCTTACTTTTGTTCCAAATTATTGATTTGAGTTCTGGTTTCCTTTGCTTCATTGTTGGTTCTCTGTACATTTTCCTTTATTTCACTTTGCATAGCCTTCACTTCTTCCTCTATTTTGTGACCATACTCAATAATTTCTGTGAGCATCCTGATTACCAGTGTTTTGAACTCTGCATCCGATAGGTTGTCTTATCTCCTTGTCGCTTAGTTCTTTTTCTGGAGTTTTGATCTGTTCTTTCATTGGGGCCATAGTTCTTTGTCTCGGTGTTCCTGTTATATTGTAAGGGGCGGAGCCTTCAGTATTGGCCAAGGCGGAGCAACCCACGTTGCTGCATTGTTGCGCTATATGTAGGGGAGGGGTCAGAGAGGGAATAACGCCGCTAGCTCGCTTGCTCAGTTCTCACCCCACTTTCCGTCACTTCCCTTGCTTCCCACAAGTGGATTTTGCCTTTTCAGGTGCTGAGTCCTAGGTGGGTGGGCTTGTGTACATTCTAGGATCCCATGGGCCTCTCCAACAGACAATCCTGTGAGACTGGGAGTTTCTCCCCCTGCCGCCGCCCCCCCACACAGATTTTTACAGCCAGAGGTTTTGAGGCTTTACTTTCCGGCGCTGGATCCCTGGGTTGCGAGGTTTGTCTCACTTCCCAGTGTTCCTCCCAGCTTATCCCCATGTGAATGTGGGACTGTCCAGTTTACTAGCCGCCACCTTGCCCACCCCAGTCTGCCAGCCCCTACCTTGTTGCTTATCCTCTCTACCCCAGCTTCCCATCTCCACCTCTCCTACCAGTCTGGATGAATGTTTCTTCTTTAACTCCTTGGTTATTGGACTTCCATACAGTTTGCTTTTCTGGCAGTTCTCATTGTTTTTGTTTTTTAAATTGGTTGTTATCCTTCTTTTGGTTGTGTGAGGAAGTGAAGCATATCTACCTACACCTCCATCTTGGCCAGAACTCCAACATGGATAATTCTCAAGAAATTTTGCTGTAGTGGTGCAAAAACTTGGAGGGACATGTATCTTGAGAAAGTTTATTTTTAAGATAGGTAATGTTAATCTATGTTAATGTGAGTGCTCTAGTGGCTTGAGAGAGAAAATTATATGTTACAGGAAAGAAGCGATAGGGAGGCCAGAATTCCATGAAAAGACATGAAGGGATAGGATTCAGGAAGCTTCTTTGCTTGTAATGGGATTGAAGGCAGAGTGTGTGGGTCCAGGTGTAGGTAAATTGGTGAATTTGGTGATGGAAAGATGAGGTTATTCAAGTCCAATTGTATCTGTTTTCTCAATGAAGTATGCAGTGTGATCATAAGTTGAGAATGTTTATGAGCATGCTGGAAATATGAAAAAGAAACGTGAAACAGTCTCAGTGTAGGAGAAGCAAAGCTACTATGGATATGGATATCTGAAGCAATGCCTGGCATGGATGAAATTTGTGATCACAAACAGGAAATGCGTCAGTCAGCATAGTTGAGTGCTTTTCTCCAGCACTGATTAGCTGCAAGAATGTAGGCTCTGAACAACTGCATAGCTGGGTGTCACTAAGGTGGGAATCTTGCCAAAGAAGAATGTTGGAGTAGGAGCAGAACAAGAGAATGAAGAGTCTTTGCAAAGGGGTAGTTTTAATGCTGGATCATGGAATTTATGCTCAGTGAGGAGGGAAGTGAAGGAGGATGAATCACAAAACAGTGGTAATGGCAATGTTTTTGAGATTTCTGGGGGTTAATAAGTCACTTAATAAGTGATACCAGGGCAGTGAGTTAGAAAGGAAGTGGTGTCTAGAGTGTGGAATGCTTGGAAATAAGATTTTGGAGGTGGTACTAATACTGAAAAATGAAGTCAAAAGCTATACCTCAGGCCCAGCAAAATCTTTAAAAGTAAACATAAGTAACTGACATTGAAATGATCTGCTAAAGTGCCAGTCAGTTTGCCCGCCCAAAGACTTCTTGGCATCACCAGCATGTACACAGGCACAGCAACCTGTTATCTTTATGTACAGAGCTGCCCTGCCTCTGCCCTCTAGTTGATAGCAGGCTAGAGGAGGCTGGCTCACACTTTATTTACCTGTCAAGATTGACAAGGCAGTCACATATTTTTATAGCTTTTCAATACTTTCTAATTGCATTTTCCCCTTTTATTTTTTAAATTATATTTCACTGAGTATGTTATTACAGTTATCCTGAATTTCCCCCTTTGCCCCCCTTCACCCAGCACTCCCTACTCCCTCAGGCAATCCCCCCACCTTTGTTGCTGTCCATGGGTCGTGTGTCCTTTTGTTTCTCCACTTCTTATACTGTACTTTACATTCCCATGGTTATTCTGTAACCACCTATTTGTACTTCTTTTTTAAAAAAGATATTATTTATTTTGAGAGAAAGGGGGAAGGTGGGAGAAAGAGAGGGAGAGAAACGCCAATTGGTTGCCTTTCACACGCCCCCAACTGGGGACGTGGCCTGCAACCCAGGCATGTGCCCTGACCAGGAATTAAACCGGTGATCTTTGGGTTTGCAGGCCCACACTCAATGCACTGAGCCACGCCAGCCAGGGCCTATTTGTACTTCTTAATTTCCTCTCTTCACACATTCTCCCCCTACCCCCTCCTATCTGGCAACCATCATGTAACTAACTTCTTTTCTCTTGCTGCTTTTAAAATTCTATCTTTAACTCTTGACCTTTTAATTATGATGTGTCTTGGAGTGGGCTTCTTTGCATCCATCATGGGATTATCTTTGCATCCACCATTGGGATTATCTGTGCTTTCTGGACTTGCATGCCTATTTCCCTCACCAAATCAGGTAAGTTTTCTTTCACTAATTTTTTCAGATAGGGTTCCAATTTCTTGCTCTTTCTCTTCTCCTTCTGGCACCACTGTGATGCGAATGTTGAAACACTTGAAGTTGCCTCAGAGGCTGCTTATAGTATCCTCATTTTTAAAAAATTCTTTTTTCTTCTTGTTCTGATTGGTTGTTTTTTGCTTCCTTATGTTCCGAATCATTGATTTGACTCTCAGCTTCATCCACTCTACTGTTGTTTCCCTGTAAATTGTTCTTTATTTCAATTAGTGTATCCTTTGTTTCTGACTGGATATGTTTTATGCTCTTGAGGTCCTCACTAAGTTCCTTGAACATCCTTATAATCAGTGTTTTGAACTCTTATCTGATAGATTGCTTATCTCCATTATGTTTAGTTTTTTTCTGGAGTTTTGATCTGTTCTTTCATTTGGGCCATCTTTCTTTGTCTCCTTGTTTTGGCAGCCTCCTTGTGTTTGTTTCTATGTATTAGATAGAACTGCTTTTACTCCGAGTCTTGGTAGTGTGGCCTAATATAGTAGGTGTCCTGTAGGGTCCAGTGGCACAGCCTCTCATCACCCAAGCTAGGTACTTGAGGTGAGCCCTTCATGTGGGCTGAGAACACCATCCTCTTGTAGTTGAGCCTTGGTTGTTGCTGGTAGTTCAATGGGAGGGATTTACCCAGGCCAGTCAGGGGCAAGGATTGGCTGTGACCATTTACCACCAACCTCTGCCCTCTGTGGAGGATCAGCTGTGCAGGGGTAGCATTAGCATGATGGTGCTCCGATGTGGTCTATAGCTCTGAACTGGGTGCGTTGCCTTGGGGTGTCCTGGGTGATGCAGGCCAAAGTCAGCTCCCACCTGTGTTTTGCCTGGGGCCACCCTGCTTTGAACCATAAAGGAATCTGAGATTGCTGCTACTTGTGCTTGGCTTGGAGATTCCCAGGTGAAGCCAAGCTCTGAATGTAGGCGGGTGGTGCTAGTGCCAGGCCTGGGGCTCTCTGAGGCCAGCTGTTACTTGTTTGAGAGGAGTTAGGAAGTTGTGCAGCTTGAGCCAAGACCAGCCATTTGTATAGAAAAGCAGCTTGGGTGGGTTCATAAGTAGGGTGGGTCGGAGTCTCTGGGGATCTCCAATGCAGGTCAAACAGTGTTAGCCATTGATTTTTTTCCCCTTTAAAAAAAATAAAATTATGTATCCAATGATTAGATATTTTGGAGGAAGGGGAATTCCATTTAAGAAAGTTTTAAATTTTTTTCAGGATCATGTAAGTAGTGTTAGTGACAAAGTTGAGAGCAGAATGCTAGATGCTTGGCCATAAGGAAGATGCTAATATGTTAAAGCATTACTAGTCTTCTATTCAACATTTATTGGGCACCTGTTATATGCTAGTCAACATGTTAGGTCAGTGGTTCCTAAACTTTTTGATCTTAGGACCCCTTTACTTTCTTAGAAATTATTGAGGACCCCAAGGAATTTTTGTTTATGTGGATTATATCTTGGTAGTTACTGTTTTAGAATTCAAAACTGAGGGATTGAAAAATATTTATTTAAAAAGAATAAGCCCAATGCACATTAACATAGTGACATTTTAATTAAAAAATTATTTTTGACCTTGAGAATCCTTTGAAAGGGTCTTAAAATGAGATCCTCAAGGCTATACTTTGGGAAGCACTGTGCTAGGTATCGGAACACAGCCCTTATGGAACTGAGACCAGCAGGAGAGAATAAGCATGCAGTGTATCATATAGTGAGTTAAGTGCTTTAAAAGAGTGTAATACAATTCTGACTGAGGAGGTTGTTAGCAAAGACTTCAAGGAGTTGACATTTGAGTTCAACCTTGAAATATGAATAAGTGTATAACAGGGGAGGTGAGGGCTTTCTTGGCTGAGAAATAACGTGAGTAAAGGCATAAAGAGGGTCCAATGTTCCTAGAACATAACATGCATAAAGGGAAGTTACTTGAGAAAAGGCTGGAAGAGTATAGTAGGAGGAGACTGTGTAGAGTCTTTATTCTGTAGGCAATGGGAAACAGTTATTAGCTGATAAGTAATAATATTAACTGATGTTTGTTCCCCTACTGTATCTAGGCTAGGCTCTGTATTAAGAATTTAGTTCTCTCACCATCCCATTGAAAAAGGAATTATTAGCCTCACTTCTCAATCAAAGAAACTGAGGTTTCTGAGTCGTTAATGTGCATATTTGGATTTCTTTCTCTTCTATTTTAAAACTGACTCGTATTACTAATCCATCTTTCTGAAGTTCTTAGGACTGAAAATGAGGTATTTCCATAGATATGAATAATATAATAAGGGGTATTATAAGAGGTCCTCAATTTCAACCATAGAAATTGAGGACCTTTTAGTTTTCTAGAAGGAAGTGGCTGTTGGTTGAGCACTCCCAATGAAGCAGGAGAAGCAGGGCTTCTCCTGGCTTTTGAAAGCTTTTCCTGCTGTTCCTCCAGCCCATAACTGCTGCCCTCCTTCCCTAATAGATACTTGACTTTAAGGGTGTCAATTAAAACGTTTTAGCAGGAATAAGGAAATGAACTAAGACCAAACTCCCACGAGAATCAAATATAGCAGCTAAAATTATTCAACAAAGTTTTTTCAAAGGATAATGGTCTGTGATTTCTTTGGCTGTTGTATCCTATAGTTCTGGGGGCTCAGGATATAAATATGATTTGAAGGCATTGCCTGCTGGGTAGTATTAAAGAGATTAAACAGTTCTGGGGACTATGCTTCCTCCTCTGTGATTTCAGTTTGCCCCATTGAAAAAAGATAGTCTAATAGAGACCCACCTGAGAAACAAGAATTTATACTTCCTTGGGGGTGAGGGGGTCGGTATATGTGGATTGGACACTGAAGAACCAACCGCAAAGCTCCATTTCCAGGCAGAGTGATTTAGAAATCCTAAAATCAAGGGGGCAGGAATACACGAATAAAAGTGATTAATTTTTACTTGTTTTTTCACTTCTATTATTATTCACTCCAGATTTGTGTCTTAACACTGTGTTAGAGATATATTTACATAGCATTGTCCAACTCTTATTAAACTCAGATCTCGGGTGATGAGCTATTTAGCACCAAACCCCGATATATGAAAGTCTATGATAAGTGTGTACACTTGGGCGTGCATTATACTTTCAAACGGGTTCCAGGAACCTCTCCAGTTATCTGAAACACTTCCACCTCGAGGGCGGGGGGAGGGAGCGGTCTCCTAGAAGTCCATGGAGAAGCAAGTGCGCAGGCGCAGAGCCCAGGCCTGGCTGATGCAACCGCCCTTGCGCAAGCCCGGTCTACCCGGGTAAGGAAGCCGACAGGGACCCTGTCAAGGCCAAGTGGCCGCCCCCGCCCGGAAGAGCGCGGAAGGGCCCGCCCGCTGGGCTCCGTGAGGGACGTTCAGTGGCGCAGAGCTGGTGGTGTTGCAGCGGTGTCCTAGTTCCCCATCCGGTTGCCTGCTGTCCAGCCTCAGCGCTGGCCCTGCAGCCATTTTGAGCTGGGTGAATCCCAGCGCCGGTTGCCTGCCCTGCCGCCCAGCCCTTCCGGGGCGCCCCGTGAGGGGCTTTTTAACGGTCTGTTTCTGGTGGAAAGTCACGCAGCTGCCGCGAGAGATCTCCTCTGTACGGTGGAGAGGCCTTGAGCGGATTAGGGCGCCTCTTCCCCACCGGGATGGGTGTCCTCGCTGCCGCCAGGTTCCGCGCCTGCTTTTCCGGACTGTGGTTTGCTGACCGAAGCCGAAGCCGCTGCCTTCTGTGGCTCTTCTGCTGGCCCGGGGACCGACTTGGGGCACTGATTTCTCCGCAAGGCCAGGCCGGGACCGTGTAGGCCTCTCCGGATCCCGTACAAGGTCCAGCCGCCTAGTCTGCGCACCACGCTATCGGCTGCCAAGAGCAGGGGCAATGGAGTCGGGAGCGGACCTGCCGCGGGGAAGGCCGGCGACCCGAGCGGGCCCTCTGTTCCGGCTGCCCTTCTTCCTTCGGCCCCCGCCACCTGGCCCTGGCAGGTTCCCCACACCTCCTGCTGCAGAGCAACTCCGGGACCACAAACCAGTTTGCTCTACCCGGCCTGAGGCTCGGACCAGCTACTGGATGAAGCTGCTTTCCCAGCTCGTCGCACCGCTTCCCAGCCTTCTTCAGAAACTGCAGATTTGGGGCCAGCTTTTGGGTGGCATAATCCCGACCAGATGGCTGGATTTCGCTGGAGGCTACAGCGCCCTGAGAGCGCTGAGGGCTCGGGAGGAACTGGCCGCCCCCGAGGCGCAGAAACCTCTGAGTTCGCTGCAGCTGGACCCTTCAGCCGACTCAGCTGCCAGCCTTCTGGGCTGGGTAGAGGAGAGTTTCCACTGGCAGTGCTCATCCTCCGATCCAGAATTGGAACTGAAAGCCCAGGGAAGAGCCTCGGATTCTGCGGCCCATACTTTTCTCTTTGAGCAGCAGCTGTGGGGACTGGAGCTGTTGCCTAGTGGCCTTCACGCCCGGCTGTTCTCTGACCGGAAACTTAGCCTTTCCTCCTCCTGGCCTCGAAACATTCAGCACTTAAGCAATTTCAGCGCCGTCTCCTATTTGCTGAACCCCTCTTATCTGGACTGCCATCCTCGGGTAGAGCTTAGCTCTCGGAAGGGCACCGGAGGTGGCGAGCTAGTGGATTTCCAGACAGTAAGCCCAGAAAGCAGCTGTCTGCCTGAGGACCATTCTCAGCCCCAGCCACTGAATGCGGAGATCACTAGCTCTTCCTGGCAGGAATGCCCCCCTCTTTCTAGCGAAGGCCTGCCAGAAATTCATCATATTCGCACGAAGCGGCTTGAATTCCTTCAGCAGGCTAACAAGGGGCAGGCGTTACCCACCCCCGATCAAGATCATGGTTACCACAGCCTGGAAGAGGAACACAACCTTCTCCGGATGGATCCAGAGCCCTGCAGAGGTAGTGCGACACAGTGCGTTCCCCCTGCTCGAGCCATTCCCGGAACTGCCCAGGAATCCACAGAAGAAAAAACAGAATTGATTCAAGAGGTTCTTCTTGCTTTGGAAAAACAGGGCTCTTCGGAAAGCTGTCCGTCTTGTGAGGTACCTATGGAAAAAGAGCCTGGGGAGGACCAAATAAGTGTAGTGGACTCCTCAGACGTAGAAAATGATCTTCCCATTTCTGCCAGACCAGCGTGTAGTAACAAACTGATAGATTACATTCTAGGAGGTGCATCCAGTGACCTCGAAACAAGTTCTGATTCGGGAGGGGAGGATTGGAATGAGGAAGCTGAGGACGATGGTTTTGATAGTGATAGCTCGTTCTCAGAGTCCGACCTTGAACAGGACTCTGAGGGGCTTCACCTTTGGAACTCTTTCTACAGTGTAGATCCTTATAATCCCCAAAACTTTACAGCAGCGATTCAGACTGCTGCCAGAATTGTTCCTCCAGACCCTTCCGACTCAGAGAAGGATTTGTCTGACAAGTCTGACCTAGAGAATTCTCTCCAGACTGGAAGACTTCCTGAGTCTCCTGACCACAATTCTGGGGAGGAAGATGACTGGGAATCTAGTGCAGATGAAGCAGAGAGCCTCAAACTGTGGAATTCTTTCTGTAATTCGGATGACCCCTACAACCTTCTAAATTTTAAGGCTCCTTTTCAAACATCAGGGAAAAGTTGGGAAGGCTGTCAGGACTCAGAGAGGCCATCTGCGCCCGCTGTAGCCACGTCTGAGTGTCGCACCTTACTTTCCTGTAAGGTGCAACTGTTAGGGAGCCGAGACAGTGAATTTCCAGACGTGGTACAGGGTGGGGCTTTTTCTGGAGAAAGACACACACATACCAAGAAGAAAAAGGTTTGTTTGTTTCTCCTTTTTTTGTGTATGTATATTTTTATGTTTGTGTCTTTTAACTTGCCTGATAAATCTGTACAGACTGTTTCGATGTGGTTAAATATGGTGGCATGACTTTTCTGGAGGCATAATAGCACATATGTTTGAAGAAGGCCTGTAAGCTTCTTAACTCCATATCCTTGGATTGACAAGTGGCCCTCTTTCCCCCCCCCCTTCAGGTAAAGTGTTGTCCCTGTGTAAATAGAAAATGCCAGTGTATACCCGTTAGCAGGAAAGTGCCATTTTTGTTTGAGTTGGCAACTCTGAGCTCTATGCCTACAAGCTTCAACTTTTCACTCTTTTTTAAGGAATAGAAAAACTAAACCTAATGTATACATGTTTAATTTTTTTCTGGAGGTTGGGAAGGTCCTAGTATAGCCACGGAGTTTTAAAATGTTGTTAAATGTGGTGTCATAATAAGTGTCTTCATTCCTGTCCATTTGAACCCAGAGGGATGATGGTACCAGGAAGCAAGTCAGATTTATTTGGTTTTTGCCCTGAAAGGAAACAATTTGAGTATTAAAAACTCTGTGTGACAGGTACATGATTTTGATTGCTAGTCAAAACAGTACAGGAGAGATTGCCTCTTTAAGAATGCAGTACTATAACCCATGGACATGAACTAAGGTGGGGGAGTGATGGTGTGTGGGGGGGGAGTACAGGGCGGAAGGGAATAAAAAAAAAAGTACAGTACTAGTTATCATTAGCCAACTACAGTTTAATAATCATGTAAAACAATGATGACCAACTTATATGGTTTATCCTAAGTAGTTGCTTCCAATTTCCAGGCTAGTCTTAAAACTTTATTAAGTGTTTTATTGTTCAATGCATTGTCAGGTTAACTTTATTTTGGCAGTCTCTTCAGTTGCTTTTTTGTTTTCTCCATTGTTTATTCAGCTAAAATTATTATTTGGAGAGAAATCCTCCCCAAACACACAGGATATCTCTTATTAATAGAGACAAAGTTTCTTTAGTTCCCTGTACCTTTATTTGGGCAGAGAAGGGATTGGATAAATTATTTTTGACTTCAGATTCGGCAACAACAGGGAGTTTCTAGTGTACAGGACCCTTATCCATTGGTTCCAAATGTCTGGTTTAATACTGTGAAACTATTCTTGGGGTAGAAAATATCTTTAAATGTGGTAATCTTATGTCTTACCTGTCGATGCAAAATAAGTCATATTGAAAGTCAAGTTTTAGCTTACAGTTCTGTAAATGTCATCATAAAAGAGCTTTCTCTCTACCTTTTTAAAGGACCACTAACACAATGACTTATATAATGAATAGCTAAGAAATTGTCTGGAAATGGAATGAGCACTTGACACCCAGAGACCTGTGTTCCCTACTCTGAGTGGTTAGGTCCAAGAGATTTGGGAATACAGCCAAAGAAGTGAAGTAACTTCACCTCTCATGGCCTTGAATCACTCATTTATCTGATGGGAATAATAATAATATCATATGAGTTACTGCAGAATTCAAATGAGATGAGTAAATAAAACTTACAATCCACTGCCTTTACCTTTAAATGGTAGCTCTTACGTTCAGGGACATCAGGCCAGCTGCATGTCTCATTGTAGCTTACTCATTGAGTAAAAAATGGGATGAGACTATTGACTGAACTAGAAGCAACCTGTATAAAAGATTATGTTTCAAATATGTTCAAATTATTTGACAGCCTTTGACTACTTGCCATTCTTTGGGTATATGGGAGTAATCAATACTGCCAAATTCTTATAATGAAGCTCTCAGATCTGAGTTTAAAATGCATAACATAGTACAGATTGTGGAGCCAGACTCAGGGTTTGAATCCTGATTATACTATGTAGAAGCTGTGTGATTTGAAGAAGTCATTTAGCTTCTCCATGTCTGTTTATCTGTACAATGGAGACGATGATAGTGCCCCACAGGGTTGATATGAGGGTTAAATGAGGTAAAAATTATAAAGTGCTTTGAAAAGAGTCTGATATATGGTAAACACTATGTAAATGTTGTTATTATTTATTTTAGTGACAATGAATAAGTGACACTAGAATGCAATAACTAGTAAAGGTTTACAAACCTACTAATTGTCCTCAGGGGCATTTGTTAGCCTGATGTAAAGGGAATGAAAGTGGTAGGCCACAGTGGGATTAGCTGATGTAACTATTGAACATGCTTTAAAAGCAAGTACCTATTTATTCTTGAGTTTCCTATCTTATGAAGAAACTTCTATATTAGAAATTAAGTAGTAAATAGGGACTGTCACTCATTATATGTGACCATGTATATGACAATATTCATTCTCATGAATATTGATACTTGGTGATAGCATATTGAGGAGGAATACAAAGAGGGTTTTTACCTTAACTATAAAGTCTCTTATAGTATTATAGCCTTAAAGATATGTTAATTTTGCCGTACTTTGTAAGGTAAATTCCTCTTCTGTATTCTGATTACAGAAGTATTAATATAAGAATAATATTGGCTGAGTGGGTTGGGCGTTGTCCTGCAAACCAGAAAGGTGGAAAGGTCCCAGGTTCAGTTTCCCAGTCAGGGCACACGCCTGGGTTGTGGGCCAGGTCCCCGCTTGGGGGTGTGTGAGAGGCAACTGTTTGATGTTTCTCTCCTAATAAAAGCATTGCCTTCCAGGTGTATATTTCTGAAATCTTTTGTTTGGAAATATTTGTTATGTTGGAAGAGGAGTATCACAGAATTATATTTCACTAAGGATTTTTTAAAAGTAAGAATTAATAACACTAAGAAAATCGCGGTTCCTCATCTGTATTCATTTTATTGACATCAAAAACCAAAAAGGGGGAGGGTAGATGATGAGCTGCCCACTGTTTTTTATTCGTATGCCATCTAGTCAGTCAGTACTCATTCTTTTTTTAATTTCCTTTTATAGTTGAGACCTGATATTCTAAAGAATTAGTAGCAAAAAGGGTTAATTACCTCAATGATGATTATAAGATCTTAGAGAGTGATTAGTCTTTGTCTTCATAGGTAACATTCCTTGAAGAAGTTACCGAGTATTATGTAAGTGGTGACGAGGACCGAAAAGGACCATGGGAGGAATTTGCACGGGATGGATGCAGGTTCCAGAAACGAATTCAAGAAACAGAAGACGCTATTGGATATTGCTTGACATTTGAGCACAGAGAAAGAATGTTTCGTAGACTCCAGAAAACATGCTTCAACGGACTTGATGTTTTGCAGCCGTGTTCAGATGGTTTGATAGCCTCTGGCCCTAGCGTACACTAACTCCTACTTTAGAGGTTTCTTTTAAAACAAAAACTGGCAGCTGTCCTTTGACTTTATTTTAAGAGGATATGCGGCTTGGATCCAGCAACCTTGTTTAATATTGTTTTGCAACAAAACCCACTCAGAAATGTCCAGGGTTGAAGCCAAGCCCTGATAATGAAGGATGAGATAGTGTGATTTATAACCCTCCCCTGTTTTATTTAGTTGAATGTGTTTTTAGATGCTGTTTGTTTATTGAGGTGAAGAGGGAAACTTTTAAGGTATAATTTTGCACTTTCAAAACTTAACTTTCTTGGGAAACAATATAGGGTTCAAAGCCCATTTTCCATTTAAATTTAAATTATGTGTACATGTTTAAAAACTTTGGGCTCTTTTTTGGCCCTCTAACATTCTGAAATTAATGGGCTTTTATGTTTTCTCTGTATTTTCTTATTTCAGTGATTTGGCCCTTCTACCTTGAGGCTCAGAAAATAATCTTATATATGCTACCAATTTAAGGTATATCACCTTGTGTCACTTTTATTTTTCTTCAAAGAATAACTTGGGCTGAAAAATATGTGGTGGGTTTTTATTTTTACATTAAGTTCTACCTAAGATACTTCCAAGGATTGCCACAGAACTGTGTGTGGTCCTCTGTTACTTTGGGAAAGCTGTATCTTTTTGCCACATTTTAACATCTAATATATTTCATTTCTGTACAAACTTTTTTTGGAGAGGGTTCTGTATGAGTTATTGTAGTTTCCAATTAACTGGTTTTTTTTTTTGTTTCTTAACAGATGAAAGTTGTAAAAGACACCAGGAAGTAATAATTACATCACAGGCATTTTTTTTTTTTTTAACTAAAAGCCTAGACTTTTCCTAGGAAAAAGATAGGGGATATAAGAGCAATTTGGTTTTGTTATATATGCTCGGAGCAGAAAAGCAGTGTTATTAATGTCCGTCCTCAGCACTGTCACTTTGCAGACCTGTCTGGGTGACACCATAAACTTGGAAATGGGCAGTTCTGAATTTTCCAGTTTGAAATGTGAAATAGAGACTTCAGCCAGTATCCAAGTTTATTGTGTTCTATTTCAATAAAGAGAGAAGGAATAATGAGAGAGGCAAGGCCTGTACTTTCAGGAAAGGATAGAACTATAGATTTAACAACTATAAAGTCTTAGTATCTGTAGCCCAAAGTTTGCTTTTGAATCCAGGTTTTTGCAGTGACTGTGCTTGGCTTATATTTAGGTGGCTCTACATGGTGTGCATCTGTTAGGTTGAGGGAATTATCCAGCTCCTTTAGTGGTCTGCTTTTAGTCCATGTGCCTCTGTCACAGGTAATGGAAAACATGAGTAGAATAGATGACCTCTTAATTTTTAACCTGTTTCGTGTGGGGGCGATTTTTCATCAGAAGTGCTTGCAGAGTTACTACCTCAGTTAGTAATCTACCTGGTTATTATTTTATTTCTATCTGGTTTGCTCTGAGAACTGCCTCTAGTGTCTGTATGTGTACGCGCACACATACACAAACCCAGTGAGAGTGCAACAACACAAAAATCGGTCACATTTTTTCAGAGCCCTTAGTCAAGGTGTTTTGTGCTCTTCCACTTTAGGTAGTCAGAGAAAATACAACACTACGAAGCGGGCTGGTTCCAGGCGCCAGCTGTGTCAGGTGGGAAGGCGGCATTATTTGCCTTGAAAAAAGCTTTTTGAAAATGCAAAGGCATTCTTTTAAAGACAGAATGAAATGTCAGAAATTTAGGTTGTGTTTTGTGTTTCTGAAATCTAGCACCTCTGCCCTATTTAAGGATATCCTGACATTAATTGGATTGTGGGGAACTACTCCCTTGGAATTCCAACCTCAGCCTCACTACCGAATGAGCAGCAGCTTGGCTAACCATTCTCCCACGTCCTGCCCTCCTTTAAAAGAATCGATCAGAGGGCGATGAGACAGACAGAAGGGACCATTTTTAAGTTGGATTGAAGGAGAACAATTCCTGTTAGTTTCATCCCAAACCTAGTTAGAACCAAGTTAAACCTCCACCATCTTAAAAAGAAAATCTTCAGAAATTTTAATCAAACAATTTACACATTCAAAGTCTTGCAATGGTGCTTTAAATGTCAAAGTAGCATATGAAAAGCTTTGTACAGACAGGTAAAACTTCTCTTTTTGAGTGTTCAAATCTAATAACAGCACCTCTTCGTCTTTAACTTGAAATCAATACTATCAGATTTTATTTTTTTATAATTTAAGGAAGGTGAATTTAGGGGACTAGAAGACTTCTAAATTGACTTCTACAGATCCAGCGAGTAAAATACAACGTTTGTTGGGATTTTATAGTAAAACTGTTTGTATATAACTTAACTAATCTGTAAAATGTAATAAATATATTTGCAATTATTAAATATGTGATTTTGGTTTATCTTTGTATTTTATGTTTCATAATACTTTACATTGGTTTTGGAATTACTGAGCAGGATTTTCAGGTTTAAATCAGGTATTTTTATAGAAGCTTGGAGGGGCTGGACAAATTTCTGTGGTTTAAAAAGGCTATGTGACATGTAAAGTGCGCCTCAGCTGACTGAAGGGCAGGAATGGCGATCGGGTAAATATAATTGCAAACCACATTTTAGTAATAAGAAGGACAATTTGGTTCCTTGAGTATGAAAGGCCCCACTTAGAGACTGAGGATTAGAATCTAAAATTGATTCCAGCCATCTACTTTTGCAAAGAAAACAGTAAAATTAAAAGTAACTACAAAAGTAGTAAAATTCATATGCAGGTGTTAGCATAGAATTTCTCCTAAGTAGCAGGGAAATCTGCTTCTCTTATTTTGTGATTATTAATGATAACCATGGCTTTGTAAATCATGATGTTCTCCTGTGTATAATTTTGAATCTGATGGTAACATCAGAACAAACACTTTATCCTGAAAAAAAGAGATTTGGATTATAGCAAGCCTGTTAATAGATTAAGGCATATGGATCTTCCTGGCTAATGAAGAAAATTTAAAGGTATATTTCTGAACTGGAAGGAAAGAAACTAACAGTTGCAGATAATTAGTGCTCAGCACAAATTGAATTGGCAGCCCTAGGTTATATTACCATCTTGGGGTTAATTTAAGCATTTTTGGATGTCTTTCCAGGGAAATACATGCAAATGGCTGTAGTCACACCAAGCCAGGTTTATTGCACGACTGTCCTGATACATAAATTGTGCTGTGTGCTTTTTCTATTCTAATAAAGTTTAAAGCAAATACTTCATTGTTGACCCAAGAAGTTTCGATAGTTACACCTAGAATTGGGTCTCATTCAGACTTCCTTTGAGTCCTTTATGTATCTTTTGAAAGTAATGGACATACTTAGTTTTTTCTCATAAAAAGTGTCATTTATAAAAGTACCTAATACAGAGTTATATAACGGTGTTCTTAGTACTGTCTAAAAGTATGCTGCCCAGGGTGCCATTTTGAGGTGAGAGACTTAATTTCTTTTTGTGTGTATAAAGAGGTTTTTGATACATTGTCATTTAACTGATCATGAAATAAAAAATTTACGGTGTTCGGAATTTTCCTACACCAGAAATTAGAATTCTTTACTTACAGACTTAGTTGAATGCTCTGTGATCAATACAAAACAGACTTTTGTTCATTGGATTTGCTCCAGCAAATAAGTGTGTGGGTCAGTTGTGACTTTAAAATACAGAGGCAGCAGGATATCAAGATCTACAACAATAGGTGTAATAAGCAGGATAAATGAGATCTCTTTTAACCTTGTTGACTTTGAGGATATATCAAACAAGCTTTCAATTCGAATGTTTCAGTGACAGGTTTGACTTAGGGAATTCAGAGAAATAATTTTACACATGGAATGAGAGCGCAGCAGAGGTGGGGGTATGTGCTACTATGCGACATCTGAGTTACATCAGTGTTTTACCATCGGCAGACTCCTTCATCTAAGCAGGGATGGAAAGTGGGTGGCTGGACCCATGGGGAGGGTACCTTAGAGATCTAAGGAGAACCTAAGGTCTAGAAAGCTGAACTATAAGGGAAGAAGTTTTGGAGCTATTTTTTCAGATTCTGTTGTTTTAATCTTTTATTTTACCCTTCCCTTCATCTCAGTATTATCTTTTTCATACGGTTTCCTCCTGCCTTTGCAGAATTCTTTTTCACTGCTGTTTTATAGATCCTTACCTAGAAGAAGGAAGAGGACCTTCGCAATATAAGAACAGCACAGTTGCCAAGGTTTGTGTTTCTTAGAGATACTTTCCATCAAGAAGAAAGGACCTCAAGGAGTTCTTCAATCTCTTCAGAGCTTACCGCACATTTCCTGACCAGAATGTTAGGTTAATGTATACACTTTGAGACTGGAAAAACTTTCAGAAATATTCCAAAGCTGTTCAGGGTCCAAGTAAAGCTGGATTATGCTGCTTTGAGTCACGCTTGCTTTTCTTAATGGAGTCCATACGTTGGCTCAGAAAGCAGAAACCTGAGAGAAGTCCCAAAAGAGTTTTGGAAAAAGCTCATCTGGATGTATGTTCTGAAATGGTGGTTTGAAAAGTTTTTCATAATGAGAAGACAAGCTCCTCTTTGGATCTCAAATACTCCTTCCAAGAGACCTTTCACCACCCAAACCACCAACCCTGCCCTTCCCTTTCATTTTCCTTTTAAAATTATGGTCGCTCTGACCTCATTTTGTTAACATTTTTACTTGTTTCTTGTCTGCCGCCGCCCTCACCGGTCTGTAAACTCCGAGAGAGCAGAGTGTGTCTTATTGTATGTCTTATTCACTCTGAGCCCAAAGCCTAGAACTGTGCTCAGGACATCATAGTCAACAGGTATTTGTTAAATGAGTTAATAAAGTCACCTATCATCCAGCCTCTACAGAGGTTTTATCAACACAGCCATGTCTGATTAGAAACAAATGTTCCACAGTCATAGATGATGTAGAATCACAGAACTGAAAGGCCCTTAGAGGGAAGCTGCATAAGCTCTAAAGTTGTAGAATGTAATTACAAATTTCAGTTTGGCTAGGGATGCCACATCAATTAATTTGAGTGTCATTAATAAGGTACAAGTTAATTTATGAATTTAATATGTAATCAAATCATCTGAGACTTTTTCTCCTGTAATTAATAATCTGTATTGGAGTATAAAAGTATTCTTCCCACTGCACCAGAGGTTTCAGTTCCACTTCCTTGTGACAAAAGATTGGCTTTGGATCGCTGGAGATCCTCTATTAATTCCACTAGATGGTGTTACCACCTTGGAGTGCCTGGCGGATCCCTATTACGAACCTAACGGCGGTTGCTAGCTGGGAGGTCATTTCTCGGTATAAATGATCAAGATGGAAAACGTCCTAGGTTGTAGTAACTACCCAGAATTGGGGGCTGTTTCTTATGTGGAAATCAAGATTTATATTTGTATTTGAACTCAAACAATGAATAGAATAGAATATAGTGATTTAGGAGACTGGAGGTGACATCTGAGAGTGTGGCATGGGGATATTTGCTGGGTTTTGTGTACTGGAATTTTTCCAGTTAGGGCTTTTATTTTTACTGGACTGTTGGCTCAGCATTCAGCTTTGTATTGCATTTCTGGGCATAAGGGCAGTCATTCTCAGTGGGAGGAGGGAGATGGTGCACACCGCTCAGGGTGTGGAGAATCAGTCTGATTATGGTTAGCTGTACACACAACTAGCCTGGAAGGAGGAAAAGAGCCTTGAGAACTATCGGGCTGGGTTCTCATGCGGTGTCCCTGTTTCCCTTGGAGCTAGTAGCCAAGGCCAGGTGGATAACCAGGACTGCCCTCCAGTAGGTTGGTATTGGCTCCAAGGGGCTGCCCTGGACCCACTTGCAGGGGTGCAGAATGGAAGGCCATTGCGTGTTTGCATAGTCCTCCTGCGCCTGCAGTGACCGAGGCACCTTGCAACTGCATCATTGTGGTGCTTTTCCTTTCTTTTATTTCAGCTTGATTTAACTGAGGAGGGAGGAGGGTAAGAGGTGGGTGGTGGTGTTTTTTTTTTTTTAATACCTTCAGGAATTTACAGAGGAGGTTTACTTATTTATTTTTTATTTTTACTACTGATTGCTGTATTTTCTAGACATCTAGCTTGGAACAGAATCCTTTTCCCAGGACAACCTACCAAAAGTCACAGCTCTATTCCACAGGGTATACCCCAGTACTGCCTGAGAGATGGCCGTCTTTCGGGGCCGTCTTTTACAGAAGAAAAGTCCTGCTGGGCAAAATGTTGAAACAAGTACATTTTCTTGCAATTCACTTCCCAGGTTGTGTCAAGTGAGATGACAAGTTACGTTAAATCAGCGTCCCTTCTTATCCCTCGCATTTGGGAAAGACTCCCTCGGGTCATTGGGGAATATTCCACCTTCCATCGTCAGTCAGGTTCATCTTCCCTCTCGGGGTGTCCAACGTTTTGGTGTCTCTGGGCCACACTGGAAGAAGAAGAGTTGTTTGGGGCCACACATTAAATACACAAACACTAATGAAAACTGAGCAAAAAAAAGTTTTAAGTAATTTATGATTTGGTGTTGGGCCATATTCATAGCCGTCCTGGGCCGCATGCGCCCATGGGCTGTGTGTTGGACACCCCTGCAAAGGCTTCCCTGCTGATGACTCCATTTCTGTGTCTTCATAGTTCATCTCGTTTTCAGTATTAACAGCACCCTGTCCACCTTTTTATCACTGTTCATGTCACATTGAATTGTAATTGTAGTTTGCACTTCCTCTTCCTCCTGTACACTGTGGCACGTCTTTGGCGGGAGGGTTCTCTACATGATGTAGAGACCAGAATGTCTTAGGTACACAATAAACTTCCATTTAATTCAAGTGACAGTTTCCATAGCCACCTTCTGATGGACAGACACCCCCAACCCACCCACACAACAATTAAATAATTCATTAGTTTGTGTTTCAAAGAAACGTGTGAAAAGGTGTATATTCAATGTATACATTGTGTTTATTTATAGTACTGGAGGTATTTTTGAGAAGCTGGTATCACTAGTGATGACTTTATACCTAAGGTTTTGAACCAGTTGATGTTATGTCTTCATTTCTGATCTTTCGAGTGACAGCGTGAGGGTTGGTGGAACTTGCTCAGTGGTGGTACGAAAAGCACTTCTTAGCATTCATGCACAATTTTCCTAGGGAGTTCAGAACATTTTTTATCAGCTTATTCAGGTATAACTTACACACAATAAAATTAATCCATTTTAAGTATAAAATTCAATGAGTTTTGGGAAACATGTAAATACTGCCCAATCTATACGAGCATCTGCATCACCCCAAAAAGCTCCCTCATGCTCTTTTGTATTCACCCAACCTCCAGTTTTTGGCAGCCACTGATCTGCTTTTTATCACTGTTTAACCTTTTCTAGAATTTCATAAAAATGGTATCGTACATGCAGGATGTACCTGTTTCGTGTCTGGCTCCTTTAATCTGGTGTAATGCTTTTGAATTCATTGACGCTGTTGAGTATATCGGTAGTCCCTCCCTCTTTACGGCTGAGTAGTGTTCCATTGTGATTATACTACGATTCATCCGTTTACTAGTTGAGGAACAGTTGGCTTATTTGCAGTGTGTGGTTATTATGAGGAAAGCTGCTATAAGTATTTGCATTCAAGTATTCTGTGGACATACATTTTCATTCCTTTTGGATAAATTGAGGAGTGAGATTGCTGGATCACATGGTAAGTGTATGGTTAACTTCATAAGAAAAGTTCCACTTGGCAGCAATGTATGAGAGGTCCATTTGTCTCACATTCTTACCAGCACTTGGTTTTATAAGTCTTTTAAAGTTTAGCTTTTCTAGTGGGTTTGTAATGACACCTTACTTTGGTGTAAATTTGCATTTCTTTGATGTTTAATGACATGGAGTATCTTTTTATATGTTTACTTGCAATGGCAAATACACAAATTTTGGGGGTAGTATGTGTTTAGATCTTTTGTCTTTTTTAAAAAATATTTTATTGATTATGCTATTACAGTTGTCCCATTTCCCCCTTTTATTCCAGTCCACCCTGTACACCCCCCCACCCGCATTCCCCCACTTTAGTTCATGTCCATGGGTCATACATATAACTTCTTTGGCTTCTACATTTCCTATAATATTCTTACCCTCCCCCTGTCTATTTTCTACCTACCATTTATGCTTCTTATTCTCTGTACCTTTCCCCCATTCTCCATCCTCCCCCTCCCTGCCGATAACCCTCCATGATCTCCATTTCTGTGATTCTGTTCCTGTTCTAGTTGTTTGCTTAGTTAGTTTTTTTTCAAGGTTCGGTTGTTAATAGCTGTGAGTTTGTTGTCATTTTACTGTTCATGTTTTTTTATCTTCTTTTTCTTAGATAAGTCCCTTTAACATTTCATATGATAAGGGCTGGGTGATGATGAACTCCTTTAACTTGATCTTATCTGGGAAGCACTTTATCTGCCCTTCCATTTTAAATGATAGCTTTGCTGGATAGAGTAATCTTGGATGGAGGTCCTTGCCTTCCGTGACTTTGAACACTTCTTTCCAGGCCCTTCTTGCCAGCAAGGTTGCTTTTGAGAAATTAGCTGACAGTCTTATGGGAACTCCTTTGTAGGTGACTGTCTCCTTTTAAGATTCTCTCCTTATCTTTAATCTTGGCTAATGTAATTATGATGTGCTTTGGTGTGTTCCTCCTTGGGTCCAACTTCTTGGGGACTCTCTGAGCTTCCTGGACTTCCTGGAAGTCTATTTTCTTTGCCAGATTAGGGAAGTTCTCCTGCATTATTTGTTCAAATAAGTTTACAATTTCTTGCTCTTCCTTTTCTCCTTCTGGCACCCCCTTGATTCAGTTTTTGGAACGTTTAAAAATATCCTGGAGGTTCCTAAGCCTCTCCTCATTTTTTTGAATTTTTGTTTCTTCATTCTGTTCTGGTGGAAAGTTTATTTCTTCCTTCTGGTCCAAACTGTTGATTTGAGTCCTAGTTTCCTTCCTGTCACTGTTGGTTCCCTGTACATTTTCCTTTATTTCACTTTTCATTGCCTTCATTTTTTCCTCTAATTTGTGACCATATTCAACCAATTCTGTGAGCATCCAGATTACCAGTGTTTTGAACTGTGCATCTGATAGGTTGCTGATCTTTTTGTCACTTGGTTGTATTTTTTCTGGAGCCTTGATCTGTTCTTTCATTTGGGCCACATTTTTTGTCTTGGTGCGCCTGTTACGTAGTAAGGGGTGGAGCCTTAGGTGGTCACCAGGCTGGGGCAACACAGGTCAATGTGTTGTGACTCTGTCTGTGGGGGCGGGGTCCGAGAAGGAACGGTGCCACTTGCTCTGCTTTCTACAGGTTTTCAGTCACTTCCCCTGCTACCCACAGTCAAATTGGGCCCTTCTGGGGCTGATTCCCTGGGTGGGTGGGTTTTTGTACATTCTAGGACCCTGTGGGTCTCTCCAACAAACTCTCCTATGATGCTGGGAATTTCTCCTGCTACTGCCTCAACTCCCACAGATGTATTTCAGTCAGAGGTTTGAGGCTTTATTTCCCTGCGCTGGAGCCCTGGGTTTTGTGGTCTGTCTCACTCCCCAGTGGTTCCTCCTGGTTCATCTGCAGGAGAATGTGGGACCACCCACAAGCCTGGTCTCCCAGCAGCCGCCTTGCTGTGAGTCCTCTCCACCAGGCTGCTGGTCTCTGCCCCTCTTACCGGTCTGGATGAATGTGTCTTCTTTAACTCCTTGATTGTCGGACTTCCATACAGTTTGATTTTCTGTCATTTCTGGTTGTTTTTTGTTTTTAAATTTGTAGTTGTCCTTCTTTTGGTGGTGCGAGGATGCACAGTGTGTCTACCTACACCTCCATCTTGGCCAGGAGTCTTTTTGTCTGTTTTTAAAACCAAGGTATTATTTGTTTGTGTGTGTATGTGGTTTTCAACATATGCTAGATATAGGTCCCTTATCATATAAATGATAATATTATATATTTGTAAATATTTTCTTCCAGTCTGTGACTTGCCTTTTTATTTTTGTAATAATGTCATTTGAAGAGCAAAATTCAAAAACTTTTCAGAAGCCCAATTTATCAATTTTTTTCTTCCGTGGCCCATGATTTTTGTATCCTATCACAGAAACCTTTCCCTAATGCAAGGTCACAGATATTTTTGCTGTTTCCTTCTGGAGGAATTATAGTTTTAATTTTGATATTTAAGTCTATGATCCTAATCTTGACACCTTTGTTAAAAATTAACTGACCATATATTTGGGTCTGTTTCTGGGCCTCTGTTCTATTTCATCGTTCTGTACCTTTGTCCTTCATAAATACCGTAGTCACTTGATTACTATAACTTTATAGTAAGTCTTGAAGTCGCTTTTTTTTTTCAAAATTGTTTTGGCTATTCTAGGGCATTTGCATTAATATTTGAATTTTATTCAATTAATTTATTTTTTAAAGATTTTGTTTATTTTTAGAGAGAGGGGAAGGGAGGGGGGAGAAAGAGAGGGCAGAAACATCATTGTGAGAGAGAAATATTTACTGGTTGCCGTTTGTACACACTCTGACCAGGAGCTGGCCCTGCAACCCAGGCGTGTGTCCTGACCTGGAAGGTGAATGGCAACACTGCTCAGGGCTATGTTTGAATTTTAGAGCTGTCTTATTAATTCTACAAAAAAGGAAAAGGGCTGCTGAGCTATTGAATGAGATTGCATTGACTTTATAGATGGATTGAGGACAAGTTGATAACAATATTGAGTATTCTGATTCACATGAATCTGGTATATCCCTCCAGGTATTTGGATCTTTAAAATTTTCTCTCAGCAAAGTTTGTAGTTTTCAATATACTAATCTTGCACATATTTTATTACCTTTATCCCTAAATATTTCCTACTTTTTATCATCCAAATAGCATTGGAGGTTTTTTTAAAAAAGATTTTATTCATTTATTTTAGAGAGAGGGGAATATAGAAAGAAAGAGAGGGAGAGAGCCCTGGCTGATATGGCTCAGTGGACTGAGTGCCAGCCTGCGAACCAAAGGATCACTGGTTGGATTCCCAGTCGGCACATGCCTGGGTTGCAGGCCAGTCCCCAGTTGGGGGCATGTGAGAGGCAACCACACACTGATGTTTTTTTCCCTCTCTTTCTCCCTCCCTTTCTCTAAAAATAAATAAATAGAGTATATTTTTAAGAAAAGAGAGGGAGAGAAATAACAATGTGTGAGAGAAACATCAATCAAGGTGCTTCTCACATGCACCCCAAGAGGGGACCAGGCCTGCAACCCAGGCTTGAGCCCTGGCTGGAAATTGAACCGGTGACCTTTCCACTTGTGGGATAATGCCCAACCAACTGAGCCATGCCAGTCGAGGCTGAATATTTTCTATTTTTAATGCTATTGTAAATTGTACTTTTTTCAGTTCAATTTCCAATTATTTTTGTGTATTGATCTTGTATCCTGGCTGTTAGGATTTTTTACACTGATCATCACATAGTAGATTAAAAACCAGTTTTTCTCCTTTCTTTCCAATATGTATGCCTTTTTTTCTTCTTGCCTTCTTGTACTGGGTGGGATATTTAGTACATTGTTGAATAGAAGTGCTGAGAGCAGACATCCTGGTCATGTCAATAGGGTTGGTGCTATCTTCTCTTTCATTCTTGACGCTGATAATTTATGTCTTCCCTCTCTCTTTTTTTCCTTAGCATTCTGGCTAAAGCTTTGTCAATGTCATCGATCTTTTCAAAGAACCAGCTTTCATTGATTTTCCTCTATTGTTTTTGTTTTGCTTTGCTCTGTTTTGTGTTCTAGTCCACTGGATTCTGATTTGTATGTGAAAGTCTGTTTCCTTCTATAGTCTTTGCATTTAATTTGATTTTCTAATTTCTTGTAAGATTTTATTTATTTATTTTTAGAGAGAGGGGAAGGAAGGGAGAAAGAGAGGGAGAGAAATGTTGATGTGCGAGAGAAACATGGATTGGTTGCCTCTCACACGTCCCCAAATGGGGACCTGACTCTCAACCTAGGCATGTGCCCTGACTGGGAATCAAACTGGTGATATATTGGTTTGTGGGCCAGCACTCAGTCCACTGAGCCACCCCAACCACGGCTATTTTTCTAATTTCTTAAGGTGAAGATTAGACTACTGTTTTAAAACTTTTTTCTTTCTAATATAAGTGCACAACACTATAAATTCCCCTATAAGCACTGCTTTAGCTGCTCCTCAAATATGTTTATATGTTATGTTTTCATTTTAATTTGGCTCAAGATGTTTCTAATTTCCCTGTGCTTTCTTTTTTGACCCATGAGATTTATTTTTAATTTTTTAATTTTTTTCCATTACAGTTCACTCTCTGAAATATTGTATATTAGTTTCAGGTGAACAGCATAGTGGTTAGACAGTCATCTACTTCACAAAGTGATTTCCCTGGTATTTCAAGTATCCACCTGGCACCGTACATAGTTATAATATTATTGACTATATTCCAGTGCTGTGACTATTTTGCAACTACCAATGTACTTTTTAATTCCTTCACCTTTTTCAATCAGCACCCCAAACCTCTTTGCTCTGGCAACCATCAGTCTGTTCTCTGAAACTATGAATCTGCTTCTATTTTGTTTGTTCATTTATTTGGTTCTTTAGATCCCACATAAAAGTGAAATCATATGTTACTTGTCTTTCTCTGTCTGACTTATTTCATTTAGCATAATATCATCTAAATCCATCCCTGTTGTCACAAATGGTAATATTTCATTCCTTTTTATGGCTGATTTAATATTCCATTGTATAAATATACCATCACTTTTTTTAATCCACTTGTCTCCTGATGGGCACTTGGGTTGCTTCCAAATCTTGGCTATTATAGATAATGCTGCAATGAACATAGGGGTGCATTTATTCTTTTGAATTAGTGGTTTGAGTGTCTTTGGGTGTATACCCAGAAGTGGAATTGCTGAGTAATATGGCAATTCCATTTTTAATTACTTGAGGAATCTCCATACTGTTTCCATTGCGGCTGCACCAATCTGCATTCCCACCAACAGTGCATGAGGTTTGCCTTTTTCCCACATCCTCACCGACATTTGTTGTTTGTTGATTTATTGATGACGGCCGTTCTGACAGATGTGAGGTGATATCTCACTATGGTTTTATTTGCATCTCTCTGATGATTAGTGATGTTGAGCGTCTTTTCATATGTCTATTGTCCATTTGTATGTCCTCTTTAGAAAGTGTCTATTCAGGTGCTCTGCCCATTTTTTATTTGGATTGATTTATTTTTAGTCCCCCCTTCCCTGTTTGTTTGTTTTGGTGTTGAATTGTATGAGTTCTTAATAAATTTTGGATACTAACCCTTTATCAGATGTGTAATTGGTGAATATTTTCTCCCATTTAATAGGTTATCTTTTTGTTTTGTTGATGGTTTCCTTTGCTGTGCAAAAACTTTTTAGTTTGATATAGTCCCATTTATTTATATAGTTTTTGTTTCCCTTACCTGAGGAGATATATCTGAAAAAAATATTGTTAAGAGAAATGTCAGAGATTATATTGCCTATGTTTTCTTCTAGAAGTTTTATGGTTTTGAGTCTTATGATTGTTTTTTATTTGATTGTTTTATTTGATTTTATCCTTGGATATGGTGTAAGTCCATTGATCTATGTGTCTGTTTTTATGCCAGTAACATGCTGTTTCATTACTGTAACCTTGTAGTATAGTCTGATATCAGGTAGTGTGATATCTCCAACTTTGTTCTTTTTCAAGATTGGTGTGGCTATTTGGGGTCTTTTATGTTTCCATATAAATTTTTGTATTATTTTTTCTAGTTCTGTGAAAAATTCCATTGGTATTTTGATAGGAATTGCATTGAATCTATAGATTGCTTGGCATGTTAATTCTTCCTATCCATGAGCACATTATAGCTTCCATTTATTTGTATCTTCTTCAATTTCTTCCTTCAATATCCTATAATTTTCTGAGTGCAGGTTTTTTACCTCCTTGGTTAAATTTATTTTCAGAAATTTATTTTTTATGCAGTTGTAAATGGGATTTTTTTTGTCCTCTTTCTGATTGTTCATTATTGGTATATAAATATGCAACTGATTTCTGAATATTTGTTTTATATTCTGCTACTTTATTGAGTTCATTTATCAATTCTAGTAGTTTTTTGATGGAATCTTTAGCATTCTTTATATGCAGTATCATGTCATCTGCAAATAATGACAGTTTTACTTCTTTTTTTTCCAATTTGGATGCCTTTCATTTCTTCTTGTCTGATTGCTCTGACTAGGACTTCCAGTAATATGTTGAATAAGAGTGGTGAAAGTGGACATTCCTGTGTTTTTCCTGATCTTAAAGAAAACACTTTTAATTTTTTGTCATTGAACTCTGGGTTTGTCATATATGGCCTTTATTATGTTGAAGCTTATTCCCTCTGTTCCCACTTTCCTGAGAAGTTTTATCATAAATGGGTGCTGCTGCCATGGCTGAGTAGCTCAGTTGGTTAGAGCATTGTCCTGATAGGCCAAGGTTGTGGGTTTGATCCTCAGTCAGGGTACATATAAGAATCAACCAATGAATGCATAAGTAAGTGGAATAACAAATCAATGTCTCTTGCTCTTTCTCTCCCCTTTCCTTTCTTTCTCTAAACTCAATATAAGAATTTAAAAAAAAAAAATTGGTGCTGGTTGTTGTCAAATTCTTTTTTCTGCATCTATTTACATGATCATGTGATTTTTTATCCTTCCTTTTGTTTATGGGGTGTATCATGTTAATTGATTTGTGAATATTGAATCAGGCTTGCATCCCAGGAATAAATCTCACTTGATCATGATGTATGATCTTTTTAATGTGTTGCTGAATTTGGTTTGCTAATATTTTGTTAAGGATTTTTGCATCTATGTTCATCAGGGACATTGGTCTATAATTTTCTTTTTTTTAAATAATATCTTTAGAATCAGGATAATGCTGGCCTCATAAAATGAGCTTTGGAGTTGTCCCACCTCCTGAATTTTTTGGAATAGTTGAGAAGGATAGGCGTTAATTATGCTCTGAATGTTTGGTGAAATTCACCTAGGAAGCCATTTGGTTCAGGACTTGTGTTTGTTTTTTCATTACCGCTTTGATTTTGTTGGTGGTAATTGGTCTGTTTAGATTTTCTGTTTCTTTTGATTCATTCTTAAAAGATTGTATGTTTCTAGGAATTTATCCATCTCTTCCAGATTGTCCAATTTATTGGCACATAATTGTTTATAGTATTATCTTATAATCCTGTGTTTTTCTGTGATATCAGTCATCAATTCTCCTTTTTTATTTCTGATTTTATTTGGGTTATCTTTTTTTTTTCTTGATAAATCTGGTTAAAGGTTTATCAATCTTGTTTATCTTTTCAAAGAACCAGCTCTTGGTTTTATCGATCTTTTGTATTTTCTTTTTTAGACTGTATTTTGTTTACTTTTGCTTTAATCTTTATTATTTTCTTCCTTCTATTCACTTTGGGCTTTGTTTGTTGCTTCTTTTTTAAAAAGATTTTATTTATTTACTTTTAGACAGAGGGGAAGGAGAGAAAAAGAGAGGGAGAGAAACATCAATGTGTGGTTGCCTCTTGCTCGCCCTGCACTGTGACCCTGGCCAGCAATCCAGGCATGTGCCCTGACTGGGAATTGAACCAGTGACCCTTTGGTTCACAGGCCAGCTCTCAAACCACTAAGCCACACCAGCCAGGGCTGTGATCTTTTTCTAGTTCCTTTAGATATTAGGTTAGATCGTTTAAGATTTTTTTTCTTGTTTCTTTAGGTCGGCCTGTATTGCTGTGAATTTCTCTCTTAGGACTTCTTTTTCTCTATCCCATAGATTTTGGGTTGTTGTGTTTTTACTTTCATTTTTCTCAAGGCATCTTTTGATTTGTTCCTTGATCTCATTGTTAATACATTTCATTACTTAGTAACATGTTATTTAGCCTCCATGTGCTAGTGTGTTTCTCAGGGCTTTTTTTTCTTTCTTCCTGGTAACTGATTTTAGTTTTAAACCACTGCGGTCAAAGAAGAAGATATAATTTCAATCTCCTTACATTTATTTATTTATTTATCTATCTATCTATCTATCTATCTGTCTGTCTATCTTTAGCTGAGAGATTTATTGTACACATTCAGCCACAAATGAGAACAGAACCAGTCTAGAATGTTGCAGGTCCAGGACAAAGGACCTAAAGAGACGTTGTACGAGCAGGGTGGGTCTCTCAAAAGGTGGCTGTGGCGATCAGATGGCAATGTGTGTTCTAGATCCAATGGGAGGTTGTAGATAGCAGGCATGCTGTCCATCCATTTGTACCGGTGTCCCTATCCTCTGGCTTCCCTTATTTCTTCTCCTGTGGCTTCCTTGGTACACAAGCTGGCCATTTACTTGGGCCTCTGTGTAATCTTTCTCCTTTTGTGCTTCAGCCTGTGCATTAGCTTCTTCCTTCACTTGGCTCTCATGGTGCAGAGGTTTTTAAGAAGATGGCACTAGGGCCGAGAGACTCAGTCTTCTTAAATTTATTGAGATTTATTTTGTGGCCTAAAATGTGGTCTCTCCTGGAAAATGTTCCATGTGCACTTGAAAAGAATATATATTTTGCTACTTTGGGGTGAAATACTTTCAAAATATCAATTATATCCATCTGGTCTAATGTATCACTTAAGGCTTCTGTTTTCTTCTTGATTTTCTGTCTGGAAGATCTATCCACTGACGTCAGTGGGATGTTAAAATCCCCTACTGTGACTGTATTATTGTTGATCTCTCCCTTTATGTTCATCAAAATTTTCTTTATAACCCTGGCTGTGTGGCTCAGTCGGTTGGAGCCAAAAGGTTGTGGGTTTGATTCCTGGTCAGGACACATACCTGGGTTGTGGGTTTGATCCTAGGCCAGGTTGCATATGGGAGGCATCTGATCCATGTTTCTCTTTCACCCCACTGTTTCTCTCTGTCTCCCCTCCTCTCTCTCTAAAGTTGATAAACATATCCTCAGGTGAGGATCAACAACAACAAAAAAGAATAAATACTTCTGATTTTCTTTTTGCCTGCCTTTTGTTCACTTCCAGGGCCTGAAATATGGGGGGGGTTCCGCATTTTTTTTGCCCAGTTTTATATTTGCTTTTGTTGATCTCTTCATGCCACCATAGCTGGAGGTCTGACCATCATTTTACTTTGAATATATCTGTGTTTATATGTAAAATAGTTTTCTTGACTTCTGGCCAAGATGGAGGCATAGGTAGATACAGTTTGCTTCCTTTCACAACCAAAAGAAGAACAACAAATTTAAAAACAAAAAATAACCAGAACTGACAGAAAATCAAACTGTATGGAAGTCCGACAACCAAGGAGTTAAAGAAGAAACATTTCATCCAGACTGATAGGAGGGGCGGAGATGGGCAGCCAGGGCCAGAGAGGATGCGTGGCAAGGTGACGGCTGGCAGACTGGGTGGTCCCACATTTGTGTCTGGATAAACTGGGAGGAACAATTGGGGAATGAGACAGACCTCACAACCCCGTGTTCTAGCATGGGAAAAAGAAAACCTCAAAACCTCTGGCTATAAAAATCTGGGGGGGGTTGAGGTCATGGGAGAAACCCCCAACTTTACAGGAGAGTTCATTGGAGAGACCCACTGGGTCCTAGAATGTACACAAACCCACCCACCCACCCAGGAATTAGCACCAGAAGGGCCCAATTTGCTTGTCAGTAGTGGAGGAAGTGACTGAAAGCCTGCTGAGAGCAGAGCAAGTGGCATTGTTCCCTCCTGGACCCCTCCCCCACATACAGTGCCACAACAGTGACCTGGGTTGCCCTGCCCTGGTGAATACCGAAGGCTCCACCCCTTACTATGTAACAGGTGCACCAAGACGAAGAAATATAGCCCCAATGAAAGAACAGATCAAAGCTCCAAAATTACTTAAACCTTAGCAGTAATCTCTATAAAATTTGAATAATAAGCTCTCTCAGAGTAGTTAGGAGGACTAAAGTAGATCATATTTGAAAAGTCTTAGGCACATTATCATATCAAGCACTCACATAGTGTGTATTGTTTGATGTATGTGTATATCTCCCAATTTATGGAGGAGGGACCTAAGGCATCGTAACCTACCCACGATTACACAACCAGGGAGATTGGCAGGGAACTGGGAGTTAGACCCAGCCTGGCTCTAGAGTCCATGCCTCTAACTACAATGCTTCTCTCCTTCTTTCAGTAAATATTAATGGATGTGATGGCAATAGGACTGTACTTTGAAAGATGAGTACTCTTAATTGGGGGGATGTTGAGGAAAGGGGTTAAAGGTAGGGAGACAAAAGACATTTAGTGTAGGAAAAAATAGCTTTGGAGAAAAGGTTGAAATGGAGGAATGTAGGAAGCATGTTGCTGAAAAGGCCAACAAGCTGGTCAAGCTGGGTATGCGTTCCATGGGGTGGAGAAGTGTAGTGGAGGGTAAGGTTTGTTACGTAGACTCTAAATGATAGAGTACTTTGAAGGCCATGCAAAAGAAATTTGGCCTGTTTCATTCTATATAAAGTGTCAAGCCATCAAGGGAGTAACATGGTCAGATGGGTTGTTTGGAATAGCTCTTGGGTCATTTGGTGGATGGCTTGAACTGAGGAGAAACTAGAATAGAGAGGTCAAGTAGAATGTTCTTGTACAATTGCAGGTATGAGGTAATGAGCTCACCAGAGGGGTTTAAAGTGTAAAGGGGAAATCATGGAGGTATAATAGTTAGCAGGACTCAGGGGCTTATTAGATGAAGGAGAAGGTGATATTACAAATGAGTCAGCTTCACTATCCTTTATGACAAGGAGGAAGGTGATGTCATTAATTAAGACAGGGAATTCTAAAAGAGGAGCAGGTTGGCGAAGGGAGATATAAAGACTCTGCTTTGTGCAGATAACTTACCATTTTAGCATCTTCTCCATCTGCAGGAAGCAGTAACATGGGCCACCTAAGGGAGGTTTCGTAGGATAGTTCCAAGGGGGAAGGGATGTGGAATTCACAGAACAGAAGCAGATTTGGCATGGGTTGAAAAATGGCATGGAGGTTTGGAAAGATCTTATGAGTAGCCTGGATCAGCACTTTGCTCTACAAAATTCCTACCTTAACTTGCTACCTATCCTTTCCCTCAAGTCCAAGCTTGGCCAAGAAGAAGCTGACCCTTCAAGGAACTATGAAGGCTTGAGGCAAGACCATATAGGAGGTGGCCAGGGAAAACTGAAGAGTAAAGGGCCGTTCCTGGATCTTTTGGACTTCCAGGAACTCCTTATGACTCTAGAGGTTGGGGGAGGAGCTCAGTTAATTGAGATTCAATCTCTTGCTACTACCCCAGTGGGATGGGGACCTAGAGAAGATTACATTTTATTTGAGAAAATAACAGAATGTGACATTTCTTACTTCCTGGCATGCTTGTAACTATTATGATTATTTAGTTTAAAAGTTTGATTTATGCATCTGTTTCTCAGTAAACCATAAACTTCTAAAGAAACATATGTTATTAAGGTGAGCTCAGTGCCTAGCATAGAGCTGGGCTGACTCTTATTAATTTGTTTACTCAGTATCACTTATGAGACTGTAGGAGGCCCTGTGCTTCATGCTGAGTATGCACTTATTCAGCAAATATTTACTGAGCACTTACAGTGCGCCGGGCCAAGCGCTGAGAACACAGATATGAACAAGACTGCCAAGGTCTCAGCTCTCAAGGAGCTTGTATCTTGGATAGGGGAGTCAATAAACATGGAGAGAAACTTGGGGAATGACTTTGGATACGGCCATTAGGGAGGGCATTGCTGAGGAGGGAACATTTGACCTCACACCTGAATGGTTGGATGGAGGGAATCATCAAATGATGTGGGAAGCAGGGACAGGAAGAGAGGAAACAGACTATTGGATGGCAGTGGGTGAGTAAGCAAGGGCCAGATCATGCAGAGCCTGCAGGAATGAAATTTGGATTTATTCTAAGTATAATTGGAGGGTTTGGACTGGTACGGGTGTGGGATGCTATAATCATATTTCTCTTCGAGAAGATCCTCTGGCTATTGCGTGAAAAATGTAGTGGGCCAACCAAGGAAACAGGGAACCATGTGAAAACTATTGGGATGGTCTAGGTGGGACATGATGGAGGCTTAGATAAGGTGGCATTGGAGGTGGAAAGAGGGTATGTCTGGAGGGAGAGCCAACTGATTGGATGTGGAGTGTGAGGAATAGAAGGAAATCTAGGGTGACTCCTATTCCGGTTTGCCTGAGACCGAGGAGTTTCCTGGGACGTGGGCTTTCAGAGCCAAAACCAGGACAAGCCCCAGCTGAACCAGGACAAACCCCAGGTAAACAAAGGTAGTTGGTTGCACTCCTGCTGGGAATTAGGGCAAACAATGGGGTGATAGTTGATCGTGCTGTATACTGAGATAGGGAGGACTTGGAAAGGTATAAATCAAACGTTCTATTTTGGCCACATTAAGTTTGAGATGCTATTAAACACCCACGTGGAAAAGGAGTAGGCAATTGGATTTACACATCTGAAGCCCAAGGGAGAGGTCAGCTTCAGACAGAAATTTGGGAGCCAGCGGCGTGCAGATGGCATTTGAAACAATGGGGAGATGGCCTAGGGAGATTATATGGGTAGAGTACAGAGCAGTCTGAGGGTGGAGGCTGGGTATGCCAACTTTTTGAGGTTAAGCAGAGGAGAAGTGATTACCCTAAAGATTAAGAAGGGATAGCCAGAGAAGAGGAGAAAAACAAAACAGGGGAATGTTGTATCCTGAAGGCTTAGAAGAAAAAAAAAGCTTCACGAAGGTGTATCATCCAGCTGCATCAAATGTTGCTGAGTAAAATGAACAAAAAAGAGTAGATTTAAAAGGCAGTCCCTGGTCCTAAGGAGTTTCAGTCTACAGGGAGACAGGAGAGTGAATTCCATACAGTGAAGAGTGCTATGACAGTAATATGCACGGGATGCCAGGAAAGAGCATGGGGCTCCTTCCTGGGATGCACTTGGAAGGAGAAGTGAAAAATAAGAAGCAGACAGATAAAGGTTCTTTAGGCCAAGAAGGCCATGGACACTGATAGGGGACAGTCAACAGGATAGTCAGCTGTAGCGGTTTCAGGAGGGTGGGGACATAGAGTGGTGAAATAAATGGGGGCACCCGATGCAGGAAGGGCTAGAGCTGTTAACTGCATCCGAAAGTTCACATAAGATGAGACAGAAAAGTGTGTTGGATTTAGCAATCTGGTAGTAAGTGTTTATCTTTGCTAAACAGAATAGTTTTGGCCATTTTCAAGGAGATGTAGGGACAGAAACCAGACTGTAAGCAATGGAGAGGCAAGGAATTAGACACACCAAGTGCATAGATAACTCCTTTAAGAAACTTGAAATGAAAGGAGAGAGTGGGTAGTAAGTTGATTGAGATGGGGGTGGGCATGGGATTGGGTTTTGCTGTGTTTTATTATGGTAGAAGTCTTTAAAATTTTTTATTGAATTATTGGGGTGACATTGGTTAATAAAAGTATAGGTTTCAAGTGTGCAATTCTACAATATATTATCTGTATATTTTGTTGTGGGTTCACCACCCAAAATCAAGTCTCCTTCCATCATAATTTATCCCCCATCTCTATGATAGAAATCTTGAGCTTAGTTATATGCTTGAAAGAAAGAACTAAAGGAGAGGGAAAGCTTAAAAATAGAGGGAAGAGGAGATAGTTGATAGAGAAATATTTCTGAGGAGCTGGTAAGGAATGCGTACTTGTAAAGGTGGAAACATGTAGAAACTTAGCTTTGGGTAGGAACAGAGAGACAGGTGGGTAGAAATATAGATGGTTGCGACAGTGGCCACGGAGAGATTGAATGAAGGTGTTCTAGGCTGAAGCTGTGCCTTTCTGGTTACCTTTATTTTCTTTTGGAGTCCTGGTGGGGTCTGCTGCCAAGAGTGAACATAGACCCAGTGAGAGGCATGTGGAAGGCAGAAGAGTGTGAATGATGGAGCATCGATGTGATTAATTCCTCCAATGGCTTGGTGTGATGTTTTTCTGGGCATATGAGCAGAAAAGGTGGAAAGATTAATCCTGGATGGAGTTTTACAGTGTGGATAAAGGTGAAGACAAATGAACAAGAATAGTGTCTAGAGAAGGCAGGAACTGAGAGGCTAGGAGTCTGGGATGAATAGTGCAGGAATGAAACAGGCTTTAGTTGCTACAGTAAGAAAATATTTGAAAGGCCAAATGTACTATAGGAAGGCAAGGCACAGATGTAAAGGGAAGAGAGGAATGAGGGTGTCAGAAGGACGAAACTGTGGTCAGAAAGAGGGATATTAGAGTTTATGTTTTTCAAGTTGGAGTAAATCTAAGTGGTGAGAAAGTCTAAGGCATGGCCTTGGTTTTGAGTAACTTTTGTTTTTAATCCTCACCCTAGGATATTTTTATTGATTAGAGAGAGAGAGAAAGGGAGAGTGAGAGAGGGAGAGAGAAGCATCGATCAGTTGCCTCCCATGCTCGCCATATAGAGGATTGAACCCACAACCTAGGTATGTGCCCTGACTGGGGATCAAACCCACAACATTTTTGTGTTTGGGATGATGCTCCAACCAACTGAGTCACCGGCCAGGGTGAGTGTGAGTAACTTATTGAAGTGGAGGTTAATATCCCTGGAGTTGAAGATAATAAGGTATTGTGTGGCTAGGATAATGGAGAAGTTAATAAACATTAGAACTGAAATTCCCCCCAAATAAAGGAGTTAAAGGATGGAGAGGAAGGGGCTAAACCAGGAGCCCAGGCCTTGGATGAATATAGAAGACTGGTCAGTAGGCTGGTGGATAACAAAGATGAGAGGGAAGAAACTGAAGGCTGAGACGGTTTTTACACACAGTGGCCTGATGGTGCCTTGTAAGGATATTGAACTAAGCTGAACCGAAGTGCTTGCTGTGTTAGTTCCAGGAAATGCCAAAGCAAGCATGAGCTGCCATTTTCTAGAAAAACCCCAGGTCAGACATTAAAGTCAGCACAGAAAGAGTGTTGTCCAAGCTGCAGATTCAAGAAGAGACCCAGAAGAGAAATATCACCAGGTTGACTACCGGGCTATTCCTCTGGGCCTCACCCAGCCCACGTCTTGCCCTGAGCAAGATGACTGACAATTTCATTCCTCCCCTCCCCCCCCTGGGGAGTTGCCAGTGCCGGTTCCCTGCTCCATGACACAGTCTTGGCAGGAAAAATCAGCCAGCCATCTTGGGCTGGCATCATTCCCAGGAGAAACCAGAGCAGAGACTTTGAGAGATGAAGCTGAAGGAAGCACATTTCAGGCACACTTCTCATCAGTGAGCAAGGGCTCATTAGCCAAAATGATCATCTTCCTAGGCTCAGTCTCAGACCAGCTTAAAAATAACCTGCGCTGTCTCTCCACCCTTTCACACAGCAGTACAAGTTGCTTCCTGCTCGGACAGAACCCACCCTAACCTCAGCCCTTCTAGAACACAAGCACCGTTGGCGCTTTCCTGCTCCTTGTGCGCGATGTGAATACTCTCAAGGCTTACATCCAGGACACTACTTTCTCTTGTTCTCCTGCTTCACTAGCTGCTTATTATTCAGCCTCCTGTGCAGGTTCCTTCTCATTAACTGGACCTCTAAAAGTTGGAGTGTCCCAGTTCTCAGCCCTTGATCTCCGCCTCCTCCCTACCTACACTCATTTCCTTCGTGATCTCAACCAGCCTCATAGCTTTAACACTGTCTAATCAGTGAAAAGCACCAAGTGTATACACCTGTTCTCCTGAAATAGACTCCAGTCGTACATACGCTGCTATCTCCTTGTATCCTAATTGGGTGTCTCACAGGCATCCCCAACTTAACATGCTCAGAATTGAACTCGTGTTTTCCCATTCTCCCCTGACATGCCTTCTCTCCCTGTAGCCTATGGCCATCTCGGTCATCGACGACTCTATCCTTCCCACGGCTTAGGCCAGATACCTCCGAATCAACCTAACTCCTCTCTTCCTCTCACAACGCAATTGCAATCTGTCAGTAAATCCTGTCCATCGCACTTTCCAAAGACACCCAGAATGTGGCCATTTCTCCTCGCTGCTTCTAACCCCCAACACCCTGAACCAAGCTGTCATCATGTCTTGCCTGAATTATTGCAGTAACCTTCTGACGGGAATGTGCTTCTGCCCTATTCCGAACAGCAGCCAGAACGAGCCTCTTAAAAAATTGTCATGAAGATCACGTCACTCCTGCCCTCAGCCCCCAGTAGTTTCCCGCCTCGTTCAGAATAACAGCGAATCTGCCTACAATGGCCTGGACTGATCTGCCCCCCTCACTGCCTCTGTCCCCGTCCCCTACTATTCTCTCCTTCACTCACTCTGCTTCAGCCACACGGGTCTCCTTGTTGTTTCTCGAACACCTCAAGAGTGTTCCTACCTCAGGGCCTTTGTGTTTGTTACTTCCTCTGCCTGAAACAGGTTTCCCCAATGTCCACATGGTTTGCTCTCTCACTTCCTTCAAGCCTTTATTCAAATGTTATTTTTCTCTGCGAGGCCTTTCCTGCCCACCCTATATAAGTATATGGCACACAACGTGTCAGCATCCTCCCCCTATTCTTTCAGCTGTACTCCATAAACTCATCATCCTCTGAGATCCCATATTACTAAATGGAAACTCAATGAGAGCAGGTACTTTCCCTTTTGTTCATTCCTGGGTCCCCTGTACCTAGAAGGGTCCCTGGCTCACAGAAGGCACTCATGAAATTCAAGGAACAAATGCAATTCAGTCCAACTGGATGTAGGGAACCCCCCATATTCTACAATCCTCTGGTTACCAGAACCAGTACAGTAGTTTTTGTAACAAACACCTTTTCTCTCTAGCTCTTCTAGAAACACAACTTTAATAAAGCGACTACTTTGTCTGGGCTCTTGCGTATTTATACCATCACATACCTATTTCCAGCAGATGTGGCACTTGCCTTCTCTTCCTTTGCTTCCTAGTTCCTGTAAGAAAATCACCAGTGACTGGTGACCTGGCCTGCAGGTGAACATAACTATTAAACACTAGCACTCAAAACAATTACTGTTGTGGTTATTCTTTTAAAGACTAGCGGAATCTGTTGTTATAACCTTCTAGTAACTATGTGAGTCTCTTCATATATATATATATATGTATATATATATATATATATACACATATACATATACATATATATACATACACACATATACACATATATACATATATACATACACATACATACATATATACACACACATATATACACATACACACATAGACACACATATAGACACACATACACATACATATATTTAAATTTTAGTTTTTTAAAAAGACTTTACCTTTTTATTTTTAGAGAGAGGGGACGGGAATGAGAAAGAGAGGGAGAGAAACATTGATCAGCTGCCTCTCCCACACCTCCACCTGGGGACCTGGCCCACAACCCAGGCATGTACCTTGATCAGGATTTGAACCAGCAACCCTTTGGTTCACAGGCCAGTGCCCAATCCACTGAGCCACACCAGCCAGGCCTTCACCAAATATATTTAAATGATGAAGCAAATGGCTTGAAATACAGCTTTCTACCATGGAATTGCCATAACTCTGGGTACTTTGCCTGAGTTCCCCAGAATTCTCTAGGGGGAGAATATAGGCTTTGAACTAGATGACCACTAAGACCCTTTCTTGATCTAAAATTGTGGGCTCCTTGGAAGAGAAGGGTTCCTATTCTCAAGTCATTAGAAATACAGGTGGTTATCTCGTGGGCTTTTCCAAAGAAGCATTGGTTATGCCAAAGTCAGGGACACAAGGCAATGTGACCTTTATATTGGTCAGGACTTTTCCGTTGTTAGGGGGGGAAACCCAAGTCAAATTGGCTGAAGCAAATAAGGGTATTTATTAGCACCTCCAAGTTGAAATTCCAGCGATACAGCCTTTCTGGCAAGCTGGGCTCTAGGGCTCATGGGATAAAAGGTGGGCCCAGTCTCACTCCATCTTCTTGCCCCACTGTTTCCTGCACCAGCCTCTCCTTCAGTAGGCTCTCCTCACACGAAGATTCCAACAGCACAAATGACGAGTGCCGGCTTCACATCTGAGAGAAAAAAGGCTTCCCAAGAATTCCGGGATCTTCCTAAAACTGAATCTCATTGATTTGGTGTGAGTCATGTGGCCTTTCCTGAACCAATCACTATGTCCAGGGAAATAGAGTCAGCTGAGCCTCATCTGTGCCCCATTCTCCAGTGGAGCTGCGGTGGGAGTGGAGCCAGCCCATCCAGTCCGCACGGGCTGACAGTGGCAGAAGGACAGATGTCCAAAGGAAGGGGGCTATAACAGAAGAAGGGAGACAGGATATCGGACAAATAAAAATAATAGATATTAATTTCAGTCCTCATTAAGTTTTGATTTTCTTATAAGTACTCTATTAATTTCCCATGGCTGCTGTAACAACTTACAACAAAGTGGGTGGCCTAAAACAATAAACATTTATTCTCTCACAATTCTAGAGGCCAGAAGTCTGAACTCAAGGCGCTGACAGGGCCGTTTTCCCTCTGGAGGCTCTAGGGAAGAGTTCCTTCTTTGCCTCTTGCAGCTTCCGGGGGCTGTCAACACTCCTTGACTTGTGGCCACATCAATCGCATCTCTGCCTCTGTGGTCACATTACCTCCTCCCCTTCTGTCCTTTCAACTATCCCTCTGCCTTTCTCTTATGAGGACAGTTGTCATTGAATTTAGGGCCCACCCAAACAATCCAGCATAATCTGATTAAGATCCTTATTTTCATTACGTCTGCAGACATTTTTCCAAGGTCGGTCACATACTTAGGTTTCAGAGTTTGATGTGGACGGTTTCTGGGAGGCCATGGCTCAACCTACCACAGGGATGAAACCGGAAGCGTAGTAACATTTAAGTGACTAGACCAAGGTCTCAAAATGTATGAGAGAATGAGAATCATTTCTAAATGCTACTGATATATTTTATCCACATGATTTGTTGCTTTTTTAAAGAGGTAAAAGAAAATTTGCTGCGGGGAAAAATAAACAAAATCTATAGCATACAAAATAAATGTTAATTGACTGTTTATGTCATCAGTAAGCCTTCTGGTCAACAGTAAGCTATTAATAGTAAAATTTGGGGGAGTCAAAAGTTATATGCCGTAAATGATTGTCCAACTACTATGCTTATACCTGAAACTAATATAAAATAATAGTGAATGTAAACTGTAATTGAAAAAGAAGTTATATGTGGATTTCCAACTGCACAGGGGGTTGGTGCCCCTAACCCCTATGTTGTTCAAGGGTCAACTGTATTAATATTGATAATAATTTATAAACAAGAACTTGAATTGAAAAGACCACTGGCAAGAACACACCACAGAAAGCTATTTTCAAACCTGATTTCTTTTCCTAATTAAATGAGTAAAAACATTAAAAATCCCAACCGCTGGCTTTTTCTTGACTAGGTAAATGTTTGCAGGAACCTGAGCCTACATCAGAGACAAACAAGACACAAATCTTGTGAAGAAATCAACAGGAGCTCCTACTCCTTAAAGAAGACAGCGGCCGAATACATGTTTTCAAATATATGTCATTTTGTCCCTTATTTCCACCCACATTCAGCCCAAGCAGCCGCCCTTACTGGTTGCTCAGGTTGGACCAGGAACACACTGGTTGCTGGTATTTTCCCTGGAGGCATCTTGGCAGCAAGTCTGGATTCAGATCCTCCGATATCACAGGGGCTGGGCAGTGGCTCTGTGTTTTATCAGCGGGGTTAGTCCTACAGGTGTTTCACAAGGCTGGGGACTAGGGATGGGGGACTGGTGAGGAGTCATCCCTTAGCTCTCTCACCCTGGCCAGTTCAGGAACTAAGGGGAATAGATACTCATCTGTGATTCTCAGGCGTGGCTCTGTTTTCTCTTCTAGAAACCTGTAGGACCTGGGAAGGGTGACAAGAGTTGGGTGTTATGATTTCTGATCCTCTTCTGCATCTGGAGGATATATTCAGCTTACACCTGCCACACAGGAATCAACCTGTTTACACGTTGGGAGAGTAAATTTCCAGTGTTGTAGGCAGAACAATGTAATAGGAAGAACTCTGGCCGGGGACATTGGTGGGCTGACTCTTGTCTGCCACTCCCTTGCTCAGTGACCTTAACTGGCACCTTTTCTTCTTTGCTCCTTAGTTCCCCATATTTAAACAAGAGGATCGGACCAGATGTTCTCTGAGGCAACTTCTAGCTTCACGATCAGATGCACACATATTATACCTTCAATGTTGAGCATTTGGGATACCTGTCAGGCTCATTGGCTGCTTCTTTTTCCAGAAAGCTCTCTCCCTACACACCCTGATGCTGCTGATGGTGAAATTTACCAGGACCCTAAATGAGGTCCCAAAGTGCAGGATTGTGGTTAGAACTGAGTTGTACCCAGCTATGCCAGTATCAGTCATTCATCAGACATGAACTGGGGGCTCCAGGTAGGTGTTAGACTAGGGAATGAGATGGAGACCCTGCCCGGAGGAGCACACAGCCCAGCGAAGGAGACAGATGAACAAATCAAGGACTGCTTTGCAGAGTGGTAAGCTCCACTGTAGGGTTGTTAATAAGGCTGCCTGACACATAGAGGAAGGACATATTAATCTGTCTTTGGTGGAGTCAAGAATGGCTTCCTGGAGGACGTGACACATGGGTAGACGCCTGAAAGGGTGAATAGGAATTACCCAGGTGGAACAGGGATCCAGTCTCTTATGGTGCTCCCAGTAAGGATGCTCACGCAGCAGAGACTTGCCACCTGCCGTGGGACACATTGCTCCCTCTAAATGCAGGTGTCTCTCCCCTCGTCTCTTCCATTGGGTCTGACACACGGATTGGAACAGTGTGCACCTAACTGAAGCCCCAGGGGAAGGTCCTGTCTAAGCTGGGAAAGCTGACTGGAGTCCAGACCCGGCGACTGGAGAGCTGCGAGCTCCAGCAGCCCCATCTCTCACATACCAGCACTGAAGCTGCACCCTGTGTCCTGTGCACAGAACATGCTCTCTCCTCTGCTTTTGTTTGCTTGCTTGTTTGTTTTCCTTTTCCTCTTCTGCTGAAAGTTGGGGGGAAGGCACGTAAAAGCTGTTGGTTTCTGAGTCGGTTTCTAAGGTGTCCTCTGATTCTACTTAGTCATGGTGGACTTCTTGGAGGAAGTGCCCAGGAAGAAAAGTAAGGGCTAGCTTGACTAACGAGGCTGGCATCTTAGCAAGAGGAGTCTCCTAGGGCCTCTTGCTACTCACACCCATGCCACCACCCTTCCCTGAATTTGACCTTTGTTCCTCTACTAAACTCCCGCCAAGTATAACCAGGTTTGACCACGTCCCCTTTTCCGTTCAGTGGCTGGACATGTCCGTCAAGTTCGTGGTTCAAAGCTTTCAGCCAAACTGGTTTCTGCATCTGGACTTGGGGACCTGAGGGCTGCGGACGTTCTGGCTGTGAATTACCTTCTCAGGCGGTGCGCTGGCTCCGCCTCCCCACCCCCTGCAGGTTCAAGTGTGGGCTGGGAGCTGGAGCGGTGAGGAAACACTCCTCGCTCACACAGCAACCTGCTCCCCGCTCCGCCGCCTGGCTGCTGGCCGCTGGCCGCTGGGAGCTGGAGGGACGGGGACCTGGCGCTACCCTGAGCGGTCCAGGCCGGCAGCGACCGAACTCGACCCACGCGGATCTTCAGTCCCCAAGTTCACAGGCGTCCAAAGTGCAGTCGGGGCTCGAGCGGGAGACAGATAGCGCTGGGGCTCCGGCTGGGCGGCGCTGAGCACGCACGGCCCCGCTAGGGTTAAGTCTTGCCGGCTCCCTGCTGCCCGGCTGTCGGCCAGCTGCCTTCAGGGAGAGGCCGGAGCCACTACCAGGGACCCGGAGGGACGCCGCCAGCTGGGGCTGCACCTACAACAGACCCCCGTCCCCGCCCCATCACTGCCTCGCGGAGGAGCAGACAGTGGGGGCTGCGGGTGGGAAGCCCCTGCCAGCTGAGCGCCCGGGCGGCTGGAGAGCCAGAGGGGCAGCGGGACACCGAGATGGCCGATGATGTTGACTGGCTGGACTTGCCGGGCCGGTGGACCTATGGAGTTGACCACGGTGGAAGAGTCTTCTTCATCAAGTATGTTGTCTGTCGCGTTTATTTTTTATTTTGCATTTCTTTAAAGTTGTCCAACTTGAAAGGTGGCAGGGCTGGGGGCTGGCTGCGGTGGGAGCGGGACGCGGTGCGGAACCACAGGCATGACTAATAAGTTTATCACCACGCCTGTTGGAGTGGGGCTCCCGCCTTTTCCGTAGTGGATCAAAGTCCAGCACAGGTTCAGCTTCCTGAAGTCTGGAAGGGCAGGGCCAGGCAGGGTAGGTGGTGGCCCTCCGCCTGCCTGCCAGTCACAGATGGGAAGGGGGGATCTGAGGAGGATGACTGGACCCAGGGCCCAGCCTGCAGTTCCTTCCTTTCAGCTCTGTGCAGTCCACCCGCAGGGCCAGGGGTGAGTTCTTTCTTTCTTTCTTGCCCACTCCCCCCTTCCTAAAGGAAGACCTGGGCTACGTGACAAAATTCCAGGAGACCCTGCCTCTACCACCCCGTTCCCAGTGTCCCCAAGCCCACAGCCTTTCCTTTCCTGCTTCCTTATGGGGCTGTGGTCAAGGGGAAGGAGAAGATACCCACAGCACATTCAGCATTCTTTAGAGAGACGGAGTCTTTGCTGCTCTCAGTAATATATTAGCACTGTTATATTAATTTCATAAACCCAAATGGCCTTGGCATAGTCTCATTATAACAGAGTGGCCCTGCTGGCGCTATTTTGGCCCGCTCCTACTGTAGTCATCTTTTGCCAGGAGAGAAATCTCCCGATAATGTAGCAAGTCTACAAGCACAGCATTTGGAACTGTTACCCACACGGGATGAGTGTCCCTTCCTCAAGATAGCCACTCACAGAACACTGGAGCTGGAGGGGTCTCAGCCACAGCCGCCTCCTTTTCAGATGGGAGAGTTAGGGCCTCTGAACCTGAGAGTCCTCATCTGAGATGAAGCCACTTGTTAATGGGAGCTCAGACTGAGCCCAGTGTGTGCAGACTTCGGTGCATTGCCTTCCCCCATGCTAAACTCCCTTTGTAGGTAGCCAGTGGTTTCTCTTTGGTGTTTCTCAGTTTTCACATTTGCTGTAGGCCTTTCTCCTGTAATTATCACTATTATCATAATTGAGGCTGTAATTAGATCATCTTAGAAATTAATGCCACTAAAGTTCTTGACCCTGAGTTAGATTCTTAAATAACAGAACATCCCCAGTATTGAAACTGGAGTTCCTTCTGTCAATGGTTTGCGACTTTATTGCTCATAAGAATCACCCAAGGAATTTATGAAAAAGGCTGATTCTGACCCTACCTGCAGGGATTCTGGTTCAGAAGACCTGGGGTGGAGCCTTAGAATCGGAATTTCCACAAGTTCTCCGTTATTCTAATGAAATATTAATTTGACTCTTTTCATCTTCCTTTCCCATCTCTTTTTTGCCTTCCAGCTTCTTTTCCTCATTCATTCCACAAACATTTATTGAGTCTCCACTGTTTGTCTGCCGTAGGGCTAGATGTTGGAGATTAAAAAAAAAAAAAAAAGACACAGGATTTTCCTTGAAAGGAGTAGAAGGAACATGTAAATAAATACTTAGGAAATAATAGGATACATTCTAGAGGTATTTGCATGATGCTCCAGGAACATAAGAAGAACTAATGTTTTCTGGGAAGTTGAGGGAGGGCCTCCCCAGGAGGAAATAGTTGAGCTGCTTTTGTAGGATAGAGACTGGAGTAAAAGGGGCCTTGAAGCAGAGGCTTGTGGGAAGGAGGGCACTGAGGGGTGCCAGGGCACAGGTTATGCAGGGCATGCTGAGGGGGTCTCTACAGATGGAGTGGAGGCTGGAGAAGATGAGGCAGAAGTAGGAAGAGGGCAGCTCCGGAGAGGCCTTGTGTGGTAGGCTGCGGGTCTGAACCTGATTCTGTAGGTGGAGGGAAACCGAAGGAGATTTTAAACAGAGAACTGACGCAGAGCCGGCTTTTAGAAGACTCCCTCTGGCAGCTGCAGGAGGGGAGGTGATGTGAGGGTTGTGGAGGGAGGCAGGGGAAGAACTTGAGGGATGGAGAGCAGTTAGGAAGCAACTGCAAAAGTCCAGGAGATACGTGTGGGGACCTGAATTTCAGTGGTGAGAACGGAAGAGAAGGGGAGGGAGAGATGGGAGAAAGCTTTAGGAGTGGAATTGAGAGCATTCACGTACTGCTTGGATGCTGGGGAAGCGAGAGAAGAGGAAGAATGGAGAGTACATCTCGAAATTGTTAACTTCAGTCTGACAGCGATCAGGAGTATGGGAGGAGGAACAGATTTTAGGGAGAGACAAGCTTGGAGGGGCAGGGTAATTGAATTTGAGGTCCCCACAGGATATTCAGGAGATGATGTGTAATAGGATAGAGTTTGAAGAGAAAGGCCTGGGCTAGAGCATCCTGAGAGTCATCATGTAGAAGTGGGACCGCCCAGAAGTATGGGAGAGAGAAGACAGGAGGGAACCCAGGCAGCACCAGCTTGTAAGGAAAAGGTAGAGGAAGAGAGGGTGGAGAAGAAGGCCAGGGGTCACAGAGGTGGACAGCACCAGGATCAGGGAAGGGAGCCGCCCCAGACTGTGAGGAGGAGGGATGTTAGGAAGGAAGGAAGGGTCAAGGGTCAACAGTGGAAAAGTCAGAAGTGTCTACTGGATTTAGGAACTGGGGTTGGCCGGGGGGTGGGGGGCAAAGTTCTTTAATGACCTTTAGAAAAGTAGTTTTAGGAGAGGGCTAGAAACAGAAACCGGGTTACAAGGATTGCTGAGTGGGAGGCCAGGAAGTGGGGACAACCAGAAGGAACTGGTTTCCAAGAAGGATGTTTGGTCAATAAGAAGAGGAGCATGAGACAGGAGGAGCTGGGAGTGGAGGCAGCTTTGAGAGGGAGCACAGTTGCCTCTTGCACACCCCCAAACCAGGGGCCTGGCCCGCAACCCAGGCATGTGCCCTGACTGGGAATCCAATCAGCGACCTTTCAGTCCACAGAGTGACGCTCAGCCCACTGAGCCACCCCAGTCAGGGCATTCTTTTTTTCTTGAATTAAGACATAAGATCTTCATTGAGAAGAGGCAGGGTTGGGGAGGAGAAGCAGGTGTGCTACCTGAGGTTGGTGGGAAAACTTAGAACCATCTGCAAATGGCAACTGACTGAGGCCCCTGAAGAAGATTCTAGGTGGTGCTCAGGGCCCAGCCAAGCTTGGGGACTGTGGATTTGCAATGACATCAGTCTTCCCAGTTCCCCATCAGCCCAAAGCTGGAGTGGAGACAGTCTGTGACTGTGGTGTTCTAGACCGGGGGCTGACATGGGGAGGGATAAGGGGAAGAGGAAGTAAAGGGCGTGGTGGGGCTGTGCCCCCACGGGTGACCTCGTGATTAGTTGTGATATCCAGGCAAGCTGGAGATAGACCCATCGTCTGAGGGAGCTGTGGGTGTGAGAGCAGGAGAGGGATCACGGGCCAGAAAGTCTTAGGGCAGCAGGAGAGGAGGTGTGAGGACCAACGTCTCCCTCACACTTACAGTTCTGTGCCGGCCGGGTTTCCCTGCCTCGGGCGCCTCTCCCATGGCCTCCCAGACCAAAGCCCAGCCCAGAGGCCATCTCCCAGGGCGCACGTTGTCTCCAGGGCCCCAAGAACACCAGAGCAGGGACTTTGTTTCTTCTCTGCTCTTCTTGTTAGAGGGGCGGTTCAGCCGGGAAGTCTCCTCCTGCAGAGGGTGTCCGACTTAGAGAAAGTTAGTTCAGTCAAGAGAAGAGAAAGCCTGTGTCCACACAAAGACTTGGACACTAGTGTTCATAGCAGCTTCATGTGGAATGGCCCCAAACTGATGTTTATCCACAAGCAAGTGGAGGAACACACCGTGGTATCTCCTACAACAGACTGCTGCTCAGTAATGAGATGGGGTGAACTATGAACACGTGCTACCACACGGGAGGGAGGGGAGAGGTCTAGTTGTATGATGCATGTACACAACACTCTAGAAACTCTAGAAAGTGCCAACTAATCTACAGTGACAGGAAGCAGGTTAGTTGTTGTTGGGGGAGGGGGAGGGTAGCAAAGGCTGTAGGAGGGGAGTAGAGAGGAATTACAAAGGGCACGAAGAAAGTTTAGGGGAATTCACCTCTTGATTTGTGTGGTAGTTTCGTGGGTAAATACTATGTTAAAACTTTAAACTGTACATTTTAAATATGTGCAGTTATTATATATCTTGCTTCACTAAAAATTTTGTGAGTCCTTCTTAGTGGAGTTTGTTATATCCATCAAAGTATTAATTATGCCTTAAAAGCGTTGAGTGTCTTCCTGTCCTGGGCCCTGAGGACTGCCCCCCCCCCCCACACACAAAGCCTGGATGACACAAGGGACCTGAGAGTCCTTTCCTTCCTGGACTGGCCAAGAAGGTTGGGTACTTCCCAGCTCTGGAAAAGTCCGTGTCGCTTGGTTGGTGAGGGCTGAGAAATACCAGTGGGCCATCTCTTCGGAGGCTAGAGCCCGGAGGCCCCGCATGGCTGGGGAGTGCGCACTGGTGGGAGTAGATACGAGAAAACACTCAGGTGTTAGAGATGCGCGTCTGGGTCTGAACCCTGGCGTCATCACTGATTGACAGTGTGACTTTGGGCCAATTACTACACCTCTCTGAACCGCAAATTCATCATCTGTAAATTCCTAATGTGAGGGAATGTTGTGAATGAAAATATATAGTATTGTAGACACCCAAGAACTGCCGCTTTACCCGGCCTCCTCCTTTCTGATTCATTGAGCAGCTGCCACTGAGGGACCTTTCCTGTCCTACCCACGTGACTTCATCATCACCTCAGACGTCACCCCTTTAGGGAAGCCCTCATGCTGCTCCTCTTCCTCAGCTTCATCCCTGTGATGTATACACTCTCTGTGCACAGCTGTAATAGGGAGTATACATCCTATAACATCATATTGTAACTACCTTTTTATTTTATTTTAAAAAATTGAGATACAGTTGACATGCAACATTATATTTTGCAACTATCTTTTTATGTTTGTTTCTTTGAGGTCAGGGATCAGATATTATTCCTCTCTGAATCCTCAGAGCCTGCTCGATAAACATTTTGTGAATGTGGATGAATGAATGAAATGTGGGTGCTCCTGCCTCATGTGTCTGGGATCAGACAGTCGGTATTGACGTGAATTTGGGGACTGTCCCGCTCAGGGAAGCCTCTCTTGAATCTGACGCGTGCTTATTGGTTTTCTACAGCGACGAGGACAAGTCAACCAGTTGGGTGCACCCTGGTACAAAATCACCCATCCAGAGTGGACACTGCTCCAGCCCAGGTAAGAAGCTCACCTGTACCTGCCTTTCAATCGAAGAGGAAGCAATGGCTTGAGGTGGGGGTAGGACTTTGCTCCTGACTTTTTCTTTCTCCATGGATGGACTTAGCTGAACATCACATCCACCACCTGGGGGACGTTACAGGAGGGCCGATGCTCACTGTCGGCCTTTCGAAGCCTCTAGCTTTACCATTAGTTTTTGGGAAAGACCTTTGAGAACAAAGGTTTTACTCCTGTCTCATCCTCCTGCTCAGTCAGCAAATCCCCTCCATCTTGCCTTGACCGGCGGAGCTGCGGCCCCCAGTACCGCGCGGAGAACTGCCACCACAGGACGACCTCGCTCGTGCCGCCAGTGCCGTTGCCACCGGCCGCGAGTCGCCAGTGAGCAGTTGGAGTGTGGTTGGTGTGACTGAGGAGCTGAATTTTTAATTTTAATTAAGTTAAATTTAAAGTAAGTAGGAACTCCTTCACATGGGGGAACATGAAAGGAAAGGGGACAGGGCCCGCAAGGCTCGCTTACTATACAGGAGACACATTCCTCGCCCTCAGGGAGTTCCCAGGCTAGTGGTAAACAGGGGACAGGTACAGGCAAAGATTTCAGTCCAAAAGGAAGGGTGGAGACACAGAATCACAAGCCTGGGGTACTTCAGTGAACAACCGATTGTCCTCTTCAGGCCTCCATAGACCCATCCCCACTGGCCGTCCATCCCCTCACCTGACCGCAGGGCAGGCCCGTGGTCCTGAGAGGCTGGGTCACCCCTGGGTGCGGTGGCTCTGCTGGGCACACTGGGGTAAGCTGTTGACTTGCCCCCAGCCTAGTTTCTTTTGGATTCCAGGCTGGAATCATTGTGTTTTTAGAGAGGGGATGTCAGGGATCCTGGAGTCCAAGTCCTTCATTTTAAAGTAGGGAAATTGGAGATCAGAGGAGCAGTCCCTGGCTCAGGGCCACTCAGTGAGAGAAGCAGAATCAGGGTTAAGTGCAGACGTTGTAGGAGCACAGAGACCTGAGCTCACGTCTTGGCTCTACTTTCTGGTAGTGTGGTCTTGAGCAATAACTTTTCCAGGACTCAGCTTCTTCCACTGTAGAATGGGGATAGGATTATGGACCTCAAAAGGCTGTAGCACACAGAGTACGTGAGTGAGTCACTCTCCGCAGAGGCGACTGCTGCTGTTACAGCCAGAGGCATCTTTCTGACAGACAGCGGGCCTCCTGACCCCAGGCAGGGCTGTCTCCTTCTTCCGTGTTTCAGCTGTTTACAGTCTGAGTCCCTCCACCTTATCAGGACTCTAAGTAGGACTGGAAGAGGAATAAAAGCCTTCGAGCCAATTCCTTCATTTTTGGCTGCAGCCAACTGGTTGTCCAAGGCTGGGAAGGGGTTAAATGCCCCTGAAGCTTGCTGGGAGGGCAGCTGTCTCAGCGGGCACTCCGCCTGGGCAAGAATATAAGCGCCCTTGGTGTTGCCCAGGCGGAGAGGGCAGTGTGGAGGGAAGTTGCTGGAAAAGGCAGGGCACATAATCCATACTGGCCTCTTTCCCAGGCACATCACAGTAGCAGGATTTTTTATGATCCTGACCCAATGGGGGTCCCTCTACTTGGGGAGTCTGCCAACCCACACCCTTCTGAATGGGAATGTCCTCCCACAGGGACAGAGGGGAACAAGTAGCATTTATAGAGCAGCACAGAGGAAAGAATGCGAGCTCTGGAGGCAGCAGACCAGACTCATTCCGGCTCAGACACTTCCTATGTGACCTTAGACAAGTTGATTGACCTCTCTGGGCCTCGGTTTTCTTACCTGTAAGAACGTTCGGGATGACGCCTATTACGTAATGTTGCTGTGCAGATGAAACGTGCCAGTAGTGGTGCGACGTGCGGCTCAGAGGAAGGAAGTGCCCACTAAGTGGTAGCTGGTGCTGCTATTTCTACGGACCAAGTTCTGGGAGGGCAGCGGGGCCTGCTGACTGCTCTCCTGTGTTGAAGCAGCAGCATTACCATCCGCTGCAACTCTGGAAATAGGCTTTGATGAATAGGGATGAGTAAAATGAATGTATCAAAACTGGGCTCTCCACTCTACAGAACCCAGCTGGTAATATAGCTGGGGAGATCCACACCTATATTTTATAAGACCTCATACACAAGGTGGGCATTTGGGCTGACCGGAAAGGTGGCAGTGAGTGTCAAGAGACCCCACACCTGTTTTCTAATATGTCAGCCAGGGACCTCTTGCTCCCCAAAGTGAATGATCTCCCCCAGAGTCCTGCCTGTCCCCACCTTTGACAGTGGATCCCCTCTGGTCTCTTCTGCACCTCTGTAGGGAGGAGGAGTCCTGTTTGCTGGAGAGACAGGATGCTGCTAAGGGAGCTGTTTGGGAAGGGCAGGCAGGACGAGACAGAGACCGCAGGGCGCTCTCAGGAAATGGAGGTGCTCCACTCTAGAGCTGTCCAGTGGGGGCTGAGCCTCCCCCTGGGTTCCTCAGCTATGCAGTCCCTGCTCACCTAGTGGGTCTGTGATTCTCTGCTCTGAACATTTCTATGGATAATTTTTTTTTTTCAGAAGTGCTATTAAAAGTTGTTTAAAAAGTCTGATTTCCTGGGACTGGTGTCTTATCTTCAGCAGCAGAATTGGGAGCTAATTATCTGTGAGGCCTGGGGCAAGTGAACCACCCTTGGCTCCAGCTCCTGCGGCTGTGGTATAAGCAGGCTGTAGGAGAACCCTGAGGACCCTTCAGGGCCACCGTCTGTGCATTCACTGCTGCATCCCTGGGGGCTGGCACAGAGCCCCACACACACTAGATGCTCATCAAAGTCCGTTGAATAAACAAGTGAATCCTGGGCGGTGATGATTCATTTGGTCACTGCTCATTGACAGGGGATGTTCCGTTTACTACCTTCTCTCTTACTGTTTGCTGGAAACGGACTGATAAGAATAATGGACAAAAAGGGTGAAATGTTGGGTTTGAATGCTGTTGGCTTCTCTGAATTTTCCTAGTTCTCCCAGCTCCCATCCCTCCTGAGTTCAGATTGGGCTTGTGGGGCTGAGAAGGGAGAGAGGGTGACTTTGTGACTTTGCTTTCTCACAGATTTGCCCACGGGCTGGGAGATGGATTCCACCCAGGAAGGAGCTGTGTATTTCATAAAGTGAGTACGATGCAGTTTGCTTCTGGTCTCCCTGTTGGTTCTGCTTTTGTGCTTGTCACTGATGCCTTCTTGAGAGGGGAGCAGGTTCCAGCATCCAGCTTTTCTCTGAAGGCCTTGCCGGGGTCTCCAGCCAGGAGGTGTCAAGCCTTCCGAGCCAGCGGCAGATAAAGCTGGGTGTGTGTGTGAGGTGTGTGTCTCTGCGTGTGTTTCTGTTGGCCCGGGAGAGCCAGCATTGATCGTGGGAAGTTTTCTGAGGCAGGGTGGGGTGGGTGGAGCATTGGGCTTGGGTGCAGAGGTGGGAGGGAGATGGCTAACAGAGGAGAGAGGCTGTTCTAGACACACAGGACAAGGTTCAGAGGAAGGGAACGGAGCACTGCGTGCCTTGAGAAACGCAAAGGGAGCCAGTTGGAGGGCAGGTGTGAGTGGGGTGCACAGCAGGCAGGTTGGGTGGGGGCAGGGCTGCCTGCGTTACTCCTGCTCTTCTGGGTGTGGTCACCACGATCCCGATGGGGGCAGGTGTGGGTCCAGTGCTCTGTTTTCCTCAGGGGCTTGGTCAAGCCCCTCCGTGGGCCAGGATAGCGCATGCTCTCAGCAGCTGAAGGTGCCACCATCAATGTCACCATGGAAGCAGCTCTTTGGGCCAGGGTGGTACACACCTACCCCATTGGATTCATTTCCCCCTGCCTTGGCCTGGGTCTCTCCATCTCCCAGCCGGGCTGGGTCCTGGCTTTGTTCCCGTGGGTGAAGCTCAGCATGCTCAGGCCTGTGGGCCTTCCCACGTGGTCTGGCCTCAGATCCTGCAGGGCTGGTAGAGAAGACGGCTGCCCAGAGGGAGCCCCTGCCCAGCCAGGGGAAGGAGGACCCTCTTTCCTCCTTCCCCTCCCTCTCTTTTTTGAAATCTTCGTCCGTCTATACCGTGAGAGGTCGCTTTTCAATTCCCACTGTGAGACCAGCCAGAACTTACACCAGCCTGACTGTTAACCATTGAGGTTAAAACAAAACCAAAATGTGACAAATTATCTGTTTTGGAAATTGTTCTGATATCACATGGCTCTCACAGCCTGAGCTTTCCCTGAAACTGAACCCAAATCCTTCCTGCTTCAGTTAAGACGTTTCTCCTTTGCTCTTTGAAGGCACCATCTCAGCATTCAGTTATGTGCATTTGGTTCTCAAGGTCGTTGACCAAGCGTTTCCACATGTCCCATCTCTTCATCAGTCACAAAAAACCTTCCGCCTGCTATGGTCTGGCCCTGTCTTCCTCTCCCCCAGCTATCCAGTTATGGTGACTTTCACCTTTCTTTTTCTCCTCCGTCCAAGGACCAAGTTCCATCACACCAACTTCATTGCCACCTCAGGACCTTCACACTTGCTGTACCCTCTGCCCGGGAGCACTGTCCTCCTACTTTTGCCCATCTGGCTCTTACTTACTATTGAGCTCAGTGTTACCTTCTCAGAGGGACCTTTCCGACCACCTCATCTGAAGATCACCCCCACTGCTCCTCACTGCCTCTTACTTTCCCCTCATTGCACCTGCCACGACTTGGAAGTTTTTTGTTTATATATTTATCGCTGGTGTTCCCCACCACTGCCACGTCAGCCCTGAGAGCGGATTCTGGCTATTTTGTGTTCTCCGCTGTCCTAGAACCTTCCTGGCATATGATAGGGACTCAATATTTGCTGGAATAAATGATTGGAAACTGTTGGGAGATAAACAACCGTGGCATAATTAACTCCTGCTTCAGCGACCAGCCCAGGGCACGTCTAGTCCTGAACTCATGGCCTGCCCATCACTGACACCTGTCCCATCTTCATCAGAGGGGCCACCAAAGAAGAACCCCAAGAGACAGCCTCAGGCCCTGCCCCTCAGGGTCTGTCAGTTCTCCTGGCCAGCCCTCAGCTCCCCCTTCTCATCACCCTACCGCCACTCCCTAGGCTCTCACCCAGATCATCCCAGCAGCCTCCCAACTGAGCTTCCTGCCTCCAGGCCACACTGCTCCAGGAATGCTTTTTTCTACAATGCAAATTTGGTCATATCATTCTCCATTGAAAACCTTTCATGCTTTCGGTTATAGGGTAAGCTGAGGCACTCCTGCCTTCCTTCTCCAGCCTCACCCCCCGCCACGCCCCAGTTGGCCAGACCGAATTGCCTTGGTCTCCTCAACACTCACCTCCCTTCTGTGCCTCCCAGCCTTTGCAAGTGCTAAGCCCTTCTCTGGCTTGACTTGTGTCCACCTGTGAACACTTGCTCTTCCTTCAAGACTCTGCTCATTACATCACTTCTTCAGGGAAGCCCACCTGTATTGTAATTGCTCGTTTACACGTTGTCATTTTCCCTAGATCAGTGGCTCACAAACTTGAGTGTGCAGCAGAATCTCCTGGAGGGCTTGTTCAAACAGATTGCCTGGCCCCACCCCTCAAGTTTCTCATTCAGAGAGTCTGAGGATTTGCATTTCATAACAGGTGCCCAGGTCATGCTGATGCTGCTGGTCCACAGACCACGCGTGGAGACCCGCTGCTGTAGACTGAACACTCGTCAGGGGCAGGGGTGAGCACGGGGTGGTTGTAAAGCCTGGAAACAGAGATGATGCTATTTTATTATGTATTGTGGCAGAATGTCAGCAAGCCGTCTATTGTGCATTCTAGTCTGTTCCCAGACGTGGTGGTCACTCCACATACCGAGAGCAGCAGTGGATGCTCTAAGAGCCGAGCGCTTTCCTGCATCAGTTCATTTCATCCTCACTCCAGTATTTGAGGGAGATGCTATCACCCCTAACTATTTCAGCAAGTGAACTAAGAATTGGTAAATAACTTGTTTAGTGTCAAAAAGCTTGTAGAAAGCAAAGCTGGGACCCAGCCCCATGTCTGCCTGATTTCACAGGCTGTGCCCTAGCATCCCCGGCCCGGGCTCGGGCAAGGCAGTGCTCAATAAAACCTGACCGACTGACGGACTGAATGAGTGAATGGCCCACTCCTTATTTTCACAGTTCCCTGAATAATCAACCCCTAAAACGGTTTATGGCATGTGGTTGGTGGGTGAGTTACAAACTCTGAGGACCCAAGATATGCATCCAAAAACATAATAATAAAAGTGAGAAATACAGGCAACTTCGGAAGCTCTTTTTTTTCTTTAAAGATTGTATTGATTTATTTTTGGAGAGAAGGGAAGGGAGGGAGAAAGGGAAGAGAAACGTCAATGTATGGTTGCCTCTTGCATGCCCACTACTGGGGACCTGGCCTGCAACCCAGGCATGTGCCCTGACTGGGAATCGAACCAACGACCCTTTGGTTTGCAGGCTGGCACTCAATCCATTGAGCCACATCAGCCAGGCCAGAAGCTATATTTTTCTTCTAGTGTGAGTGAGTCAAATTTCATTGACAAATATTAACATTTGCCCAAGATCAGACAAATATAATCAATCGTGTGTCAATAAGTCCTTTCCTTCATGCTGCTTGGGAGGTGATTCTCATGGTACCCACACTAATGTCATTGCTTAAGTGTGCCTACAGTTTTGAAGTTGTCATTTACCAGGAAGGGGTGGTGCAGGGAGGAGAAAAAACAAAGGGTTAAAATGTGGGTAAAACCCATTGCAAGCCTTGTGTGTGTACCAAATAAATCCAGAAGAGGGCACCAAAGCACACACGATTGGCCAGCTAAGGCCAAGGGATCGGCTGGGCATCACTACACTGGCCATAGGGAAGGCCCGCCTGGAACCTCCTCCAGCCCAAGGACCCCCACCCAGCTGTTGTCACTTTGTCTCTGTTCTGGTCTGAGCACTTCATCCAAGAAGGTGTCAACATAGGCAGCCACTCCTCCAGTGCCTCTGGCTCACCTGAGCTGCTTGCTCATGGCCACACAGGGGCTGTGGGAGGCAGGGGTGCAGAAGCCAGGGCTTTGTCCCCAGGTGCTTGTGGGACACCCTAACCTGTGGGAACCCAAGGCAGCAGTGCCCGGGAAGTGCAGTGGAGATGCCAAGACCTGTTCCGTTGCCTCCAGAGGGTAGGTGGGACAAAGAAGAGAGATCATGGGGCAGCAAGTCTGCAGTTAGTGCCCATGTTCTGCCTTCAGAAAGGCAGATATCAACCATGACCAACAAAGAACGAGACAGATGAGGAGAAAAGGTCGTGAGTGACACAGGGTTCATTGGCAGATGAGGAAAACTCAGGCTCAGTAGTCAAGTAACTTGTTCAAAGTCCCTCTGTGGGTGGGAGATGGGACTGGGGTTCAAGCTCGGGTAGGTCTCAAAGACAATTCATCACATGGGGCTCCCTTTTCTGCTCCCCAGTTGGCACATTCTGGGAGGGAGAGAGACCCACGTGCAAGTGGCCTGGGTGAGGAATGGGCAGGGCGTGTGTGACAGTCAACAAGTCCTTCGTGGTGGTGGCCTCTGCGATCGCGCGATGGGAGTGGCAATGACACCTGAAAGGCAGGGAGGACTTAGGGAGTTGTGGACTTCCCCCTCTGAGCACTGGGGCTGTGGATTCTCGGGTGGGAAATAGAACCACAGAGGTATGTTCTTAGGAACGCTTTTTCCTTTGCCTGAGTCCTCACACCCCTCCCAGCTCAGCTGCTCGGGACAAAGAGAGTTTCGACTTGGCCAGGGGAGTCTATTTTCTCTGCTCCACTTCACCTGTCCTTGTGGGAACTCTGAGACCCATTTGCTGCATCCCCCCACCTTGCTCCTCAGAATGAGGGCACTGCCCCCCACCGCAGTCCTCCCTTTGGCCTCTCAGGCCCCCACAGCCACCCAGATCTCCCAGAACCCTTAATAATTCTGACTCAAGCCTCTCAGAGGATCCGTGGGGCTTGTCTGCAGCCTGTGCCCTCTGTCTGCCAGAGGGGAATTCCTCCCAGCAGGCCCATCTGTCTCTCCTGGCCTTTGCAGCTGCCTGAGGGTTTTGTGGGATGGGGGCTAGGGTCCTTGTCTCCTTCCCCACCCTCTCTCCCCTCCCAGGTGCTGTAATCTCTGGCCCCTGCCTTGCTTTGCTCCATTGGCTCCTCAAGGCAGAGATGCCCCCGGAGCCCCTCCCTCACCTTTGTCTGTCGGGAAGCCGGCTCTTCCCCAGCCTGTACAGGGTGGCCTTGCCAAATCCTGGAGAGCCAAGGCAGGTGGGTTGGACTTAACCCGCCCTGCCTGGCACTGAGCCTGCACCCAGGACTTCTCTGCCACTACTGCTGAGTGGCCTTCCCATAGCTGATGAGCTCAGCATCTTAGCTGGGCTAGGGGAGTTGGGGGGTACCTAGGGATCGCTCTGCCCACCACAGCTTCAGGTGGGCGCATGCCACTCTAATCGAAGGGGTCCCACCCCAGCCTGGCCTGCTCTATGGTGAGAAGGATAATCCTTCATCTAGCTCTCTGTGGTGTGGGGAGTGGGGTTTGGATCAGATCCCTTTAAGATCCCCCAGCAGGTCTCCTCCTGAACCTCAAGAGAAGACTGCATTTCTGATTATATCATAGAGTTTTCTTGTAAAGATAAAGTCTTCAGTTGGTAAAAATGATGCTTATGCTTTAAAAAGACCCACAGAGCCCTGGCTGGGTAGCTCAGTTGGTTGAGCGTCATCCTGATACCCCAAGGTTACAGGTTTGATCTCCAGTCAGGGCACATGCAAGGAGCAACCAATGAAGGCAGAAGTAAGTGGAACAACACATCGATGTTTCTCTCTCTCTCTCTCTCTCTCTCTCTCTCTCTCTCTCTCTCTCTTAAAATCAATTAAAAAAAAAAAGACCTACAGAGAAGGGTATTTGTATTTGAGTAAAGAGAGGCTTAATTTTAAAAATTAAGTTGTACTAATAATAAACATTCAAAAAAGACAGAATAATCATGTGGGTGGGTCCTTGTAGAAGCCCTATCTCTAGCCACTGCTCTGTGAAATGTTTCTATATTCAGAAGTGACCCCAGGAGCTCCTCTGTTTCAGGCTGCAGCTTCTGGGTCTCAGGGTGGGACTGAGACCCGATGAGCTGGTAGGGGATCTCAGGGGGGAAACTCCATTTTCTTTCCTTCTTTCTGATTTGGTTATGAAACTCAGTCTTGCCCATTGTCACAGAGAATCATACTTTTCTAGCATCTACAGAAATGTGAAGAAGAGAAGAAAACTGAGGGTGAGAGAGATGCAGAGAGAGAGGGAATCTCTTAATGGTATGGCTTTATCTGCAGCAGAAACAGGACTGCCATCCTATTGTCTGAAGCCCTCCCTCTGTCCCTGACCCTCAATAATACAAAACACAGGGGCCCCCTAGCTCCCCAGCATCCTTGCCCAGGGTCATTGGAGACCAACTTGGGTTAAGGACCTAGAAGGTCCTGGCACCTTGTAATGGACTCCTACCAGCTTCGAATGTTATTTCCCTAAATTCATTGTGCTGGAGTCGGGGTGGGGATGTGGAGGCGCCAGGGCCCTGGCCAAGTCATCTTGACACCCAGAGGTGTGCCCAGCCATCTTGGGTGAACAACCACAGAGGTGAAGGCTACCACAGACAGGCCTGGTGAGGCCAGACCCCTGGGCACCTTTTGGCTCCCTGCACTCTGGGGAAAACAGAAAAATGCTGCTTGCACAGAAGGTGGCCCAGATCCCCTTTGAGGGGCAGCCTCATTCCGGTGATGGAAGGCTGGGTGGGCTGTGCTGAAGTACTCTTGGGGTGGCAGCATGGGTGGTTAGCAGCTTGTCGCTGGTGTGGATGGAGTTAAATCTTTCCGGGGGACTATTTACTCCTGATCCTAAGTGACAGCTTGGGGAGGGAGAGTCACGTGGCCCTGAAATCCCCTCGGGAGCCCACGGAGCATGCCCAGCTGCCTCTGCCTGGGAAAGATGCTGGATCCTGCAGTCACCACAACAGCATCCTCTCCCAGCACCAGGGCCCCGCCAGCTGGAGAGATGACTAATTAGACCAGATAGGATCCAGAGCCCCGCTTTTCCGAAGGGGGCCCTGAGAGGCGGGGGAGGAGGACCCCAGCTGGCCTGAGCTGGGGGGAGGGGAGCTCTGGGGCCCAGAGAGTTAATAGCTTTTCAGCGTGGGGCTCACACCTCAGAAGCCGGTGAGTCTGTTTTGATGCATCATGTAGAGGGGGTGGGAGGAGGGAGGTTGCGCTCTGGTCGGGGCTGGCAGCCGCCTGCCCTGTGAGCCTGGGCTGCTGGCCCTGCGGTGCCACTGCCTTCCCCCTCCCTTATTTTTGGCAGCGTTACTTGGGGATCATGGATTCTGAGAATGCTAATTATAATCCTTTCTGTGTCCCCTTCCCCGGCACCCCCAACGCCCCCAGAACCCCCAGGAAGGGTTGATGTGGTTTGAATTTATTATATTTGAATTGCACCTCCTAGGTGAGGCCAGCTTGGGGCTGTCAGCTCACAAGGTTCTAGCTGGGGACCCCAACCTGTCTGGAGCAAAGAGACCAGCCCCATCCTGCCTCTATTCTTGCCAGAAGGACTATGTTGATGGCAATAAGGAAGGAAAGATGAGGGAGGGCCTGGGGCCAGACTCAGGTGGGCAGGGCTCAGGGTGTGCGTCTTTGATGGGTCAGAGGTTGGGGCCCAGATCTCCTGAGGCTCTTGGACTCCTAGGGGGCATCGGATCTCTGGAGTCTGAGATCAGGTCGGGGGGCACCTGAAGAAGCTGGAGCCTGGTGTGGGCACTGGGGGCTTGAGGGAGCAGGTTTATAATGGTGGGACCAGGCTGCAGCTGGATAAGGCCCTCAGGCTTCCTGTATGAGGTTCTGAGCAAAAGAGTGAGGTTGGGGAGCAGGCAGACAGGGATAGGAGGCAAGAAGGGGGGTTGGACAGGAAAGGCTGGGGACAAAAAGGGAGAAGAGGCTACCTGAGATGCTCTTTGTGACCACGGGCAACCTAGGGAAGGTAAGAGAGGGGAGAGCCAGGGTGGAGGGAGCCAACCCTGGGTTGCAGGGGCAAGGAGGCTGAGCTGCAGGGGGGAAGGTGGTGGAAGGGGATGGGCTCAGAGTTTGAGTCCTAGGGGGTTGCAGCCTTCAGAGCTTGGCAGTTCTTCCCTATCCTCACAGACCCCTCGCCCTCAATCTGATGGTGTGGGTGGCGCACTCCACTGAGGCTCTGATACATGTAGGGTGGGAGCCCCGGTAGGCCTGTCTCTGCCTGAGCTTGTGGTCTAGATGTCCTAAGATCCCCCAAACCCTGGCTTCCAGGTCCCCCCAGAGGAGCATTACTTCCACCTCACTGTGCCTGCCTTTCGGCTTGGGCAGTACATGAGCAGGTCTTGCTGCTGGAGAGGAGGTGGAAGGGAGGTCCCACAGAGACTCAGGCCTGAGGCTCCAGCCATCTCTAGGTGGGGATGGCAGGTGGGCCGAGGTGGCTGCCTGGCACTGCCCTGGGCTTTCCTACAGGAATCAAGCAGCTCTGTGTCTCCTCACCTCAGGGAGTGCGGGGCTATGACAGGAATTATTAAAAGCCCTTGGTTTTCCAATCAGTGGCAAGGTGATAAATGTGTTAGCGCAGAGTGTAATTAATCCTGGGCAGCTGCACAGGCTCTAGACAATATGGGTTTTTCTTTTTTTTTTTTCCCCTCTTGCTCCGTTGGGTTCTTTCCCTTCTTTACAGGAAGGTGATGGTGCAGGAAGCATTACACAGATAATTACTTTTAACACGTCTGCCTGGGTTGAGTTGGATTCTTCCTGCTCTGTGTAAATGAAGTAATTACAGAGGAAGTCAGTGAGCCAGGCAGCCAGCTCTGGCTCCCAGGCCGACATCACAGCTGGTGGGCCTGAGATGCCCCCATCCAGCCAGGCCCAGCCTGTGTCTGTGGGCTCAGAGCAGGGCCCTGGACCGGGAGGAACTAAGCTGAGAGTGGGCCCAGCCCAGAGTGAGGAAGCCCTGTGACAACCAGTTCTGATGGGTCTCTCTGAGCCCATTTCCTCTCTGTCTTCCTTCCTGGCCTGTTTGGAGGTTCCCTGAGGCCACTGGCACTGGGCATGGGGGTCCCCCAGAGGATGGTTAGGAGGAAGAAGGTTGAAACTGGACTGTAACTGCAGGAGTGGGTCCTGGTTTCTAGAGGTTTTGCATGGGCTCTGAGCTCTGGTCTCAGGTCTGGAAGCCAGCATATCAGTGCGATGACTTCAGCAGGCCAGTCTCCAACCTCTCAAAAAAACATTTAGAGAGGAGAGACCAGAGTTTGTTTGGGGAACATTTAGAACAAATGCAGAGCAGAGAGGAAGAGGAGTTGAGAATAGGCTTGGTGAGCCCTCCCTGCACCTTCCAGTGTGGCAAGTGTCCGAGCGTTACCGACAGAGAGTGGCGCGCGGCCTGCCGGGGTTGCGGAAAGACCGCTCATCTGGGATTTGAAGACATGAATTCAAATTCTGACCCAAATTAGTAGCTGTGTGATTTGTAGCAAGTATTTGTTGGTTATTATTATCATTTGAACAGGGTATATCAGAAGGCAATACTTTCACTCAAAGGCCAGACAGGTGCTGAGGTGGGTTAGGGGAAAAATGTGTTTAGGGCAGATGGTACTCAGGGCGACTGTTAAACACTCCCAGGTCACTTACTCAGTCTCTGTAGAGGGTTGTGTGAATTCAGGAAGCTGGGCTGGGCATGTCAGTGCTGATCTGATCAACACTTGGGGATGCTGAGGGCCTAGGAAACCCCTCCATGGGGAAGGTGAGGTCCCTCCTTAGCACTGACGACACCCAGTCCACCCAGTCTGACTCATCATTACCTGAGAACCTGGGTCTATGATTACAGGTGCCAATTTGCTTTTTCAATTAGCCCAATGATTGCAATTAGCCCATTAAAATAAACCTACCCTCTAGTGGTAAGATTATTTTTCTGATTTTGCTTGGTTCCTGGGTCCTCATTAGTATCAATGGGCTATCTAAAGAATTGTAGGCAAGCCTGCTTGCCTCAGCTGAAGCTTTGGCTGCCCAGCTGGGGAACTGAAGAGGTCATAGCTGGGAAGGAAAGCTGGCTTTCGGTAAGGTGGAATGGTGGGGTGGAAGTATGCTGATGAAGGGGTCCTTAGACTTGTTACAATCACAAGCGAGGCCTAGAACCCAGGTTCCTTCCTTCTAATCCAATGTTCTTCCCCTTTTGAGCCTCAGTTTCCCCAGCTCTAAAGTGAGGGCAATAATTGCTGCCCTGCCTACATCACTGAGGTTCAAATGAGGTCATGTAGGAAGTGGGTCTGAGTGTAAAGCCACCTGAAATGGCTTTATCACATCAGACGTGAAAGTTCTTTAACGTTACACAGATGGCCTCAGCGTCCCTGGCCACTAGTTCCTAGACCCCTGTGCCTTACTAGTCACTTCCCACACTGTCCAGTAATTCTTCATTTCCACTGCCTTCTCATGCTGCCCACCCTCCCCCAAACCATGGGTGATTTGAGGGCATCGGCACATAGTAGTAGGTGCTCAATAAATGCTGGTTGGATATATAAAACTTTGAACGAGTAAGAGTTTGGCCCAAGGAATAAGTGTGGGGAAACAGTCAGGAGAAAGCCTTTGATGGCAGTGGTGGGGATGCATTTATTTCCCATCCTGTTCAGCCTTGCCTCTCCCTTCACTAGACTGAGCTGCTTCAAGGCAAGAGATGGTCTTATTCATCTTTGTGTGATGATTTGCACAGAGCCAGGCACATAGCAACTGTGTGATAACTGCTACTTGAATGAATGAATGAGGCAGGGTAATGTGGTAGAGAGCACATGGAATTGAGAATTAGATGACTGGGGCTTGGAATCCTGGCCCCTCCACTTTCCTTTGGCAAATATTTACTGTATGCTCATTATGTACCAGGCAGGAACTAGGTTGCAAAAAAGAATTTTTAACTTCATAGTCTAGTCAGGGAGCAGACATGTGAGCAAACAGTTGTCCTGTCTGGGACAGAGACATACGTATGCTACATATGCTGGTGGGCAAGAAAAGAGAGTGGCAGGCTCTCCCAGCAGAGTCAGGAAAGGGTTCCCAAAGGAAGGGACCTTAAGGTGGGTCTCATCAGCTTGGAAAGGTCGCTTAATTTTGGGGGGTGTTGGTTTCGTAAGCTACCACATGAGGAGTCTAAAGCCTCCTTCACAGAGGTAAGGACTAAGTAAAATAACATGAATAAAACATCTGGCACTGAATAGTCTTTTAATAAAGGTTAAAAATGTTTCCTTGAGGTCAGGCCAGGTTGGTGGGCGACAGACAGGAGCCAAAAGCTCAAGGAATTTCAGAAGCTGATCCACTCTTCATCTTAGCTCTGCTGATTAATACCTACATGACCTTAACAAGTGCCTTAACTTCCCAAAGTCACAGTTGCTATGTCTGCAAAGTGGGGATAATAAGTTTGCTGTGCGGATCAGTAGAGGAGCTTCACACAGGGTACCTAGACCATGCTTGGCACAAAGTAAGAAATATGAGCTAGAAAATAATAGCTCTTCTTTGTTGTTATTACCAGCACATTTCCTGGAGAGACTACACTGTACACAGACACACACATGTCACATGTGTGTTAACTCTCAGATATGCTCAGAGAGGGAGGAGGGTGAGGGGAGCTCAGGGTTAGGCTGAGTGACAGCCAGTTGCTCCTCAGTCTGAGAAAATTTACTTGAGGCGAGGTCGCTGGAACTCTAGAACAGGTCGGAGGGACCAGGCCTGAACAAGAAAACTGGGGAAGTCATCTTGTGGCTCATGCCCCAGGCTGCCTCAGGGGAAACTGAGAGGTGGCCCCCTGACAGCAGTAGCTTCATTCCCTCAGGCACATAGGCCACCCCTCCCCCCACCCGGGCCAGTCCTGCTGGCAACCTCGCAGCAGCTCTGTTGCCTGGCTGGTCCCCTGACCTTCCTAAGCAACACAGCCTGGCAGCCATGCTGGGTTGCCATGGTAACTGGCAGCCTCCCAGCTGGGTTGCCCGGGTAACCAGTTAGCTGGCATTGGAGGAGGGGGTGGTAAGCTAGGGGGAAATCAGCCTCAAAGGAGGCAGAGGAGGACAGGGCAGACCAAGAGGAAGACAAACCCCAGATGCCCCCAGCACAGCCCTGTCCTCTCACTAGCATGGGACTGGGAAAGCCTGAGAAGGGCAGGTAGGAAAGGATGCCGTGTGGTTTCCACAGCGCATGCGTGCACGCGCCTCTGTGTGTGTGTGTGTGTGTGTGTGTGTGTGTGTGTGTTGTGGTGTGAGTCATCTTGGCCAATGCTGGACGCTGGTAGATGAGCTAGGGCGATGCGCAGGCGCTCTCCTGCGCAGTGACAACGGCGCCATGGTCCAGAGAGGAAGCCATGGGCTTCCAAACCTAGCTCTCAGTCCTGTTCCCCAGCCCCCTCTTTGAGCTCTACTTTCCTCATCTGTAAAATGGAGGTGCTAACATGGACGTCCAGAAGCGTCGTTTGGGACAGTGCCTGATACTGTCAGTGGAGGTCCCCTCTCACCTCCATGCTGGCTTCCTCCTGGGTAGATGCCTCCCAGCCTGTGAATAGCTCCTGGGAGAACCACCTGGTCTGAGCACAGCCCTGTGGCAGGTTGGAGGTGGGAGGGTGAGAAAACCTGGCTCTCACATTCGAGGAGTTTACCACCCCAGCCTACCCAGGGCAGGAAGCGAGTTTGTCAGGCAGGAACACCTGCAAGAAAGTGTTCAAAGTAAGGCCTGACGGAAATTTTTGACGACAACCGGTAGGAATAAATTTTTCATCACAAGAAAACACATGTGTTACCTTTACTGCTAGCTTCCAGTTACATTCAGACTAGTCTGGTCTCTTTTGTTTAAAAAAAAAAAAAAATATATATATATATATATAGTCTTCACCAACCAGTGGGGTCACTGCCTTCAGTTTGAGAGACTCTCGGAGAAAATCCAAGCCTACCCTCCTCAGGCTTCTCTCACCTTCCAAGTAACCTCACAGCTCCAGTCTGTGAGGTTACTGAGGCTCACAGGTCACTCGAGTTGCCCAGAGTCACAGATCAGAAGTCACATGCTTTGCCCAGGGTCTCTGTTGCTGATGCTGTTGCCCAGTTTTTTTCTTGCTGCAAGAGGAATGGAAGGACTCTTCTTACAGAAGGAGAAACAGGGATCTAAAATCAAGGGCCTGGAGCTGAGCCTCGAAGCTGGCGCCTCTTGCCTGTTGTTGCAGGGATGGGAGAAGCTGGCTGCTGGGGAGAGCTGAGGGAGGTGGGGCCAGGCCTGAAGCAGTCTGGGGGGTCCCTTAGCCTTTGTGAGGAATAAGTCCGGGAATGAAAGGGAAGTGTGGTCTGGCTTTTCTGGTTGCTGCGCCGCAGATGGGTACAGCTGTGAGGAAAGAAGGAGCCGGTGTCAGGGTCCTGGGGCTGTGCCTTGCGCCTCAGGCTTCTGGGAGATTTTCCGTGAGGAAAGCCTTAAGCCAGTCCCCAGAGAGGCCAGTTTCTAATTGTCTGTCTCCAGTTTGGATATGATAGTCAGCAGGAGGCCTGCCACGGTTCAGTTGGGGGAAGAGGTTAGCACCGGTGGTTGTAGTGTCGGCGAGGTGAGGAGTGGCTGGGCTGGGAGGGCACAGAATGCCTATCCTATAAATATTTATTGGGATAAGTTAAAGAGAAGGCCTAGAATCCGAATCGGGAGCATGAGGAGGAGTCCATACTGCCCGGTCCCATTTTCAGCCGTGCTGTGAGAATTAGCCTGTTTCTCCGTCTCGCAGGACCTTTCCCCTGTGTGGGTGCTCAGTGGCTGGTGCCAGCTTCCTCCCTTCCCACCAAGGACTGTACCCTTGGCAAACAGAACATGGGTAAGCAAGGGGGCGTTTAGGGCTGACTGGCAGCGCCTTTCTGTTTGGGTGTATTGCCCTCTCAGAGTTCGCAGGGCCCTGCTGCCCAACAGCCATGCATGCCTGTGGCCCTGGGAGGGGATGGGGTGTGGGGCGAGTGGTCCGTCAAGCCCAGCTGTTCCTTGTCTGTCTAGGCTTCTTGTTAATTTACTCAGACCCACCGATTGAACATCAGTTCCAACCATAAAAATGAGAGCAATTAGAGGTATCTCATCCAGGTTCCCAACTTCAGGCTCTGGGTGCCTTTGTAGTGTGTCAGGCCAGGGTGGTGGGTGTGTGATGTGGAAATCTGCTGGAAGTCTGGTGAGGTGTAGGCTTCCCTCTGAGGCAGGGTGAACAGAGGCCGGGGCAATGTGGGTTTCTGATAAGGACATTCAGTACCCTAGGATTGTATAAGGCAGTTGTGCCTGATGCTTGAATAAGAACTGATCACACAGGGAAGGTGGGTGAGTACCTTTTTTGTAGGGACCTTTATATTCTGCATCTGTATATTCTGCATGTCCCCAGCTTGTGTAGGGTGACCTTTGATGACCCTTTTTTCCCTCTGCAGAATCTATCTGAGATGATGGACTCAAGAGCACATTGGGGGGTGGGGGGAGTCAGAATTAGAATTTACAGATGTTTTCATGCTTCCTGCCCAGCTCTCTCCTCACCCCTTATGTGGCCCACATTTGAATGCAGATCATGGAAATGGGGCCGGGGGAAAGATGAAGACATGGTGATTTATTTGGCTCCACTTTTGTCCTGACACCCTCAATAGTCACAGCTTATTTGCAGCCACTCACGACTGCCCAGCTGGCCTCTTCTCCCCAGGTGCCCAGACCCTGAGTCCTGGGAGCGGGAGGTAGATGTGGTCTCCTCTGCAGGAGTGAGAGTGTGTGTGTGTGTTACTTGCATGTCCACGTGCACATAGGGAGGGCCCACAGCTGCTCTTGGTCTCATCAGGGGCCCCTTCAGGCCACGCAGAAAGAAATTCCACAAAGACACTGAGGCAGAGGCTTGGAGGCAGAGCTGGGCTGGGGGGAGAATCAGAAACCCTGTCTAGTCCGTACAGCTCCCTTCTGCCCACACACTACAGGAGGGGAGGCGGGGGATTATCCAAGGAGGCAGTAGATCCTCTGGAAGCCCCAGTTTCCTTTTGAAGTTCAGGTCTTCCATGAGTCCAGAAACCCAATGACCTCATTCAACCCAAATGACCCTCTGGTGGCAGCCAGCAGGGTGGGCTTAACTGAGTCTCTTCTTTTCCCTGTGCTCTAATCCCATGTGTTTCTGCTCTTCCCTGATGTCCCTATCACTATGGTTCCTTTCTGAGTGTGAGTGTGTGTAGATGTGAGTGTGCATTAGTGACAGGGCAAGTTGGGTGAGCCCTTTCCCCAGTGCCTCTGGTCCCTTACTATTAAGGTCAAAGGACTCAGCAGAGAAGGGAGGGTTTGCTCCAGTGGCTTCTGTGGGGGAACCTGCCGGAAGGGAGGGAGCAGCACATGAGTGGGCGGTGGGGGACAGGAAAAGTCGTGGTTGATCCTGCTGTCCTGTTCAGGGTAATTCTAGAGTGTCCCTGTTAGTGTGTGGTGACCCAACCAGCTCCCCCGTCTCTCTAGGGCTGTGCAATGGGTGAGGCTGTGCCCAAGACAGAGTGCGTGTGGGTTCTGCGGGGGAGTAAAGGTGGAGATCCCGCAGACCTGCCTCATGGAGGCAGGTCCCAGATGTGAAGAAAGCAGGAGGAAGGGGGGGGCGGAACTGAGTCATCAACACTTATACTGATTCAGTTATATATATGTATTAAAATGTTTTATTTACTTATTTTTAGAGAGAAGGGAAGTGGGGGAGAAAGAGAGGAAGAGAAGCATCAATGTGAGAGAGAAACATCTGATCGGTTGCCCCTTGCACCCACCCCAACCAGGGACCCAGCCGCAAACCAGATACGTGCCCTGATTGGAACGAACTGGCAACCCTTTGATTTGTGGGACGACACCCAACCAACTGAAGCACACCAGTCAGGGCTTATTAAGTCATGTTTTTAAAGTGTCCTTTTATTGACTGAAACAGCCAGCTGGAAATAGTTGCAGAATATTTTTATGCACATATGTTCTTCTCTATGATGTTTATGTATCCCCACAGTAAATAGCATAATGCCTTAAAATTGCTGGTGCTTGATACCTACCTTCCCACCCTCCCTGGGCACTCTGCTTGGGGGTGGGGCAACCCACAAGAGGGTAAGATAGGAAGCCGCTCTAGCCCAAATCCTTTCGTGGACTGAGATTTCAGATCACAGTGGACTCTTGACAACGTGGAAGTTAGGGGCTCTGAACACCTGCACAGTCGAAAAGCCACTTATATCTGCAGTCTACCCTCTGCATATGTGGGTTCCCAACAAAGGAGCTGACCCTGAAACAACACGGGTCCGTTGATACAGATCTGCATGTAAGTTGGCCGGAGCAGTTCAAACCCATGGTGTTCAAGGGTCAGCTGTATTTCTCCACCTAGCTCAAGCCGGGACCACTGTCTCCCAGACACTGGCTGGCGGGTTTGCAAGGCAGAGTTGGATCCCATCTTGTCCATCCGTCTATGCCTTTCTCCTTGGAGACGCGGCCTTGTCACTCACTCCCAGGGCACTCTGAGAATGTTGAGGAGGTGCGGGCCCACTGTGTAGTTTGGGACGGGAAACACAGTCTCTTATGTATTTGTCATGATGACTCTGTATTTATTCATATTTCTTGAGAAGAAGTGAGCTATTTTCAGCCATTTTAGAGCGGTTTATCCCTCCCACAAGAACCTTATGAGATAACAGGTCAGGGAAGGGGGGTCAGCAGAAACTTGTTTGCACAGTCCCCCAATCCTTCCTTTGGCTCAGTCTGTGGCTGTCCTGTCCTGGGTAACTGCCCTCGGGGCACTGCTGCCACTTTCTACCACACACGCCAGCACTGGTGGGCAAGTCAGGCTAATGTGACTTGTCGTAAACTCTGGACTCTGGTGTCGGAGTCTGTTTTTCTAGATGGACAGACCACGACGGGAGAGGGACCTAAAGTCTCAGCCTCAACAGCAACCTTTCATTCCTTCCAACCACCCCTCCCATAGCAGCTGCCTTTCCAGTGTCCCGGACCCGCGCCCCACGGCACCACTGACCCCTCCACGGCTGGGGGCAGAGCTCTGTCGGCGGCCTCTTCCATCAGTGTGGACAGTGCCGATTCCTGTCTTTCCTCAGCGTTGACCTTACACTTTTCTTCTTCCACCATCCACTCTTCTACCATCCAGTTTGACACCCTGGCTGTTCCCTCCTGGCCTCACTTGTTTGTCGTCCTTTCAAGAGTCAGACAAGTGTCAAGAGACAATATGACACAGTGGGAAAAATATGGGCTGTGGGGTCCGTCTGTCTGAGTTTGCATCTAGCTTCACATTCACCATCTTGTTACTCTCTAAGCCTCTGGTTATAATCCCTAACCTCTCTAAGCCTCACCTTACCAGTCCTAAACCATGAGCTGTGATGGTACTTACTTCACAGGGTTGTTGAGAGGGTGAAATGAATTAACACATGTAAAAAGCTTAGGACAGTGCCTGGCAACTGTAAGCCCACTCAGGGCATGCTAACTTCTCGTCTCCTCTTAAAATGAGCTGAGGAGACTGGAACGCGGTACTCCAGATGTGGTCTATTCAGGGTGACTTGTGGCCCTCTACTTGACAGTCTACTTCTGTTATGTCAGACTGTCTGCAAATCACTGGTGTTTAAACTGAGCTCATTGTACTGAAGTCCTCAGGTCACTTTCCCATGGACAGCCGGTAGGTTTGGATTTCCCGTCTTTACACAAAAGGTGTGATCTGCTTCAGAGGGAAGGTCAGTGTTAAGGGGGCCCAGAGCATGCCTTCTCATTGGTTCCACACATACCTGAATCCTCATGGAAGCAGTCTGGCCCTTTTTATAATGCTGCTCTGTGACCGGTGTTCTATTTGGAAAATCCCTTGACCTGCAGTGGCCTGAAATAAAATTCCCTGCTCATGGGTTTTTCCTTCTTCGGTGGGTCTTTCACTTTTCTCTGCACTTGTTTATCAAGTAAGCTGGGCAAGTACTGTTGTGACCTTCCTAACTTCCAGCTCCACTGGTGAACCTTTGAGACTCTACATCCTTGCTTTTCGTGGGCCAACAGCATCTACACCACCAAGGAGCTTGTTAGAAACGCAGAATCTCAGGGCTTACCCCCAACCACCAAATCAGAATCTGTGTTTGAACGAGGCTCCCCCAGGACACTCACATGCGCGTCACAATGTGAGAAGTGCCACTCTACATTGTTCACCTTGGGGTAGGAATGAGGTTGCGGGGGAGGAATCCCATCTTCCCAGATCCTGAAATCAGTCCCACCGAGCAGGCTCCTGGGACAGACATAACACTATTTCCAGGTTAGCTGATCACAAACTCCCCACACTCCCCATGTGCTTCTTGGAATGCCAATAGAAAGGTTTTTATAAAACATTCATACATCTAAAAAAATCTAGATTGTGTTTTTCCTATTTTATTAGTAACAGGCTTTTGAGCATATCTCAAACTTTGGCATATATGTACAATTGGAATCTTTTAAATGTTAGATGTAGGGTTTTACGTTTAGGACGTATTTCGTCTTGTTAACGTTAGGCTGTCATTTCAGAATTCAGTCCTGTGTGTATGTGCCAGCCATCCCTCCCAGCTCTGGCTTTGTCAGCAGCAAATCTGGTGGCCTTGTCTTCTGAGTTCTTATGCAAATCATGGATGAAGACGCGGACACAGCAGGATAGAGAACAGACCCCTGCAGGGCACCACCAGAGGCTCATTCATTGGTTCAGCCAGCCCTGTAATCAGACGGGCTGGTGGGAGCTTGGCTCTGCTGCCTGCTGCCTTTGTCACCTTTGGCAAGGTATCACTGCCCTGCCAGACTCCTGTTTCCTCCTCTGTAACTGAGGGCGTTGGAGTAGTCATTGGCATCCCCTGGGGGGCATTAAGGAAATGCATGTGTCTGGACAACCCCCCGCCCCCCCCCCCCCACCTCAACCCCCACCTCTGTCATGCAGAGATCTTGATTCAGTTGGTCTGTAGCGGTGGTCCCAGGCCTTAGTATTTTTAAGAAACTGTCTGGGTAATTCTAGTATGAAGCCAGGATTGAGAACCACTGGATTAGATGATCTCTAAAAGTGATGATCTGCCTCTCTGATCTCAGCGGCTCCCCTGCTCCCCGGAGTCCCAGCAGACATCTTCTGGGGCCGCAGGTTCCACAGTCTGACCTCTGCGGGCCGTGGTCTGCGGTCGGAGGGAGGGCCTGGCTGACTGATGTAGCACAGTGGTGTGCACTGGGCGGGCCATGCAGGACCACAGGGCACCCTTGTGGATGCCTCCTGTCAGCTGCTTGCTCTCCTACGCTTTTCCTCAGGACAGAATAATGGTCTCGGATTCTGTGACACTGGCTCCTTTCTGTGTTTCTGAGCTTGCTGCCTAACAAAAACAGCCCAAGGCCAGTGTAAGCCAGTTTCAGCGTCGTAGGTCAGCAGAGATGGCTCCCTGCCTGGTTCCTCTCTGCCCTCTGTTTCTTTCCCCCGGAACTCAGGAGGCAACAGCACCTCTGGGCCTTGTCTTTCTCTTCATCAACTCCCACTGGCTGAGGGCTGCTTCAGGCTGGCTGCGGCAGCTCCAGGAACCTTGGGGGCCAGCCCGTGAGTGTGTACGGAGCCCTCTGGCTTGGCACTGGGGGTCAAAGCACCTGTATGCCCTGCTGGCTCATTTGGGGCATGATTGGCTTCTGGCTGAGGATGGATGTTGCTTTGAGCATCCCTTTCTGCTTCTGGAGTAGGAGTGTACCCAAGGTCTGCATTATCTCGTCCTGCACCCCCAACCCCTCCCCGTTGCTGCTGGGTGCTGGGAGTGTCTCTGCAGTGGGCTTGTTAATTGGCGCTTTAGCTGGCTGATTGACTCTAATGCAGGCGAACATTTAGTTACCCGGCAGCCGCCTCTCAGACAGCCGTTAATTGCAGGCACGAGAGACAATAATTATGGGATAATGGGTGGCTTTTGTGTGAGTCCTTCTCCTTGCACTGTGTCAGCAAACACCAAGGGTTTGTTTCCTAACATTCAGCTACTCTCCTGAGGAGATGCCCTAGCCCCCTTCTGCTCACTCATCCCTGTCATCCAGCCCAACCCATCCCCACCCCCAACCTGGGTTTTGCCCGCATCCCCTGGGCCACGGAGAGTACGTTCCCGTCTCCCAAAAATATTATCTCCTAATCTGCAGGCAGACGTGACCCCTTTTTTAATATTTGCGAGTTCGAATTTGTGCCTTATTAAAAAGTGGTACTTAACCAACTTTGCTTAAAAAACGGGTCAGTAAATACTGTACTCTGTGCCTTATTCCCTGGGCCCTTCTTTGTTAATATTTTTATGTAGTTGTAATTAGTGTGTAGCTGTTGTTCTGTGCCATGCATTTTTTTTGTTTAACGTTATTTTATATAAACACTTCCAGGTATGACAATGGCCCATAAATTTGTCATTTTAATAGCTGTAAATAACTCTGTCATGTTACTCCATTACTGTATCGCTTTTCTATTATGACTGGGAATTTGGGTTGTTTCCAGTTCGTTGCTATTATGAATAGCTCTGCTATAAACATCTTTATATGTTACTGATTTTCTCCCAGCTATTTCCCAGGGGGTGAGTTGAATGACAAGTTGTACTGATCTGGCGTCATGTTGGAAAGAGTTGAGGGGAGTGGGGGGCTGGAGGCTACTGGGAGAATTTAACTGATTCTCTCTGTCCCTCCCAATATACAATTTCTTCTCTTTGCACCTCTTTTCCTGTCCATTTCTGTAATAGTACCTGCTCCAACTTCCCTAGAAACACCCCAAGTTAGTGACGTGGAGTCTCGGCACTCTGGTTACCTATTGTTGCATGCAGATCACCCCAAGATGTAGAGACTTAGAAAGAAAAATGTGTTGTTGCCTGGCTGTTGTGGCTCAGTGGATTGAGTGCTGGCCTGCCAACTGAGAGGTCGGCAGTTCGATTCCCTGTCAGGGCACATGCCTGTGTTGCAGGCCAGGTCCCTAGTTGGGGGTATCACATTGATGTTTCTCCCGTTCTCTCTCTCCCTCCCTTCTTCTCTCTCTAAAAGTAAATAAAATTTGCTGCTGTCTCTCAGGGTTCTCTGGGTTACCTGAGCTCAGCTGGGTGCTGGCTTGGCTGTCCTCTGCCCTTGCAGTTATCTGCAGGCTGGACTGGGCCAGATGGCCAAGGTGGGTCCTCACATGGCTGTCATCTGGAAGCCCAGCGGGGCTGTCAACTTGAGCACCTCCATGTGGCCTCTCCATATGACCTGACTGCCACTCAGTGTGGCAGTTTGTTCCTACAGCGGGTGTCTTGGGAGAATAGGCCAAGAGACCCAAGTGGAAACTTCAAGGTTTCTTATGTCCTAGCTACAGAAGTCATATGACATCACTTTTTTACATTCCATTGGTCAGATGGAATCATAGGCCCACCCAGATGCAAAGGAGATGGAAAATAGACTCCACCTCTCAATGGTAGAAGTTGCAAAGACTTTTGAAGACAAAAAGTCTGTATTTTTAAAAATTTAATTAATTTATATTTTGAGAGAGGGGGAGGGAGGGAGACAGAGAGGAAAGAAACATCAAGGTGTGGTTGCCTCTCACACTCCCCCTGTTGGGGACCTGGCCTGCAACCCAAGCATGTACCCTGACTGGGATTTGAACTAGCAACCTTTTGGTTCACAGGCCAGCACTCAATCCACCGAGCCACACCAGCCAGTGCAGAAAGTCTGTATTGATTTGTATCCTATGAATCCTATCAGCATCTCCTTAAGAGAAACCATATAAGAGACCCTGCCCCTCCATTTCCACTCCAAATCCTGCCCATTCCCACAGCTCAGAAGTCATGTGATCTCTTCTCAGAACTTTCCCTGATGGGCCCACAGGAGTCATCTTCTTCTTGCAACCTCCCTCCTTCACCTTCCTAAACTCCCAAGGCCCTGTATCTTTGCTCTTGTCTTACACAGCTCTTATCACACACCACAGCACCCAGTTATTTAATGGGTTTGGCTCACTATGCTGTCAGCTCCTGCTGGAAGGCAGGGATTCTGTCCTGTCCCTCTTGTTGATCTCTATGCCCTACCCTAAAGAAGTCGTGAAGTGCCTGGCATGTAAAAGGGCTTCCATCAGTCCCATTCCCTGCCCCCTTTTCAGACATTGGACATGCCACTGTCTGTTGAATGAATGAATGAATAAGTCATCTCAATGAGTGAGGGGCAGAGAAGAGGACTGACATTTACTGGACATTTAGTGTGTGCACTTACCAGCACTAGCTAGGAGCTTTATATAAATTATCTTACTTAATTTTCACGATAACCTGGGAAGTACTTAGTTGTATCTCTGTTTTACGGATGTTGAAGCTGAGGTTCAGAGATGTTAAGTACTGTGTTCAGGGTGATATCGTTGGGTCACCTAGAAAGTTGTAGAGTCACGATTTAAACTTAGGTCTTTGGGAACTTAGGACGAAAGTTCCCTTCTGTACACTTAACCTCTTGGAACCTCAGTTTCTTCCTCTGTAAAATGGGGAGACAATACTTACCTCATAGGGTTGTTTGGATGAAGGGAAATAAGACATGCCAAACATCCAGTACTGGTGTAGAGTAAGCACTCACGTCATGTTGCCCGTGATGACATGACTTCTTGTTCTCCGGGGTTTGGCAAGCACTCTATGCCTTGGGATGGCTTTATGGCTGTTGACAGAAGTAGTTGACAGAACTGCTCTGTCGCTGTCCTTTAGTGTGTGCCTTGTTCACTGACATACACATAATTACTCTGGCACTGTGCTTCCGAATCCCTTGCCCCTCCCCCTGGGGCACATGGGCAGTCATTTCCCAGGTGCGACCTCCCACCTTCTTAGCAATCACAGTGCAGACAGCCAGGTCTCCCGTCACCCAGGCGCTTCCCCTGCAGCTGAGCCTCAGGAGTCTGCCCTCCCACAGTAATTGCTTTTGTCTGCTCTTTGAAAATTAATTCCAATAAGAGCTCATGCGTTCTCTTTCTTTTTCTCATCTTCACGTTCATGTGCCCCCTTTACCCCTTGGTTCTAACTCATTTTGGTCTCTCTCTGTCTCGTCACATATGAGGACCCCATTCAGGATGACTCTGCAGTGGTGACGCCTTGCTGGGTGAGTTATGATATGGACCAGAAAAGAGACTGCAGTATTGTGAAGGAGGGTCCTTGGTGGAGCTGGGGATGGTGATGATTTATGTCTTTCCTTCCCTGATGTCCTTCCCCCTTATTGCTCTGGCTCTGGCCGCATCATTTTCTGGCTCGAGACACTGCCCAGGAAGGGAGGAGCAAGCTAGTCTAGGCGTCCACTAGTCTGGTCTGGTCTCTGTCCCTTCATTCCAAGCTCAGTTCCATCTCCCACTCCCCTGCCTGGCCACTGATAAATAGCATCGAGTTGCCAGAGTCACAGAAGGCAGAGGAGGTTGGACATTTTTTTTCTTAACTCTTCTCACACCCTCCCCTCCAAAGGTCCAAACAGAAAAGTCTAGGAATCCAGATAGACCAGAGTTTCTTAGAACTCTTTTCGCCAGGCCTTTAGGCCCTTCTTTTCCTCCAGGGAGGGTTGTTGGCAAAGTGCAGGGCTCCCGTGAGGCCAGACGAAAGCCACCCCAGCACATGCAGGGGGCTCCCCACAGGCAGCTACTGGCTTTTGTGATTCTGTTCCTGGGTGCCTGGATTTTGACAGATCTTCAAGTGCGGAAAAGCATTTCCGGTATCCATGTGGATTTGCAAATACAGGAGTGGGCTGAAGTTGGTTTACAGTTGTGAGTATGTGAGACAGAGCTAATCAAACTATGGTGATAGTCATAACCTGCATGCCTTTTTCCATGCGAACAACTAACTGTAAACCTCCTTTTGCCCACCCCCGCATATGTCCATCGTGTTGACAAGCTTGTGGTGGAGTGATGGAGGGAGGAGGAGGGCAGAATAGCATACAAGCTGACCGGTGCACGATTGGGAATAATACCTCCTTCCCCCTCCCCTCCCCCCGCAGCTTCCATGGCGTCTGGCCTGATGGCCACAGCCAGAAGTGACCACTCCTTTTACTGAATTCCAGTGACTTATCACATTTACAGGATATTCACGCTTTTAGTTGTAGGGTGGTAGTAGAAGATTGTATTGGACACACAAATTGGGGCTAGATTATATAAGGTCTTGCATTCTGAACTAAGGAATTTAGCCTCTGTGCTGCAGGCAGCGAGATGCCCTGAGGGTTTGTGAGCCAGGGCAGGACCGAACTGTCATTTGCAGAGAACAGGGAGAACACACTCAGAGGTGCTCTTTCACCTCCAGGGCAATGGGACTGGGGTTGCTGTCTCACGTTTAATCTATGCTCTAAAGTCCACATCACAGACAGAGAAGATTTTCTGGTAACGGGGGCTTCTGGTGACATAACGAGAGCTATTTTGGGGGCTCAAGGGGTGCAGTTGGGAAACCAAGTCTTAGGATAAAGTTAAGTGGGTGACTGGAGGCAGGAGATTTAGTCTCAGAGCATAGGGTATTAGATCTAAGGGGTGCAACACCCCGTAAAAAGCCTCTCTTGCCTCTAGAAGGGTTCACATTGGGCCACTCCCACATGCAGGGGCTTTTGCTCTGGAACACCTTAGAGGCACCTCTTATAGGTGACCTGGCAGAATTATTTGCTGGCTCCAAGTAGTGGAGGCAAGGTGACAGAGGACTGTGGTAGAACAGTGGCTGTGGGGGGAGGGGGTGGAAGGAGGGTACAGATACCCCCATGTCACATAGGCACCTTCATTTCCAGTGCTTGGCTCAGAACAGCTGGCCCTTCCCTGTTCCCCCTGGGGACGCAGCCCTGGCTGCCCAGACAGAACAGGGGGAGGAAAGGACAGACTCCTTGTCTGTCAGCCATCTCCCAAGGTCACTTTTGTTTCTACACGGCTGTCCCTACAGCTGCAGGCTGCCCGCTGCTGCCTGGGTGTCTCCTTGCCTTCATCCTGCTGCTCCGGCAGAGGGCAGAGGAGGGTGGAGCTGCCTGCTGCAGCTTCGAAGATGCACGTGAGACAGAGGTCCTCCTTCAGACTGCTCTCTAATCCTGGAAAACAGCCTCTGCCACCCCTCACCCAAGAGAGGCCCTGCTACAACCTTTCACCGGTGGGGGAGGGAGGGAGGAACTAGGGCCGAGGGGCCCAGGCGGGATGTCTGTACCCTGATGTCTGTAATGCTGGGCTGGGGCCAAGCTAAACACCTCCCCACCAACTGTCCCATCCATCCTGCTTTTCTGGCCTGGCTGGGGATGGGGGCTGGAGGGGGTGGTTGTCTGCAGGTTAACCCTTGGGAGGCCAATGGGAAGGAGAAAGTCCGGTGGGAAAGTATCTGTCCGTTTCCTAGACAGGCGGTCTTGTCAAGCCCAGAATGGCCGGCCCAGAGCCTTCCTCCTGTGGTCATCTTATTAGAGAAGTTGTTTGGATGGTCAGGGTCTTCGAGTCACAAAAATTTAAGATTTCACTGAACAGGCTGAAAGAGGGCTTTGCTTCTACTTCACCTTGTTGCCGGCTCTACCTGCCCCACCCCCCTCCCACCCCAAGATGGGGGTTGTGTTAGCTGTGGCCTTTGTCTTGTTGTCCTGTGCAGAGGTTTGCCTCAGGGGAGCTTCTCAGGGCATCTGGGCTAAGGCACGTCTAGTCCACCCTGCAGGCTTCACTCCAGCCCAGGCCTGTCCCCAGGGAAGGTTCTGGAGATGGGGATTCTCTTCCTTCCCCATCCCTGCCACAGTCAGCATCATATTACTCTTTGCCTTTTGTGTTCAAGGCCTGGGGTTAAATGGCCCAAGGCCGGACCTCCTCAGAGGGACCTTATGATTTTAAATAAGCTGATCAAGATGTCCTTGTCTAGCAGGAGCAGGATGAGGATACTTGAAGCAGGATACTTCTTGGTTTTTTAAGGGAACCTATTGCTAGTAAAACCCTGGGCTCACTGTAGAACAGCCTGCCTTTAACCCCTGAGGCCCCTGAATTCGCTTGGTCTGTAAATGCGTCTCTGACTCCTGGTCGAGGTGGCTTAGGCAGGGTGCACCCCACTGGGCGCTGGAGAGCAGCACCAAGGAGGTTCCTTCCAGAGAGTGGGACAGGCCGGAGCATTCATGTTCACCGCCCCCGCTGAGCGCCAAAGCCTGGGCCGCACCTGGGTGTGAGCTGCTTCCCTGAGATGCTTAACTTCGGATGGAGAGTCCCCCTCACAACGCCAGCTGTTAATTGGCTGAGGACCAGGGATCAGACATGAGTCTTCCCTCCTGTGGATTTGTGAAGCTACAGTGAAAATAGCGTGTATACGCAGTTATGCAAATGTCAGAGATTGTTGTGAATATTATTATTCTGAGGGGAGGCCTTATCGTCCTAGGTTTCAGCCCTAATTCCTTGTGAAGTTCCTGAAGCCACAGCCTCCTCCCAGGGTAGGGGGGTGAGGAGAAGGAGCCACTGGGTGTGACTTGCCTGCCCCTCGTAGCCACCTGCTTTGGGCCAAGCCCTGGAGAGACCCCATCAACCCACACAGACAAATCCTAGGGCCAGAGCATGCCTTCCTGCCCATCCCTCTGTCCTCTTCTTCTTTGCTCTTTCTTGAAGCATTTTTCACAAATTTGCTTGTCATCCTTGCGCAGGGGCCATGCAAATCTCCTCCGTATCGTTCCAATTTTAGTATATGTGCCACCGAAGCGAGCCTTCTTGAAGCATCTTTCATCCCGCCCCCCATCATGAACCATGGAGCCTGGGGGCCTTGCTGTTCTCTGGCGCACCTTGTCCTCTGCCTTCTCCTCGTTCAGATGGCCTTGCAAAGCCTGACAGAAGCCTGCCTCCCCCTTCCTAGGTGTGGCACTCTCATTTATGGTAACGATACCTCGCATTTATAGGGCGTCGCTTCTTCTGTGAACCCCGAGCATTTTTCCTTCTGTGCTCGCTCCCACAGTTCTGGAAGTGCAGGTTGAGGGGGACAGGATCCCGGCAACTTTATAACAGAGGCTGCGAGGTGGTTGGTGGCTTGCCTTAGGTCGCACAGCAAGTGGCAGAGCCAGGATTTGAGTTTCAGAGTTGGAACGGCCCAGGGATCAGTCACGAGGTTCCTCAACTGTCAGCAAGGCACTTGTTGGCCCACTTGCTGGCTCCATGCATAGGGGGCAGCGCTGATGCCTGCCTGCCCCAGGTTTGGCGTGGGTTGGCTCTGAGGTAACCTTGGACTGGCCCTGTGGTCCCTGAAGGTCAGTGAGTATTGGGAGGTGGGAGGCTGTCACCTTGTGGCCACCCAGCATGTTCATGAATATGGAACAGGCACCTGGTATGAATACTAAGTTAACCTTGTGTCCCCTTCAACACTGTGCCCCAAAAGGGCGGGCTCTGGGCAGGCTCCTGCTGGCTCCCTTGATTGGCCACTTGGTCTGAGGTGGAACCTCCTTTCCAGCACTCAGCCCTTCAGGAGGCAGGTGGATGGTCTGCTGGTTTCTCTTCCAGGAGCAGGCTGCTAGGAGGTAGGAAAGGGACCAGCTGGGCCAGGAGGCGTGCCTGTGAGCTGGTGCCTGATACCCCTCCTGGGCCTGCAAGGGCAGGAAACTCCTTCTGAGCAACTGTGCTGGGTAGGGCTGAGGGACCCTGGAGGCATGGGCTGTGGAGAAGGGTGAGCAGTCACTCGGGTTACGTGTTCCTGGGGGCCTCTAACTCTCCCCTCCTGCTCCATCTATCTCTCCTCACATCTTACTGTTGCTTTCTTTCTCCCTTGCTCTCTCTTCTCCTCTCTTTCCTTTACTCAGTTATATCCTTAGCTCTGGAATGTGCCAGGCCGAGCGCTCTCCCCGTCTATTTCTCATTTCCCAGGGACTTCTCCAGATACGCTGTAGTCCTCACCTTTCCCTTCTGAACTCTCCATCCTGTTTTCCCTCAGTCTGCTCTCCTCTCCCTTGAGCTCTGTGGTCAGCAGCACCAGGAAGTGCTAAGGGAAGGACTGGCCTGGGAGGTGCCGGCTGTTTGCCTAAGGTGGGGTGGGCGACGCCTGGGCCCCTGGCTGGGCTAGGCTGGAGTGTGGGCTTGGGTGTTTAGTTCTTGTACGGCCTGTCCTTCTCCCAACTTCTTCCTTCTCCCCTCATCCCCTTTCCCACTCTGGCGCCTAATGGAGACAGAAAGGCAACAGGCCCTCCCTCCAGCTACTGCGGATGCTGCTTTGTGGTAATAGAGTTCTTTTCATCTCCTAGTGTAGTGAGAGGTGAAATTCAGCATAGGGCTGGAAAGCTCTGGGGAGGAAGGGCAGTGGGGGATTCTGAGTGCATCTCCACTACTGCCTTGTGCTGGGATCGAGACAGGGCTGCTTTTTCTGCTGTTGTGCTGGCTCTGCCTCTGTCAAAGTCCCCAAGGGGACATAGCTGTAGAAAGTGAGGTCTAACTTGTTGCAGGGGAGCTGTTGGAAAGGGGGAAGCAGCCTGGGGTCCTCCCCCATCGTGTTCTCAAGGCTCGGGAGCCCCAGAGGCCTGGGCAGCTCAGAGGAGCGTAGAGCACTCTGCTGTGTTGCCACAGTGCCGATTGTGGGGTCTCATTGTTATTTAACAAACTTTTCATCGTAGAAAATTACAGACATGCATAAAAGTAGAGGGAATAGTGTAATAATCACTGTGGACCCAAGCTTCAATAGTTTTTTTCTCTTCTTTAAGAAAAGATATTATTTATTTTTAGAGTGAAGGGAAGGGAGGGAGAGAAGCATCAATATGTAGTTGCCTCTCATGCACCCCCAACTGGGGACCTGGCCCGCAACCCAGGCAAGTGCCCTGAGTGGGGGTTGAACTGGTAACCCTTTGGTTTGCAGGTCAGCACTCAATCCACTGAGCCACACCAGCCAGGGCCCAAGCCTTAGTGGTTTTGAAGGCATCTCATGGTCAATCCTGTTTTAGGTATAATCCCAGCCTTTGCTACCTTCTCATCATTTTGAAGCAAATCCTAGACAATTTATCATTTCATCTCTAAATGTAGGAACGTAAAAAAATCATGATCTTACCTAAAAATATGAACAATTCCTTAATATAATCAAGTATTCAGTTAAATTTCATATTTCTCTGATTATTATTTGTTTTCCCCTAGTTTTCTTTTTAATTTGGATTAAAAAAATCTACATATTGTGACTACTTGTTACAGTTTTTAAGTCACTCAGTCTATAGATACGCTTTTCTCCTTTTTTCTGTCTCGCAATGTTTTGCTGAAGAAATCAGGTCATTTGTCCTGTAGAGTCTCTAACATGCTGGATTTGCCCCATTGCACCCTCATTATGTCATTTAATTCATTCCACCATCTCTGTGCATGTGGTTAGATTGCAGCCCCAGTCAAGCTCCGGTTTCTTTCATGTATTTATCTGGGGGAGGGAAGCAAGAATCCCTGGGTGACGGTGCATGTATCTATCAGGAGACACACATGTCTGGCCGTCTCTTGCTTTGTGATGCTAGCAGCCTTGATGATGATTGCCTAGACTCATTCATTCATTATGCACTAATTGCCTATTAATGACTCTCCCTAATTGGATGTTACTTCTTTCACCCCACAGTAAGTAATCTCTTTCTTTGGAAAAAGGATTCCTTCTCTGGGAGGTGTTGCCGAGGAGGCTGAGACCGCATGGCTGCGGGGAGGCCCCCTCCCACCCGTCCTGCCCTCACTGTGGACTGGTGAGGCAGGCCTCCCATAAACGCCAGTCTGGGAGCCTCGGGAAAAGTCCTGTGCATCCCATTTAGTCAAATTCCAGTTATTTGTGTTCATGGAGAGAGTCAGAGCCCAAGACACCCCAAACAGCCTTTCAGGTTAGCTCTGAAACACAGCTCAGCTGCATTTAATTAAATTAATGCTCAGACACAAATCTTCCCTGACTATACCGCACCCATCCCTGGCTCTTGCTACTATCAGCTACCTAATAATCACTCTTCACATTTGTATGACAGTTTATAGTTTGCAGAGCATGTGCCCGCACTCATGAGAGGTTAAGAGGGAAGCCCTGCAATCAGCTTACTTGAATGCGGATTTTGATCCACCTCTTTGTCGTTGCTTGGCCCTGACAACTTAGCTAGTTTCCCTCTGCATCAGTGTCTCCACTGACCTGACATTAACTTAGATAATGTAAACAGTGCCTGGCACATAGTAGGTGCTCAGTAAGTGATAGCCATTATTATCTTGAATCATCTGCTCAATGCAGTATCTAACTGCAAGAACCCGCAGACATGACAGAAGGACACAGTAGTGGCGACAATTGAAATTTGACCGGATGTCGCAGATTAGAAGTGTGTGCTGCTTGTTCCTGAATCCAGCAATAAGGAAGTACAAGCATTTAATAGCAGTTTCCTTCCTTCTTACCCAGACAGGGTCATCTCAAAGTAGCCAGGACCCCAGACAAAATTTTAAGGCTGATGAGGCTGTGTCCAGAGAGGTCAGAGAACTTGCTCTCTGAAACACACAGAGAGTCAGAAGATGTGCCTATAATGGGAAAGGAGACCTGGCCACCCTGGCCGTCTGATACCTGTTCTGTCCTTTCCTTAGGAATGGGAGCAGTGGGGAGGGACTGGGAGGACGTGGGGTTTGGCTTAGACTTGCTCTTGTATTTTTCCCTTTTGGAGGCCTGGGCTGTCTCTTGCGCTTGAGGCGGCCCCCTGAGGCCTCCAGTGTAGAGAACCAGGTGATCAAGCCTCCTCCCTGGGAGTTTGTGGTCCCCTGGGGCCTGGCACAGCTGCCTGTCCATCTTCCCATGCAGATCAGAGACAGAAGTCTGCAGTTAGACAATTAAACAGAGCAACCTGCCTGGGCAGAGGGGGTGCCAATCAACCTCAGGGCTCTCAGCACGCTCTTTGGCCTAAGTGGGCCAGAGACTCCAGGTCAGGAAGGGCTCCTGAGGAGGGGCTTGGAGAGAGAGAGACTGGTCGGCTCCAAGCACATTTGCTCTGTATTAGCTCCTTATCACTGGCTGTTTCCTGTAACTCTCCACGTGCTGGGCAATACAGTTAAGACACCATTTGCGGCTTTCAGAGAGATACAGAAAGGAATGGAGCTGAGGATAAATAGGAAGCAAGGCCTCAGTTCCAGGAGGGAAGGAGAGGTCGGAAGGCTAGGCAAACAGAAGCACTAGAACTGCTTTTTTAGGCATCAGAAAAAAGATACTGGTACCTAAGGAACAAAATGAAATGTTATATTTCTGTTTCACTGGGCTCCTGCCTGTTAACATCCTTGAGCTACTTCTTTTTCTGGGAGTTCAGCTTGTGATTTGAGCATGCAAGCTGAGAGCAGTGGACTTTCCATCCCAGGCAGATGAGAAAGGGGGAGGGGAGAGGCAAACACCCAAGTAGCTTCTTTGTCCATAATTTCATACTATAGAGGCTGCTGTTCAGAGTGGGCTTCTGCCTAGACTGTTCCCAGCCAAGGCACAGGGCCCCAGGGTTTGGCCGATAAGGAGAGTTCGAAGGCGCACAGCAGTAATCTACTGGAATCATGTAGCCAGAATGGGGATGATGGGGACAGTAGATGCTAGGGTAAGGTCGGATTAAACTCCTCCCTGAGTCCCTGTGCCTAGGTCTGTGCTGGCACACAGAAGCCTCTTATAAAATGTGAACTGAGCTCTGGCCGATATGGCTCAGTTGGTTAGAGCATCATTCCATAAACCAAAAGGTTGCAGGTTCCATTCCCGATCCGGGCACATGCCTAGGTGCAGGTTCAGTCCCCCGTCAAGGCACGTACAAAAGGCAACCAATCAATGTTTCTCTCCCCCATCTCCCCTCTCTCTAAAATTAATAAGCGTGTCCTTGGGTGAGAATTAAGAAAGAAAAGAAAAGAAATGTGAAATGAATGAATGAATGAATCAGTCAAGGAGAAGGAAAAGAAATTTGAGTACAGATCTCATTAGACCCTTTTCATTCTCTAGCTTGAACCTTAGGGGTTGGACTTAGGGCTCAGGCAGTAAAAGTTGCTTGTTAGAGGTGTGTTCCAAGTTGAAGTAAGTCTTGGTTATCCGTCCCACAGATCTCTGCTTTGTGAATTAACCAGGATTTTGGCTTCTTCTCTTTCCCTTTTGTTTCCCGACTCTTCAGGTGCTCACTGATGTGGGGACCGAGAGAGGGGCAGCCATACACAGACTCCTCAGGATGAGCATCGGGAAGGATCTGTAGATTTCAACTCTCACGTCCTCCCGTCCCGTCTAGGGTTCTGTGCCTGGGACTTAGTTGCCTCCGTTTTTTTCCTATTGTGTTTCACATAGTCGGCACTGATAACACGTTTGCTGAATTAAGAAATACTATAAGTTGGCAAAGGCGGAAGGGAGAAGCTTTCTCCATCCTGACTTCTTTGGCCCTGTTCCTTGACCCTGGCCCTAGAATAAGAGACCGCCTTTAAGGGACAGAGGAGCTGAGTATCCACTCATGCCCGCTGGTCTCCATGAACTCAGGGGCCCAGTTTGAGCCCGGGCTTTGTTTCAGCTGGCAGAAGGGGCATGGAACTGGAGCCTGCCCTTGGCCGTAGAGAAAGTCGGCTACAGCAGGACTGGACACGTCCAGTGCTCAGCAGCCTGCCCCACAAAGCAGCTTAGGAGAAAATGAAGTGGATTCAAGCCAGGGGAACTCAGCTCCCTGAGCTGGACTCATTCCGATGGGGCTGGGGCAGGTGAGGAAAGGGGCACTGCCCCTTTCTCTGTGCCATCGGTAAATTAATGGCAGCTCAGCTGTCCTTGGTGTTGGAAGCCTGGTAATGGCTGTTCTTGCTTCTCCCCCTGCCCATCCTTTGCCCCTTATGTGCCCCAGCCACTGAGTTCTTTGAAGAACTAAGTGATCTCTGGGATGGCCAGGAAGCAGAGTCCTGTTTGTGGCGCCCTCCTGGGTTCGCTCCTAGGCTACTCTAAGAAATCACCAAGAAAGACCTTTCTCAGGGCCCAGGGTCCCAAGAAACCTCAGTTAGTTTCTAACAGTATTTTGTCTTCCAGCTGGGAAGATAAACTTACCAAATATTCTGGAGGAACCACAGCCCAACGAGGCTGGGACACGGGCACGGTAACGCGTGCCAAGGGCTCCCCAGGACAGGCATGGGGACACTCGGCTTCCCATCCCCGGATACCTGAGCTCTCAATCCTTCTGCACTTAAGGATTTCATGTGGTGCCGATGGGTCCTTTGGCAAACTAGGGGCTTATTTCATGGGTGAGTCCTTTGGTGCAATGACCAATTTGTCCTGGTTGGCCTGGTACTTTCTCCATTTTAGCACCGGAAAGTCGTGCATTCTGGGACCCCCTCAGTGCTGGACAAACTGGAACAGTTGGCAGACCTATCCTTGGGGATTCTCCAGGTTTGCATTTGTCTGTGTTGCTTAAATCACAGGAACCTTTCTTCCTGCCATTCAGCTTGTACAGCTGACCCAGAGATTTGAACTCAGATATCACCTACCTAGGGTGCATGAGGCACTCTTCCCTATCTCAGGCACTCTAAGACAATCAAAACAGCCTGCAGTTAGAGCAGCTGAAGCATTACCTGGAGATGGCTCCTGCCCGTCTAGAGCCAGGAGCTCTGATCAGATCTCACATTTCTGCATCTCCTCTTCTCTAAATAACTCCAGGTGTGGTCTGGTCTCTGGTCTGCTTTACCCTAACACAGTTCCTATCTCAAGGGATAAAGATGCATACAGACAACATGATACCCTTTCAATAAATGGGGAAGCTGAAGTCTGTGGAAGGTTTAATGAGCTACTGACCCAAAGTCATCTAGAAGCACTAAGATCAGAATCAACTTCAAATTCAGCACCTTTAGGCACAAAAACTTTAGCTTTGGTCATTTCTGGGATAGGCTCTCCTGTTCTAAATCCCTTCTTCTGAATCTTATTCCTCCCAGTTAGGATTTTTTTAAGAGAAACCTGATGTCGGAGAAGATTATTTATGTGTTCTTTTTCTTCGGTCTCCATTCCTGTCATGTTGGTGCTGAGATTTTCCTTTCTTGACTGGGGCCAAAAAATTGCCAGAGCTGGAATTGCCGAACCCCATCCTTTCCATCCCGTCCCGTCCCGTCCCATCCCATCCCGGAGTTATTCACCAAGGACCCTCTGCATCCTGTTTGCAAACATCCCAGTGACAAACATGACTCTGCCCTCCTCACCCCTGTCCTCCTCTTCTACTTGGTTAAGGTGCCAGAAATTCCCTCCCATCCTGTATAATCCATAGCCCTGGCTTAAAAAAAAAAAAAAAAGATTTTATTTGTTTTTAGAGAGAGGGGAAGGGAAGGAGAAAGAGAGAGAGAGAAACATCAATGTGTGGTTGCCTCTCACACGCCCCACACCGGGGACATGACCCACAACCCAGGCATGTGCCCTGACTGGGAATTGAACCAGTGACCCTTTAGTTTGCAGGCTGGCAATCAATCCACTGAGCCACACCAGCCAGGGCCATAACCCTGGTTTTTACCAGACCTGTTAACAATCAAGTCAGAGAGCAGAGCTGCTCTTTTGGGGACAGGCCCTTGAGAGCAGCAGGACTCTGGGATGTGGACAGTTCAGAGGACTCGGGAAGTTCTTGTGCAGCCAAAACACAGCCCTCTCCACCCCCAAACTGGATTTGTATTACGCCACATTACAGCGGGAGGTGACTCAGGCAGGCTCGTGCAGAACCTCATGGCCCAGGGCAGAAGTGTGACTTCAGTCCTCACTCAGCACTCACCAGAACACTCATTCAGTGCGCTTGTAATGAGAACTGAGCGACAGCGTGGATGGCGGAAATATACGACCTGTCCTTGGCCAACGTGGTCAAGAGCACAGCGCTAGGGTCAGTCTTCCAGGTACCACTTTGGGTGTTTAACCTCATTTTGTCTCATCTGTAAAAGGGAGGTGATAACAGCTACTGTGAAAGTTGTGACGATGTCATCAAGATGAAATGAATTGCATTTAAAATCATGCCTGACACAAAGTGTGCTGTCATTATTAGCTGGCTCATACCCTCTGCCATGTGCCTCTCTAGTAAGTTGTTCATTCATGTGACAAATATGTACTGAGTGTCCATTATATGCCAGGAAAACAAGGACAGACTTGTTCAGACTTTCTAGTTTCACAGCATCTTGTAACACCCTCTATTTTCACTTTGGTCTTCTTTCTTCCCCAACGTTAATCAGCAGTGATGGAGGTTGAGAAACAGATCACTACGCGGTGCCGTTGAGCTCTCTCAGAGCCTAGTCTGCATGGTGTGGGGCATGATTCGGTGCAAAGGCCACCCGCCTGACTTCTACGGGTGACCTACCTGATAACCAGCTGGGGTCACTTCATCTTTCTGGGCCTCAGTGATTCTGTCTTTCAAGTGGAATAATAAGACCTTCTCTTCTACCGTATAGGGGTGTTGTATGGATAAAAGGAGATAATGGATGTAAAAACACCTTGCAAAAGTAAAAGTCCTTTGTAAATGTCAGGTCTGAGTGCAGAGGTGGGCCTCCCCAGGACAGGGCCTGAAGGCAATACCGTGAGCGTAAGGCCCTTGAGGGCACTGAACGCCCAGTGCCTAGCACAGTGCTTAGCACACAGCAGACACGCAGTAAGTGCCTGCCTGGCATGTGGTTGTAGATCCTTAGTGAATGTGTGTCAAATGAACGAATATAAAAAATGGCTCCAACCACTGTAAATGCGGGGAGGGTATTAAGTTCTGAGGAAATGCAAAACAAAGGCAAGATCAAGGCTGGGCATAATCTATTGGGGACACTTCCTGGGAGAGGTGAGATTTGGGAGAACACTGGAACTTGCACTGGTGAAACAACACCCCATGTGACAGGAAGGCCGTGCACAAAACCTCAGGGCCAGTTAGCTTGGTTTGAGTGTGTACATGTGCGCATGCGGGTGTATTGTGGGGGCAGGGGGAGGACGAGGGGACAGTTCACAGAAGAAAGGAGTGAAAGGAGTAAGGGATGTTGGGAAAGAACCCATGGAGCCCAGGAGGAGGTGTTGCATGGGAAGTAGTCACAGCTGGGTCTTGAGAGAAGAATGCAGGGACACGTGAGAAAGGTGGGGCTGTGGTTGGTGGGGGAGTAGTAACAGGCTGCCCATTATCTGCTGTCTCCCCATTACGGTCAGAATCCCACTGGTAGATAGCTCTGCATAATAGAGACATTGGTTGAGGCTGCAGGGGCCTGGGACTACCTGCCAAGCAGTCACTAATGACACTTTGAAGGTGGCAAAAGCTGGAAGGCAGCACTTCGGAGTGCAGTCCCACTGGCATCCCCAGGCAGGGTGGGGAGCCAGCCTGGCTCATTAGGCTTCTGGGAACTGCTGTTGCAATGGGAAAGGAAGGCAACAGAGAATTTCCAGAAGGCTGCCTGGGCCACTAGGATTAAAGTTCTACTGTTCAGAGCCTTGAGGTTAATAGATTATTATTTCCTTCTTTTATAAGAGAAGTCCAGCCCCGGCCAGGTGGCTCAGTTGGTTGGAGCATCACCCCGTGCACCAAATGTTTGAGGGTTTGATTCCCAGTCAAGGCACATACCTGGGTTGCTGGTTCAATCTCTGGTCAGGGTGTGAACAGGAAGCAACTTATCAATGTTTTCTTTCACAACGATATTTCTCTTTCTCCCCCTCCCCCTCTCCCTCTCAAAAAAAAAAAAACAAAACAACAACAAGAAGAAGAACAAGAAGGAGAACTCTAGACACACAGGTGCTCGTGTGCTCATGTATTTAAGTTCGGCAGCAAGAGACTATGGGCAGAGGGTGGTCAGACAGACCTGAGGTCCTATCTGAGCTCTGCCACCTGCTATGTGACCTCAAGCAAGTTTCCCAACCTCTCTGGACAACACTTTTCTCATCTATGAAGCTTTTGTCAGAGAGTTTATTTAAATATTAAGAAAAACACTGTGTCCGCAGTACTGACAACAGCACCTACATAGTGCATAGTAAGGTACTTAGGAAGAGGTCATGGTTTAGTATTTAGTTCCTTCTTCCCAATATCCTTGAGTCTCCTGCTTTGGAGAGGAGGCGAGGCCTGCAATGCAGAGCCCAGAGACAGCGCCCGGTGCCTGCCTGTCCTGACTCTGCAGCAGCTGGGCCCTCTGTGCCCGCACTGTCCTCAGCACTAGGGGCGGCACACCATAAGACCGCCTTTCTCTCCTTTGTGCCCTGGCGCCTACCAGTGCCTGGCACAGAGCAGACTGCTACTAAATGTTTGTTGAATGAAAGAGGAATTTGATGTGGTCTTTTCAAGTTCACAGTCTAGTAGGGCAGACAGACTATGCCCTTTGTCCATAATCCTTATGGACAAAGAATTATGAAAAATAAGAATGGATGTGCAGAGTGCTTTGGAAACAGAGAAAGAAAGCCTGCCTGGATGGAAGTCAGGAGCAGCTGTAGGAGCACAGTGGGTGGGCAGTGGAAGGAGTGCGGCTGCCGCAGAAGGAACAGCATGGGTGGGATGCACCAGGCAGCTTGGGAACTGGAGATGCATCGGTGTGGTCAGGGGCAGGAGCACGGGGAACCTGTCAGGGGTGTCAGGGGAGGAGGCTGGAAAGTGGGCTGTCTTGCGAAAAAGCCTTGGTAGCCTTACCCAGGAGAATGGATTTAATCCTTTAAGGGTTTCAGCAGGCATGGGGCACCGTTTCCTTCCTCTCCTCTCTTTGCCCCCATCCTTCAGGCCCTGTGCAGAAGGGCCACCTGAGGGTCAGAGGGACTGTGGCCTGCTTGAGGTCACAGGACATATTAGCTGTTGGATCGGAATGAGAGCTCAGTGCCCTTGGCTTTCACGAAGTCATGCTTTATGTAGTGGACTGGCCTGTCCATGTTGCCTGACTCCTTCTACTGTCCTCTGGGTGCTCTCAAGGGTCACCTCAGCAGCTGTGGCCTCTGGCTAACGTTCTCCACATTCTGTCTTGCAACAACAGCCTTGTCCATTCAGAGAGCCCAGTGCGACTGAGCCTGGACCACCCCCCCACCCCAGTCCCCCACCCTCCACTGCCCAGGTCTTTGGCACAAAGGAGAAGCCACAAGATCTTCTGGAATAGCTTCCCGCTTCACTTCCAGGTGCCTGGCTGCCTGGCATGGAGTGGGTTTGGCTTGAGGATTTGTTTTTCAAAAGAGATTGGGCAGAATTTGCACTGTGATGGCATTATTCTGGGTTTTTAAGAGGAGGCCAAGAATCTCTCTGCCTCCCATCCTACCCCCACCTGTTCTAGGGATCCGTTCCAGTTTGCCCCAAGGCCAGCATGCCTTACAGATGTGTGTATAGGAGGTCTTCACAAACGTGTGCAGAACAATGACTGAGTGTGACTGTGGCCCATATGGGGAGGGGGAGGGGGTCTTCCCAGATCATCTTCCCGGAGAGGAGGAGGAACTGTGGGGGCCTCTCAAGGGTTCAGTCTGAACAGGGCTGATCACAAAGTCTGTCTCCTCACCCCAGGAAAACCCCAAGGAAAAGCCTACTTGCAAAGTCCTTGTTTCCAGTTGTTTCCCAGAGTCAGGCAGGGGCCAAGCCTGCTCAGAAGCCCCTCCCTCTAGAAGTCACCCCTCCCTCCGCCTCACTGCACCTTCAGGGACACAGTGCTTGTGTTTGTGGTGAATCCAGATGGAGAAACTTGGCTCTTTCCTCAGGGTCCTGCTGGTGTCAGCCCCTCACCTCACCTCTGGGGTTGGGAGTCCAGTGGATGGGTGGCCAGTTGTGGGCGCCCATTCTCCTAAATCCATTCCCATCGTCTGGGACAGGAATGATCCTCCATTAACAGGAGGGTCGGGGGCAACGACACCAAGGCAGGAGTGGGAAGTGGGCAGAGCTCGGCCGAGGAGAAGAGGCACTGGCTCCATTCCCTTTCTGCAAGTGCGACAGGGGAGAAGGGAGGGTGATGGTGCAGCAGTGCCTGGAGTCCTGGAAACTTCCTGGCCTCCTTGGTCGCTGCAAGGTGCCCTTCATTTCTGTTCTGGACAGGCTGGGGTGGGGGCAGCCTGCTTCCACATGTCCCAGTTGGACTGAGACCAGTGGAGCGCCATGGTGCAAGTCCCTTGACTTGAGGTGACCCTTATCTCTGGATACCTGGTCACCGCCCTTCCCCCCTTCTCCTGCTTCCTGCTCACTCTTTCTCCATCTGTCATCCCTCCTCATCCCTCCCTCCCCTTCCATTTCTCCCTTCCCTCTTTCATCCTTTTTTATCCCTCCCACTTTCCCATCCTCTGCCCTTCCCACCCCTCCCCCCCAGTCATTTATTGAGAAATCACTACCTGCCAGACACCAGGAAAAGAGATAAGTAAGATGTGGTCACTGCCCTCAGGGCAGTCAGAGTCTGATGGGGAGACAGACAGGTGAAAAATCATCACGATATGGGACTGTGGTGCGGCTCAGAAGCCCCTGTGTGAGGGCTGCAGGGGGGCAAGGGGGAAGGTCACTTCATCGGGTGTGGAATGGGGGAGTTCTGGAGGGGCCTTGCTGGGACCCACTCACACTTACAGTCACAAAGCTTGTGACCGGGAGCAAGTCCCTTAACCTCTCTGGGTCTCAGTTTCCTTATTTGTTTTTAAAAACCTGTATTTGAGGCTTACAACAGAATGAAAATGTACAAACAAAGCCGTGGGCCTAGTATGAGGAAGTGTTGGCCAGTTCTCGCTGGAGAGAGCAGGAAACACGGATGCTGGGAATTTCGGAGGAAATGGTCTGTCTGTCCAGCTGGTGGCGTGGGGACGCGTGTTCCTCTCGCTGCTGTCGGGGACTTTCCATGGCAGGTGAAGGGCTGTGGAAGGGGACCCGACCGCAGCTGCACCTTCCGTCACGTTGTCCCCTCCTTCTCCTCATTAGAAGTGTCCTCTGGGTTAGACAAACCCCTGTCAGTTCCAGAGACAGACTGAATGCTTGGGGGGAAACTTTTTAAAATAAATTTTTTATTAAAGTGTAATTTGTGCACAATATTACACTAGTTGCAGGTGTAGGACACAGTGATTTAACATTTATATACCTTACAAATTACAGTGTAACCACACCCTACGTCTAGTAAGCCCTGTCTTCATGCAAAGCCATTGCGATAGTATTGATTATATGCCCTGTGCTGTGCACGACATCTCCTGAACTTGCTTATTTTATGCCTGGAAGTTTGTCCCTCTTATTCCCTTTCACTGTTCTACCCATCCCTCCACCACCCCCCTGCCCCCCGGCAACCATCAGCTTGTTCTCTGTTTCCATGAGTCTGCTTATAGTTTTGCTTTGTTTGTTCGTCAGTTTGTTATTTTTCTAGATCCCCCGTATAAGTGAATCATATCATTTTTTTCTGACTTACTTCACTTAGCATACTACCCTCTAGGTCTATCCAAGTTGTTGCTAATAACAAGATTTCATTATTTTTTTATTGCTGAGTAATATTCCATTGTATATATATATACATTTTAAAAATTCATTTCCACTTGTTGATTTGAGAGAGAGAGAGAGAGAAACTGATTTGTTGTTCCTCTTATTTATGCATGCACCGATTGATTCTTGCATGTGCCCTGACAGGGGATCAAACCTGCAACCTTGGGGTATTGGGACGATGCTCTGACCAACTGAGCTACCTGGCCAAGGCTTGTACCACATCTTGTTTTATTCATTTATTTATCAATGGACACTTAGTTGCTTCCATATTGTAAATAACACTGCAAAGAACATAGGGGTGCATATGTCTTTCTGAATTAGTACTTTTGTTTTCTTCAGATAAATGCCCAGAGACTTGCTGGGTTGTGTGGTAGTTACATTTTTCATTTTCTGAGGACTCTCTGTACTGTTTTCCACAGGGCTGCACCAGCTTACTGTCCCACCAATGGTGCGCGGTGTTCCCTTTCCTCCACATTCTCGCTGGCACTTGTTACTAGTATTGGGGACATTTATATCAGTGTCAAGGTGGTAAGGAGACAAGGGCCAACTGGGAGGGTCACGTGGTGCTGGGAATGCTGACACGGAGGCCACCTCACTTTCTTTTCGCCCATCAGTGTTCCTTCCCAGTGTTCATCTTGTACTGACTCGCAGAGTGGCCCCTGGCAAGTCATGAGCCTCTCGGGGCTGGAAACAAGAGACGCTGCCCCTCCTGGCCCCTCTTGGCCTTGGAGAAGATAGAATGAGGCACGACCAGACAGAACGTGGGTCTTCTACAGTACAGTAAAAGGTGCGGGGAATTTTATGTCTTCTAGTCAGGTTGGTACTGCTCAGCTAAATTGAGGACTTAACACATCATATGGTTATGAGCCCTGTTAACCAAGTTTATTACCTCCAACTATTGTTGCAGAACTTTCTGGACTCTATGATGGGACCCTGGAGGTGCTGCTTCCTGAATTCAAGCCATTAGAAAATTAAATTGCTTGGTTTTGAGGCCAGGGCAACCGAAGCTACCCCTCTTACAAACAGGGCCACCTCCTCAGTCTCAGAACCGTCTTAGGTCTGGCTTCCCTCTTTAGTGCAAGAAGGTGGCATCAAAGTGAAACAGACAGACAGGGTAGTACCGTGGTAAAAGGCCCAGACTTGGGAGGCAGAATGTGACTCCTGGCTCCACTACTTACTAGCTGGGAGGCAGCTTAACCTCCCTGTGTGTCGGTTTCCTCACTTGTAAAGTGGGAGCACGGTAACACCTCCCCACAGGGTTGAATGTGGGTTAAGTAGAAGTTAATTTGGAAAGCGCTTTGCACCGTGCTTTCAGATACTCAGACCCACTCTGCCCAGCCGCCTGCCCCTCTGTCCCTTCCATGAGGGGGAGGAACACCGGAGGAACCTGAGCCCGGGGAATTGGACTTGAGGCCTCTGCTGTCCTCAGAGACAATTCCTAGCTTCCCCCACAGCGTCAGCTTCAGTTTTTTCTCCACACTCTAGGAAGATGTTTACCTTGTAAGCAAAGGTGTGGGCACGCGCACACACACACAGACGCTCTTATGTGCATATATTAATACATGAAGTTACACTTTTATGTAAAACTTGTGCTGAGTACTTTTCCGGATGCTTTATGTGTATTAACGAGTATAATCCTCACAACAGCCCTATGAGGTGGACACCGCCAGTGTCCCTGATTTACAGACGGGGATGCTGAAACCGAGAGACTGAGGCTGAGTCAGATTCTAACGCTGTGTGTGAGCTCCGGGCTGTTAAAGTTTCAGAAATTAATACTTAACTCTTACCAAGTGCAGTACACACGGGTTTCTATTCTGTTCCATTAAATTTTAAAAATGCCCATCTTGATTTACTGAACTGATTTCCCCAACCCACTCATGAGTCAAAGCTTAGTGTGCAAGTGGCTGTCCTACAGAATCTGCTTAGAAAGCGAGCTGGGTAGTGACCTGCGGGGACAGAGGGAAGAGCAGCAGCAGCTCCATCGTGGCCTTTCCTCAGAGGTGGATGGAGCCCCAGCTGGGGGTGCCGGGGCTCTGAGACGAGGGAGGGTCCCTGTGGTTCCCAGACGCGGGGCCCTGAAGACGGGCGCAGAGATGGCTGCAGCTGGGCACTGGTGTTTGTTCCTGCAGATCTGGCTGTGGGGATATTGCTGGTCACCACTTTGTCCCTTACTGGACTCGAGTCAGAGAGTGGCAGCCAGCCTGCAGCCCTGCTGGGCGCCCAGGGTGTGGGGCTGACTGCCAGGCTTGCAGCGCCTGGGCCCCATGCGCTGATCAGTGTGCCGCCAACAGTACTCCATGTTTTGCTTTAGGCTTGACTTCTGAAACATTTCTTTATTTATCAAGTTATCTCACACTCACAAGAACTGAATAGAGTAGTGGAGGCTCTGTCCCATTTCCCAGGTGAAGGAAGAGGGGCCCTGACATGTTCAGTGATGTGGCCACGGCTCAGAGCAGACTAGGACACAGGTCTCCTGGCTGCTGGTTCCAGTGATTTCGCCTGCAGGTCACGGTTGATGGTGGGATTCCGTGTTAACCCTGGAGGTGTTTGAGGAAGTGGATATGAACAGGCCGCCTCTCCTATCTGGGGTCCTTCATTTGGCTCTGCTGTGCCTCAGCCCCAGTTGCCCACTGGTGAGATACAGTGGAGCCATCTCCACCCTGGGACATCCTAATGCATAGGCCAGAGGACGGAGGGGTGCGCTGTGGCTTCTGTCTGCCTGGTAGTGTCCTTCTTACCTGGGTAAGTTTGATTGCCACATTGCCTTCCCCAGCGGGGAATACATTTAGATGCCAGCCAGCCAGATAAAGGTTTAACTCAGGACTGGATGGCTGCAAAAGGTGGAAACCAGGGGACCTGCGGCCTATGGGAAGGGACCATCTTCTTTCTGGGCTGGGCCAACTAAGGTGGTGTGCCCCTCAGGAGCAGGAGAAAGGAAAAGGTCAACTGAAGAGGCCTTGCCAGCTCTGGGGTTGCTGAGGGAGCCCTGGTCCCGCAGGTCCCACCCTGGCATTTGGGATCAGGGGCTGGTGGGGAGGTGGATACTCCTAGGCCGGCCCATTGACAGCATTGCTCCTGTGGTCTGCCCTGAGTGACCTGTGGCTGCCTTTCACAGCAGCTGCTCCCCAAGCCTCCCGTGGGTTTCTTGCAGGGACAGGGAGTGCTCTAACACCCACTTTCCATCCTGTGTCAGGAAAGCCGGGCTCCCACCCCCCAGCGCTTCTCCTCCCTCTTCAGGCCTGGTGTTGCTTTTAATAGTTGAACAAGTTAGGGAAACGTTTTCCGGGGCTCTAGTTGTTCCTGAAGGACCCTGGCTTCTTCCCGCTGGGAGTAAGCCTTCAGAGATCATTTGATCTATTGATCAGTAAGAAAATATTTCCTGAGCAGGAGCCACTTCATGCCTGGTGGGACTCCACAGCCTGGCCCCAAATACTCCTCCTGCTTCAGTTAGTCCTGCGGGATAAATAAGATCCTAGCTAGTGAGCAGTCCCCTCAGCGCACGGTGAACACACAGGAAAGGCCATTCTTACCTCCAGCACAACGTCGTCCCCCCCCCCCCCCCGCTCCCCGACCTAATCAAGGGCCAAGATTCTCCCACCCGTTGCCTGTGGCACCCTCTCGGGAGCTGTTGCTGTTCCAGTGCTGCAGCCTCCCCTGGTCATCCCCCGGCTCCATCATTCTGCCCCCATGGTGGGCTGCCCTGGAGGGGAGGAGGGCTCTGTGGGTTCGGTTCTGTCTGCATCCAGGCACAAGCCTGGGAACTCCTCGAGTTGCAGGGGCCTCACCTGGTCTCAGGATCTAGCACTGTGGATGCTCAGGGACTGTCTATGGAATGAATGATCAATTCACATCTTTGGCCTCCCTGGGGAGGGGGCTTTCTACAGGTGGGGCATTCAACCAGGGCTTTCTGGAAGAGGTGGCATCAGAGCTCAGCCTGAGAGCAGTGGCTGCCTGTCTCCCAGGAGGCTGGGATTCAACAGGCTTCTAGGACAGGACCTGGGAATTGTGTTTTAGAGACATTTCTTGGATTATCAGATAATCGATTTGGCTGAGATCCGCTATCTTAAAGGTTGTCTTGCTCTGGTGGCTGAAGAGGAGAGGGACTTCTGGGAAAGAGGGTGGGGATGCCACGGTCAAAGCAGAGATGCCTGAGGCCATTTGGGGAGATACTGAGAGGCTCTGGCTGGGTCAGAAAGTTTACACCCTGAGCAGTGGAATACGACACTGGAAGGTGGATGAGGATGTGCTGTAGTGGGCCTTGGGCACCAAGACAAGGAGTGAGTGAGGACTTTAGGTCGCAGGCAGGGGAGAGGCAGCCACGGGAAACTTCTAACCGGGAGGGTAACAGGATAAAAACAGGCGCTGCACCGCACCTACCCAGGGGAAATTGGCTGCAGTGTTTTTAAAAGTGCAATGGCAGAGTCCTAAGCTTCCTCTTTCTTTCTTTCTTTTTTTTTTTAGATTTTATTTATTTATTTTTAGACAGAGGGGAAGTCGGGGAGAAAAAGGGAGAGAAACATCTATGTGTGGTTGCACTCGTGCGCCCCCTACTGGGGGCCTGGCTTGCAACTCAGGCATGTGCCCTGACTGGGAATCGAGCCCACGACCCTTTGGTTCACAGCCTGCACTCAATCCATTGATCACTCATTATCACTCATTTTGAGCGCTTCTTCGTGTCTAACCTAAATCTTTTCTGCTGTAATCAAAGTCCAATTTATCTCATAGGAGTTGGAAAACAGCTGGCCAGGGCCCAGTGACTGGAAAGAAAAGCTGTTCCCCCATTTGTGTCAGAAAAAACCCACATGTCTGGGAGGAATGAGAGAGTGTGTCAGGGTTCTGGGCCAGGCTGGCAGAGGCTAGGGCCGTGTGAGGGTACGGATCTAGGTGCCCACCTCCTGTGGGTTTGGGGTAATTTAAGCCCCTGTGGGACTTGAAGGCCTGGGTTTGTCCCTGAGGTGCTGTCGTCCCCCCGCCCCCTTCCCCCGCCCCAGTACTGGCTTGCACACTGGGTCTTTGAAAAGCTTGTGGCATCAACACAGCCATCTCTCCCCTCCTGCTCCCTTGTGCAGGTGAAGGAGGTGGGGCTGATGAAGGTCTGGAGCCAGGAGATAAGGGCCTAGGAGAAGAAAGATAAGATATTCAAAGAGGGGCACAGGAGAAGAGGTTAAGGGGGGGGGCTTACTGCTTCTCACCCCAGCTTGTTGGGGTGCGGAGAGGGGGATCTGCAAGGAGCCACAGAGGCAGCAGGTGTCCATTCCCCTCCAGCCTCCAGCTTAGACCGTCCCAGGCTAGGGGGACTGGGCAGGAGTTCAAGTCTGCCTTGTCCTCCACGGGTCCTCCTCTGCGGTTGCTCTTGTCCCATTTTCTCCACCTGTCATCTGCAGCAGTATCTGATGGAACCCCAGAGACTGCAGTCCCTGAAAAAGAAAGCTTTTCTTAAACAGATGATTTCTCCCCCTGGGCTTCTGGGACAAGTGGAACATTCCATTTAAAGGCTGAAACAGGAACAGGTGAGATACAGTACAGACGAGAGAGCGCTCAGAAACACAGGTGCGAGGAGTGCTGAGCCACTCACACTGCCCACCTCCACCTTGGCCACCTTCTACCAACCTGCTCAGGGTCTCCGTGCTACCTGTGCCCTGACCCCAACATGCCAGCAGGGCAGGACATGGCTCTGGGACTCTTAAAGAGGTCAGGTAGGCAGACATCCTCTCAGAATACCTGTCCCTGCCATGTGGGGCTTTCACTTTCCCACCCGCCTGGGGCTGCTGTGTCCCACAATTCTGGGGGCACCATTCACACCGAGCTCCATGTGAATGGCACCCCCGGGGGTTGTACAGAGGCCGGGAAGTCAGTGCCACAGATAAGTAGGAGGGCAGAATCAGACACTTTTCTGTGTTCTAGGCAAACAATAGGAACCTTTCCAGGAAGCTCTGGGGAGGGAGTTGCCTGTAAGAGGATCCGGGGGTGGATGCTCTGTGAGGTGGTTTGAACAGGTTTCTGCATTTGCTGCTGATTGCTTAATTAGACACCTACATAGTGCTCCCTGCTAATGACCACATCTCCCAGGGAGATGGCAGATGAAAGGGTCAGTGACTTCACTTGGTGCAAGCCAGGTGAAGGTCTGAAGGATGGCCCTCTGAGAATGGGGGCGTCAGAGGTGGGGAATCATGGGATTTCCTTAGGCCAGTACAGACTGTAGACTATCAAAGAGCATGGATGTTTTCTCTCTGCCACTGAGAAGAGAGGCAGTGAGCTTGGGGCCGGTTTCTGCCTGCAATATTAACATGCCGTGTGTGTGAGCTTCAAACTCCTGGCTGTGGTTTTCCCTCTAGAGAAATGGGGAGGATCACCCCCAGTGTCCCGCCAGCACCCGAGGCCAGATGAATTCAGGAATGTGTGTGTTTCTGAGTGTATGAGCTCTGAGGTGGAGAGCAACCAGGAGTTTTTCCAAGTGCCTGCGTTAGGTTGCGGAGGGAGCCGGCTGTAGGGAGCTCTGCCGATTGTGTGGAGGAGTGCATCACTGAGCCTTGCGAACTCCGTCTGAACAGCCAATCAGGAACCACTCTGGGATTTGAAGCTGAGTTTCCATAATGTGCTAAGAGCCTAGAAGCAACGGTTTCCGAGCTGTTCAGGGGGTGTGCTAGAGGCGACTGATGCAGGTGACTGACTGCGGAGTGGCTGGATGTAAGTGTTTGTGATTCTTCTGAGCCCATTTAGCTCATCTTCGTAGAACGGGGATTGCTGGGATGTGGGGCAGAGTCCCCAGCCTTCTCCTGGGTGAGGCAGCCAAATATTTACCACAAGAAAGGGGCCAGGACCAGGTAAACGTTGTGTTTGTGCGCCCAAACAATGCCATGTTCCATGGGCTCCCAAACGCCAAGCCCCATTGGGAGACTGGAGTCGGGCCCCCACAAAGGTGGGCTGTAGGAAAGCACAGGACTGGACACCCTGTGTGAGCCAGGGAGAGGCCACTCTGCCCCTTGGGTATCTCTGGGATGCTGATATCCTCCTGGCTTTGGTTCTCCTTTGCTCTCATCCTCTCCACCTCAGGAAGGCCCGACTACATCAAGAGGCCGGAATCTGTTGTCAGACTGCAGGACTGCTGTGGGCTGTGGTTTCTTCCCTGCTTCTGATGGAAATGATAGAAATAATCATTTCTGTGCATTTCAGAGATGGGGGAGGGTGATGATCTACTGCCATGGGAACATCAGACTGTAGGAAAATGCTGAATTTTGAAGCTGGGCAAAGCTAGTTTTGAATTTTGACTTTCCCACTCACTGGCTGTGCGACTTTGCACAAATTAGCTGACTCCTCTACCCAGAGTTTCCTGTGGTGTGAAGTGGGATTTTCGGGCCCACATGGCCATAGGTGGTTGTGACGTCTCCTCCCGCAGAGCAATAGCACAATTGCTTTTACAGCATAACCCGAATTCTTTCATGTTGGGAAGCAGGAAGAGTGACTATATTCAATTTTGTTCAATACATATTTTGAGCAAAGGTGTTCAATAAATATTTTGAGTTCCAAAGAGTCAATGATTTTGTGTCTTTAAAAACCCTTTGAACATCTTAGGAGGAAGAAATATTTGAAAACTCTCTTATATTTGGCAGTTATCAGTAGTTTTTTGTTACCCGTTCAGGAAGTCTTTTTCTGTTTAGTCCCAGAACGGGAAACACGGGTGGAAGCAGAAAATCATGCTCACAGCCCTTCAACAGGCTACCTGCAAAAGTCGTGAGCATCTGGTCCTTTTCGGAGCTCAAGTGCCATGCCCACGTTTTCTAGGAGCTGGGGCGAGTTTTCCTGCATTGGGAGGGAGGGCAGACTGCTTAGTGCTGAGATCCTGCTCAGCATGGGAGGCTCTGATTCTGCGACCACCAAGATTTCCCTACCCTACGAGGCTAATGCCTGAGAGATTGGAATTAGGAGGAAATTCCCCTGGGGATTCCTGATCTCCTTCCGCAAAGCACAGATCCTTTTATTAAGGGCCAAGCCTTGACTCTAACATCTCTCCTCTCCCTGAATGTTCATTACCGCCATCAAAGGCCTTGTGCTCCTGGGCACTCTCGCTCTGCTGCGTGTATCCGAACTGGCTTCAGCTCTTCTTCGTGGATCTTGCCCTGTATTCCAAACCATCTCCAGCAGGATGGGAGATAACGATCAAGCAGCTGTTTGCAGAATTTCCTCAGGGTGCAAGGCCCTGGTGCAGGAGCTGAGGGGGAAGGCATGAGATTGTAATATATAGTCCCTGTCCTTATTAAGCTTCAGTCTCTCTTTTGGAAATAACACAAGTAAAAAGTTAGGTAAGGGCACAGGGCTGTATGGAATGACACTTAAGTGGGAGTAATGGCAATGTAGGGAGAGTAGTAGACAGCTAGTCGTGGGCTGAGGCACTCGGTGAACCGGGCCAGGGGGTTTTGGACACAGATTACTGCCGGGGTGAGACGCTGGAGCAGGAGAGAGGTTAGAAATTGACCTGGCAGTGGGAAGGCTGTCTGACTGGGGCAGTAAACGTTGACCTTGATAGAAGTCAGAGAACTTGGGTGAGGAGCCCATCCATTACGAAGTGTTTTAAATGTGCAAAGATCACAATACTCAAATGGCACAGAAAAGTACCCAGTGAAAAGTTTCCCTCCTGCCCCATCTGGGACCTACTCCCTCCTTGGAGATGGTCACTGTCACCACTGTCTGCCGTGTCCTTCCTGCGGTGCTCTAAGCCAGTCTTAGCTATGACCCATGGGTCCAGTCCGGCTCACCACCTAACTCTGCATGACCCGCAAACCAAAAATGATGTTTACATTTTAAATGGTTGGGGAAAAAAAAAAAAGAGAAGAACAGTTTTGTGACACAGGAAAATTATATGAAATTCAAGTAGGGTTTTATTGAAACAGCCGTGCTCATTCGTTTATGCTCACTTCTTTATGTTCATTCATTTATACTCACTTGTGTATACTAATTTATGCTCATTTGTTTGCATATATCTTTGGCTGCTTTTATGCTACAAAGGCAAAATTGAGTACTTGCCACAGGGGCTATGTGGCACATGAAGCTAAAAATATTTGCTATCTGATCCTTTACACAAAGAGTTTGCTGACCCCTATCTAGGCAAATATAATCATCCAGTTAGTTACAAATTATCTCTTAACCCAGATGGTAGCATACTACGTTAATAGCTCTGCCACTTACTATCTTCATTTATTCTATCTTGGAGACTGTACTACAATGTAGTCAGTCAGTGGGTGGTGAATCTTAATTTCGTTTTAGATATGCTGAGTTTCAGGCGAAGACTGCAGGCACACCTGGGGGATATTGTGGGTTCGGTTCCCGGCCGCTGCAATAAAGAGAGTAGCGCAAATAAATCCAGTTGTAATGTTTTTGCTGGGTGTGGGTGGGGGTCTTGCCTTCACTTTGTGAAAAATACTCAGTACTTGGGAAGCACGGTAAAAGGAGGCGTGCCTGTAAGTTTGGGGGAAATGCTCAATAGCTGGTTGGACTCAGGGGACTGAGACTTGGCGCCCGGAGGTGGGGACATTTACAGGCAGGTCTGCAGGGCGCATCTGTGACCTTGGTCTGCAAATTAAAGATTTCCCTTTAGCGACTGGAAGCGCTGCACTGTTAGCACTGTATGAAGTGACCTGTGAATGTCACTAGTCAGTGTGACATAAAGACAGTGAATGAGAAGCATCAAGCTAGCGCCTGAAGGAGCAGCACATACTGTGAAGGCAGGTTACAGGCACCTGCTGAGTCAGAAGTAGGGGGCAGGGGGCAGTAGTGGACAGAGCAGGAGAGCGGTGGGCCTTCATTGAACACCTACTGTGTGCCTACTGCTTTATACTTGTTACCTTATTTAATTTACTTTCTCAGGCAGTATCATTTACCTCATTTTACAAATGAGGAAACTTGAGGCCCAGAAAGCTTAAGTGACTTTTTTCACATTCAGTGATTCAAGTGAGTGTCTAAGTTGTACCAAAGCGTGATTCCATTGGACATTTAAAGCCTTCTCTTTCCATTCTACCACTGAAGATGCCGAATGGGCTGGGAGTCCCTCCCCAGCTTTGACAAGTCCTTTCATCTTCCTGGCCTCAGTCCCTTACCTGCAAAATGAGGCAGTTGTCACCATAGACTTCCCTTCCCACTCTCCCGTGGCCTGATTCTCTTACAGGTGAAACATTAGGGAAAGAGAGGGCTCTTTAACAGCCAGACCCTGGGACTTGGGAGAGGAGAGGGGAGGAAAGGAAGGGAAGAGGAGGGGAACAGAGGGGAGGGGAGGGGAGGGAAGAGGTGTGTTTATCAGTTAGTATCCTCCAGACCAGTAATCTGGGATCCGAACCTTATGAGACTATTATTCCTTGAGGTAGAGGAAGAGTCTAGAAATTGCTTCTAAACTGGGAACTTGCCCATCACCCTTACTTCCAGGACCCTGGGCACCACTTAAGCACCTAGACTTGAATTGATGGAGGGGGTTAGGGTTGGGAGAGACCTTGGACCATGCCTGACAGGTCTCTCCCTAGCCTGCAGGGCTCTGCTCTGGGTTTCTGGAGGAGCTGCAGCTAGAGGGCTGTCTGATGTTACTAAGTTGCAGGCGGGGAGAAGAGGGAGGGGAACAGGGGCGGGTAAGCCATCAGACCAAGGAGCCTGGGCGTGAGTGTGTTTATATAGGAGTCAGCCAACCTGCAGTTTCGGATTTCAGACCCCGCTTTATCCGGAGACTTTCCCCTGGTTTTCAGTCAATACTGGAGCAGGGAGAGAGAGCTGACACCAGAGCCTACCTTGGAAGGCTAGGGCACTTCTGGACTTCCCGGGCTCCTTCCTTCCCACAGCAGCTGCATGCGCCACCTTTGACAATTTTCTTGGATCTGGAACGTTGTTTCATTTCTTCCCAATCGGCGGTCTGAGTCTTCCAGGGGGCCCTGTCCTCCAGCATGGAAGGTAAAGTCTGGAGTCCAGGGGACCTGGGCTAGGAGGAACTGGGGCTACCTAAATGATCCAGTGGAGAGGACTATGGAGAAGGGTGCACATGCTGGGCAAAGAGGAGTGATGAGGGTGTGTGTGTGTGTGTGTGTGAGAGAGAGAGAGAGAGAGAGAGAGAGAGGGAGAGAGAGAGAGAGAGGGAGAGGGAGAGAGGGAGAGGGAGAGAGGGAGGGAGGAAGGGAGGGGCAGAGAGAGAAAGAAAGAGTTGAGGCATTTCTATGATATTGAAAGCAAATCTTTTACTTCCTTTTCCTTTCATTTATCCCCTCTTTCCTAACGAATAAGAATGTCTCTCCTAACAAATAAAAATGTCCCCTGAATGTCCATCTTCCTTCAGATGTCCCATCAAGAAATAGAAAATTTCTGACTTCTAGAATGTAAATACTTCCTCACTTGGAGGTAGGGGGCTGCAGAGGGAACTTAGGGACAAGGATCGGTACCACAGATATGTGTCCAGAGGACTAATGCCCCTAAAGCCAGTCCTGGTTTTCGCTGGCACTGGGAAATATTCCTGATAAGCTGTGAGTCCTGTGGCTGTTTGCATGTTGGGAAGGTGTAACCGGTATGGATACCAGCATGGCCTTCATGTGAAATGAGCTTGAACCATCCTAAAGGGATTAAAGCTGTGAAAGGCCAAGTGCCAGGAGCACTTTCTTCCCAGCCCCTCAGAATGGGGCAGCATGAGGCCAACGCCCGGGGTGGGGGTGGGGCTTGGCACTCTTCCTGAAAGCAAACATTTGGGTGAGGAGGTGATGGGTGGGTGGTGGGTAAGGCTGGCTGAAAGTGGCTCTGTCTTCCCAGGGTTTGCATGATGTTTCTCACTGGCCAAGAGCAGAGGTCAGAGGCCCACCTTGTACAGGGGGCTGGCGGGCTGGCAGCCCTGCCTACATGCCCAGGCCTGTTGTTTGTGCAGTCATGCCCAGTGGGCAGCCCATGCAGTGAGGCAGGGTCTGGCAGGCATGGCGGATGGGCCGATGGGATTCTGTACAAGGCTGGAGGTGGCTTTTGAAAAGCCCTTTTGGGGTGGTGAGACTGCATTGGAACAGACTGTGGTGGAGTGAGCTGGAGGCCGAATGGAGTGGACGGAAGGGAGTGAGGAGAGGGGACCGAGGAGTCCTAAGCTCTCATACATTCCAAAGCTGCTGCCATCCAGGGGGCCTCAGCTCTCAATATAGATGCAACCCAAAATAGTGAGTGAAGCAGGGTTTGCTTACTGAGTTCTCCATATAACCAGAGAAATGGCTGAGAGGCGATGGGGGCTGGGCAAAGTGTGTAAAGCACACTTTCAGTGCAAGAAATTGTACCGAAATCTGCAGTTGAATCTGCAAGGCGATCACACAGCTGTTTGTTAGGCAATGTCATTAATGGGTTGTACAGTCTGATTACTTTTGAAACTATGGGTATTTAAAAATTATTTTTTATTTACATCATTGGCTACTTCCAAATAGAATTCCAGTGTCTTCATATATTTGATAGGTGGTGTGGTGCATAATTTTGGCCAACAGATAATAATAACCTTTTCTCAGTCGTGTAGATCCTCCAGCTTGGAACCCACCCCCATAGACTCAATTTAGCAGATGTCTACCAATCCCCGTTCTCTCTGAGGTCCTGTGTTAGATATGGAGGATGCACAGCTGGATGAGACCTGCTTCTGCCCTCAAAGATCTCACAGTCTAAGTACAGTCCTATAAGGAAAGCAGAGAGGAAATTATTCCTACAAAAGAGATGGGGAAACTGGAGCCAAAAGATGCAGAAGGGCAAGGATTGGAATCAAGATCCAACTCCAGACCCTCCGTGCTGCATCCACTTCCCTCTACCCTCTACCTCTTCATCTTCGTACTTTCTCCACCGAGTAGTGAGCAAGAGCAGTAATCTGAGAAAGGCAGAGGGAGAAACTGCTCGCTGGAATGGAGTTGGTCCTCCCTGGGCTTCTAATCGTGCAGCTGGAACGGTGCCAGCAGGTTTCGGTCTCTCTCAAGTGGATTTGGTGCTAACACTCACCAGAGACCTCCTTTAGGTCTCAGATCATTCTTGACTTGGGGCAGACTGGCTTCCTCCCTTCCTCCCTGAGTTGTCTGATCAGGTGAGGGGACTGTAACATTCAGTGCCTCACGTGGTGGTAGATGCTCACTGAACACTGGATTTATAAAACAACAGCCACCATCTGTTCGGTTCTTGGTAATTGACAGAGTGCATTCACATAAACAAAGAATAGTGTAGGCTTCTTGATTCCCCCCCACACCTTCCACATCTGTCCTGTCCAGGTGTCCTGGAAAGGTCCAAATCCCCAAAGCTTAAGGTTTTTCTCTTAATGTTTAGGCTTAAGCTAAAAGGGACATGGAGAAGTCATCTGGCCCAGCGATTATCAAGTCACCAGTCGAGGTGAAGTGAGAAAACTAGGGAAAACGTATTGAATTTTTTTTGGAAAGCAGAGTGTATTCTGTTCACAGAATTTCTTTTGGGGGACAGGAGATGTACTCAAATGTTTATTCTGAGGTTATGGCTTTCTTATTTTCATGAGCTGATGATGAGAATTGATGGTAGTTGGCCTTTTAATATGTCCTTATTTGGCAAAATTGAAAACTGGCAACCTTTTAATGGTTTGTTAAATTTCATTTTGGGGTTTAACTGGTTCAGGAAATCCAAAAATCTTGCCTTCAGGCAGGATCTTCTCCAGACAGATCAGAGTCTCCCTGATAAAGGCTCGGTTGGGCAGGTTCCAGAAAACTTGGATTCTGATCTGTCTATGATAAACTCACTTTGTCTTGGTTTCCTCATTTTTAAGATGTGGGAGGTTCCTGCCCCCAGGACAAGGCCATTGGCAAAGGAATGTACTCTCAGTTCCTCTTCCCCTTTGTCAGAGAGCCTGAGACTCTCCCATCCCTAAGGCTCTTGGAATCAGGACTTGCCACCTCGTGTTCCTGTCTGTAGTCATCTTTTGGAAATGACAGGAGTCACCTTCTATCTGTGGAAAGGTGAAATGGATATGTGGCCTGGATTATGGGAAGGAGCAGCATGATGTATAATTTACATTTGGGGTCTTGGTGTCCAGTGATAATCATTTGGAAACACCTTTGTAACCAGATGGTCAAGAGTCCAGGGCGTTTAAACATCTTGCTTTCAGTGTTTGAAATGGTGAATCTTCCTGAGCCCTCAAGAATATCAACTGGAGCTTTTCTAAACCAGGAGGCTCCTGGAGGCATTAGAGTGTCTGAATCTTCCACCATCTGAGGAGTCAGGCCTGGAAGAGCAACAGACACGCGGGAATCCCCAGGCAGCCCCAGCTGCCAGCCTGAGACACGCGGTTGGGCGTGCACATGTGTGCAGACTTGCAGGAGGGAAATTGTTTAGGGGAAAATTAGTTTGAAATCACCCTAGGCATTGAACTAGATGCTCTTTTGGAGATTTATCTAGGACCCTTTTTTCTGCCTTGGAAGGCCAAGCCCAGGTGCATGAGACTCTCCTCACCAAAAGGCTTCTGGACCGCGCGGAATCAGGGCAGCGGCTCAGCCCATCAGAATAGTGTGTGGGACAGAGCCTGTGACTGGTGACAGGTACCACAGACCTACCCAAACTTGCTGGGAGAAAAAGGCAAAGTGAAGGAGGATCCAAGGGGTGCTCATTAAAGACCTCTGCCACAGTTCACCTGAGGGCCCCACCTCGGTGTGGAGCAGGCGAATGATAGTGACAAGGCATCTCTGGTCACCAGTGATGGTGGCTGTCCCTGAGGAGGCTTTATTGAGAACTTTGTCCTAAGTTTGGGTAGGTTTGGGACACAGGGACGTTGGGGATGGTCAAATTCGTGGAGATGGGATCTTTTCTGAGATGTTCAAGCCAAGAGGGCAGGAGGTGTAACCATGTGGCATCGCTTTTTCTGACGGTGAAGCTCAGCAAAGACACAGTCGGGCCCTTAAAGACGTCCCCGTTCCCGTCATGGTGAGGCTGAGGCTGTAGAAAGCACCATCTTGACTCTAGGACTACCTTCGTCTTCGGCTGGCTGTGTGATCTTGGGTAACTCATTCCCTCTCTGGGCCTCAGATGCCTCACCTGTAAACTGAGGGAGTTAAAGTCGATTGGCATCATCCTGTTTGTTTAACTGTACATGCCTCAGTCTCAGAGGCAGACAGTAGGGCCTTCCCCAGAACTTCAGGTGAACCTTACCACTGCAAGAGAAGGAGTGTCCTCTATCTCTTCCAGAATTGCAGGTCTACGTACTGTCCAACAGCTGCATGTCGGTTGGAAAGGTGGCTGGAGGTGGCAGCATGAGGCAGGTATTCTCCAGATAGCAGATCCACAGTCAGAAATGAGAAGCCCACTTGGACAACTGTGCCTCACATTGGGTCAAGTCCCTAATAATCACCAGTAGGTCCTTCAAACGTACTTTTGGAGCCAAGAGATCTGAGGACAGCAGTTGCCCAATATTGTTCACAGTTATCAGCTGGGGCTGGTTTGCGTTTGAAAAGCCTCCTGGGGCCATGAAACACATCAGGAGAAACACGCCAAACCTGCTCCACTGCGTGTCCCATCCGCATCATCTCCCTCACACCCAGCATCTTTCCCTTTACGCAGCCCAGCTCCCCACGAACTTTGGCCCCTTCCACCCATTACCCTTTTCCGATGCTCAGCCCAGTTGTTTACTCCTCTGGGAATGCCTCTAGGGAGGAGGTGGCATGGAGGAAACTGGGGGGTGATGGGGTGAAGAGAGGGCTGGAAGCCCAGTGAGGTGGGGAATTGGGAGGCATGTGTGTTAAGAATCTTCAGGCGTGTCTCCACCTGAAGTCCAGTGCAGAAACAGCAATGCACTGCCTCTGTTGGCTTTGCTTGTATGGAAAAGCAGCAGATCCTTAAGGGCTGCTGGGCTTGTCTTTCGATCACCTCCCCTGCCCCATGCCAACTCGAGTTCCAGGGGGCTGGCTCCAGGCTGCAGGAACCCAGGGACCCAGGGGACACCCAGACTGTGATGAGGCAAGTGCTTTGGTTGGCTGTCAGCAGCTTTAGTTTCAATTACTCTGGTGGCTCTCCTGAAACCCCTGTCTGCAGGGGCTGGAGGAGCGGCAGAGACAGCTCCACAGCTCCTCATCTGAAACCCTTGGGGCCTGCAGGTTTCAGAATAGTAACACGGTCCACATACTGCGTATTACCTAAAACCTCCAGCAGGGCCTGGAGCCATTCCAAAATCAAGTATGTTATTGTTTCTGCAACAAGACCTATTTAAAGGGTCATATTACGTGGAATAAATCAAAGGCTATAGTCTATGCCAGTCCAGGTCATGCTTTGCTGCCAACTAGGGTCAAGTCAGGTTGGGTTTTGCCACCAGGTGAGTTACAAAATAGCTTTCAATTCTCAGATGCCCGTGGATTTGGGAGTGCTGTTAAGGCACTGCAGTTCTGTTTTGCCTCCCAAAATCCTACCAGGTGCGATCAGCATTCCCATTTCACAGATGAGGAAGCTCGGGCTCAGAGAGGGTCAGAACTTGCCTAATGCCAGTCAGCCCATGAGTATGATTCCAGCTGCGCACTGAGCTGTAATTCCAATGCAGGACTGCGGCCTCCAGATCCAGGCTTCTTTGTGGGAGGTGTGGCACCCTTTAGCTCTCCAGGAGTGAGTGAAGGAGACTCAAGGGTGGAGGTGAGGAGCTCTGATTAGGGAGGCACTTTCTGTACATCTGATAGGTTTTATATATTTATACGTCGACTTGGAATCCCAGGAGGCTTGTGGCTTCAGGAGGAGCTCAGCTGGCTTTGGGGGAACTGTAAGAGCCAAGAACAATAGGGTCAGGTTGGGTTTAGGGAGAGAAGCATCACCTGTAGGGGGATACCCCCCATCCCCTGTGAGGAACCCATGGAATGCATAGTGCTTTCTGCTAGAAGTCTTGCCTTGACTAGGGGCCAGTCTTGAGAGAACTGTCTGGAAGGATCACGAACCCCAGATAAGGATGATATTGATATGCAGCTTGAAATAAGGAAAATTCAATTAGGGGCTTTCACTGGTCTTCACTAGTGATGTGGGAAAGGTCAAGGGAAATACTAATTCAATCTGCTAAAGACACACCATGTACTTTTAATACTTTATTGGAAAGATGGACATTGGTCTGCTGTCTGAGCTGTCAGATGGCAATTGCCATTTCTGGGTCATCTCCAGGTCACATAAGATTTGAACTGTTAATAATCCAGGCCCATGTGTCCGCAGTGTTGCTGTGTGGTGAGGAGCCTGCTGTCACTGAACTATAAGCAGCACAGGGGAGCAGCCTGAGCTGTGTCCTTCACTAGGAAGACACCCATTAGGAAGGGTGGTAGGTTAGTTGCCATAGGAACAAGGAACATCTGCTCTAGCCAACTAGAGAACAGATGGGGGAAATATTCTTAAAGGGACCATTAGCTCATGAAATTGGTGCCAGGAAAGTAGGTTTTTCTAAAGAAGACCTGAGGGGCAGATTGGACCCCTTGGCCTGAGAGAACTGTGAGGCTCTGAGGCAGCAAAGGAAGCACATTTGCCTTAGAAAATGCAGGAGAAAGAACACGAGGATTTTTTTCTCCCATGAATAATGACGGTCCTATGGGACACATGTCAAGCTCTGTCAGCTTGCTAGTTCCAAACTCCCCAAGCCCGTCTGTCAGCAGTGCCCACCTCCACCTTCATTAGGGGTCTTAGTTCACCTATGGCCCCACATTTGTTGCCAGGTCCCTCCTAGACATCCCAGGGGCTTTTCTAAACTGGAGAGTAGTAACCTCACCTGCTTTCTCAGACCTTTACCTCCATCCTGCCTCTCGGGCAGTCTGAGCTCTAGGCCGGCCGAGGTCTCCCAGCACTGGTTTCTGCTGCCCTTGGGCAAACCTCCCACTCCTTTTCCTTTTCACCTTCCTTGTCTTCTTCATGCCAAGTATGCAGAGGTGACGAGATGTTGGGTCCTCCAGAAGTCATCATGGTCACCTTGTCCCTCTCCCTGGTATGGTTAGGACTTCTGAGTACATGTTACTGAAACTACTCATAGCAGCTTAAGCCCCAAAGAGGGTTTTAGTGTAAGGGCCAGAGAAATGGCTGGACCACAGCAACAAACTAGAAGCAAGAAGCCAATGCCTCAAGTGTGCTCTTATTTGCTCCTGTCTGTGTTCTGGCTTCAGTCGTTGCTCTCACTGCAGAGGCCTCAACTTCTGGGTCCGTCTACAGGGTGGAAAGGTGTCTAGGAGCCACCTTGTGTGCCCAGAAGACACCTTGTGTGCCCATCACCTGGACAGGATGGCTCTCTCTTCTCTCTCAGTCCCAAGTCTCAGCCCTGGCAAGCGGTTTGGCTGAGCTGGGATCAGGTGGCTACCCCCATAACCAAGAGAGTGTTGCCAGACTTTAAGAACGTGGCTATTACCACCATAACTGTGTTGGTATCAGGGTAGGGGCAGTTTCTAGAAAGGGGTGGGAACTTTCTATCTATCACGACATTAGCCCTTCTTGGACCTCCAAGCCTAGAGGAGTTTGGTGTAAAGCAGGGGTGTCCAACCTGCGGCTCATGGGCCGCATGCAGCTCAGGACAGCTATGAATGTGGCCCGACACCAAATCATAAGTTTACTTAAAGCATTATGAGATTTTTTAGTGATGACGTGTTGCAATGTATTTAGTGCGTGGCCCAACACAACTTTTCTTCTTCCAGTGTGGTCCAGAGACACCAAAAGGTTGGACACCCCTGGTAAAGAGTTCACACACCCCTAACCTCTCTTATTCAGTTCTTTTCTTGCCTGACCAAGAGGATGGACAAGACCTAGTAGGTAGCAGCCAGTGTGACTGAAGGAGCGCAAGCAGAGCATGGCTGAGGTGTCATTGCCACTCAGGCCTCCACGTTGCCCATTGCTAAAACTCTATCCCATTAGTAAAGTCCTCCAGACAAGATTTAATTAACTGTTCCGTCAGACACTAGGGAGTCAACATCCAAAAGCTCGTCACCATTTGCGAATTTGGTCATTTATAATGTGATTGAACCCACTGTCCCCACTCCATCTTGGGCTCACGAAGACAACCGCACCCACTATTTTGTTTAGGTTAGGGTCAAATTAGTGACTGTGAAATCAACCCCGTGCATGAAGACAGGGGTTTGGGCTGGCCACTGCCTTCATCCAAAGAAACCCCAGAGCAAAGAAGAGACAAACTGAGGGGTCAATTGTATAATCTCTTCATGGTGCCACCCCTTTCTCTTTATGCCTTCTCCATGCCTTATTCCGCCAAACCTCTCGCCTCCATCCAGTGTAAGGGCAGACGTGGAGCAGAAGTGCTGGGACTGGGAGGAGGGCTGGGGGGCTGGCCTCCCTTGGCTCTGCTCTGCCAGGGGTGTGTGGGAGGGGAATGGAGAACTGAGCACTTCCCTGTGATCTTGCCTGATTCCCCTGGAGCCTGGGAGGTGGGGGTGTCTCTGAGTGAAGGAGAGGGAGGGCCTGCAGGGGCCCAGAAGCTGGGCTATTTCTGTAACACAGAACACATCTGCAACCAGCCGCAGAGAAGGTCAAACTCTGGGCGCAGGGCTGGAATGCAAGGGCCCAGGCAGCGGGGGGAGCTGTGGTTTCACCGCTTCTGGAAGCTTGGAGGGCCCCTGCAATGCCCTTTGGGGAAGGTGGGGCTGCCCACAGCAAAATGCATGGGGTGGGGGGGCACTGGGCTCTGGTGCTGATGGTGATGGTGTAGTGCATTGGAGGGGATGGGGAAGGGATGCAAAATACAAACACCCTTTGCGCGGAGTGGGGTATTCAATTCCAAGGAGCAGGGGCTCCAATCTGTGCTCCGCTGTGAAAATAGATCAGGTCTAGCAAGAGCACTGTGTGAAAGGGGAGGAGAAGCGGTGCTGAGGTGGGGGCTCAGATGGACTCAGGTGTGAGAGTGAGCACCCACGTGCAGGGTGCTGGCAGGAGCGTGGGCCAGCATCCCCTGGAGTGATGCAGGTAGCTTAGGGCTCCTTCACCTGCACTGGCCCTTCCAGTGTCCTCTCTAATTGTATTGCAGGCTTTTTTGTAATGAGGATGCCCCAAATTGTCTAAGCTGCAGGCCCCACCACACCTGGCTCTGCCCCTGTACCCACATGCAGCAGCATCCACTCAGCCTCCCTCCTTCCCTCACCGCCATGTCACACAGCCCTTCCCTTCCTCACCTGCGATGTCTTCTGTGTCGTGCCTGTGTGTGGCGAGGGGCTTCTTGAGTTTCTGTTTATAGACAGAAAATTGCCCTGCTCCAGCTCTGCCTTTTTCACAGAAGGACATCTTGGCCAAACCTGACAGTTGCTTGACCTTTGACCACCCTGCCCCTAGCCTGCCCCTCTTCAGCACCCCGCACACATACTCTGCTGGGTTTTTTACTTTCTCATGCTTTGGGCCATCCCCAGATCAACCCAAACCTCTAAAATGGGCACAGGGCTCCAGGGGGAAATTGGCCTTAGAAAGCAGCCTTCTCCAAGGACCTGAACTACTCAGACTCAGTGGCCTCCTTCCTCCTGTTACTGCCTCTCGGGGCAAGGTGAGCCCCTGCGCCATGGCCAGTGGGCCCTGAGGGGTAAGCACTTGCCCGTGTTATATACAGCTGGATGGGTACAGGGTAAGCACTAGAACTTGAGTCTTTTTGGTTAACTCCTTCTGCCCAGTGATGTAACCCTTGGAACTGACTTGCTTTTTAACTTCCAAGAGTGCTATGACAGAAAGAAAAAAAAAATCCACCTCCAGTTCAAAGTGTGCTAGGGGCAGACCTCCTGCTCACTTGAGCTTCTCAGGTGTTGATTATTCCAGTTCCTCAGGAAGAGGAAGTGGGGGGCCGCTCAAGGGCATGACAAACTTGATTTAGGAATCTCTAAGTGCATCTCGATGGATAACATCTTTAGGCGCAATTATTAAGCATCCATCTTCACGTGTCAAAGTGCCGAGGGGTTTCACAGTCAATATAAGGCCACTGCTTCCCATGCGTGGACAGCCCAAGGCAGAGGCAGACAGGTAACAATCATTACTGGCGTTTATCGAATATTTACTAGGTGCCAGGACCTCTCTTAATCTTTACTTGTATGATCTCATTACATCCTATGAAAACCCCATGAAGTAGGTACTGCTATGAGCCCTTTTTACAGATGGGGGAATGAAAGTGCAGGGAGGTTAATTCACGCACCCAAAGCCTCCTTTGGGTAGTAACTGGTGGGGCCAGGATTTAAACTGGGGCTGTCTGACTCTGGAGCCAAAAATCTCAAGGCCAATGCGGATTCAAGTAATTAAAAATAAACTAAAGGATTAGCTTGTAGGATGATGCATGAGAAGGGAATTTCGATTTGCACAATGAACATGAAGTGGGAAGAGAGCTGACTTTGGACTGTGTCCTGGGCTCTAATCCCGGCTCACCCACTTCCAAACTATGTAGCCTTGGGCTACTTACCTGACCTCTCAGGTTTCTCCTCCATTAGCCCAGGGCAGCAGTACCTGTTTCCAGAAGTTAGGCAGAGAATTTGCTGGAGTGACGGCCTAGGTAGGTGTTAATTTCCTTTCTTCCTGTGCTAGTTGTCAAGTCTTTGGGGGGAGAGGGAGGAGACTTACTTCAGGAGAAAAATGTCCAACCAGCCCTCCAGTACGCAGTCTCTGGACAAGACTTCCTGCCGTCACTATTTTCTTCTGTCCGCTCTTGGTTTACTGTGGCTCTCAGGCGCCGTCACCCTCTGGGCTTTCTTCATGGTTTTTTTTTTTCTTTTAAAAACAAGGATATTCTCTTGCATAACCACAATACAATTAACAAATTCAGGAAATGTAACCTTGATGCAATACTTTAATCTACTATACAGTCCATATTTAAATTTCACCAGTTGCCCTAATTATGTCATTACTGTTTAATTCAGGGCCATATTGCTACCCCCCTTAAAACTGGAAAAGTGTCTCAGCCTTTTCTTTGTTATCCATGCACTGAGGGTTTTTGAAGAGTAAGAATGCTCATTAGTCCTTTGCGCGCCTTGTCCAGGCTCCCCAGCTCCCTCCCACTCTGCCCAGATTCACTGGGGTAAGGTGATTGAGGTACTCTCCTTAGCCTCAAACTTTAAGAGGGTGTCAAAAAACTCAGTAATCAAGATAAATAACATATTTCTGCCTACGTTATAGCACCATAAAAGAATCAGATGATGAGAGTTCTCTGTGATCTGTAAAGAGTTTTACTTGATATTTTCCTTCCTGCTATAAAACAAATAATCCGTTATTTCCATAAGGACCATATTCAGGTCTGACACATTATTTTAATGCAATATTTTAAAAAATCAAAATCAGCCCTGGCTGGTGTGGTTCAGTGGATTGAGTGCTGGCCTGTAACCCGAAGGGTCGCTGGTTTGATTCCCAGTCAGGGCACGTGCCTGGGTTGTAGGCATGAAAATGGGCAGATGTGGGGGCATGTGAAAGGCAACCACACATTGATGTTTCTCTCCTTCTCTTTCACCCTGGCTTCCCCTCTCTCTAAAAATAAATAAATAAAATCTTTTAAAAACATCAAAATCAGCATAAAAATTTCATGAACACAATATTGACGTTTTCAGCAAAGGCAGGAGGAGTACCAGGGTCACCGCAAGCCCTGTGGGAGCCTCAAGCGAAAGGGACATTCGGTAACACTGGTCCAGTCTTTACTGACTGTACTTCATTCATCACAGACGTTTTACATTTTTATTTTTATTATTATTTTTTTCCTTTTTAAAATTGTATTTTCCATCACCATTTATACTCCTTGAACCCCCCTTCCCCACAATCATCACACTATTGTCCATGTCTGTGATAATTTTTATTTTTAAAACTGTGCATAAAAATATTATTAATCTTGATTATTGAGTTTCTGCAGGGTGGATTTTCTCCCTCCCCCATCATCCTGTCCTCAGAACAAGGGGGAGAGAGAGGTGGGGCTCCCAGCCAGCACTGTTCTTGCACCCTGGCCAGAGTAGAAGAGGAGGGAGAGTGGGGGACAGAGAGCACAGGCGGGAGAGGAGGGACGCCGAGGCCTGGAGCCCAGTGGTGGATCTGGCCTGGAGCCCTCTAACAGTTTCCAGCTGCTTCCACACCCACCAGACTTCCTGCCTTGGGAGTGGTGTTTGGTTGGATTTTTCCTCTTTTCTCATCAAATGTGTGATCTAATTAGATCCTTGGATCCCCTCATGTCTACCAGTCTTCCTTGTCTTAACACGGCATTGCTCCCCTTAGTTGAACCTATTCTCACCCTAGAGCTGCCCATTTTCATTCATCCTTGGAGCCCCTTTCAGGTCTGATACTGGCCCCTCTCTGAGAGAGAGCATCTGCCCAGTGCTGGGTGAGCACCACGGTACCGGTCCACGTTCCCCACAGCTCTGGGACAAAGGACAAGGGCCAAGGGACACAGGGAAGGTGTTAGCCAGGCTGAGGAGCAGGTTGTGAGGGAGCGGAAAAGAGCTCTGGACCAACCGTAGGGTCAGCCTTGCCTCCCATGTAAGAGCCGGGTTATATTTACCTCTTAAGCTTCAGTTGTTTCTAAATATTTTTCTGCCTACCTCATAGGACCATAAAAGAACCAAATGAGATAATGAAGAGCGTGCTTTGTGAACTGTACAGGGTTTAACTCGGTACTATCCCTCTGTCATAAAACAAATAATCTTTTCTTTTTATAAAGACCGTATTCAGATCTGCCACGCTATTTGACCTCACCCATGAGAGGAGTGCTGGCTGATTCAGGGGCCATGTCCATCCTTGCCTTTAACCAGCATTTCTGTCACACTGAAGCAGGTTACTAGGCCAAGCTGGAATCCCCTCCCCTACCCCCACCCACTTCCCCACATTCCATCACAGTGCAAAACGTTAATAGGTGGGGCCCAAGAGTTTGCGGGGGTATGTGTGTGTCTCTGCTGAAGGCTTTTCTTTTCTTTTTTAAAGCTTTACTGAGGTATAATTGATTTATGATAAACTGCAGATGTTTAAAGAGTGAAATTTGATACATTTTGTGAGACTGTAACCACAATTTAGATAATGCACCTGTATGCATCAAGCCCCCAGTTTCTCCTTGCCTCTTTGAAATTCCTCTATCCGCCCCACCCCCATGCAACTTCTGCACTGCTTTCTGTCTATAGATTAGTTTGCATTTTTAAAGAATTTTATACAGTGGAATCATACACTATGCACTTTTATGGGGAGGGGTGGGGTCTGCCTTCTTTCACTCAGCATAGTTATTTTGAAATGCATCATGTTGCTGTGTAGGCCCATAATTCATTTCTTTTTATTGCTGAGGCAGATTCTGGTGCAAGGACGTGACACATATATGTGCTCACCTTTTCATGGACTTCGGGTGTTTGCAGTGTGGGGTCTTCCAAAGCAGTTGCCGTGAGCATTGGTGAACAATCTCTGTGTGGACGTGTACTTTCATTTCTTCTGGTTAGAAACCTGGGAGAATGAACAGCTTGTTTGGCTACTGTATGTTTAACTTTTTAAGAAACTCCCCAACTTCTCCAAAGTAGACGTGTCATTTACGTTGTTCCCAGGAGTGTCTGAGTTCCAGGTCATCTATGTTCGCGTCAGCGCTTGGTGTGCCTGGTCCTCATTTGAGCCCCTCTGGTGGGTGTGCAGAGTCATCTCATCCGTACTTGCACTTCTCTAGTGACCAAGGATGTTGAGCATCGACATCACGTATCTTCTTTGGCAGAGCGTCTGTTCAAATCTTTTGCCCACTTTTATAGTGGTTTATTTTTGCCGCCTTATATTAAGTGTTAAGAGTTCTTTATATGTGCTACATAAAAGTCCTGCGCCAGTTACATGTTTTGCAAATCTTTTCTCTCAGTTGATGGCTTACCGTTTTGTAGCAGTGTCTTTTGAAGAGCAAGGTTTTTTATCTGATGAAGTTCAGTTTATTGGTTTTTCTTTATCATTGGTACGTTTTGTGTCATATTCAAGAAATCTTTGTCAGACCCAAAGTCACCACGATTTTCTTCTGCTGTCTTCTAGTTTTAGCCCTTACATTGAGATCTTAGTCCATTTTGAGTTCATTTTCAATGATACAGTAGACAAGTCTAGGGCAGGGGTGTCAAACTCATTTTCACCGGGGGCCCCATCAGCCTCACGGTTGCCTTCAAAGGGCCGAATGTAATTTTAGGGCTGTCTAAATGTAACTACTCCGTAACTAGGGGCAAGGAGCTCGCCGGGTAGAAACAGGGTGCCGGGCCGGATGAAACAAGGTGGAGGGCCGGATTCGGCCTGTGGGACTTGTGTTTGCCGCTTGTGCTCTAGGGTTTTTTGTTTTGTCTTGGTATGTGGATGGCCAGTTTTTCCAGCTGTGTGTGTTGAAGAGGCTGTCATTTCTGCCCCTGAGTTGCTTTTATGCCTTTGTTGAAAATCAGTTGAGTTTGTGTGCAGAGTTTATTGCTAGACTCTTCTGTCTGCTCATCCGCACATTTATCATTATGCTGATACCTGATGTCTCGATTACGGCAGCTTCATAGTGAGTCTTGCTCTCAAATGTATCTTCCAACTTTATTCTTCTTTTTCAAGTTTCACTTAACCTGGGTCCTTTGAATTTCCATATACATTTCAGAGTCAGCTTGTCGCTTTTTACAAAGAATATGCCTAGATTTTGTTTGGGATTATAACTCCATAGACAAATATGGGCCAATTGATATCTTAACAATATTGAGTCTTCTGATCCATGCAAACTATTTATCTCTTCCTTTATTTGGATTCTATTTAACTTCTCTCAGCAACATTTTGTAGTTTTCAGTGTATAGGTCTTGGATATCTTTTGTCAATTTTATCTGTGTTTCATAGTTTTTGCACTATTGTAAGTGATGTTTTTAAATTTTAATTTTTAATTGTTTGCTGCTAATATATAGAAATACAACTGATTTTTTAAAACACGGACTTTATATCATAATCCCCTTTTAAAAACTTGCTTTAACAGAACAGGAGCCTGGAAATACTGAGGTGCAGGGCATTTGCATGATATGATAAGCATTTAAAATGGCATGTAAAACATCAGCATCTTTCCTTGTTTTACATCAATAACACGTTCCGTTAGCAACCCTGCAGCCAGCCGGGCCTGGAAAGTCTGCCACAGGCAGGGGTGGTATGGCGAACCTGACCCTCCACAGGCAGTGCTTCCTCAGGTTTTGGGGTATGCTTGAGGGTGAATGAAACAGGTGGCAATGCAGTGCAGCCCCTTTAAGAGACCAGGGCCAACCAACCGTCAGACCACTGGGGAGGCAGCCCAGGAGATAAGATAAGGCTCCTGGCTGGTTTAAGCCCAGGTCCTGAGCCACAGTGGCTGGACTACTGATAGACAAACAGGAACCAGTGTTGATAAGGGGAAGGTGCCAGCCACTCTTGACTCAGTGAGACCAGAGGTGGAGCAGCCCCAGGCACCCACTGGGACCTGAAAGGGGAAGAGAGTGTTAATTGCGGGTGTTAGATTGAGGGCATTTGCATTCTCCTGTATATCCTATTATATTTATGATCATTGTTTAAAATCCCTTCTAGACTGCACTTAAAGGCTTTATATGTAGTAAATGTCCAATAGGCATATTTACTGAGCTCTTAATGCTTTTCTCTACTAATATCTTTATGCTCTAGTGCGATGCTCTGATACGGGATCTGGAGACTACCTGATTTCTTGGAAAACTACAAAAATCCTGGCAAGGACTTACTCCAAAGAGCCTGGAGCTGCTCATTTGCACATATCTGCATAGATTTGCATACATCCTACCTGTAGATACTTTTATGCTGGATTTAGATTTCCCTAAATCAGCTGGCTATTTTTAAAGGGCTAAAGAGGGGATCTGTGTGTACCCATTCTCCCCACCTTTCATCTGCATCCTGCGAAGATATAAAGAACGATTTCTGCTACTTTGAACTGTAAAGACTACCACCTGTGGCCACAGTTTATGCAGACATGAGCAATCCTTTGCCTGCCAAGATGGTTCCCTTCTTCCGTTCCATTACAATTCCTAGTTCCACCCTCCAAACTCCTGAGTGAGGCAGGCAATGATTAAGGCAAAGCAATCTAGCTAAACAGCCAGGCGCTGAAACTGCTTAGCCGCCTCCCAGGATTGTGCACTGGCCCTGGCAGAGGCTCTTCTTCCAACCTGAAGCCCGCCTTCCTACCACTTCTGTCCCAGGCCTGGGAAATGCTATGACTACCATTGTCTGTTCTTCCTCCACCAGGAATAAATAAAAATATCATCCCCTCCCCCAGATCCCAGCTCCTCTATTGGCCCGTGAAGCAAATATTTCATAATGTGGGCTCATCCAATTGGGCATCATGCCAGAGCCAAGCGCCTCAGGTTGTGAGTGTGCTCCAATCAGGTGGGGCGGCTGGGGTGGGACTAGAAGGCTCCCTCTGCACATGGGAGGCAGTGCACTACTCAGGTGCATGGCGTCAAGGTGAGAGTCGCCACTTCCTCAGGGTTGGGAAGAGGGGACCAGGCAGTCCACCAGCCAGCTGGAGGCAGCCCAGTGCTGAAGGGGTTAAGGCCAGTCAGCATGTGTGGCTGTTAATGATTGTTACTCACCAGGGACCTGGTGAGTATTAAAGGGAACCCTTTCTCCTGTTTTGAGTGTGAGAGGAGGCAGGGTGAGAGCGCTGGGGACAGCAGGAGAGCTCCGGTGAGTGAGTTGCTGGTTATCTGTCCACTGTGTGTTTGTCTGGGTGGCTGCGGACCAGGTGAGGGAACACTAGATAGATCCATTCCTGCAGCTGGAGCTGGCTTTTGTTCCAGCCAGATACCAATTCTCAGCTTGGGGCCGGATTTCGACATCATTCCTGGTTATTAGAAGGAAACCTTCAGGATTGTTTTAGTCTGAGGAGGTAAACTACTTGGCGCAGAAGCCGGAGATACACACCATTGTCTGTTCTGTGTGGAGACAATGGTTCTGTGCAGCCGCTCTGCCGGCAAAGCTGCAACGGCTGCTCTTCCTCCCTCTCTGAGCCATTGTCTCCAGAGCTCTGGGAAGAAGCGCCGTGGGCCTCTCCAGAGGACCAGTTCCCCCGGGACCGGCCATGGAAGGATGGTGAGAGAGCACAGCCAGAGGAGACCGACTGCGGTGTCGTGCCTTTTATCCTTTTTACTTAGGTGTGGAGAAGCGGAAGGGAGACATGGCCAGTCGGGCGGTAGTGCAGAGAGTTGGAGGGAGAACTCAACTCAGTAAGAAGACAAAGTTGTTTAGGAGCACAGTTGAAATCTAGGAAGGAAGGGCACCTGTCTTTGGGGTCAGGTATTTATTGTCCACTTTCCCTATCTTCCCATTCATATCCCTTGTTCCCTCACCCTCCAAAACACATGGCTCTTTGAATCGGGCACCTTCTCGAGACAAGTCAGACTTGTGAGGGAAGGTGGACAAGAGCCCTGGGCTCTGTTGCGGGAGATGGATCAGCCCGCCTTTCTCAGATGCTGTCGGTGTGATGTACGCACATGTGCACGTGACAGAAAAGGACAGCCTGATTAGGCTCCGGAGCGGAAATGTTGACTTTACCCCCTCGAAGCGGGGAGCCCTTTTGTCCTCCACCTCCTTCTTGGGAGGAAAAAGTTTCAGATGAAATAGTGGTGATATGAGGCAGCTCCGGAGGGGTCTTTGGTTAGGAACAGAGTGCTCCTGTGCCTTGAAGGCAGATCTGAGAGATAAGGCAAATCCCCCTGGTGGCTGGCTTTTCCTGGTGCTCTCTGTGGCCGGACTGCCCTCAGGCAAACAGAAACTGGGCACAGCGAGGGGAGGTGCCAGCCCTGAGAGCCACAGGGCAAGAGCAGAACAGCCGAGTTTCTGGGCATGTGAGCCAAGCAAGAGGAGGAGGTAGAGACTGGGAGCGGAGTGGGGCCACTTGTCATGATCTGCCTGGTATTGAGAGTTGGACACGAATGTGACCAGCCTTCCAGGAGCAGCGCTCGCAGGAATTGCAGCTCCCGGCCAGTGGGGGCTCCACGGATGAGCGACAGTGCAGTCAGCCTGCGCGCTCAGAAGGGCTTGGTGTGCCGCTCTGCTGCTGCCGTCCTGAGATTTTTATTTTTCATTTTTGATGTCTTAGTGTTTATACTATCACAGATGTCCCTTTTCCCCCTCCCCCCTTTCCACCCAGCCCGCCCCCCACTTCCATAGCCCATCCCCCCACCGCCCATGGGTCTTCCACGTGTGTTCTTTGACTAGTCCCTGCCCCTTCTTTCAGTCAGCCCCACCTCCTTCCTCCCCGCGTACAGCTGTCTGTCTATTCCCCAATTCCGACATTTTTAGTTTGCAAGGGGCTCTGTGGTTTTTATTTTGCGCTGGGCCTTGTACATTCCGTAGCCCCTGCTGTTGCAGGCCCGGCCAGAGGTTGGAGCAGCAGGATAGCTGTTCGTGTGCTGCAACAGGTGTAGAGAGATGCACCTGTTACTCCGGTGTCAGTTACCAAGACTGGCTTCTGTCCTGATGCGAACCAGCACGGCATCCCTTTCCCTTTCCTCTTCTCTACTGGACTCCCAAAGCATTCTGTTCCTCCTTGTCACAGCTCATCTTCCTTCGAGGCCACTGCATGGCAGGGGGACAAGGGAGGGAACAGCAGCGCCCCTTACTTGATTCCCTTTCTCCTTTTCTCTTCTTCCCCAGGCCCCTTCTTTCCCTTGTCTGGGCTCCAGGCTGAGGTCTGGGCCTGGGAGCGCTTCTACTACTCTTCTGAGATCTCTCCTCCGTTCTCTAAGCCGTGGCTGTCCATGGACACACTCTGCCACCTGCTTCATATGCCATTCGTCAGCACGGGTGCCATCAGGTCTGGGTGGGTGCTGGGGTGGGGACAGGGCAGGTGCGGGGGAAGGAAGACTCCTAAGCCTGCTTGCCCTCGGTGGCAGCTCCTTTCTCTCTTACCCCTGTGCTGGCTTGTCTCGCTCTGGAGCAAAAGACCCTGCAGACCACCTCTTCCTCCCTGCAGCCTTGGTCAGAAGTTGGCCAATCCGTGAAGAAAGGGAAGGCAGGAGGGAGGATGTCCTCTGTGGCTCCAGACGTTTTCTCCTGAACTCTTGCACTCTTTCTCTCTCCTCTCCCCACCTCCTTGAGCTGCAGTATAACCTTCCCCAAATGCCTCCCCGCACACCGCCTGCCCTAGCAGGGCTGTTAGTAACAATCTTTCTATGTTCATTTAATTTTAAAATTTTTATTTTTTCTTAATAAATGAACACAGGGACATCTTTGGGAAGTCAAGAGGGGGAGATATATCATAGAAAGAGAGAAAAGGAGGGAGGGAGGGAGAAAAACATCGATGTGAGAGGGAACAATCAGTTGCCTCCTGTACACATCCCAACCAGGGATCAAACCTTCAACCTAGGTATGTGCCTTGACCGGGAATCAAACCCACAACCATTTTGGTGAATGGGAGGATGCTCCACCCAGCTGAGCCACTGGACTAGGGCAGTACCAGTATTTTTAAACTCTGGAGGGGAGTCTTAATACATATATTTTTAAAAAATGATGGATTATCCAAATTAACTTTTAATGGGCTTTGAAATGTGTCATTTGATTTTAGATTTGCAACATTTTTGGTATTGTTGCTGGCAGAAGATTTCTGTTTCTTTTCTGTTTAACTGAGGACTGTAAGGACTCGTGTATTCCCGGAGGACACTGAGCACACAGCTGGTGGAAGGACGGACTGGTTGGAAGTCAAGTATTTCATAGACTCCCAGAATATCAGAACTGGCCAGTGGCTTAGAGAGTAGCTAGCCTGGCGCTGCCTAATAGGCCGCGCCGCCTGTGGAACGTGCCGCCGCTGCTCTGTCCAGTGCGGTGGCCACTGTGGCTATTGAAATGTGGCTGGTATGACTGAGGAACTGGGTGTTCGTTTTATTTAATTTTAATGATTAATTATAAACGGTTACATATAACCGATGGCTACTAAAACGGATGGCACAGATTTGGGCTAGTGCTACTTGTTTTTTTTATTCCTTTATGAATGGTTATAACTTCAGACACTTAGCAACTATTCCATGTCAAGCATTCTCTTACACCAGCAGATTTTAACCAGTGCGCTGCAAGAATTTTTAAAATATGCAACACCTGGCTCTTTAGTCAGAGGCACTGACCTCTTTTCCCTTCAACTGTCAAATAAAAAAATGACAGCAGCCAGCACAGCAATAGCCGTCTGGTGTGAATGCCCTGTCTTAAACCACAAACATACAGGTCATATAATAGAGTGGCATCTTATAGGTCAGGTTGCATAATAAGGTTGCATCTTATTGTGTAATTCTTGGTACCTGAAATCCTTCTATACAAGTATAAGCACCTGATGTTTTTAAAAGTCACTTTGGAGCCAAAAGTGTAGGTGATAGTTTTTGTAAATCAACCAAAATTATACCTATTTTTGTCAGATTGGCAAAAATACATTTTTTGGTGTGCTGTAGAACTAGTAGTTTATGTGCCAGGGGATGAAAAAGGTTGGGAGTTGCTGTCCTAGGTGCTGTAAGTGTGACCTCGTTTAACCCTCGCGGCAACTGCAGTGTCCTGCACACATAGGTGCGAACCTGAGGCCAGGGAGGCCGTGGGTCAGGGCTGAGAGCCCTGCCCCACCCCTCCTTTTCCTTAAGGATCATCCACATGCGGTCCATTCTTGGTCTTCACCAGACAGCTTTCTTCAAATGTTCTCCAAGTCCTTTCCTGTCCAAATCTTACTTTTCTGCTCTGAGATGTCAGAGGAGCTCATGACAATTGTCCTCAGTCCGCAGAGGGACATGACACCAACGCCTCTCCCCAGGCATAGCTGTTTTCTGCCTGGTTCCACTGGTGGCCGTTGTCCCCAAGCTCCTTTTGGAACCTGCCTCCAGCAGACTGCAATCCAGGACATCCCTCTGCCCTCAGAGCCCTTGGCAGGCTCCCCAAGTACATGGGAAGTTCCAGACTCGTCAGTCCTGGCAAAGATGTTCAGAATTTCCCACAAACCATGTGTGTCCCTGCTGGCCTGTTATTCCCAGTCTAGGAGGAACAAGCTGCTGAGCCTTCCTTGGGGCACAGGCGCAGACCTGCCCTGTGTCCCCAGGAGCAGCTCTACCCTAGAGATTTGCTGCCATCCCACCTGCCTCTGCACCCTCACCCCATGCAACCCCCCAGGTGAAGGTTCCTTCCTCCAGAAGTAGACACCCAGGCTCCTGCTCTCCCACTCCAGTTGATTTATTGCTCTCCTCTTCCCCAGACAAATCCTCTGCTTTGTAGATGCTTATCAGAATCCAGCTGGCCAGTAGGGAGGGGGCAGGGAGAGGAGGGGCCACGGAGCAGATGGAGAACCTGCTCATGGAGTCTGGTAAGACAAATTTGAGGCTGAACTCTCCTGCCTGTTTCACTCACAATTCAACATTGCAAAGAATGGCACATGTCCCCGCCCCTGGCCATGGTCAGAACACTGTCCTGCCTCTACGGCCACCCCTCAGACAGCTATGCCGTTCCTGCTGTGTGTGACTGCTAGCCAGGGCACTGTGACAAAGAAGGCTGGGCTGTAAGGGGTGTGGATGTGGCTGTTCCTCCACATCTCTGTGCTTAGGCAGGACCCCCACCCCACATCACACTGTCCCCAGACATATGCCCACAGGGGTTAGGAGTGGGAGGGTCTGTGGCTTTCATCCCAGCATCCTCCCAGCAGGCCATGGGGCTGGAATCTCCCTGAACCCTGAAGCTCTTTTCCTTTTCTTTCTTGGAGACCAGGAGCTCAGGTTGGGCAGATAGAAGGGACGAGGGCAAGCAAGGAGTCGGGAACTTCGTCTTGTGTCTCCTGTCACTGTAGCTGGGGCAGTGGACCTCAGCTTCCCTGATTCTAAAAGGGGCCTTGTCTTCCTTCCAATGCAAGGACCAGGGACCACACCCGTGAGTTTAGATTTTCCCCTCAGTTCTGACCCCTCACAGCACGGTCACCTTTCTTCCTCTGCTGTCTAGTCTGGTGGAAAATTTGTGTTGTTTACCGAACAAGACTTCACTTATTACCATTGTTTCATTCTCAAAGGAGGAAACTAAGGCACAGAACAGCTTGACCCCCAAAAGTTGCTGGATTGGAAACCAAAAAGGCATTTGTTGTAGCTTTTGAGGATGTGGAAGGAAGGACATCAACCCGGCCTCATATGAACACTTACTTTGTAAAATTTTTTCGTGCGGGGTGGGGTCACTGCTCTCTGTGGGACACCAGAACCAAATCTGCTGAGCTAGGAATGAATGACCTTCCATGGGCCTGGGAGAGGACAGCTGGGCTGCCTCAGCCTCTGAAAGGTAGGGGGTTGGGGTTGGGCTCAGAGCTGGGGGAGGAGGGATAATTAATTATTGCCCTGCCCTGTTACCTCTTGGGACTCTTTCTGTGTGGCCAACTGTCAGGAGAAGGCAACTTGGAGGCTGAGGGGAGGGGACTGGAGCCTTCTCCCTCTTTCTCTCTGGCTTAGCTGGAGGCTGAGAGAAGGAAAATATGGAGCTGGAGCCCCAGGGAGCTCCTTTTTCTCCCCCTTTCATTTCCCTCTCCCCCTTGCAGGGAACAAGATGAAAGCCCAGGGACAGGAGTGTGAGGTGTCCCAGGGAGCTGGGTCGGCCCAGTTTTCCATGCTGGGACAGGGTATGAGGGGAAAATGCCTTCATCCTGCCCATGGCCACCTCTGAGCCCCAGAACCACGGTTTTCAACACCTGAAGGGACATCCATGTTCAGACAGTTGAGGAATGGCTACCCCAGGCACGACAGCCAACAATGTATCTATCTTGAGGGACACTGGCGTGGGTGCTGGAGGGCCCTGTGGTGTCTCTGGATCACTGAGAGGTGGGAAGGGCACTCGAGAGGCTGGCAGCGCAGCTCCTTGCCAACCAATAAGGAGGAAGTTCCACATTTTAGTAACTGGCGTGGCAATGCTGAATATCCACCCTGGTTGTCTTCATTTTCCAGAAGACAAAAGGAAATTATAAAGTAAAATAATCAGTTTAAAGATGAGATCATCCAAGCTAGGATGGAAGATCTTTGTGAAGATTCCCCACAAAGTTCTTCTGAGATCCAGACCCCCCCATTTACACATACATGTACATGCACACACCCCACATATTATACACAGAAACACATCTATGCACTATACATGTGTGTATACACATTTACAGGCCTACAGTAACACGTGCTACACATGACAAATACCACACCACACATACATAGATACACTACACATACATCACACACATAGACACAAATGTACACACATACACAGCAGACATGTACACATAGACACATACTATAACAGACACATCTCACCTAACAACATACGTATACACATAGACAGGCAGACACTTATGCATGCACATTTACACACAGAGATACATACTACACACATAGGCTTATCACACATCATGCACATGGACACAACAATCACAGAGACACACGTACTACACAGTGCACACTACCCACAGAGACACAACACACCTGCATACACCCATGCACACAGACACCACACACACGTAGACATACACACAGGCACACGTGCATGTACACAGTGAGCCGTTACCCTGACTAAAGAGCACACAGACCCTCCCACCCTTACCCTGCTGCCTTCGGCTTTCCTCTCTCCTGTTATTGTAATACAAGGGACGCAGATGGGAAAGGACACGCACATAGGATGGGAGGGAGGAAACCTGGATTGGGCCCCTGATTTGTGATTTCCACCCCTTGGCTCCTGAGCCAGCTCTTGTGCTTTCTGCCTGAGGTGAGGGCCCAGCTCAGGGCTACCTTCCCCAGTGTCCCCTGCCCGGGTGGTGGGGAAGGAAATGTGTTTTCGCCTGAGGGTAAGGACAGGGTGTGAGCACAGGCAGAGTTAAGTGGGAAGGAGAAGTGCAGGTCTTACCTCCTCGACACTCAGCCCACTGGCCTAGCATTTTCAGAGGTCTGACCTTACTTGAAGGAGGATACCCTCTTCCAGCCATTTTGGAAATTACTGAGGCAAAGGAGGAGAGGTGGAGCCAGGACAGGGAGGAAAGGGAGCAAGTGCAAGTACAAGGCTGGCAGCTGGGCCCCCAGAGCCTGCAGAAGTGGTGTTTTGATCTGTAGGCAGCAAATGGAAAAGGGACCATGTCTTCAGAGGAGCTCCTTGCTTGAAAATACCCAGAGGTGCCACCGGGCCTGACTCACTTAGGCCTCTTCTCTGTGTGCAGCAACAGTCAGGAGAACAGAGGGACTCTGGCAGGGAGGAGTCATCTGGGGAGTGTATGTTTTCCCAGGGATGACTAGGGGAGCTCCAGGAAGCAGGCACATCAGGGTTGTTGGAGATGTAAACCTAGCTGGGTTTTAATTGGGGCAGAATGCTGGAGTGGATAAAGTGCCTTGAAAATAATGATGAGATCCAGAAGGGGGAGGTGATGAGAAGGAGCCAAACCTCTCCCCACCTTCCCCTCCTCTGTTGGCAGTAGAAATCCTCCCTGGTGTGGACAGCACTGGCTTGGAATTTGCTAGCCGGAGGAAAAGAATGAAGTGGGAGGGGTGGGCCATAGGCAGCCGTCCTTCCCACTCACCTCGCTGTCCTCTCTCAATCTAATGAGCTGTAATGCCAGAAGCCAGAGCATTCTCCGGATGGGGAAGCCTGGCCAAGGCTAATTCTCTGTCAGCAGATTCTCAGGAGCTATGGAAATGAAGCAGCTTGGTGTACGGCAGATAACCAAGAGAGGCCCAGGGATGGAAGGAGTTGAGTGCCTTCCTGTAGTTGTTTAATATTTATCACAGTGGGAGCTCTGGGCGTCTAGCCCGGGTGTGTGAGTGTGCAAACATGCATGCCTGCAAAGGGTCGTGAAGATTCAGGTTGAATTTGCTGCCTTTGAGTGTGTAGTGCCAGATTCACTCCAGATAGATGCTGATTCTTGGGGAGGACATTTGGAGAGAAATCAGTACACAGTTATCTCTGCAGTGAGGCTGTCACTAGGGCATTAGAGGCTTCGAATAACTCTTGAACTGGAGAAAAGCCCCAATTAGATGGAGAGACAAATGCCTGGAGAGCGGAGAGGATCTGCCTCTTTTCTTTGTCGTTTATTGGTCTTGGTGCTTCTGGAATGCCAGCCCCTCATGCCCAGCCTGCTAAAGCCTGAGACCCTGTGATGTCATTTTCTAGCTTCAGCACCTGGCATATTTCTCTATTTGTTTTTAAGCAAAATGATCATAACCATTATCTCTTATGCATAAAACATTTCACATTTTTGAAAGTTTGCAGCTATTATTTTATAGGAGAAAAACTAAGGGCCGCCCTGGCTGGTGTGGCTTATGGATTGAGCACCAGCCTGAGAACCAAAAGGTTGTCAGTTCGATTGCTGGTCAGGGCACATGCCTGGGTTGCAGGCCGGGTCCCCAGTAAGGGGTGCGCAAGAGGCAACTACACATTGGTGTTTCCCTCTCTTTCTCCCTCCTTTCCCCTCTCTCTAAAAATAAATAAAATCTTAAAAAAATAAGCAAATAAAATCTAAAAAACAAAACAAAACAAGAAAAAACTAAGGGTCAAAGAAGTCAAATCAAAGTGCTAATTCATGTTGCATCTTGGACCGAAAGCCTGGTCCTGTCAATTATCTTTCCACTGACGGCACTGCCATTGGGGCCACCTTCGCAGGTACAGGGGACAGTTTAGAGATGCTCCTGACTCCATCCCCAAATCTCCTTTACTGCCTTTCCTTGGGGGAATTTGAGAGGTCCATTTGGAGATGTGTTCATAACCATTTGTCCTTGAGAAATGGAGACCCCTTGTCATCCCAGAAGGAAGGGCAGAGGGGACTGAAAACTGATTACCCCTCTTTGTGTCCTTTTTAAAAAAATGTTCTGCACCTGGTAAATTCTTCCTGATGTCAAAACTGGAATGAAAAGCTGCCATTCTGTGTAATTTAGTGGCGAAGGAGAAGAACCTGAGCTAGGCATTCTGCGTGCTGACGTAACCAAGGATTTCAGAGCTCTCGACAGGCAGGGCAAACTTGAGCCTCCATTCCTGTTCCTTGTGCTGCTTTCACTGGGCCTGGGGAAAGTAATTCAACTTGCAACTTAAGCAAAGGCTGTGGGAGGCCCCAGAGCTCAACTTGAAAGGAAAGGGGGTATTTTTGCTTCTAGAGAAAGAAAACTCATTTTCCCAAAGCACCTCCACCCCCTCCTCCTGTGCAGAGGAGCTTAATTGTCATCCCCTCCTAATGAAGATGGATCAAAGCCAAAACGTACATTCAGGGGAAAGCCAGGCAGGGGAGTTGAGTGAAGGGGTGAGGGGGCAGAAACAACTTCTGTCGGGGAGAGGAAGTAATTAATTTTAAGAGAGAGCAGAGATAGGAAGCCCTTGGTAATAGAATGTCAAACTCCAAATGCAGGTGGATAAAAATTAAAACAGCACGGAGAGTCTCTTTTGTTCCTTCATTTACTGGCTCGTTCATTCAACACATATTGTTCTGCTGTGCATAGGCGGAGACCTCAGGTGTGCATCTGGGGGCCCAGGTCACCGTAACCACAGGGGCAGTCGGGGAACGGGGCAGGCAGAATGTGGCATCTGGAAACTGAAGCCTCTTGTCATTAGAAGACATTTGCAAATATACCACTAAATGTCTGAGTATAGACATTTACTCAGGCCTTTTGATTTCAGGATTAGTTGCTTAAATATCAACAGCTGTTGACCCCTGCTCTATCTGACCAGCTTGTTTCATCACAGGTTAAATAATAATGTTGTCCATCTGCTCTTCTGTTCATTGATTGCATTGTCCTCTGACCAAGTTCTAGCCTCAGTCCAAAAACAGTAGGTTAGCCCCTCCCTTTCATTGTCTGTTGTGACATCACAGAATTGCCATAACAACAGACTGTGATGTCAACAGAATGCCTGGTGCTGCTAAAAGGAACCACATTAGTCAGAAAAGACTTTTTCTTCCGAAGATAAAAATGGATTAATCTTGAAAGCCAGAGGGACTGAAATTTGATAATAAAAAGAGCATCTCGGCACTGTATGAACAGTGGGCGTGGAGCCTTCCTTGCTCGAACCCCTTGCAAACAACCAAAGCACTTAATGAAATGGACTGCAGAGCCAGCGGGCTTGCCAGGAGGTAGGGAGATGGAAGAGATGACCTTGTGAGGCCCTTGCAGTCCAAGGACCCTAAGTCACGGAGGACACTAGGAGAAGGGGAATTTGACCATCTTTGGTGTCTGGAGAGTTCAGGGGAGTGAATGAAAATGCAGATCTCCTTGCCCTTGAGCAGATCTGACAGTTGCCAGCTGGAATTTATCATGTTGCATCTGGGAAGATTTTCAGAAATAATCACATGGTGACCCCCCTGCGCCCTGTTTGCTGCCCTCTTTATTGTAAGCTTTAGGAAGGAGCTTTCCTTCAGTTTTGCCCAAGCAAAGAAGCCAGTTCTTGCCACCAGCTCTGGCTCTACAACACCAGCACCTTGTGCTCCACATGCTCCTCATCAGCTAAACGGAGGGTAAGGGAGCTGGGGCTGTGTCTAACGGGAGCATGTAGGGGACTTGGCAGAGAAGCTTCGCTCATTCTGCCCCTGCAGACGGAAGAAGGCTGAGCAGGCTGAGAGGAGAGAGGAGGCGTAATCAACCTCAGCTTCCAGGCAGCATGGCAACAGTGGCACGTGAATCGGAGCTTCATTTAACCCTTGAGCCACAGGATCAGAAGCATCTCTGGGAAACAAGTTGATTTCAGCCCAAGGGCCTGTGTCCTGGGCTGGGAGTTGGACACAGGGAGAACTGTCTTCCCAGAGGTCGGCTGGCTGAGTTTCTGCCATGGACCTGGGCAGGCAGCCCCAGACTCCTCCGCCCGCCCAGCTGCTCTGTGTCCTTAGCTCAGTGAGGTCGGACTACCTGGAAGTTGTACACCTGCTCCACGTACGCCTGTCTCTCCATCTCAGCATTTTCTACTTGGGACTTGGACTGGGAGGATCATGCCCTGCTCGCTTGCTCTGCCTGGAGTACTCTGATGGGCTGAATGCTGGGGAGCCACAGGCCCCCTCGGGCACCTGGGCATCCCTCCCACCACCTTGGGAGAGCCCTCCCCCTTCCCTCATGCTAGAGCCAGGAGGAGGGGGGACCAGCAGTGTTTGGAGCTTGGCCAAGGCCCTGCGCGGGACCAAAGGACTTACTGCTCAGAGGGATGGTAGGAGCAGGGTGGCTGGTGGGTCCTCTAAGGCTGCCGAACGGGGACAGAGCTGCCAAAAAGATGTTGAAATTTCGGGCCGATCGCCGGGTCAGGTAGGGATGTCTTCAGTGGACATGAGCCAAGAGTCGTGGGAGCTTGTGGAGTTGGAAGCTCCTTAGATCCCGGGCTTCAGAGTGTGGGGTCTGCCTGACCTGACCCGGAGGAGGGAGAGCAGTTAGGTCAGTGGCTGCTGCATTGCAGTGCTTGTCAAGGGGAAGCTATTTTGAAATTGGTAGTGCTGGGATGGAGAGAGGACGTCATTTGTAGGGGTTGCTGGGTAGGAGAGTCTGGGGCAGGGAGAGATTCGCTGTTTCCTGGAAGAAGTGTGCCAGCCGACAGCAGACTGTGTGCTTCTGTGCGAGCGCGTGTGTTTACTAGGGCCTGCGGGGAAGGTCTCAGCAGAGTTAGCACAGGAACATGTAGAGCAGAAGGGGGCTGGGGTGGCAGACAGGTGCTCTGTGCCACTGGGAAAAAGCGGAGATCTTGGCTCCTTGAGGACCTGAGCTGTCACAGACTGTCAGCCCCCTGGACCCCTACTTAGAGCAGAGCCAGGGATGAGGGTGACTAAACGGCTGCCCTCCCTTGCAAAGCTCCCCTGCGGTTAGGTCAAAGAGAGTATCCTGGTTGGACCTGGCAGGGAGGGAGGGAGGAAGAGAGTTTGGAAGCAGGAGCAGATAATCAATGTAGTAGTGTTAGAAACCGGGCCAGGTGGACAGGGCCAGAGGTAGGGTCTTGGTCAGCCAGCCCAGGCTGCAAAACCTAGATTTCCCCTAGGCTGTAGCCACCGCCCACTGTGATTCTACCTACTATATGTCTTTTAATTCCATCTGAACAGGACTGGTTTGGAAGCTGAAAAAAATGCCTTTTGACATTATCTTTAGCTTCAACAGAAAGCTCGAGGGCTGGGATGTGCCCAGGGCTATTGAAAGGGGGTCTCCACAAGGTTATTTTACTTCTCTTGTGCAGCTGAAGGGACCAAGCTAAAATCTCTTTCCTCTGGCACAAGCTGATCAGCTGGCCCTCTGCTGTGGCAACGCTAATGTGGCCAGCTGGTGTTGAGACCACAGCCTCGGCACAACCTCCACCGGCTCTGCCCAGGGGTGGACTGAGCCTGCTCTGGGCCCTTACAAGTGTCTCTCTGAAGAGGGGTGGGTGAAGGGGACCTTAACACTCTTCCAGCCCCTCACTGGCTGCATGCTTGAATCTCCTACAACCTTCTTGCCAGGTGGTCCTCTGTGTGCAGAACCCATCTCAAATGGCTGCCAGCTGTGGCTTAGACCAACTGTACGCACCCCCTCCACTCTCTGTCTACTGCCCCTCCCCCCATCTCCCCAAAGAGCCACCAGGGAACTAGCCTGACATTCACTCAGCCAGAAGAGCCACAGCAGGACTTCCCAAAGGAGCCTCCACAATATTGCTCCCCATCTGCCTCTGCACAGACCCTGCCTCTGGCCCATGCCCCCCTGCTTCCTGCAGACTGTCCTCACAACACCCCACTCCTGGGCAACCCATCCCTTCATTAGATCTGACTGTGGAGCCAGCACCTCACCTCATGCCTGGTAACCCCCGAGGTCTCTGCAATATCTAGTAGCCTGGGAGACCCTGGACTTAGGGTGCGGGTGGGTTCCAGCCCAAGCTCAGGAATGGAGTTTCTGGATCTCTTACTTCATTTAAGGACATGGAACACAGAGCAGGAGATTAAAGAGTCCAAGGTCACGAGAGAATTCTCCCAGCAGAAATGAGTGAGCAGTTTTTATGTGGAGCACTGGCAGGCACTGTCCCTAGAGAGAACCGCCACACGGGGCATCTTGAGTGTCGGATCCCCTCCCTGCCCCACCCACGTAACCGCCCAGGGTGGCCACTGAGAGGGTTAAATGGGACTTATTTCCAGCCTCAGGGATCTTAGTGAGTGGTTAACACAAGCTAGTGAAAGGTGTGTTTTCCAGCCCCACCTGACTGCAGCTGTGTCTCTCAGCCTCTCACGATCCCACTGAGGACAGAGGAGCGAGGAACGAGCTCCTACATTGTCACCAGCCCTGTCACTGCCCAGCGCCTGTCCCCCCTTTCTTGTGCCTGTGCTTTCTTCATGTTGACCACAACTTCTCTCTCCGTTTTGCCTCCACAGCCACAATGAAAGACGGAACACATTTCTACACCCAGTGACTGGCCAGGTCCCAGAGGAGAACAAAAAATTTGACTTGAAAACGTAGGTTTGCTCCACTTACTGCCTAATCTCTCCACCTTTAACTGCCACCCCACTGCCGCTTTGCAGCTGGGAAGGGGGAGGGGATGGGGGAGGAGAGCGAAGGGATTTAGGGTCACTCCCTTCAGTTCTGAGGCCTGGAAGCCTCTGAGGCCCTCTGGCTTAACAGACTCGTCCACTTTTCCCAAAACCTAGCAGCTCTCAGGTGGGCGCACATCATAGGTTGAGCTAAAGCAGTGAGACAGGCCTGAGTTTGGCGTATCACCTGCGGGCTGCTGAGGAGAGGAGGGAGGGGATCTGGTATAATCAAGGGAGCCAAGTGCTGATTCCACTCGCTCTGGATCTTGGCTCGGTGAAAGAAAGAAAAAAGATAATTAAATGGCTCTCACGGTGCACTGAGCTATTGTGTCTTTTAGATTAAAAGGAAAGGGAGTTCCAGAGTCCTAGGGTTGAGGTTTTTAAAATAAATTTATAGGAAAGAGGAAACAGTGAGGATTCCTGGCATACAGTCTCAGAAGAGCTGAGGGAGTAGTAAGCTGACCTCCTGATGGCACTTAGGGTGTAATTCTGTGCTGATGGAACAGTGGGTGGCAGGGTGGGAAAGGCATGGTGGCTTCAATTGTTTCTTGGTTCTGAATAGACTCTTTCTTCTTTTCTGGTTAACCTGAAATCAGATCGGCTTTGGACATGTCAAATAAAGCAGGTGGGAAACGCCCGGCTACCACCAACAGTGACGTATCCAACCACAACATGGTGTCTGAGGTCCCTCCCGAGAGGCCCGGCGTCCGGGTGAGTCCAGCCTCCAAGGCAGGCTGTCTGTCGGTCAGGAGTAAATTGTTCCACCCTCTTTGAGAACCACTGATCGGGAGGACAGCAAAAGAAGAATAATTCATGAAGGACATGACAGTTGAGAGCTCAGAAAGGGAGGGGGAAGGAAGAGGGTCCCAGGAGGAAGAAGTAATCCAGAGAAGGATGTTGCCAAGGGGTCGGTATGATAAGGTCTCACTTAGATGAGAACGTCCAGGGGGTTAAACAGCATTGTGGTAACTGGACACCTGACTAGGGGAGTCCAGTGGTGTGATGAGGGTAGAAGACAAGCCAGAGAGGGCTAAAGAGGAGGTGGAAGGGGAGATATAGAAACACTGGAGAGAAGAAACTGTTCTAAGAAACTAGACGATCAGTGGTGGTCTAGTCATGCAATGGAGTACTCTCCAAAAACTAAATGGACTAGAACTCTGTGTGTTAACAAGGGTAAACTTGAAAACATAATGCTGAGTAAAAAGCAAATTGCAGAATATGAAAAACTTATTTATGTAAAATGAACGAACATGAAAAGCAGTATTACATATTTATAGCTAACTATGCAGTACAAGCACATGACCATGGACAGGCAGGCTCATTTTGGGTCAGTGGTTGCCTCTAGGGAGGAAGGAAAGATAAGGAGGTTGCAGAGGGGCTCAAAGGGAGTTTCGGGTCTATTTGCCATGTTTTATTAGGGAAAAAACCCCCTAATACATAGTGGTGATTTATTCCATACTTTTCTAAATGTCCGAACTATTTCAAAAAATACTTTTAAAGAAACTTGACTGTTAAAGGAAGTGAGGGGCAGAGGGTGGAAGCTAGAAAGATATGCAAGATGGAGGTAGGTTTTCTTTGTTCATTTTGTTTTGTTTTAAGACATTAGAAGCAGGGGTGGAATGAGCCAGTGAGTCATTTAGGAGAAAGGGGTTTAAGAGAAAGGGGATAGCCAGTGAATGAGTCACGTTTCTGTGGATGCAGAGTGAGATGCAGAGGTGCTGTAAGCCGGGACAGGCCGGAGATGCTCTTCCTGAGACTGCATTAAAAAAAGCATTTGAAGTGCAGGAGGGTGGGAAGTGACTCTAGGAAATTAAAGGCATCCCCACCTGACATCCTCAACTTGTGCTGGGAAGCAGCAGGCAGGGTTCTGTGCTCAGAGGAGCTGGGTGGGTGGAGAGGCATTGGGGATTTGAGAATATGCCCGAGGTTTGGAGGTCAGGAATAGTGGTCAACAAGGGACATACGAAAGGTTGCTCTATAGGTGAAAAGGTCATCTGAGGTCATGAACTCAATCTGTGTGGCTCCGATCCCCAGGTGTGTGGATTTCCTCCAGCAATGCTCATAGACTAGCTATGGAAGCAGGGAAGGCAGGTGGTTGAATTCACCTAAGGCTGAGGGTTGCTAGGGAGCTGTGGCAGAAAGACAAGGAGGCCGAAGTATGGAGGGGTTAGCAGGAGATTAGCTGGAGTGGTGAACTATGGGGAGCAGCCTCTAGGCTGCCCAGAGGAGGTTATGACAATGATGGACTGAGAGGAAAGGGAAGGATTTGGGGGCTTGCCTGTTGTTAGACTTCTTCAGATGGCTAATCTCAGCCATATATGTGGGATTTTACAAGTAAAGTTTGGAAAGTAATTTTATTTCCTAGTTTGGGGAGTACTTTATAATAAAGCCCAATTTCTTCTTTTCTTCCTCTACAAGTATTTAGCATGCTTCCTACATGTAGCCAGATCCCTTGCTAGGCTCTGGCAATGAAGAGATAAATGTTCCTTCCTGTAAAGAGCTCACAGTCTAGTGAAGGAAATGGAAGGCTAACAGTTTTGACTATAACTTTTAGACGCTAAGAATGGATGGAGAGGAGGGAGCAGCTAACTGCTTGGGGGGAGTAGCGGGTCTGCACTAGGCTTTAAAGAATGAGTTGGGATTTGTAGATAAGGGACATGGGCCCCCCGCCCCCTGTGGAAGAGCACGCGAACCAAGGAACTGGGTGCGGGAGAGGAGTGCGGGGGAGGAGTACAGGAGTTAGGCACGGCCAGAGGCAGGGCCTGTCTGCTGACACGGCAGAAGGTGGGTTATGGGCTCTTCCAGGTCTTACGGACCTGCCCGTGTGTGCTGTGCTGAGGAATTTGAATTAACTTCTAAGTGGTAAGTGGTAGTGAGAAATTTTAAGAGAGTGATGGGATTATATTGTGTTTTAGAAAGATAGCCTTAGTTTGTGGCAGAGGCTAGACAGAGGAGATGACAACCTGTGAGGCAACGAGTGGAATTTGAGAACTTTTAGGAAGATAGACTCCTTGGTCCTGCATAAGTGATTGTGTAAAGGAGTGGAGGGGACAGTGTGAGGCAGTTCGGAGCACTGGTCTGGGTGACTGGGAGGACCGTGCCATCCACCGAGAGGAGAGACTTGGAAGAACAGGTTTGGTTACAAAGAGGATGAGTTTGGTTTTGTACTTTTCTTAATCATATGTGGATAACCAGTTGGCACATGAACTGGGGCTAGGAGAGAGGTCTTAGATATAGGTTAGGGAATTGTCAGCATATTGCTGGTAGGTGAGGTTATATGGACACAATGTATAATGATATAAACAAGAATAAAAGGATCAAAGTTTGGTTAAGGTCCACCAACACTCAGATAGAGTGGAGGTAGAGGAGGAGTGGCCACAGATGGAGGTATTGAAAAGGAAGAAGAGCATCACAGAGACCAAAAGAAGAGTTTCAGGGAGGACAGTATGGCTGATACTGCCCAGTGCTTTAGAGTAGTCAAGGACTGCACACTCTTGCTTCAATGTCATTGCAAGAGCCATTTCAGACAAGAGGTGGAGGAGGGTTAGGAGTAAATGGGAGGAGAGAAGTCAGGACTCTTCCCAGGAGCCTATTCCTGAAGAGAAAGAGGGAAGGGAGGGAAGGTGTCACCTGACAACCAATGCAGGGTTAAGGGGGCATTTAGGGGTATGCGGGATGAGGGGGAGATAGAGAGATAAGACAGAGAGAGAGAGGCAGAGAGAAGCTTTAAGATGGAGCTACCTGAGCATGTTTGCCGAGGAGAAGCTGCCAGTGGAGAAGGAAAAGTTGAAGACAGAATTGAGAGGAGATTATGATTAATGGAACAAAGTCTCAGAGAAGATGGTGGATTAGGTGTGTTAGCCTTAGAAAGAATGGCAACTTTTTTTTGACATTGGAGGGAAAGAGATAAAGACAGCTAAGGGCAGTAATTTTCCGGGTAAAAGGGTGTGAAATTGAGGGAGTGCATGTCTGATAACTTCAATTTTCTCTGTAGAAGAGGATCCAGGTCCATTGTGGGGAAGGCAGAGTGGGAAATTGCAGGGCTGGGGAGAACAGTGGGGGAGCAGGATGGAGATGCCCTCTGGGGCTGAGCCCAGCTGGGGTTGGGGACTGTGGATCTGCAGTGGCCTCATCTGTATGGCCTGTGAGTTTTCAGCAGCAGCACCATAATCTGGCTGAGTGGAGGGAGGATAGATAACTTTGCCTAATCTGGGATTTTGAGTTTTAGAGAAGATTGAGCAGAAAGACAGCAGAGAGTGCAGTTGATCTGCTTTACCGCGGGGCCTACACTTTGTAGGGAAATAACTAAAACTGCGAGGTGGCTGATGGAAAGAAAGGGAAGAATTGAGAAGCTGGGGGTCCCAGTGGAGTGAGAAAGCCCAAAGAATGGGATGTTGTGATCAGAAAACGGGAATATTAGAATGGAAGATGTTAGCGATGAAGGGGCTCTGGTGCTAACCAGGTCTACGGTGCGGCCATGGGAGGCAGTTCTGGGTGGCAGTGGAGGTTCTGAGGTGAGGACATCAAGGTTGTATAAAGTTAAGGCATCAGATGGGTCATTCTTAAGAACAGTGCCCTAGGGATGGCAGAACTGAATGCAAAGGATGACTGACTCTGAAAAAATGCTCTAGAAGCTGGGAGTGATGAGAAGGACTCCATGGTGGAAGATCCATCTGCCTCTGGTGATTCAGGAAAGAGGGGCCGTTGCCGGAAGTGGAGGAATGGCAGGGCCCCCTGGCGATGAGGAGCTGGAGCACGCGTGGGTGCTCCCGGCCAGTGGTAGGGGGCATGTGTGGGGGTGAACAGGATTCTGAGGGGATGGTGATGTGCGAGTAAGGACAACAGAAGAAGGGTAGGCCAGGAGTGAAATGAAAAATCTTATTTTCTCCTCAAGAAAACCCCCAAGCCCCCACTGCTGTCAGGAAGGAAAGATGATTATTTTTGAACCCTATTTTAGAAATCAGAGAAAGAACCAAAGACTTAGGAGGATGTGCTCTTGACTTAGTAACAGATCCAAGATTCGCACGTGGGTCTGTCAGCATGAGGGCACCTTGGGGTGACCCCAGGGAGGTACAGCTGCTCCCCTGGCCAGTGGAATAGAAAACAGGAGGGGGACGAAGTCAGGCCAGCTTCTCTCTGTGCCTCCCTAGGCCACCCGGACATCCCGCAAGGCCATTGCCTTTGGCAAACGCTCACACTCCATGAAGCGAAACCCCAATGCCCCTGTCACCAAGGCGGGCTGGCTCTTCAAACAGGTGAGGCCCCCTCCGCCATTCCGCCCCCATGCCCAGCGCTTTCTCCTCATAGCACTGTGAGTCCTCCGTGGTTACCATAGACCACGTCTGTTGTGGTGTGTGCTCCTGTTCCTCATTTGGTATAACTCTGTGAATGAATCTCCTAATTTTATGAAAGCTCAGAGAAGTCAAGAATCTTCCCACAATCACACTGATCAATTAGTGTCATATTTGGGAATCCAGCTAGATCTCCTGATGGACAGATACAATGATTCTGAAATGCGCTGGGTGACCTACCCAATTGGAGCAACCTAACAGCTCATCCTCAGTTGGTCCCTCTTGCTATGGAAAGGGGGGTGGTGGTGGTGTCTCCTTGAAGTCTAGGGCCCAGCAGTTCTCCCCATCAGCCTTGCCACTGTCCCTGCCTGCCCTCTGCTCTATCATTCTGGCTCATCTCTTGCCCTTTTAATCTTCCCTACAGGGGAAGGCACTGAGGCCAAGGATGACAAAACTAAAGGTCACAGGCAGTAATCCAATGTCAGGTTCCTGCATCTGGGGACTCAAGGGGGTTGCTGCCGCTTGTTAGTGCCTGAGCTGTAACCAGAGGCAGGATATCCCTATAGTTAGTGCAGCTCTCTTCCTATCAAATCCCACTCTTCCTCATGCCCAGCTCACAGCCCCCATCTGTCTCTGTCCACGTGCCCTGCAGGCCAGCTCTGGCGTCAAGCAGTGGAACAAGCGCTGGTTCGTCCTGGTGGACCGCTGCCTCTTCTACTATAAAGGTGAGCTTGCCCCTCGGCCAGTGCGGGCAAGGGTGCCCACTGCTCTCTCTCATTCTGGCAGGTCACTGGGCTCTGCTTTGGATGGACTCTGGGGGAGGACAGGGGTGTCACTGTGGGATAAAAACAAAGCTCACTTGCCCATGCATTCACTCACTCACATTCAATATTTACCAAGTGCCTACTAGGTTTCAAGCAGAGTTCTAGGCCCTGATTGGAGGTAGAGGGGGTGAACTGGACAGTCCTATGACAGATGAAGCCTCGGGGAAGGACTGCAGGGGCAGAAAAAGGAGAAAGAGAAGAAGGTCCCTATTAGCAGGTCACCTACTAACCGGAGCTTGTATGCTGATCTTCCTCCTGCCCCGTGGGGTGCACAATCCGGTCCATGAAGGCAGCAATTTTTGTCCATTTTGTTCACTGCTGTATCCACAGCACCTACAACTGCATGGCACATAGTAGATGCTCCATTAATGTGGAATAAATGAATGTCCCTGACTTCTGTCCTTGTTGCACACCCAACATTCACTCCTGACCCTCTCCAAGAAAGAAGGGCAAAGATCTGATGACATTGGTGCAGCAATCTTTAGGAAGTTATTTTTAAAATGTACACGGCAAAATTGTGTCAAGGGGGCACAGGGGACGAGTGAGGGCGAAGACAATGGCAGTCCCATCACACGGATATGGGGCACTGGGTAGAGTAAGGTGAAATGACTTGGCAGTGGGGGCGACTGTTCCCTTCCCCTCCATGCCCTCCGTGCCCCAGGAACCGCAGAGCCCAGGCTTTTCTGGGCCTTCCTGGAGCAATTCAGTGAATCATTAACTTTGGCAAACAGAGGTTGTTCCCCATGACACCCCCACCCCCACAACGCAGCTGTTTCTGTGCCCTAAGTTGCTGCCACCTGAACTCTGAGGAGAGAAATCAGGAAGGGACTGCATATATAGGGTCCAGTCACAGAGGAAACCCCAAGATTGGGGGAGGAGTATCTGCCCAGGCTGGGCCTCTGGGATAGGGGGCTGCTGTGCAGCCAGATGTGAACAAAGTTGGGGGAGAGCCAGGCTCTCCTCAGAGGAGAGACTCCAGGCTGGCATGAGGGCAGACCCTTAAAGTTGTGTACTTCAAGGGGCACTGCTGTGGGACCACTGACCCCCCAGAGATGCTTTCGGGAGAGCCCCTAAACACAGGCCTGGACAGGATCAGACAGAGGCCCGACTGCTCCAGGGGCCAACAGCCTGTTTTCCTGAAAAAACTCTGGGTCTCCAGCCCCAGCCCCTCCTACTCCTAAGGCTTAGCCCCTGTCTCGGTACCACGCTGAGGCCGGCACAGGAAGCTGGATGTTGGGGCAGGTATCTTGTGCAAGTGTTGAGTAAGAGGAAAAAGAGAACTGGTGGAGTTTATAAATCGGAGAGTTTTACAGGGTCTCCTGCCCAGGGAATAAAGAGTGATCCTGGGCAGGTGTGGAGGGTCTTGCCATGGCCTCGTGGCTGCCCCTGTCCTGTCCCACAGAATACCCTCACCCTTTCAGGTCCCCTGCTGACAGCTGGGGGCCCGACTAGCTAATCCATCAGGCTGCTTTGGAGATCCAGGATGAATTATGTAACAGCCCAATTGTTAGCCTGATCCAGGGACCTGAGGGCCAGGAGGCTATGCAGGGGCAGGTCTTCCCTGAGACAAGGGACCTGGAAGGGGCGGGGTGTGTACGTCAGGAGAGGACAAAGCAGGCTGCAGGGTGCCTGGGAAACAGTTACCCAGAGGAGCCAGAACCCAAGAGGAGACCATCCACTCTCCCGTGCCCCGTCCTGCTATCCTGCTACGTGTATGGCCGTTGGGATTATCTTGTGTTGGACAGGCACTATGAATAGTGGAGTGGTTAAGAATGATAGCTTGGGAGTCAGACTCCTTGGGTTGGGTTCAAAGACCAGTCCACCACTTTGTAACCTTGGACGAATTACTTACCCTCTCTGTGTCTCAGTCTCCTTACCTATAAAATGGGGGTAATAACAGAACTTGGTCAAAGGATTGTTGAGAGCATCCATGAAGGCATTTTACTCAGAACAGTGTCCAACATAGAGTGAACACTCCAGAACATTAGCTCTAACTGACTGACTTACTTGTGTACCAGAATGCCAGCTTCCTGAGGGTGGGACCACTTGCCTCTCATTCACCTCTAGACATGTCTACACTCTGTCTGCAGAGCCGCCGCGCGCCCCAGTGCCCCAGCTCAGGGAGTGTGCCTCTTGGTGTTGGGCGGAGCACACCCTGTGTGGTGGTGTTTGGTGGCCCTGAGTGCCTAACAGTAAATGAGCAACAAATATTTATTGCAACTTATCACAATAGGGCTGACACGCTCCTCTCCCCTCTCCCCCTGCACGTGCACACACATCTCACCCGGGCCTCTGTTTCCTGGCAGATGAGAAGGAGGAGAGCGTCCTGGGCAGCATCCCCCTCCTGAGCTTCCGGGTGGCGGCCGTGCAGCCCTCAGACAACATCAGCCGAAAACATACCTTTAAGGTCAGTTGGCTTTCCTCTCCCAGGTCAGATGGGGAAGGGAAGAGCATAGGGGGATGGAGAAGGGTCAAGAGCCACCTCCCAAAGGAGTCTGAAGTGGTAGCAGAGGGAGGGAGTGGGCAGTGGCCCCTGGACTCAGTGCAGGCTGTCCTAAGACTAAGGTGAGGCCATGCCTGGACCCCTTCCTGTTTCCTGCAGGGTTGGGTGGGTGATTCTCCCCAGGGTGGGCCAGTAGGGATGTGCTTCAGTGGTACCACAGTTTTTTCCAGGGGAGGGGGAAGGAGTGTATCAGCCCTGTTGGGATGAATATCAGTAAAAGTAGCCCAGTTAATTCCTGAGTCTGTGGACCCTCTGCCCGGTGGCCTGGCACCTGGGAGCCCTTCACAGCAGAGGCAGGAGCTATGGGCTGGAGGGGCTGATGTGCTTTCTGAAAACCTAGATCCACAATCAAACTCACTCAAATTTCAATCTTTAGAGAAAATTAGGAATTGAGTTTCATTACAAGCAAGAGAAGCAAACCTCATGTAGACATGTCAAGAGAATGGGTATGCAGGAAGAAGGGCCTCGCCTGAGGGCTCAGCACGGCCCCCCGGCAGCCCTCGGGATCACCCATCAAAGGCTGCAGCTGGCTTATCCTAGGCAGTGTATTTTTACATTTAAAAATTCATGACCTATTAAAACTGATAGAAATCCCAGGCTCTTTTTGTATTTTATGATGTAAAGACCCTAGGTTCCCTTTCATTGTCCAAATACGAATTCTGATGTTGCCCATGCACTTTCTTAGCACAAAGCCCCTCTGCCAGTTGAGAGTTGCTGTCCAAGGGCCTGAAAACCCAGGGCCGTGGTGCTGGACAGTAGGGCCTGCGGCCACCCCACGTCAGTGCTCAGAGACTGACTGCCCCGTTCTGTCCTTCAGACTCTGATCACCTGGCCACAGAGAAGAGGTGGGCAGCGTGCACAGGTGCTGCTCTGGGAACAAGGAGGGACTTCTTTGGCACATAATTAGTTTCCAGCCTCCCGGGTCCTGTCTGCCGGAGGTGTGAACAGAATGAACAATTAATAAAACTCTGGCTCCAGGGAGCCGGGTTCTAGCTGGGGAAACGGGAACAGGCTGTTTAACCAACAACAAAACCTTGCTCTACGCACACACACACACACCCACACGAGCAGACAGCCTGTCTCACCCTCCCTTCCAGACCTGTGCAGACACAGGCGCACTCCCGTGTGCGGCTCAGCAGGCATCAGATCAACACCCAATGACTGACACCCACCCACCATAAACCCCAGGCCTCACTTCTGTGCCCGTCAGCCCCGCTCTTCCTTCCTGTCTGCAAGGCGTTCACTGCCTCTTTAAGCCAACTCAGAGAGCTGTGCTCAGTGGCCACAAAGGGTTCCAATTGTGGCTATTCGGAGGCCCTTCCCCAGGGAAGGGAGGGTTGCTGAGACAGATGGGAGGCTTGTCCTGCTGTGGCCACCAAGTGAGACTCTTGGATGACTGGTAATGAGCCTGGACTATTCCTGCCCAGCCTACTGCTGAATGCTTTATCCTCCTCCTGCCCCAGCCCCGTGGGGGCTCGGTGGACTTCACCCCACTGGGGCACCTCCCTCAACTCTCTGGTCCTCTTTCCTGGCTCCAGGCTGGTGTTCCCTCCGGGCTCCCCTTGAGTGGCCCTGCCTTCCCCAGACTCTCTGCCTTCCCCTGTCGCCAGCAGTTGTTCCCAGGCCTTTGCTCCCTCCTGTTTCCCCGTGGGCATCTCATGTCCTCCAGCTTAGCTGGGAGCTCTTCAAGTGCAAAGAGCCTGACTTTGCTTTCCTTGTGCCCGGTGCCCAGAGCAGTGCCCTGCACTCACAGAGGCTCATGAGGTGCTTAGCAAATCAGCTCATTTGCTCCCCACTCTGACCAGCCCTAGGACACACCCAGAGTCCCGACGTGTCTCCCCTCTACCCTGACTCTGTCCGCCACCACAGAAGGCTGTCCTGAGCCCCTGGTCTCCCCACCTCTGTGCAGTTCCAGTCCCCAGACACCTCCTTACAGCTTCACAGCTTCTCCTTAGCACCTCCGTGCTGGGCCCCCTGCTGGAGGGTGGGGACTGGCAGGGTCCAGAGGAAGGAGGCCCCGCTCTGTCCCTAGAGAAGGAAGACATATCCTCAGTGGGAAAGGGCTCCTGCAGGGGGAAATCCCATGCCGGGGAACGTGGCTGCAGTGGAGTGAAGGTCTGGAGACAACATTTGGAGGGTATGGATTTAGTGTTGCTGCTTAGGAGAGCCCTGGGGCTTGGTCAGAGAAGCTCTGTCTTCTCTGCTTTCAACCCCCAGGGGCCCAAGGGGTCAGAGGCCAAAGTGAGGTTCCCATCTGAGACTCTTGATCATTTTGGGATCTCTTATGCTGGGTGGGATAAACATGCTTTTCCTGGGAGATTGAAAGTCTCACCTAGGGGGTGTGCTGAGGTCCCAGAAAGAAATCTAGCTCTGGAGCATCTTCTCCTTGCGGCCTAAGAACCTTCAGTTTCACCAGGGAGACCCCTCCCCATTCAACTGACATGAGCATTAAGGCCAGAGCTGGTCAGGAACAGAGCTAGCATTAGTGCTGGGATTCCCTGACTTCTCTCCACCACCAGCCCCAATTCCCTTGGTGCAAGCTGTCCACTCCCCTTCCTGGTGGGCAGATCAGGCATTGCTGGGTGCTGTTGTCCTGATGGTGACACCAGTAGAAGGGGATAGTTTGACTAGCTCCCCACTTTCATCTGCTTCTCAACATTCCTTCCATGTCGTCTTCTGTCTCTCCCTCTGGTGTTTGATTGACCTGTTCTCTGCTTCTCTTCCTTCTGACTGCGTGAGGACCCCTCCTCTGGACAGGAGCTCTCTTCTGGGTTCCCGCCTGCCGCACCTGCTCGCGGCCGCCAACTAGGTAGTGTGCTCTGACCGCCTGTGCATGCCCCTTGCATGCCACGAGAGGGAGGCCTGGCTGTCTGCACGGAACAGACAGCGCCAGCTTCTTAGAGGCCAAGAGATTGGTCTGTGCTGGGGGCATCTCTCCCAGACATTTGGTAATTGCCCCTCAAATCAAAGACAGAATTTGATAGGGGAATGGGTATGGTAATTGTCCCTCCTGCTTATAATCACCTCAGGTGGGGCAGGTAAGCTTACCTGGGCTGCCCAGTGGTGGTGTCCAGAGAGCTGGCCAAGGCAGGTACCTGAGTGCCAGCTGGAGCACTTGGCATACGTGTGGGCCACCCTCCTCACGTTACTGCTGAGCTCCATGTGGGAAGAAGAGCTGCAGGTCGAGGGAGCGGCCTTCCTGACCATGTGTTCTGTGGGCATGGGCATCTTCTCCCTACAGGTGACCGTGTGCTGGGTGGACGAGGCCGGGGCCAGTTCCACGCACTGCCTCTCCCCACAGGCTGAGCATGCCGGGGTCCGCACCTACTTCTTCAGTGCTGAGAGCCCTGAGGAGCAGGAGGCCTGGATCCAGGCCATGGGGGAGGCGGCCCGAGTGCAGATCCCCCCAGCCCAGAAGTCTGTGCCCCAAGCTGTGCGTCACAAGTGAGTGCCAGGGTCTGGGCCTGGGGATGGGGAGTGCTAGGGAAAAAGGAAGAAGCAGGCAGTGCTGTGCTGTGTGCTGTCTCTGAACCCAGTGTGCTGTCTCGAACCACTGAGAGTGTGTCTGGTTGACTGATTTCAGAGCTGGTATTCTCTTCTCCTGGCCGCTCTTCGTCTTCTCTCTGAGCTGGAAGAAGCCCAGAGAGAAGTCAGGTTCCATGGAGCCTGGCCAGGAGCCCAGGGCCAGGGTCATTTGCTCAGTTTGTCTTGGCTGTGCATGTTAAGCACACAGCCTTTGGAGGTAAGTGGACTCAGGTTCAAATCCCAACTTGGTCACTTGCCCCGGTGCCACCTCAGTGTAAGTGACTTAACCTCCATGAACCTGAGTTTCCTTTCCTCAAAGATAGCAATTATAATCCTGACTCATAGGTCGTTGTGAGGACTGAATAGTATGTAAAATGCTTGCTGCATCATAAATGCTCAGTGCATGGCTGTGCCCATCACTCCCTCGTCCTCAGTCTGGGGGTCTGTCTCTACTTGAACTGGGAGTTGAGTATCGAGTTAGATGTTAACGGGGATCCAGAAGGAGGTGTCAGAGTATAGACTCCGAGTCTAGTCACATGTCTTAGAAATGTTTACCAAGCAAGGTGTCAGCAAGGATGCTTAAAGATGTTGACTTGGAGAAACTATAGGGAGAATACCTTCACGAGATTCCACTTTTGTTTCACCCAAGGGGCGTACTTCCAGAAGGCTGCTCATTCACTTCATAAATATTTACTCTAAATAGAAATGTGTAAGGCACTCTCTCAGGTGCTAGGAAAACTAGGGAGCAGAATTCTGACATGATCCTGCCTCACAGAGCTTATGTTCTAACAAAAAGTCCACCCCGCGAGAAGCTTGTTTTTGAGAAGGGAACTAGCATGTTTCAATGTCTGTGAAGTTTGAGGCACCAGCCTCTGCCCTGGCACCTGCTGTGTTTGACCCCACAGCAGTCCTGCAAAGGGAGACATGGTTATCCCCTCCTTGCCATCAAGGAACCTGGGGCTCATGGAAGTTGAGGAACTTTCTGTAGGACAGTGGGCTGACCTATGACAAGCCTCTGTAGCTGGGACATCAAGGACAGTTGGTGTTGTGAACCCTTAGTATAGTGTATGCCAAGTTTGGGGGCTGTATCAGGGACGGACTGCAGAGGAAACCAAGGCTGGGTGAGGTTAGTCTTGGCCACAGCTTGAAGGCTGGGCTAACAGCAGGTCAGCCGAAGGGAGTAGAGTGACCCATGGGAGGAGACCCGGAGGACAGAATGAGCATGCCATGCATAGGCAGAGTCGGATGACTTTTTTATAATAATTGGAAAACAACTGAAATGTATTAAATTCTGTTCTTATTGCTACCTTTCTGCCCAAACTTCTCCACTCCTTTCTCCCTCCTAGTGTACCACCCCCTACCCAACTCCGTGCTGGGCTGGAATCACTTCCAACATCTCCCTTGCCACCCTGCAGCCAGGAGAAGCCAGATTCAGAAAACATCCCACCCAGCAAACACCTCCACCAGCCACCTCACAACAGCCTCCCCAAACCTGAGCCGGAGGCCAAGACTCGAGGGGAGGGGGATGGCCGAGGCTGTGAGAAGGCAGAGAGGAGGCCTGAGAGGCCTGAAGTCCAGGGTGAGCCTCTGGTGAAAGTCAACGGCATCCAAGCTGGACTAGAACCAGCCTCAGAACCAGGCAGCCCTTACCCCGAGGGCCCAAGGGTTCCAGGGGGCAGGGAGCGGCTCACCCAGCCCAACGGCTGGCAGTATAGCTCCCCAAGCCGACCAGGGAGCACAGCTTTCCCGCCTCAGGGCTCAGAGAGTGGGGGCCACCAGCCAAGCTTCACCCAACACGCTAACCCCGACAAGATTGCCCAGCGCAAGAGCTCCATGAACCAGCTTCAGCAGTGGGTGAACCTGCGTCGGGGGGTGCTCCCACCTGAAGACCTTCGGAGGTGAGGCCTGGGGTAAAGCCGGGGTGTTGTCATGACTAAAGCTGGGCTGGGGGTGTAATGTGAGAGGCACCCCGGTTGGAAACCTTCGGGAAGACAGGCTGTGTTGGGAAACCAAGAAAACCCCAGGACTCCCAGCTTGCCCCAATCCTTCCCTGCCCCTGTGGCTCTCTCTCTGCCCCTGATTTTGCTTTCTGTCTACTTCCTCCGGAGGAAGGGACAGAGTGCCCAGTGTCTCTCCACAGGGGTGTTGGATGGCCCAGGAAACAGGCAGGCGATCACAGGGAGGGGCCTTAACGTTGTTTCAGACAGACATCTGTCTGCCTGAGGTTCCGACCCTCTTACAAACAACATCCTCCGTTCTGGTGTTTCTACCAACAGGAGACTCACTGATCAACTGCCAAGCCAACTCCATTTTTGAATGGCTCTAATTGTTTGAAAGCCAATGTTTATAGGCAGTTTTTAAAAAGAGAAAAGAAAGAAAATGTTGCCACTCACTGATCCTAGTTCTGCCCTCTGTACCAATTTCCTCCTTTATCTGGTGACTGGCCTTCAGACGTCTGAAGGTACTTATTGTGCCCCGGGGTCTGGGCAGCTCGGAACTGCAGGTAACAACAGCCTCAGGGAAAGCTGCTCACGGCCTGGTTCGGCGCCAGGGGCCTCTGGCCTGCCTGGGGACGGGGTGCAGGGGAGCACCTCCCTTCATACGACTCCCATAAAATCAGCGAAGATGCCTTTTGTCCCTCCTCTGCCCCTTTCCTCAGGTGTCTGGTACGCTTGCTTTCTTCCGTTTGCCTCTCTGGGCAGGATCTGATAAATCAGTTAGCGTTGAGATAGAGATGGCTAATAAGGCTTAAAGTTTCTCCCTAGGGGTATTTCATTTTAAAGAGGTAAAGATGGAAGCTCTGGCTGGTGGACGTTTGGGCCTCAGGGGGCTGGTTGAGGGAGGAGCTCTGAGGGCGGCTCTTCTGTGAACCTCTGGAAACAAACCTGGCGCTCTGTGTGCTCACAAGGCCACTCCAGGCTAGAGGACTCCGAGGTGGGGCTGGGGCCCCGTGGAGGGGTAGGGACGTGCCCACTCTGCCCAGTTCCTTACACTGTCCTCTCTCTCAGTCCCTCTAGGTTCTACCCCATGTCCCGCAGGGCCCCTGAGTATTATGGCCCCTACTCCTCCCAGTACCCCGACGATTACCAGTACTACCCACCAGGGGTGCGGCCGGACAGCATCTGCTCCATGCCCGCCTACGATCGGATCAGCCCGCCCTGGGCCCTGGAGGACAAGCGCCACTCCTTCCGCAACGGGTGTGGGTGGAAGGAGCCTGCCGGCTACGGACGGCAGGATGGCACCGTCTGGATCCCCAGCCCCTCCCGGCAGCCGGTCTATTACAATGAGTTGGATGCTGCCTCTAGCTCCCTGCGCCGCCTGTCCTTGCGGTCCCACTCTGTGCCCCGCTCGCCCAGCCAGGGCTCCTACAACCGCGCCCGCATTTACTCCCCGGTCCGCTCACCCAGTGCCCGTTTTGAGCGTCTGCCACCTCGCAGTGAGGACATCTATGCCGACCCCACTGCCTACGTGATGAGGCGATCCATCAGCTCTCCCAAGGTGAGCCTCCACCTTCCTCATCCCTGAAGTCCCCTCCTTCCTCATCCCCTGAGGTCCAGCAGGAGCCCGAGACCACCTGCTGAAAAGAAGTGGAGGTGTGGAAGCATCTAGGACACGGGGACACTGGGCTGTGTGTTGACAGAGCCAGGAGCACTGCCCAGGGAGCCACTGGTCCTGTGGTTCCATCCCCAGAAGAGCTGCCCTGGGGCCTTGCTTTGCCCACCATGTAGGAACATTGCTTTCTGTGCCTATCGCCAGATTATGCCAAGAACCTTAATTCTATATAGGAGGGCAGAGAAGATTCTGTCTTTTCAAATCTTGAGGACCTGAACAGATCACTGCTAGGATATTGCACTGGATAAATGCTGTCCATTTCAGTCTGGAGTCTGCTCTGGGACAGGATACAAATATCCCTAACCTTGAACTGCTGTTGGTGGGGAAGTCCGTGTCCCAGCCGGACCCCCTCACCTTTCCAATTCCCTTTCTCTTCCAGTATGATTACCTGGGAGACAGGCGGCCAGTCCCTGCAGGGCTGTACCCCTACAACTACCCACCACCCCCCACGGTCCACGATAAGATGGTACGTCCTCTCCTCCCCCACCACCACCCCTCAGGACCTCTGCTCCCAGGGAGGGCCTCTGGGCCCAATCTGTGGCCCATCTGGTTTTTAGTCGCCTCTGGATACCTCCTTCCTCCCAGCCAGGACTCTAACCCCAACAGAGTTTGGTGCCAGTTACCCCATCTCTGTGACACAGGGCAGAGAAGCACGGACAAGAGCTGGAAGCATGTCATGTCCTGACCCTCTGGACCTCAGAACAATCCTGCAGCATGCCGAGGGGCCTGGACAGGGCCTCAGATTATGGGCTGGGAAGAAAGTCAGACCAGAGCTCCCAACAGCAGGCACGATCTAGCCTTTCCCCACTAAGCTTCCAGTTTGTCCTTGCCTGCAATGCCACTTTGGGGGAGGAGACAGTGGCAGGACTGAGGAAGAAAAGATTTTCCATATTGTGTTTCCTCTTTTCCTCTTCCTCTCTACTGTGTTTCTTCCTGGATTTTGTTCTCTTGAGAATTTTTGTCTCCACTTGGAGAACTAGAGGCAGATGCCCCACTTGCAGAGCTGGGGAGACCCACTGGAACCCCCAGGCAGAGTCTTCGTGCCGAAGGCCTGGTGCTGGCCCCTCTCCCTGCACAGGTCCCAGAGGCCAGGCGCAGGAGGCCTGGGCTGGCGGGGCGGGCTGCCCCTCTGTTCCCTCTCTCATTCTCCCCTGCCAGTGCCCAAACTCCAGCCTTGATACACGGTAAATGCACCCATCCAGAAACAACAGGTTTCCCCAGAAAACTCAAAATGCCTGCAGGAGGTGCTGGCCAGGTTGCTTCAGTGGTGTCTCGCTCACCGGGGGAGGGCCAGGCTGACCAGGGAGCCATGGAGTGGGGGCCCAAGTGTGTCTCTGGTGGAGGCTGCTCTGGGTGGTCCAACCCCTTGCCCCCACCCACCCTGCCCCAGAACTCCTCCAGGGCGGAGAGGCGCTCTTCCTTGCCCAGCTAACTCTTAACTGCTTTGCTTCCTTTTTATTGTTTTCTTTTGTCCTGTTCCTGTTTGTTTGTGTTGCCGTTGGGCCTCGGGCTCCGGGTAGGATGAACTTTTAGACCTTCAGTTGCAAAGAAACCTAGAGTATTTGGATCAGCAGGTAGGCAGAGCTGGTGCTCCCTCGCCACCCCCCTGCTCCTGCCCTGTCTCCTCGCTTCCTACCTCCTTCCCACCTCCTCTTCGTCCATCCATTTGATAACCTTTGTTGGCACAACTGGGACACAACAAAGTGGCTTATATTTTGGTTTGCACCTTCACTCCCCTTGTCTTCAAAGCTCTTTAGGGCAGCTGGGAGTTTCTTGGGAAAAAAGAGACTATAAATGACCACATGAATAATTAATGCTACCTCTTGTTTGTTCGGCCTAAGTGGAAATGCCCCCCGGGAGGCAGGCAGGAATTTGCATCTTTGCTGGAGAGAGTAGCCGAGACAGAGGGAGCTCGTTGCTTGGGCCTAAAATGCTAGGATTTTGTTCAGCACAAATCTGGGAGATTATCCTATCATACTCCACAGGTTCTTGTTAAACTCCACGGTTTGTGAATTGAGGACTTCACACCCATCCTAGGATGATTTGAAAACTGTTGATTCATGTATTGGTAGTTCCTCCCTGCAGTCCTTTTGTACACACAGCTTGTGTTTTCCTGAGAACTCACACGGGTGAACTGAGGAAGCAGTTTCAACCCAGTTTTACAGATGAGTGTCCTGAAGTGGCAGTGATTGTAACTCCCACTGGAGGGAGGCAGTGGGCTGCCTGGGCTCCCGGCTCCAGGGCTCTACCCTTTGGCTACCAGGCCTCGTGGGGCCAAGGGGGCTGTAGCACTCTGTGACTTTAGACAGGCCAGGGTCAACATGCTGGACATTTATCTGAGCACATACTCCGACGTTCAGATCTGCGCTACAGATCATGCGGGACCTGGCCACACACACACTGCCCTATGGGGGTGGCCTGAGGTGGGGGCGAAAATAATAATGACAGTAATAACGATAACAATGGCAGCAGCTACCATAAGGGGGGGCCTCCTCCCTGCTCCGTACTATTCTAAGCACTTTACAGAACCTAACTCATTTAGTCTTTATAACCACCCTGCAAAGGTGGGTACTCGGATTATCCCCATTTTATAACTGGTAAAGCGAAAGCACAGAGAGGTTAGGAAACATGCCAAGGGCACACAGCCAGTGCGTGGCAGAGATTGGAATATGATTCTGAACTTTTGACCTAGTTTGTAGCTGAGGAAACATGTCACATGTGACGAAGCTAGGCTCAGCCTCATCAGGATGATTTTGTGCTCTCAATGTTGTAGAAAGCACCATAAATGTGAAATCAGAGGATTTGGCTGTGACTGTTGGTGGTACTAGTCACAGGCCACATGGCCAGCATCTCACTGGGCCTCCATGTCCTTGTGCGTTCATCCTCATGAAGACCTTGGGCACTGGAAGCACTGATACCTGTATTTTAATCAACAGGGAAGGCGCCCAGCCCTCAGGGAACTGCAGTTTCATTCCAGAAAGCAGCATGTGTTGTCCAGTCCATGTGGGCGTCCAGTCCAGGATGCCAGTCCTGAGCAGGCCTGGGTGCACTCACCCCCTCCCCTGCCCCAATGCTGCTAGGCTCTGCTGTGCCCGGGAGTGGTGAGGAGCAGGGCTCTGTGCCCCTGGCCTCTGGGCAGGCTTTGCTCCCTGTGGCCCCCCCACAGTGCCTGGCTGGCCAGCTATTCAGATGAGATCAGACACGTTCAGGGTAGTACGGCCATAGACAGGCCAGTTATTCAATTCAGACCACAGTGACTTTTCCTTGGGCTTCTGTCCCCCCAGAGAGGTGGGGCCCTTAGGCTGGGAGCTTCAGAAATAACCTCTCAGAGGACCTCCTCCAGGATAAACAGATATTCTAGATATTCTTAAAAGGCAGTTTTATATGATAAGAGTTCAGAACATAGAGTCAGACACAGCACTTTAGTTCCAGCTCTGCCATTTACAAGAAATTTGTTTTCAATCTTGCAAATACCACTTAGCCTCTCTGGGCCTTTGTTTTGTCAATTATAGAATGGACATTATGGAACCTGCCCTCTCTACCTCACAGATGTGTTGGGAGACCCCAATAAGAATGAGAGCGTTTTGTCAGGCATTGGCAATGAGTGGTAACTGCTGCTATGGTTATTCTATTGTTCGTTTTCTTCTAGAACTTAAAATATTAACTGAGCACCCTTACTATGTGTAAGGCACTAGGCCAGGTGCTTTCTCACTAGATCTCTAACACTTTGGAGAGACAGAAGACGGTACACAGGAATTCTTCTAGAGACAGGACCCACATGGGCTGGAAGATCCCCAAAGCCACGTCAGGGGTGGGAACAGGCCAGGGAGAGAAGAGAGCCTGCTTCTCTCCTTTATCACGTTAGATCCACTGGGTGGGGAAAGCATGAGATCAGGGGGTGTCCGGGGAGAGCCTGGGCCTCCCCTGCCCTCTCAAAGCCTGATGTGTTGGTAGATCTGCCTTGTTTTCCCTACATACATACACACACCATACACACACGGGCCACAGGTTTGACACACAGGCAGCAGACGGAAGCATACACATATATGCACCACCATACACAGTAAATGCAACCTCACACACACAGGTGCCAAGAAAATAGGGATCAATTTGAGTTCTGACCCTTATAGAAAATACGGTTGATGTCCTGTTGACTTCTGTTTCACAAAGACTCAACCTCATATCATAACTGCTCTTTTGAAAGCCTCTTAAATGACATTATATGCCATAGGAAAATTTCCAACGAGGCTAACGAGGTAGAAAAATCAGATCCTAGGACATAAAGCCTTTTAAAATGCTGTAGACCCTGCAAATGGGAGTGGATGGGCGCCCCTCGCCATCCACAGCATGCGGAAAGGAAGCAAGGCTGACTTTGGATTGCCATCTGAACGGGACAGGGAAATGCATGTGGGTCCAGTGAAGATTGGAAAGACAAGGGCAAAAAAACATGGGGCCTCCTGAACTGTGAACCCAGAAGGTCTGCCCTAAGGTGGCCCTGTCCCTTCCCTCACTCACTTCTCCTCCCCAAAAAGCTTTTCTTGCACTACCCCTTCTGCTGCCTGTTCCTGCAGATGAATTGAGTTAAAGGGACATAGCCAAGGATACTCCCTAATATGTTCACTTTTGGATGCTGTCACAGTGGAACCAGTGGGGGGAAATGATGGCATTTCTGGTTGATTTGGTTGGCTTGTCCCCCGTTTCCCTCCCTCCCTCCCTCCTTCTCTCCCTCCTTCCCTCCTTCACCTTTCTTTCTTTCTCTGTCTTTTTCGTTTGGCAAATAGTCTTTCCCCCCATGTTCCTAATGATCCTTGAAAGATAAGATAACGTGTTGGGAGAGCAGTGTTCCAATATCTGGTGTCCCTTTAACATGGCTTGCTTGTTTTGGCCTCCTTATTTGCTCCATAGCGTCATCCAAGATCGGCATGGATGCTACCAGCCCAGCTCTGGAAACCGTGTTTAGCAATCCTTTCTACTCTAGAGCCAAGAGGTGGGCAGGGGTTGGGGAGAGAGACCTGTGCCTATATGTTTGGGAAGGCCCACCCAAAGAGCAGGTCCCAGCTGTCCTTTTTTTGTTGTTTCATTTAGTTCAAATTTTGGGAGACTGTTCTTTGCGACTGCCTGTGTGGTCTTTGACCAAAGCAGTGTGAGAAATGAGAGCTGGGGCAAGGAGATGACGACCTTGGCCAATGTGGATGAGCCCCACAATACTCAGGCACCCTGGGGAAGTGTCCTTGGGCTGGGGCCTCTTCAGAGCTGTGAGCTAGGGCACAGTGGCCTCCCAGCTTCCTTCTGTGGCCTTTCCTCAAAGGCAGCTTCAGTGCTGGTCCTGAGATGGAGTTCACAGAGGGAGAGCGATGGGTAAGGTCAAGGAGAGGTTGCTGCAGTCCCCAAGAGGAGTTGCCCTTTTCTGTTTCCTGGAAAACAAGCACAGGGGGGTGTGGGGAAGATACCTGTGAGTCTGAGTTTGAATCATCCCTTCCTCCCTCTGCTGCAGATGAGTGAGAGCGAGACTCTCATCAGTATGGTGAACCGCATGGTGGAGAGCTCCTCCCCCAGGGCCCAGCTCTTCATGCAAGTAAGGCCTCTGCCTGGCAGCACGGTCCCTGTCAACACCATTTCAGCTGCTTGTGCATGGTCGAGTCAACCCATCTGGGATGGGGCTTGCTCCTCCCAACCCACTCATCTGCCAGGCCTCATCTCCCAGGCTCAGCCTGGACTCCCTCCTTTAATTCCACTATGTTTCCTCCATTCTTCGTGTTCATGGATAAACCCAATGCCCATCTCCCAAACCATTAAAATAGCCAGCATCAACATCTCATGCCTGCAGGGATCACAAATCTGCTTTTTAATTGCCTAGGCCTTCCACTTTTTATTTGGTATCTTCTCCACAGACATTACTGGGGTTAAGGGCATGGGGGTGTGATATGGAACCATTCAATGCCAAAGGTATGAAGAGTGTTCTGTGGCTACTGGATGTGTCGTCAAGGGTAGGATGCATTTACTGGACCCAGAGACACTTCTGAATTTGTACCAATCCTGGTTTAAACACAAGCCTGTGACTGGTGTTCGATCTGCTAGGCCAATAGTTCTCAAATATTTCCTATGCTCATTCCATTCTCCCATGAGTTGTTCTCAAAAACAGCTGAAGGTTCACCATTGTTCTCATGGTCATTGCCAACAGGCCGTCAGGAGCTCTACACCCTTGGGATCCCTCTCAGCTGGAGATCCTAGAGCTTAGGGAAGGGGAGATACATAGCAGGAGCTGAGCAGCATCTTTGTCTCCACGGTCAGCCTAGGACAATTGGGATGGAGCTGACATTGGGCCATCCCAGGCTGCTCAGCCAGGGCACAGAGAGTTAGCTCAGGGCCCCAGATGGAAGCTACCAGAGGTGATGTAATGCAGTCTCTGGCAAAAAAGGAGCAAAGGTTGTCACTTTCCCGCCTCCACATGCCCTTCTGTCCCCTGCTGCAGTAACCGGCCTCCTGTTCCTGCAGGTCCCTCCGTACCCAGAAGTGTTCCGGGACAGCCTCCACACCTACAAGTTAAACGAGCAAGATACAGATGTAAGAGCAGCTCTCCTGCTCCCTCTGTGCACTCCAGCCCCTCCCGCTGTTGTCCTCCTCCTCGGGCTCCTCCATGGGGCCTCTCCTCCCCACGGCTCTTCATCCATTTGATCCCTGTCCTTTTCTCACTGCAAAGACAACATTTTGCCTGTCCCTCCTCACCCCCTTGTCTCACTCTTCCCACTCATCCCTGCCTCTTGCGCTGTCTGTGTGTTTCCCCACTGAGCTCTAGGACCCTTGTCTCCAGCAGTAGGATCTGCTTATTGCAGGAACACAGACTTTGTCAGGAGGTCAGTGGTAGTCCCTAGGTAACTGGAAAGAAGAACATGGCTATGCGCCTGCCCTCAGGGCACTTCAGAGTAGTGGCAGACACGAGGTAGCAGTATATGATTCCTAGACTGAACAGCTGACAGTAGGTTCTGCAGGAGTGTGAGGTAGTAAGACCTTGCGGGCTGGTGAGTCAGGGACAAAACAGGTAGCATGTGAGCTGGCCTTGAACTAAAGGCCCGGAGGGCAAGATCTGATTCAGTGGAAAGGAGCCATGGGGTGTTTGAATGTCGGCATGGATAAAGGTGTGCACTAGAGAAGCACAGGTCTTTCCCGAAGAGAAGTTTGGCCTGACCAGCCCTCCCGACCCTGCCCGCCCCCCCCCCCCCCCCCAATCATCACTGGGCTTGCCTGGGCAGCAGATCTGCTCAGCAGGCCCGGGAGAGGTTCCATCCAAACGAGGACCAGACCTCCGAGGGACGCCAGCGTCAGCCATCCTGAGATGCTGGGGAGGGGAGGGGAGAGCGCATCATGTGGAACTGTGGAACCAGTTTACATTGTTCACTGGTTTTCTGAGACTGGGGTCCAAGCACCGCACCCTACCTACCCATTGAGTCCATACTCACCTAGGAGGCCTGGAAGGTCAGGCCACATTATCTCCCAACCCTCATGAATTGGAAGCCTTAGGAGGACAGGAATGCAGGAGCTTAATGTCTGGCTTTCAGCCCTCTCTTCTCAAGCTGACTCACTCCCTCAGAAAATAAACACACCTCCCCTCCCAGTGGGTACTTGGGAGTCTCCCAAGGTAAAGACCACCTTCCTATTCCCAGGAGTTTCCAAAGTCAAGGTGAAGGGCTAGGGTTTCTCAGCAGGGTAAAGGAGGCGGTATCCAGAGGCCGGGCCCTGCCAACCCATGTCTCAGGTCCCCATCAAACTGTGTCCTTCACCCCCTTCTCTCTCCCTTCCTGCCCCCCACTCCCTCGGGACCCTAGAAGTTGCTGGGCAAATTGTGTGAGCAGAACAAGGTGGTGAGGGAGCAGGACCGGCTGGTGCAGCAGCTCCGTGCTGAGAAGGTGAGAGCCAAGGGGTGGCCTTGAGTGAGGGCAGGTGGGGGACTGGCTTGGAGGAGGTGTGGGCTGCTATCTCCACCCTGACTAAACTGACAGAGTTTTGCCTTCTTTGAACTTGTGTCCTGTGCTTAGTCAGACCTGCTGAAGCTCTCCTGGGGAAGCTCAGGCAGCGTGAGGATAACCTCCACTGCTCTGCCTGATTGAACCTCGAGGGCTCCGGCTTGTGTTGCTAACAGTCCCACAGAGGAGCTCTCAGGGCTGCTCATAGCCGTTGCCCTGCCTTTCTTCAGGAGAGCCTGGAAAGTGCCTTGATGGGGACCCACCAGGAGCTGGAGATGTTTGGAAGCCAACCCGCCTACCCAGAGAAGCTGCTGCATAAAAAGGAGTCGCTGCAGAACCAGCTCATCCACATCCGGGTGGAGCTGTCACAGGCCACAACGGTAACCTGAGCACCGGGTCTGCACCCATCAGGACAACCTCCCTCCCAGGTGGTGCTCCCCTAACCCAGTTCTTCTTGGAGGGCCAGAGCAGGATGCTCCTCCGGGAGGGGCACGGAAAACAAAGACTTTAACACTGCCTGGCAAAGAAACAGCCGACACACCAGCCTACTTGTTCCAGGGCCTCCATGAACACTGGTGAATTTCCCACCAACTATAACTGCACCAGGATTTGTTCAGGGTGGCGTGGAATCAGGGCCACTTACTTCCTTGGCTGCTCTAATACCTTTGCTGCCCACCTCTGCCTTCTCTCCTGGAGACCCGGGACACTGGCAGCAATGCTGATGTTCTGGTCATGTCCTGGTGGGCACAGGGAGACCCTCCAGTACTGAAGGCCTGAGTAATAGCTCTAGGGACAGCAGCCAAAGCCCCAGGAAAGCATGGCCCAGAAAGGAGATCAAGCCCTCCCTCCATCTCCTTCCCTCTCGTCCTCCACTTTCAACTGCCAGATCTCGGAGGACAGGAGTGTGAGGGAGCAATGTTTCCCACGCCGGCCAACCCACATATTTGGAGGGAATGACATGTCCTCTCTATTTTGGTTTGCAGCGGGGTGGGCTGGGGCACCTCCTGTGAGGTTGGTGTTTGGCTGTCATTAGAATGCCTCAGCCCTGTGCACTCTCCTCCAGGCCCTCTATGCCCTCCTCCCAGACCTGCCAGATGGCAGGCACGTGGCCCCAGGCCCAACAGCAGGATGAGGAGAAATGCTGGGTGATGGCCGCTGTCTCAGCAAACCCTCCCCCTTGTAGGCCCTGACCAACAGCACCGTGGAGTATGAGAGCCTTGAGTCGGAGGTCTCTGCCCTGCACGACGACCTCTGGGAACAGCTCAATTTGGACGTCCAGGTGAAGAGGGCCCTGGGCAGGTGGGGGTTGGCGTGTGCTTTGGGTCTTCCTTGTGTTTTTGGTCGAAAGAGACCAGGGTGGCTTCCTTTCTTGCTTTAGAGATTTCAGATTTAAGATGAGGAGTTGGTTCTAAGACAAAAGACAAGGTTCAGGGCCACTTAAAGCAGATGCTAAATTTCAGGATGAAAATAATGTGGGTTCTTCATTTCCAAGAAATCACAGGGGATAGAGTCAAGTAGAAGCATTGGAACTTCAGTTAGGCATCAGGAGTTTCATGACTGGAAGAATTTAACAGACACACAAATACAAGATAAATACGAATCTCTCCCGACCTCAGAAGAGTAGTCAGCAAGGAAGTGATGCACTCGGGTATTTTAAGATAGGAAGAGGCTTTCCTTTCTGGGACTGGTTCGAAAGCTCTATCTGGAGGCAGCAGGCTGGACACACTGACCTTGGAGCATCTTGTTCTTTGCCTCCCTCTGTCTTTTCTCTACCCAGCACACACGCCCCATGCCTCCTCTCTGGCTAGCGTTGCGAGCCCTGTTTCTCTTGTGCAGTTGGAACCCTGGTTTCCCCGTTTTTACTCCTGTCTCCCTCCTGGTAACAACACTTTCCACACCAGCCTTGCAGCTGGTTGGGTGGGGGGAGGTGAAGGCCCTCCTGGTCCAGAGGCCCCAAACATCACCATGTCTGTGGCAGATTTCAGGAGGTAGGGTAGTGTTGTGATCAGGAGCAACGGCTCTTGGAACAAAAAGACCCTGTTCAGATGCTGGTCTTACAACAGATGGTCGGACCCAAGTCCCTTCATCTCTGAAGCAGGGACAGCTGCCGCCCTCGCCTCATAGATTTGTGAGCCAAAATGGGTTCGTCAAAGCACTTAACACAGTGCCTGGTATGGGGGAGCTAAATAAGTGGCGGCTATTAGTTTTCAAAGAGTGGGTGCTGTAATTGAATATAATTCATGAGTATTTAGGCATATGTTGGATGTGGATATTACAGAAGAGCTATTTGGATATGAAGAAAAACAGGAAACTGGAATCTCTCACCCCTGGAAAATAGGCTACCATAAAACGTTCATCTAGAGGGGTCTTGACTCCAAGACCACCCTGGCCTCCCCTGGAGGGGCTGTAAGGGGCGAGTCCTTACTCTCATTTGGTGCTGAGTCCTCAGATTTACCTAAGGGGGCTCTTTCCTGTGATGACAGGGTCCTCTCCTCTGTTAATTCTCAGCTCTGTTTTATGGAGGCTGGGGAGGCAGAGGCTGCCCATGAGAAAGAGAAATGTGCTGCAGGGGTGTGTGTGTGCTGGAGGGGGATGTGTGTGCTGGATAATGTGTGTGTGTGCTGGAGGGGTGTGTGCCGGAGGATGTGTGTGTGTAATTGTTTGCTGGAGGTGTGTGTGTGTGTATTTATATGAGTTTGCATGCACAGGGCTCCGTCTACCTCTGGTTTAAGGGACGCAGGGAAAGGGCTGGGACACTCCTTGGCAGCCACTTTCTTTGACCTGCTCCGTGGTTGTTTCAGAATGAGGTGCTCAACCGGCAGATCCAGAAGGAGATCTGGAGGATCCAGGACGTGATGGAGGGGCTTAGGAAGAATAACCCATCTCGGGGCACAGACACGGCCAAGCACAGAGGTGGGCACCTCCTCCTCCTCCACCAACCTCTTGGGCCTCTGTCTTTACCAGAAGCACTGCCGTGCTCAAAACCAGTCAGGGCCCTGTCATGGCTCCAGAATCTTCCTCTCTCCAGACCCTGGGATGGTGGGTGGGACTGCCTTACCCCTTGTCCCGGAATAGACCACACATACCACTCAGAGATGCTGTTGGCTCTGATACACTAGATTCCTCCCCGGAAAAGGTCATAGAGCACCTTGGCCTTCCCAGCCGCTAAGCCCACAGACCCTTGGTGGTCTGAGACCTCTTCCTTGGGGTTTTCCTTCAGCCTTGGAACTTGGGGCTGGCTTTCTTTGACATCTTGGGGGGGACAGTATTCTTCCATTATCTTCCCCTGTGCAGTGCACTTCCCCAGCCTGTGAGCCAGCCTTTATAGGAAGTCCCTTTGGCAGGCCTGGGTGGCCCCAAGACACTAAGCCCTCCCTCCCAGGTCCTTGGGTCCTTCCCTGCCTCCTTCACATACCTAGTCCATCCATACTCCAAGCCACCATCCTACCCCATCCCTCATCTTTTTCCTGTTGTTTTCCCCAAGGAGGACTTGGCCCTTCGGCCACCTACAGCTCCAACAGCCCTGCCAGCCCTCTCAGCTCCGCCAGCCTCACCAGCCCCTTGAGCCCCTTTTCACTGGTGTCTGGCTCTCAAGGGTCCCCCACCAAGTCTGGGTCCAATGAGGTAAGCTGAGAAAATGGAGTAGAAAATCGTTGGGGGAGGGAGGACCAGATCCTTGTCTGCCTGGAACTCCACAAACTCTGTGCCCATCTCCTCCCCAGAGGCCTCCAGGCCTCATGCTGGGTGGCACTCTGTCTAAGGTAGCCGTTCACCTCCAGCGCGCGGCCTTCCCTTCAGATCTCTCCTTTACCTGCTCTCATCTTTATCTGCTATCTTTAGCTTCTTGCCAGAGAAGTCTCTCCCAGAGCACCAGGATAGGTAGCAAAGACACTAGATACTTCTTAGGAATTTAAATCCAGGATTGCTTCCAGGAGTGAGAGGGTCGTGGGCTGGTGTAGGGAGCAGTCTGCTAGTCAGTCAATCAGCAAGTGTTCACTGAAGCCCGGCTGTGGGAGAGGGAGGCAGGACCCTCTAGAAAGACACCCATGCATCCCAAGGCCTCCACTCGGGGAGCCTGGTGTCCAGTGGGGACGGAGACTGAAATACAGTAAACAGCCTCGGGAATACGGCGATGTGTGTTTCAGTGCCGAGCCATGTGGTTCAGACCACAAATGCTCTGACCTTCCAAAGAGAGGGTGGGACTTGAACTGGGCCCTGGGACATTGGCACAGGTAGCGGAACAAGCCATGGCAGGAGATGGGGAAGTGCAGGGACAGGGGTGGGAAGGTGTCCAGGGTGTTGGTGAAGCAACGAGGAGAGAACTTTGGGAAAAAACTGGGGAGCGATGGGGAGGGTGCCAGGTGGGTACTCAGTGGAGGAGAGCCTGGAAGGCCAGGCAGAGTTAGCTCTGCTGCTAGAGCTCCATTCAGGCCACAGGTGGGAGTTTGGTGGTCCAGGGCACCCCGGGGTCCTAGCGACGTCGTCTGCCTCTGCTAACACTCTTCTCTCCTGCTCTCACAGTGGCTGCTCTTGCTCCTCCTAATGCTCTGGCTTCTCTCTGCCTCAGGAGCCCGGCCCACCACGGCCCCCCCTCCCCAAAGCCTACGTCCCCCTGGAGTCTCCTCCCACCGTGCCTCCACTCCCTAACGAGAGCCACTTCTGGCCATATCCCAACTCCCCTTCCTGGCATTGCGGTGGCGAGACAGCCAGGGGTCAGGTACCCAGTGCCCTTGGGTCCTGGAGGGTAGGGTGGAGGGAACGGGACCAAAGGCCAGGCGAGGGGGCAAGGCAGGATGCTGAATCATTTCCACATTCCAGTACTAATTTTTCTACACTTGAGTTTCTGCTGGACCCTCTGTCTAGTTGGACTCAGGACTAAGGAAAGGACGGTTGAGACACTCACATGGGCCTTCTTTCCCCCTTTTGCTTTCTATGGACAATGGGGAAATGAGTCGCTGCCCTGCCCCATGCCCAGGCTGTGGGGGGGCGGAGGGAGGGCTTGGCTCCAGGTGGTGATATGACCCACCTTACCAGCACGACCAGCCGATGGGAATCGAGTGACCCCCCACATACATATTGGTGCCATTCCAATTTCCTGCTCTTGTCTACCCCAGGCCCCAGTCTTCCCATGCTCTCTCTGTCTCTGCCTTGTCTGTGTCCTCTCTGAGTCTTACCAGCCCCTGGGGTGTAATGATACAGGCCCCTCTCTCCCCTCTTCTGGCCATTCTCTCACCTGGATCCCAGCGAAGATCCAGGAGAGGTGTGCAGTTAGGCTCGGAAGAGGTTGCACGGTGAGTAGACAGAGTCCTGTGCCTAAAGCTGGTAAACTCATGTTCTCACCTCAGCTACTGGCATGTGTATAACCCTGAGGGTCCGCCCCGCGAGGTGGGCAGAGCAGGTAACGGCACCTCTGTTTTCCAGATGAAGGAAGGTGGTAGGACTTACCTGTACTCTCTAGCTGGGCTAGAGTGGAGGTTTCTGACCTCTGTCTGGCCTAGGCTTCTCTGTCTGTTCCTCACCGAGACTTAGATTCTTCGACTGCACAATGGAGGGGCGGGGGTGGGGGTAGAAGGTCCTCTGTAGTCTCATGATTCTGTGAGCCACAAGCTAAGTGCCCCTTTCCTGCCCCCAGAATACTGGCACCAAAGTTCACCTGGTCCTTTTGCTCAAGTCTTGGGCAGGACACTGACAGAATCCTCAGAGAGCCTTGGCCTTGTTGCCCCCTCCTTTCTGGCTCACAGAAAGTCCGTGCTTCTTAGTGCTTGCTAAGGGGACCTGTCAGGTTGAGGGGCCACCTGGAGGTCCCCAAGAGGACCTTGCATTGGCCAGCCTAATGCCTCCCTGCCCCCTGCATAGCTGGCACACATAGAGTATCCCTGTCCCCCTTGTTTTCAAGGGTTTGTGCGCCAACCATTGTTAAACAAAGAACTACCACTGGGGGCCCAATTCCTGGCAGTCACTCTAGCATTCAACATCTTTTCATTCTTTCTTCCCAGCCCAAGGCAAGCTATGAGCCAAGCAAAAAAGAGCCCCACCAGACATCACCCCCGGACACCTCTAGAGACATCAGCCTTGTGCCTACCAGGCAAGAGGTGGAGGTAGAGAAGCAGGCAGCTCTCAACAAAGGTACTTCCTGACTCATCTTCCCCTAGAAGTAAGGCTGAGGGTCAGAGAGGAGCCCTGGGAGGTGCTCATTCATTTCCAAAGAGAGTCCTTACCTGCCCAGGCCTTTCATCTCCACAGGGGTGAGACTGAGCCTCTCTGAGAAGCAGGCTCCCCTGTCTCTCTGCCTTCCTCTCTCCACGAGGCCCACTAGCTGCTCTGTCTCCCTGCAGTTGGCATTGTGCCCCCACGGACGAAGTCACCCACCGATGAAGACGTGACCCCGTCAACGGTGGTGAGGAGGAATGCTAACAGGCTCACCAATGGTCTCTCCGCCCAGGTGAGTACACACCTGCAGGCTCTGGGAGCTCAGGTGGGCCTGGGCCAGACCAGCAGCCCAGGGGCTTCTGTGGGTCCACCCACCTGTCACCACTGTTCAAAAAACCCAGGGCTGCAGGCAGAAGGCAGAACAAGCAGGAGGAGGGCTGCAGCCCCACCAGAGGAGGTCTTCTCCTAGGAGACATGTCAAAGGACAAGGAATATGTATACAACAATGATAAAAATATTTAACAAAATTATGATGATGTGCCAGTGATGGAATACAAGAATAGCAAAAACCAGTGGTCAGAGGGCAGCGTGCTGCCCAGAGCAGTGCGTCGGTGCCCGGGTGCTGCTAGGAAGTGAACAGAGCACCACAAACCTGGGAGCTTAAAGCAACAGAAGTTTTTATTTTCTCACAGTTGTGGAGGCCAGAGGCCTGCAGACAAGGTGTTGGCAGGGTTGGTTCCTTTGAAGGCAGTGAGGGAGAGCCCACTGCATGCCCCCTCTCAGCTCACGGTTACTGCTAGCAGTCTTTGGTGTCCTCTGACTTGGGGACACATCACTCTAGTCTCTGCCTCCAGCTTCACTGCACCTATTCCGTGTGTCTTCTTGTCCTCCCCTCAGGATGCCCATTATTGGTTTCAGGGTCCACCCTGATTCAGGATGACCTCATCTTGAGATCCTTTACTTAATTACACCCGCAAAGACCCTGTTTCCTAATAAGGTCACATTCCCAGGTACTGGGGTCAGGACTTGGGCAGACCTTTTGGGGACCACTATTTAATTTACTGTAGGCAAGCTTCCCAGAGAAGGCAAATGTCAAGGCATTAGGGCAGATGGAAAAGCTAGGTGGAGGGTGCGGCACCTGTTAGAGCCCCGTCTCCCACTGCAGCAGGAGCGCCCCAAGAGTGCTGTGTTCCCCAGCGAGGGCAAGGTCAAAATGAGCGTGGAGGAGCAGATTGACCGCATGCGGCGGCACCAGAGTGGCTCCATGAAGGAGAAGCGGAGAAGCCTGCAGCTCCCAGCCAGCCCGGCCCCCGACCCCAGCCCCCAGCCAGCCTACAAAGTAGTAAGTCCTCCCAGGCACTCAAGGGCCTGACATCTGCCAACACCGCCCACTCCCAGGGTGTGGCCAGCCTGGGCTGGAGTAGTTGGGCATGGCCTGGGGTTTAGAAGAGGAGGCGACAGGGGAGGGTCAGGCTGGGCACCTAGGAGAATGGGGGAGGCTTCTGCCCACTGGGAAGGAAAGACCCTGCAACAAATATTTCCTTTTTTGTATTTAAAGAAAAATAATTCACACAAAGGAATGCCTTGATTGTTTTGGTTAAAACAGATTATGTAAAATTCAGTTAACAGAGGATCGTACAAAGTCCAGCACCCAGAAGTAGCCATCACTTGTCTGGAGCACTTTCTGTGTGCTTGGCACTGGGCCGAGTGTCCCGAAAATCACCGTGGTGGCTCGGCAGTGCCTGGCGCAGTACAGTTCATAAGTCCTTGTCGTGTCGTCTCGTTTAGTCCTTCCCACAGCGCTGGCTTAGGGATTAGTATCGCCTTTTCAGAGATGGGGAAACAAAGTCAGGGGAATTTAGGGAGGTCCTAGGCCACACAGCCAGTAAGTACAGAGCTGGGGGGAGCCCAAGGCGTCTGCCTAATTTTTCTTTTTATTAAATATCTAAAATATTAAGAAATTATGACTCATAAGTCCTGACCTCAAACCGTTTACATTCTGCTTAGTGGATTGGGACTTCTATAACATGAAATGATTAGAGATTAATGAAAGACACACTGAATCAAGTGCCCAAAATAATAAGTCACAGGAAGTGAGCAAAGGGCACAGCAGGACGGTAAGTGACAAGGACTGGGGAGAGACATTGATGGGGTTTTACCCCCAAGTCCTTGCAGGGAGGCAGGCTTTGGACAGGCAGTGAGGAAGGGCAGCTCTGCGGTGGGAGCGGTGGGGTGGCAGCCAGATCGGGCGTTCTGGGTGGGGATGGCGAGGATACAGCATGATTAGGGCTCCCCGGAGGCACTGGTAGCAGTGGAGGTGCCCACGTGCCCTAGGTGCGCCGTCACCGCAGCATACACGAAGTGGACATCTCCAACCTGGAGGCCGCCCTGCGGGCTGAGGAGCCTGGTGGGCAGGCCTATGAGACGCCCAGGGAGGAAATTGCCCGCCTTCGTAAGATGGAGCTGGAGCCCCAACACTATGATGTGGACATCAATAAGGAGGTGAGCAGAGTCCAGGGGGCGGAGAGGGCAGAAGCCCTGGGAGGAATGAAGGCGATGACTTTGGTCCCTCCACAGCTCTCCACCCCAGACAAAGTCCTCATCCCTGAGCGGTACATTGACCTGGAGCCTGACACTCCCCTGAGTCCCGAGGAGTTGAAGGAGAAGCAGAAGAAGGTGGAGAGGATCAAGACGCTCATTGCCAAGTCCAGGTAACCAGCCTGGGTGAACCTCTACTTCTGCCCACCTGGCACCTAGGGCACCTGGGGCACAGGTGCCACTGACTCCAATCCATGTCATTGGGGACCCTGAGCCCCCCACCCCCAGAGTGGAGCAAATGGAGGCCGTGGCTCAGGGCAGCGAACTGGCCCCAGCTCTGAGGCCAGGGCAGTGAAGGTGCCCATGGGTGCCCAAAGGACTGCTGAGCTTGAGTACACGCTCTCATCAAGACAAGCCAATGGGTTGCCCTCTGCTGATTTCTTTTCCCCTTCGAGGCAGCCCTAAATGTTCACTTGAACCTTCTAATTCATTTTAAAACATTGTGGGTAGGGGTCCCAACATGTGTTTTGCCAGGTCCCACTCCCCTGGGGACAGCCTTGTTGGGGACCAGAGTCTGCAATGCCCTTTCCCCCCCCCTCACCTCCACCAACCTCAGTCCATAGGTTCCCCCCATAAGCCCATTGGACCATCCTGTCCCCCCACCATGTCTGTGTGTCTGTGCCTCTTCAGTATGCAGAACGTGGTGCCTGTCGGCGAGGGGGACCTTGTGGACATACCCCAGGACTCAGAGAGCCAGCTGCAGGAGCAGGAGAAGCGGATTGAAATCTCCTGTGCCCTGGCGACCGAGGCCTCCCGCAGGGGCCGCATGCTGTCTGGTGAGAGGGGCTGGACCTCACTCCGCCAGGGAGAACAGCTGACCATGTGTAGGGGAGGAGGCACGGTGCTACCAGGGATCAGAGATAGAGAGGAACTGGGCAAGGGAGCGGTTCCTCAAGGTCAGGAGAGCATCCATTGAGCACCAGGCACTGTGCTAGGCTCGGGGTGCACAGGGGCCAGAGTTGCTGATGTGCAGGAGCTCAGAGCTGTGATGACCCTCCTGGGCCCTGTGTGGAGGAATGGCCGAGGCCATGTGGGGAGCACAGGGAGCCATTCTGCCTGGGCAGGTTGGAAAAGGCACAGAGAAAGGTGATAACTGACTTGATTGGTGTGAGGGCCAGGTATTCCAGGGTATCCTTTCACTTCCGGTTCTTGCTGCATGCAGAGAGGAAGATAAGAGAAGATGGTGCAGGTAACCAGGAGCTGAGAGTGATATGATCACCCTTTTGGCTACTGACCCCAACACACTTCTCGGCTAAGAAATGATGGTCTGAGGAATTGACTTCACACTGGTGCCAAGGGCAGTAGGTACCGAATAGACACCGTGAGGTTAAGTCAACAGGACTCCTACTCAGCCTGAGTCATTACCTGGAGTAAATCAGAGTGTAATTGGCAAGGATGAAATGGATGAAGATGGGAAGAATTGAAGAGATTCTGTGTGAATGGGAGCATGAAAGGTAGAGGAAAAAGAGTGGTTAAGTCCTAAAGGTTGGAGATGAAATATTTTCTCCCCATCAAGACAAGGTGTTTAGGATGGAGAGGGAGAGTGTGAGGGAGAGGACAAGGGACAGGGCAAGGGAGGGCTTTGAAGGCCAGTCAAGAGGGATGCCCTGGGAGGATGCCAGGTTGGACGACTTTGGTCAAGGAAGCAGAGACAGGGGTGCTGGCCACAGTGACAGCAGCCTGGCTGAGAGTCGGGCCACGAACAGGTAAGGTGGCCAAGAGCTCCCTGGAGGCGATGGCATTTCGTGTTGGTGATTAAGAGGGTTTGAGTTCTAGCTCTCTGGGGCTCCAGCTCCTCTTCTGTAAAATTCAAATCAAAATTCCTGTCTGGTCGTGTGGGAAATGGACAGTGTGTGCTGAACACCCAGCACAGCACCAGGCACTCAGCCGGCGCGAGACAGAGGCCAGCCAGCTGTGGGAGCGGTGGCGCTGGGTGATGGTGGGGGCACAGTTGCAGCAGTGGTAGCTGGTGTGGGAACAGGGACTCTCTGTGCTCTTTCTAGCTGTTTTAATAGGATATTTTCAGAAACCAGAGGGTTTTAGGCTACAACGAAGAGGCTTTAAGGAAGCCTTAGGGAAGAACCTGCAGGTGGTTAGGTTAGAGTGGACGTTAGCTGGTGGCCAGGGGAAGTCCCTGGAGATATATCAGAAGGAGGCTGTCAGTGGGCTAGACTTGGGGGCAAGAGAAGGATGAGCCTCAGGGAGCCCGTCCTGTAGCCAAAGGTAGCAGAACCAATTTGGCTGCGAGGAGGCCTGTGTCAAACCTCCCTGTAGTTTAGCTGTGAAACACACTTGAACCCTCCAAAGATCAAATTCCACACGCTCTGAACATAAGGAAACTTCCTGTTTCAAGGGTTAGAGCATACAACACTGTTTTAGTAGTTCCCTCTGCCCAGCCCCTGGCTCTCTCTACCACAGTTCCCCAGCCAAAAGTTGCTGGCCTATCAGATTCCCCTTCCCTACCCACCGGCTTCCGTTTCGGGGTCTGTGCACTGAAAACAGACGGTCACCTGACTTTTGCTAAAACCCCAACTATTTAAAAGATGGCTGTGGCACCCCTCAGACTTAACCCACTGTCCCCACCGCCTATGGCCTGTGGCCCAGGTCCCCAGAGCTGCAGATCTCCAGGCACAGCGAGGGCCATTCCTGGGCACACAGTGTGGGTGTAGGTCCATGCTGGGGCCTGTGGGCATGGGGTGCAGGGCGCAGGTCGTGAGGACAGTGCAGCAGACACAGGACGCAGAGTTAGCACCCGAGTTGCGTGTGTGGCGCGGACGGTGTGGTCCGTGACGAGTGCGGCATTTGGCAGGAACACCCGGTGTGAGCAAACTCGGTTGCATGGTATATGGGAAGATGTGGCCTGAGGTCATGTGTAGTGTCTGTAGATACACATGTTATTTGTGTGTATGCAAGTGTGTGGTGCATGGGGGAAGGAGTATTTGAGCACAAATACAGGGGTATGTATGACTGCGTGCATGTGTGTGCAAAACGTCTATGGGTGGTGTGTGGAGATCCGTTATCGGTGAGTACAGGTGGTGTCTGGTAAGCCGTTGGAGCATGGGTATGTGTGTACGTGGGGGCACAGTACGGCTGGAGGTAGCGTTTATGAATGCACGTGCCCATGTGTGACCGGCTTTGCTCGCCGTGTGGGGACAGCAACAGATCTGTGTGTGTTGTGCAGTGTGCGAGCCCCTCTCTGTGTGTGCGGTCTGAGGGAGAGCCTGTGAAAGTGAGTATGTGTGACTGCTTACTGGTGCGTGCAGATGTGGTAGTACTTGTGAACACACAGTTATAATATCATATCTGTCCCGTACATACTTCACACATATATGAATTTTAATGATTTCAGTGGATGTACTTCTAATAATATATACTTAGGACTTCTCTGCCTTCTTAAATGGGTTACATTCAACGTAATTAATCTTGCTTGCTCTTACTCCTTTAGTATCATCATATAATCCTGATTTCACACATACCTCTGTCGAAGGGATGCCGTTAGAGGCTATAATTGGTTCAGATCCACTCGTGGCTAATTAAATACTCCCAAACTGTCACACATTTAAAGTTATTATGTCTACTTTTTACAGAAGATTTCCTCTCTTCAGTTGTACCTTCTTATGGATGTCAGTGGGCCTCTCAATTCCTCTCTCTTAAAATGTTCTCGTTTTAATTTTCCCATGGGCTAGAAACCCAGCCAGTCAACACCTACTAGCACCATGTATGAACAAGGGTAACTGAACTCCAAGGAGCTGTCCTGTGAGTAAATTGTAAGAGCTTCACTACAGGTACATTGTAACTTCTGTCTGGCTTCCTGGAGACAGCTCTGCCCTAGCGTTTGGGCTTTTGACTGTTTGAGAAGCTGAGGTTGCCAGGGGATAACCACCATGATACAGACACGTTCAGGAGTGTGTGTTTCAGAGCATTTGTGATGGATTTGTACGTAAAGTTACAGGTGTGCTGGGCCGTGTGGAAGTGCACAAACACACACATGTCTGAGTTGTGTGCAATAAGTAAAGATGCAGTTGTGCTGGGTCCCGTGCACAAAGTCTGTATTGTGCGTGGGCAGACACAGCCTCCCGCTCACGAGAGAGCTCTGAGTGTTCGCTACATGCGTGGGTGTGTGTACATGTGTGATGGGCAGCGCATAGGCCCTTTCTCTTACACAGGGCAGGGAAGGTGAGGAGGTCCAGGCCGAGGTGGGGAGGGAGTTGAGCAGGGAGTTTATGTCAGGACCCCTCTCCTGCCGTAAGCATGCGTGACCCTGGCTGAGGTCTGGTTCTTCTCTGGGCCTGAGTGAAGACATTTTCTCCGTCCCCCTCCTGCCTCATAGCTGGGCGGAGGGTGCCCAAGGGCCCGAGATTGCATAGAGCTGATCCCTAACAATCCAGCTCCCATCTCATTGTTCTCAACATGGAAAAATAATGATAATAGAGTAAAATCTCATTAACTCAAAGTCACCACTTTAAGGCTTATAACGATTTGCCCAGGGGTGGAGGGAAGTCTGCCCTCCCTGGGTTGAGCGAGGGGTCTTGAGTGGCAGCCGGGCACACACGCTGAGCCCTCGAGCCCAGTTAGCAGAACTCACTCTCAGCCTCTCAGAAGGCTCTGTTTTACTGTAACTGATTAACATGGTGATCACTTCACTTTGATCTAGTCATAAATGGGGGCCTGATGATTTGGATTGGTGTGATTATACTGTACTATTAATCATTATCGTAGCGATATCACCATAGATAAGGTGCCATCCCCCATTCTATCCACGCAATAGTAGAGAGGTGTGCAAACCTCCCCATTGTCCCAATGGCAGGGGAGCCTTAGGCCCAGAGAGGCCGGGCCTTGCCCACAGCCAAGTCACACTGGTTGTCAGCCAAGCCTGGATCAGCCAGGTCTCCTCTGGGGTCCCATGCTCTTCCCCCGTGGCACCTGGAACGAGGCCGCTCTGCCTTAGCTTGAGCAGGTCCCCAGGCTCAGCTCTCCTCTCCGCTTGCCTCCTGCCCTGCCTCCCGCCCACCTGGAGCAGGGCCTCACCTGCTCACCCCACCCACCCCGATTCACTTCCCTGTTCATTTCTGTTTCCAGTGCAATGTGCCACCCCAAGCCCTCCCACCTCCCCTGCTTCCCCGACTTCACCAGCCAACCCCCTGTCGTCTGAATCCCCACGGGGCGCCGACAGCAGCCATACCATGCGGGTCTGAGCTCTGACGTAAGCACTTTTCTACTGTGTTTCATCCTCCCCAGGGAGTGGGAGCCCCGCCCTCACTCCACTGAGCCATCTGTACCGCCTCATTCCAGCATCACTTCCCCCTAGGCCCCAGCACCCATGCCGCTCTTTCCCCACCATCCCTCTGCTTGAGCCCCCTTGTCCTTGTGCAGCGCTGCACTAGGGATTGCTGGCAGGGCTGCTGCTTGGATGCTGCAACGCCAACAGGCTTTGCTTCTGGGAAAGCAGACAGGGAACAGAGCTGAGGTCTCCCTTGTCTGCTGTCGGGAAGGGACTTCTCAGACACCCCCTGCTGCCCCCTCTCCCATACCTCCTGTCAGCCCACAAGCCTTGCATCTGTTGAGATACACAGTAGCCCTGCCTCAGGGGCACCCAGAAGCTGTTTCTCCCAGATCTTACTGTAAATTAACATTGGAATCTATAGCCAAGGCTGTGCACCGTCCTTACCTCTAGCACACGGCCGCTCAGTATCAGGCAGGTGGAGAAGCATGTTCACTTCTATGTATTTCTGCCCCTCCCTCAGGGTTGAGGGCATGGGGTGGGTTCCCACAAGGCCTTCACAGCCAGAGTCATCTCTCTCCTGGGAAGAGTCGTCTGAGGTCTGTTCTGTGCGGCACCTTTCTCACCCGATTTCTCTCTTCTTCAGTGCAAGCCCTGGCTGCCGCCAACGCTGTGAAGCTCCCCAGAGCCACCCGCTGAAGCCCTCCTGTGCCCTCCTGCAGTCCTGGCCCCAACCCGGCCTCAGCCCCCCGTGCACCTGTGGGAAAACTGCCCGCTGCCAGGCTGGGGACCAGGGCTGCTGCCGAGAGGAGCACGGTGTCCACATACCCGCCACACCTGGCCCTCACTTTTCAGACGGTGGGGTGGGGAGCATCCTCTCTGATGCCCAAGTCACAGGGAGCCTGGGCCTGACTCTGGCTGGGGTTGTGATGGCCCTACTAGAACATTCCCTGATGGAGAAGACACCCTGGTGGGAAAGATGCTCTGGGCTACCTTAGGTTAGGACTAGAGGTGAAGACAAGATGAACACTCTGCCTCTTCCAGCCCTTCTTGACACCAAGGACAGCACCTGCTATCTTCCTCTTCCCCCATCGGCCCCACACACTGCCCCGCTGTACCCAGGGCTCTGACACATCTTTGCTTATGGGTGCTCCTTTGCAGTCCAGTGGAGACTGACCACCCTGCTTGAGCCAAAGACAAGGTGAGGAGAGATGGAGAGACTCCCGGGCCCCCAGAGGGGGCAGTGCAGGCTGGGAAAGAGAGCAGCAGGTCTGTGCAGGGTCTGGCGGAGGTTGGGAGGGGAGGAGAGAAGAAGGAAGAAGGAAGAGGTCCTAGGAAAGGAAGGAAAAGAAGCAGCAGGACTCGTTTGCGAGTAAGAGGACAGAGATGAAGGGGGGATAGGAATGGTTTCCTGAGGCAAGCCTTAGTTTGGTGCCAAGTATAGCGCCAGACTGTCAGCTCAGCCCTTCCCACCCCATCCCCAGGGTCAGCAGGCCTGCTGATGCCTGGCCCCAGGAGGCCTTACCAGTGAGCGCATGGTGGCCTTCAGCAGAAGCACTTGGCATGGGGATGTGGGTTGGGAGTGAGGGGCTGGGTAGGACAGCCTGGGACATAGACAGCCCTTCATAGGTCTGGGCCTGGCATGTGCCTCCCCTCCTGGGCTCGGGAGCAGAGAGAAGGACCTGTCTTATGCAGAGTGTGGTCAGCCTTGGGATCTTTCCTAACCGTTTTTTGTGACATTTCTGGAATGTGCTGTGGGCTAGCTGAGAGCGTGACCAGCGAGAGGAAATGCAGTCTGAACCTGGGAAGCCAGGTTCTAGGCCCCGCCTCCCAGGCATCCCAGGTGAAGACCAGCTGAGGCTGTACCAGAGGTCCCCTTCTAGGTTGGCTCTTTCGGGAGAGACAGAAGCAAACTCATTCTTCTCTTCTTCGCCCACCTTGCAATGTGTGTAGCCAGAGAGGAGGAAGGGGAGAGAGTACAACGGAACCACCTCAGTCCCCAGACCTTCTCTTTGCCAGAGCCTCTGTGCTTAGACTCCAGCCTGACCTCCAGCGTCCCTGAGAACAACTACTCTATCTTCCACCAATTCTCCACTCCTTCAGGGCTGGGACAGTTCCTGGTTCATATGCAAGTAAAGGTGGCAGTTCATTCAACAAATATTTATCGAGCACCTTTTACATACCAGGCACTATTCTAGGTACTTAGGATGGTGTATCCTGCTTCTGAGGGAGTACAGACTGGGGGGATTCCACTTGTCTTTGCTTCTAGCAGGTTTTGGGCTGCATTTCTCACCTTTAGCACAGCTCAAGCACCCCAAACTGTCCCTTCTGCCCCCAGGCTGGCAGGTGGGGTTGGCTCCAAGGTAATCCTCTTCCTCTTTCCCCACACCTTTCTCCATCCACAAGACACAGATTTTTCAGGGCCTTCCATGTCTTCCCCTTCATTTGTCTGTCTTTCCTTTTTTTAAAAAATGATATTTTAAGAAGTACATGTAAAATACCAAGGATTAATGTCTATATGTCCATCACCTCTCTCTCAGCTCTTATTTCATAAAGCTGGCCCTTTATGTTGCTTTACATGCCTTAATATATGTTTTATGAAGATTATACATATTATAGATATATATGTAATATATATATATATTTGTTTGGATGTCTGATCCTTTCCTAGAACTCCTCCCCAGCTCATTTTCTCTTTTTTTTTACTTTCCATACCATTCCTAGCATGTTGCAGCTGTACCCCATGCCTTTTGATCCAAAGAAGGGAAGAGAAAGACTTATTTTAAGACAGATCGATTTTACGCTTTTATTATAAAGCAAATCTATTTTCAAATGTGCAATGTCTGAATGGAATTGGTGAAAAATGTGAGGAGACTGGGGCGGCTGCCCCTAGGTCCAGCCCTCCACCCTTCCCTCTGCCCAGCAGCCCCCTGCTGCCTATCCCTCCTCCCCGTCTGCATGGGGCCGTCCCCAGAGCTCGCCCAGAGAGCACCTTACCAGGGAAGGACACTCTCTGGAAGTCCTGGTCTAAGGATCTGATTACACCGTCCACTCTTGATGACCCTCTAGGGTAACAGATGTGCCTCCTCTGGAGGAAAGTGTTTACATGAGCTCAGAGGCACGCCCATACAGGCACCGAACTTCTAGACACCCTCTGGAACCTCCTCCCCCATCACCCTGCTTGAATGGGAGGATGGCTTCATGGCAGCCTGTGCCAAGCAGCACCAAGAATGTCAGTCTGTTCCTTGATGGACCCAGGGTATGGAGTAAAGGCCAACGGAAATGGTTTGGGATTCCTGGTCCTTCCACGCAGACATGTTCAAGTTCCTTGGACTTCTCACACTCCATTTCACTTGTCCTCTCTCTGGTCTGGGTCACGTCTGTGGTATCTGTTTTCCTCTGGGACCTTTCCTCTGGGGCCTGTCGTTAAGGGCCTGGTACCTCGGTCTGGCATCCAGACTGCACAGTCAGCTTCTGAGGAGGGTCCCACAGACAATGTAGCAGCAGCCTTGGCCACGACCCCAGGACTTTTCCGCAGCCAGCTGTCCCTGGGTGCCGAACTAAGCCAGCTCAGCCTTCCAAACTGCTTATCAACTGTGAAAGTGGGCAAGTGGCTCTTGTCTCTTACAGATTTGGGAAAGATGGAACTCTTTTGTCTAGATTTGGAATCGAGGTTTGGAACCTAGCACAGAGCTCCTGCCAGCACTGGAAGCCTGACCTCCCAACTTTTGACGCTTACTGGCCCCAGTTCCCAGCCTACAGCATCTTGCTATGAATGAATGGGGCCCAGATGGAGGCCCAGGGCTGAGTAACCCACCTGGGTATAGTCCTAGTTACTAATTTAGAGCCTTCCCAATTAGCACATTACCTCCCTGATCAGTAACCAAGAGGCTGCAATCAAATATTGCTACTGTCACTTTAAAGATTTTCGGAGGTTGCAAACTCTGCGCGTTTGCCCTTCTGCCTTGGGGAGAGGCATGTTCTTGGGGCAGGGCTGGTATGGCAAGAGGAAACCAACTCCTTTCCCCTTTGGGCACTGCCCCCAACCTGGAAGCTCTTAAAACTAAGGAAAAATATGAAATATACATATATACATATATCTATTTATGCACATATTTGGGCCAATCTGATTTGCTAGTGTTAGACAATAAACCATACAAGGAAATGTATGATCTCAGTGTCTTTATTTAGTATAAAAGTGACCTTAGAAGAAAAGTTAAGGTTAAATAAAGAGAGGGCATCTCTGTCAGGGGACTGAACAGCTGTAGCAGCCCTTTAGCATCTTTCTAGCCATCGAGTCCCCTCCCCCGGGGAGGGGCATCCTGACTGACAGTCTAGCCATTGGGTCCATGCTCAGCAGCATTCTTTTTAGAAATAGGGACTGAAGAACCCCGTGAGCTCTGCGTTTGTATATTGCAAGTTTGTATAAACCCAGTGCAGGAAATAAAATGGTTTGTACAAGTGGTGTGTCTCTTGCACTCTGTGTCCATGTCTGCTTGTGGCTGACCTCAGGGTTCATGGCAATTTATGGGGATTCTGGGGCCAGGCCTTCCTAAGAGCAGAGCTGGGTTCAAAGCATTTGTACGCCCAGCCCAACCCTCTGCATCAGGCTGCACAGCTCCACCCCCTGCCCAGGCAGCAACCCCAGCGTTCTCAAAAGAGTGCACCTCCCTGTGCACCAGGCTTGACGGCATGCTGCCAACCCACAGTCATCTTTTTGGCTCGGGTGGCCCCAGATCAAGGCCTGTCTCACGGTCCTGTACACTGGGAGTATCAGATGCTTCACGCCCTTGAACCTTCTCCTTGATTTGGTCTCTGAGGCTTAGAGTAGGACTGTAGAAGAAAAATAATTCTCAGCCCTTCTCAATTACTACACAATGCCCTGCATTTCTACTTTAGGGTACAAGAAGCGCTGTGATTTGTGGAGGGGGTGTCAGAAAGGCCACCCAAATTCTTTTCATCCAGACTCAATGCCTTTGGTTTATTTCTCTTGGCAGGTAATCAATCAGTGGTTATCAGTTATTGACAATGTGAAAGACTGAACTAAAGCTTCTCAATTTGAATTCTTTCTGTGAACAATGAGTCAAGAAGCCCTATAAATTCTAGGGGCTGGGCAGTAGACAGGATGTGAGGACAGTGGTGGGCCTCAGCTGGACTCATGCAGGATGTCTGGGGAGAGAAGGAGGTGTTAATGGTTCAAGGAAGAGTAGAAAATTGTGAAAGAGGAGATGGGAAGGCAAGCTTCCTCCAATCTGTGATTTTGCCTTGGTCTGGTTCTAATGGCTGACTTTGAACCCCGGACACCTGTCCTCATCCCTGAAGGGCTAGTAGAATAGGTGCAAATGAAGTGACTGTTTTGGGGGTTTTGTAAGATCTTGGGGAGTGCTATAAACCCTCACGTTCTTTGAGAATCAGGGAGGGTTGGGACCAGATACAGGCTCAAGACAGAGGCCTTTTGGGTTGGGGAGGTGTATTGCAGAACTTGTCAGTTCCCTGGCTGCGTCTGTATCTGCAGCCCCAGGTAGGCCAGAGCCCACGGCTTGGAGAGGAGATGGCATGTGAGAGCACAGAGCACCACTGGGTGTCACTATACCCACGAACAAGGCTGGCTCCTCTCCAGGGATGATGCCCACAGGTCCCCGTCCACTGCACATGGGGGCCCAGCACAGCCCTCAGATGGAGACAGGCTGGGCTGTAAAAGGGGGTGGCACTCAGGAAATGTCGATAAAACAGCAACTAGCAGAATGCCCTTTTAGGAGTGGTGCTCTGCAACTGTGTGGCCACTTATTTATTCTTAAATGATGGCATAGCAGTGTCAGGAAGGCAGCCTGGCTTCGGGCCCGCTGTTGCCAGGGAACTGGGCCGGCTGCACCTCTCACCCCTGAGCCTCCAGTGAAGAGCTGGCACCCCACGTTGCTGAGACTGATTGGAGAGAAGGTTATATCGTGCTCAACTCCTGGCTCGGCTCCTTGCTAGCTCCGTAAAGATGTGCACTAGTCACTAAAATCCTTGAGTCCCCGTTTCCTCATCTGTGACATGGGAATATTTATCCCACATTATAGGGCTCTCAAGAAATTCAAATGAGAAAATAGAAGAAAAACACTTGGGAAGTGCAGATTCACTCACAAACATGAGGAGGCGGTGGTGATCTGTGTGGCCCCTTGACTGCCTTCGGGAGCATCAGGAGGGAAGTGGGAGGGTGTTGCTCAATGCCCCCCCTTCACCGGAAGATGTCACCAGGGCTCCTGCTGTTTAGCCCTCTGAGGTGTCTTTCCCCTCTCCACTTCTACTCCTCCAGCCCCAGGGCAGAGGACACTTCCCAGGCCTTTCCCATGGTGGCCAGGGCATGGGATGCCACAGACTAAGGATCAGCCCCGGGCCCAAATCCTCCTCCGGGGGCTTGCCCACATGAAGAGGCTCCTCCCCCGGAGGGTGGGCAGTGGAAACCCCTCTGGGCCTGGCTCCAGTACCCAGGGCTGCCAGCTGAGAAGCAGCCCCGGAGGGCCCAGTTTCAGGCGAGTTTAATTCGGAGCTCACACGCGGGCGCCATGGCCGGGGGAGAGGTATTCCAAGCTACTTGGTACACCTGCGGAAGCAGTTTAGAACCACAGTTCAAGATGAGAGCAGAAGTCTTTCACGTAAGAGCATTTAATAGCATACTGATAATAGTAATATTAATAACATTGGTAATTATTACAACTATACGAGAAGATCCTACAAACTGAGTTTTACCTCAACACATGACGGCGCTGTGGCGAGAAGAGTGATAACGGCTCACAAAGAGTCCACTATGTGCCAGGTACCTGGTCCTCGGCCCACTCCATGAATTTACTCGCTAATCCTTATTTTATCTCTATGTGAAAGGTACTATCATTATCCAAGAAACTGAGGCACAGAAAGGACAAGTAAGATGTCCAAGGTCTCACGGATGAAGGATGAAGCCCAGAGTACTCTGACTTCAGAGTCAGAGCCCCTAACTGACCAGTGGTTTCAATGAGGGTGATACCACCCCTGGCGGGACTTCGGAAAGTTTGGGGGCAGCTCAAGTTGTCTCAGGGCTAAGGGGGCAAAACTCTTACTGGCATTTAGTGGCTGCGGTGCACAGGACAGAGTTCCACAATAATCACTGGCCTTGGACCCTACACAACTTTGTAGCGAGCAAGTGGGCTTCAGCTGATACCACATAAGCACGCAATTCATAGTAGTACTGAAACATTTTTATAAGCTTCCAAGTTTTTGTATGTTTCCTGATTAACTCAGTAAGTTAGAAGATGGTTATTATAAAGAAATAACTTAAAGGAAATGAAGACATTGTCTCAAAATTATTGAGTAATGTACTCCACAATACATTATGTCTACACAATATAGTATAACATTTCAGCCCTGTGTATCAGTTGGAAATGGTCCCAATGCAATACCTCTGACTGAACAAGAGACTGAGTGTAAATATCTAACAGGAGAGCTGGGAGACTCCAACAGCATGAAAGCAAAGACACGTGAAACACGGGATTTGGCTGGATCTCTTTAATAAATATTTCCAAAAATTATTTCATATTATTGCCATCCTTTATATTTTTTAACGTTTTTGCAGCCCTAGGATGAACACCTATGTTGTAAGGATTATGTGTGGTTAAAAAAAAAATGTGCCCTGGCCCTGGCTGGTGTGGCTCAGTGGATTGAACACTGGCCTACGAACCAAAAGGTTCGTACATGGGCACATGCCTGGGTTGTGGGCCAGGTCCACGGTAGGGGGCACGCAAGAGGCAGCCACACATTGATGTTTCTCTCCCTCCCTTTCCTTCTCTAAAAATAAATAAAATCTTTAAAAATAACGTTCTGGGGAGTTGCTTGTTTTGGGTTTTTTAAAATCTTTCTCTGGCACTGTGTCAGGCGCCTACACGCAATTGCTTTAAACCACGTATATCACCATCGCTCTTTCTACTTCATCCTTTATTCCGCATTGCCTATTAATATATGAGCTCCAAGGCCTTTTAAGATCCTACAAACTGAATTTTACTTCAACACATAATGGCATTTTAAGACGGAGATTCCTGTGTCTGCGACACGCCCCCTTGGCCCCACACAAGGCCATAACAGAGGGAGCTGTCTCAGCAACACCCGCAAGAACCAGTTCCTCTGCACTCACTTTGTGCTTCCTCATGTTCTCCAGCTGGCCATCTTTAATTTGCCTTGCTTTATTATTCCTACTTCAATGTAGGTTATTTCCCCTTTTCTCTTTTTATGCGCAAGTACATCAGCATCTTGTCTGTCACTACTTACCTAACATTAATTTTGATTCCACAATAGTATTTACTCCCTATTACTCTTTTGGTTTTTTAAAAATTACATAATGTCTCTGGTCTTCTATTTCTCTTAAATTCAACTGTATTCATTATACATAAGTGCAAGTAATCTGCCTATTTCATTTATGTCTTCTGCTAAGTCTTGCCTAAGCATTTATATATTGGGGAACATCATGTTTTATTATAACTTATTTTTTCTTTTTTATTATAATTAGCTTTATTTGCATTTTTAAAATGATGTGTGTAGATTGGTCATATCATCTGTGAACTTCATTTCAGGACAGAGGGCACGTTGTAAAGGGGGCTCGGTCAAGTGGGTGTGAGAGGCACTGCTCTACAATGGGAGAAGGGATGTTAGGAACCGTCTACCCCTCTTTTTTCCAGACCCCCAGAGGGAGAAGAGGATGTACCCACGTCTACACAACTGGTAGGTAGACTAGAACCAGGGTTCCTCGGCAGTCCAGCCCCACCCCAAGTCCAAATTCATCTTTTAACTCCCATAACTCAACGCCACAGTCCAAAGCTGGGAAAAAGAAGGTCGGAGCCCTTTGTTGCCTAACTCCTCGGGGGAGCCTTTGTCCTAGATTTGACTCAGTCTCGCACTCCCAAGAGACTAGCAGCAGCAAGTTTTACTCAGTTGCTTGCCGCCCCCTAGGGTATAGCATGGGTACTAGCGCAAAACAAGCAAACTACTTACAAGATGAATCTCGTACTTTTGCAAAGAGAAACACAGCTTCCAACTCTTCCCACACGCTTCACCAAACCCAGTGAAGAGCCTGGGGACCCCTAGGTCTCAATTCTTTTATACACAGTCCAAGTTTTGTGGAGGAGTAGGAAGCAACTGAACTCAACCCAAGGGCATGGGGGCGGTGGTGCAATAGAAGAGTCAGGAGGGGTACAAGATGCTCCAGGTGGCCAGCCGTGGAGTGGAACTGCCCTCTGGGAAGAACCAGGAGAAGGAAGCCTGTGACTTTCAGCAGCCCTTTGTGTGTGAGTGTGGTCAAGGGAGAGTTAATGATTTACCAGACGGTCCTTTCACAATTTACCAAGGTTCGGCTTCCGTGTAGCATGCATAAGCTTGGTTCTCTGCGCTTGTCACCCCTGGCCGGCTTCGACTCCAGAAGGCCCCCCTGGCAGCCTGCAGCATGATCTCCATTACAGAATGGCAAAGTGAGTGTGAGGGGCCCTGCCGCAGAGGAGCTGGGCTGGAATGGGGTGTCTGGGTTTGGTGGGGGCCAAGATGATGCCCCTCCCAGCTGGGATCCCTTTGTAGCAAACCTGTAAGGTGACCTCTGGAGCCATGGCCCAGAGCTGCTGTGTTGGCATCCTCCCTGCAGCAGGGCCGTGACCGGGTGTGGCTCCTCTGCCTTCCAGTGGCTGGGGGTTGCTCAGGGCCCTCAGGTACCCAAAGGCTGGTGCCTGGGGGAACTGGCAGGTTCACCACTGAGGCTGGTGCCTTTCCCACCTGGGGTTCTTAGACCTGGGATGCTGCAAAGCTAGCCCCAGGAGGCTGCTGCTCACTCAGACATCTTTCCCCCACCAGCTCTCAGGGTCCCCTGTGGCCCTGGTCCCTTCTTGTCAGAAAATAAACTCCACTCCACTCTCCAAATCACCATATCCTCACTTCTAAACAATCTTCTCCTTCCTTTGGGAGAGGGCAGGGAAGTAGCCTGCAGGTCAGGCAGGGCAGGAACTGGTGAGTTACTTACAGCCTCTGAGCCCCAGCATCTCATCTGTGAACTGGAGGTGATACTCATTCATTCACTGAACAAATCTGTCTCCTCTTGTCCCGAACACTGTACTGGGCATAGAGTATACAACAGTGAATGAACAGACATATCCCCTGCTTACAGTTTAGAGTGGGAGAATAGGAGATTAACAGATAACAAAGTCAGTATGTAGTATGACAGATGATGATACATCCTCTGGACAAAAATAAAACAGGTAAGTAGGCTAGGGAGAGGCAGGAAGGGCTACTATTTTGTATACAGTGGTCAGGAGAGGCTTCACTGAGAAGGGGCCCTTTGTGCAGAGACTCACAGGAAGTGAGGAAGAAAAGCCATGCAGCTGGAGGGGAAATGTTCTAGGAAGAGGGGAGAGCCAGTGCAAAGGCCCTGATGCATTGGCGTACTTGGTGTACTTGAAAAACAAGGAGGCTGGTGTTGCTGGAGCAAAGTGAGCGAAGGGGAGAGTAGTAGGAGTCTAGTTAGGGAGGCCGCTGAGAGGCCAGACTGTGTAAACACTTCACTTTTGCCTCCAAAGATGGGAAGCCTTTGGAGGGTTTTGTGCAAAGGAGTGATGTGATCTATTTGTCTTTTTAAAAGATCACTGTGGCCCAGCTGGTGTGGCTCCGTTGGCTGGAGCGTCACCCCATTCACCAAAGGGTTGCGGGTTTGTTTCCTGGTCAGGGCACCTACCTGGGTTGCAGGTTCAGTCCCTGGTTGGGGAGTCTGCAAAAGGCACCAATCGATGTTTTGCTTTCACACCAATGTTTCTCTCTCTCTCAGGAATCAATAAATATATTATTATTTTTTAAAAGATCACTCTGGGTATTGGGTTGAGAATAGATTGTAGGGGGTGGGTCAGCAACAGGGATATCAGGGCTGCAGTGGGGGGTGGGATGGAGAAGACCAAGGTGGTAGCAGCGCACTGGTGGGAGGGGCCCATGCCGGATCTGTTCGGAGGACATTGCTGAAAGGATTTGCTGATGGATGTGGAGCGGGAGAGAAGAAAGACGAGAATGCCTCCGATATTTTTAACCACAGCTATTAGAAGGGTTGAGTTTGGTGTGCTGCTGTTAGGCATCCAGGTGAGATGTCAAGCAGGTAGTGAGGAGAAGGAGTCTGGGGTGGAGAGAGGAATTTGGGAGTTGTCCACATATAGGCAGTATTTAAAACCATGAAGTTCTTTGAGATCATTTGAGGCACAGTTTCCCAGCCTCTCCACTACTGATATTTTGGGGCAGGATAACTTTTTAAAAGATTTTATTTATTTATTTTTAGACACAGGGGAAGAGAGGGAGAGAAATATCAATGTGTTTTAGCCTCTCACGTGCCCCCTACTGGAGACCTGGCCCACCACCCAGACGTGTGCCCTGACTGAGTCAAACCGGTGACCCTTTGGTTCTCAGGCCGGCACTCAATCCTCTGAGCCACACCAGCCAAGGCTGGGACAGGGTAATTCTTCGTTGTGGGGTCTGTCCTGTGCATTATAGGATTTTAGTAGCATCCCTGGCCTCTACACACTAGATGCCAATAGCACACTCCCATTCTCAGTTGTGACAATCAAAAATGTCTCCAGACATTCCCGAATGTCCCCTGAGAAACAAAATCACCCCTCCCCCGTTGAGAGTAACTGACGTTAATATTTGTAAAAACACAGAGAGAAGAGGGCTGAGGCCTGAGCCCAGTGGCAAACCAACATTTTATTAAACCAAAATGTGCTAAATCTGATGAAGAATGTGCCGAATTCTATGAAGGAAAGAAAGGGGCGAACCAGATTTAGGTCAGGGAATGGATTGTGGAACAGGTCTCCCTGGGGACTGACATTTGCACTGAGACCTCAAGGGTGAGTGTGCATTAGGCAGGCGATAAGTGGGAGGAAATTGCATAGTCCAAGGCCCTGAAGCAGGAGGCTCATCATGGAAATAATGATGTGGTTAGAGCGTGGCAGGTACGGAGGACAGCGGCAGGAGATGAGGCTGGACAAGCAGGCCTAGGCCCCACTGTGCAGGGCCTGTGAGCAGAAGAAGCGGATGTTTCATCTCAGTCCAGTGGGAGCTGCAAAGGCTTCTGCGCTGTGCACGAATATGATTGGATGCTGTATTCTCTGCGATTGGCAACTGCTGTGTGGAGAAGGGATAAGAGGGTGGCAGGAGTGAAGCACAGGCTAGCAGGAGAATGTTGGATGGTCCAGAACAGACATGAGGGCGGCTTGGAATTTAAGTGGTAAGAGTGGAGAGAAACAGACTGATTTAAACGTACATTTGGGAAGGAGCAGCAATAAAACTTAGCTGACCGAGGGAGTAGCGAGGAGATTCAGTGATGGCTGTCAGGCTTCTGCTGCAAGCTGTTGGGTGGATTGTGGCGACATTTTCATTCATTTGAGGAAAACCAAGGGAAGTACAAGTTTAAGGAAAGAAGATCAATAGCTCAGTTTGCACCTGTTGAGTTCAAGATGTCCTGAAGAGAGAAAATCAAGCTAATATGTAAGTAGGCAGATGGATATGAGTTTGGAAGCTCAGACTCACTCTTATTTATTTATTCGGGCTACATGAATATAATATATTAAAGATAAATATCAACATTGTCAGCACACAAGTGATATGTAAAAACATGGGCATACATGCGAAAACAGAATGAGACGTGAACTTGGGCCAAAACCCTGAGCAATTCGAATCCCGAGAGAGAGAGAGAGAAGTGGGAAAGGGCAAAGGACTGGGGCAGGGTGGCCAGACAGCAGGAAGGAAGCCAACAACATGCTATCATGGAATCCAAGAGAAAGGCTATTTCAAGAAGGGAGTGGCCAACTACTAACTGATGAGGACTGACTGTCCGTTGGATTTGAGATCATGGACATCACAGATGGCCAAAGCAAGAACGATCCTTGTGGAGGAGTATGGGGGTGGAAGTGGACTGGACTGGGTTGATTAAATGCACTTGTTTGAGAGCCAGACTACTGGGACCAAAGCCTGGTTTGCCGGCTGCTGGCTGGTGCCCTGGGCAACAGACTCAATCGCCGCATTTCAATTGTGCCTGTAAAATGGGGCTGACAGCATTCCTCCCTCACAGGCGGTATGAACATCCAATGAGTTAAGAAGACTTCAAGTGCCTAGACTGTGCCTGGCACTGTGTGCTTGTTAGTGTTGAAAAGTGAAGGAAGGCTCTTCCTCTCCCCATTTCCCCTTCCTCTTCCTGAACAATTCAGTCCTAAAGCAATTAGGTAGAATGGGGCGGGGGTACCAGAGCAGGTGTCAGAACCCTAGCTAGGTGGAAGGGGTTCACAGTGGGGGAGGCTTGGTGCCGAGGTAGGGCAAGGAGGGTGTCCTGGCAGTGTCAGGGCAGGAGGTAGCAAGGAACTTCATAGTGAAGGAACCTGGCAGATCCCACCTTAATCAAGTGGTGAAAGAAACTATCCGTAATGGGCCTAACTGAAGTCATGCATCACCCAACAAATGCAGTGAGAAGAACACAGCTTCCCGCCTTGTAGATATTTCTGCAGAGCCAGAATCTAGTCATGAGCAGACATCAGACAAGTCCACACAGAGGGACAGACGGCTCAGGTCTTCAAAAGTGTCAAGGTCACGTTAAGGAAAGACTGAGGTACAGTTCCAGACACGAGACTAAAGAGACATGGAAAGCAAATGCCACCCGTGATTCTGAATTAGATCCTTTTGTTAAAAAAGATATTCCTGGAACAAATGATGAAACTTAAATATGGCCTGAGTGTAGATGGTAGTAATGTAGCCGTGGTAACTTCCTGACTTTGACGGTTGTATTCTGGCCACATAGGAGAATAAAGGAAAACCACACCAAATTACTCAGGGATGATGAGATAACCCGTGGCAACTACTCTCAAATAGTTCAGGAAAAAAAATTGTACTATATTTGCAGCTTTTCTGTACATTTGTTGATTGTTGAGAGACAGACAGAGACAGAGAGAGGTGTGTGTGTATGTGTGCGAGAGAGAGAGATGAATGGTGTCCCAAGAGTCCCTGCACAGCCTTGGTTCAGGGGCCCCATCCACCTGCTCCAAGAGATACAGCTTTCCTTTCTGGAGCAAGAAAGACTTTGAACCTGGCTTCGGTTAATGCAAGTGACAGAGTGGGGGTTGGGGCAGCCCAGCTCATCTGCAACAGTTGTAGGCTGTGGACTCTTCTTTCCAGTTGCTCTGGAGCTACAGGTTGAGGTTGTTGCTAAATAGGGCAGCCATCAGCCTGCCATGACAAGAAGACCTAACGGCAGTCTGTTTCTGAGGCCTGGGGAGACCCCCGCTTCTAACTAGGTGGTGCCTTGGAGAGCCAGGCCTCCCTGAAGTTAACAGAGCCTCCTCTTGTCCTTTTCTCCAGCAGGGGGCGCACTGCCCCGTTTGCCCAGATCCCATGGGGCTACAGACACTTCTGTCACTCCTGGTAACGTGCACCACTACCACCACCTCCCCGCCCTGCCACACACACACACACATACCTCTGCCCTCTGTCATGCTTGTGCCCCAAGAAGAACTTCAGGAGCAACCCCAGACTGGTAACTTAACTGAAATTGCTAAGCTACTCTGGGACAGATGAGAGAGATGGAGAGGAAGGTCTGAGGCTTGTGTGAGAAATCGCTTCTGACCCTTTTCCGAGAGGGTTTGTGTCCATGGTGCAGTTTCTCCACTGAACACTGGAGGCACTGAGTGTGGCCCACAAAGCAGGCTGCGCCCACCACAGGCAGTCTGTGGAATTGCACCAGCCCTTGACGACGAGTGTGGGGCAAGTTGGGAAAGCAGTAACTATGTAAGCCAGCAAATCCCTGTTACAGAAAAAGGTGTAATGTAGGAGACAAGACAGAAAGTGTGAATTTGAAAAACTTATGCTATTTCTACAAAATGAGCAAGAGGCTGTTCTTAAGTGTTTACAGGATGAACATATGGATATTTTAACAAAACAAAATGAAAACCCAATAAAATGTTCACATTTTGTTCCCACACAAAAAACATCTACCTAAGGGAGACAGAGGGAAGGATGGATTGTCGGAACTGGAATTGACGATGTATTTCTGTGGCAGGGGTAAGCTAAGACCAGATGTTTTTATAACGGGCACAAAAACGTAAAATACCGTTGTCGTTCAGATGAAAGAATACGGTCCTGGTCCTCCCCCGCAACGTCCCAGCCTATAACATTATCATGACAAAGCAGATGTGCTTCCAGATCCTCGACTTAGTGTCTCTGAGGATAGAAGGAGTCACGCAATACGGAAGGAAAGAACCCAAACTTTGCAATGACCCAAGGGGGTTGTATTCTGCCCAGTTTCCTGGGCCATGAGAGGTTGGATTCAGTCAGGCATTACTGGGGGGGGGCGGGGCGGTGAAAGCAGGAAACGAGCCCAGCTAGATCACGGAGTTTGGTCAGCTGGACAAACAGGTCGACGGATAAGATGTTGCACTGGGACCTCATAGAATCCAGCTCTGCCAAAGGAGAGACCTGATAAGACGGCACCTGTCTGGCCTAGAAATTGAGGGAGGTTTATATTTGGACAATAAATCTCATTTGAGTATTTTTAAAAATTCTATTGAGGAAGCCCTTTGGCCATATTTCTATACTGGAACGGGTCCTAATCCTCTTAAAGTCTGTAGAGTGACAGATTATGAAAGCTTAACTACCCAGAATGGGACTGTTTCATTTTCTTTCACTTGTAAATATAGCTCAGCCAGTAAGTCTAGTCTCAATTATTTTGTCTGTATTTCGTTTTTACAGTTCTGCCTCTTAACAGCCAGACAGTTAACATTTTACAACTAACTGTAAAAGCATAGCTATAATTCCAATTTCATAGAGATTGTAGGGTCAATTTTAAGATGTTAGTTAATGAGTAAATTTTTTCTCTTTAAAAATTACTATATGTTTTCTTTTTAAAAATTGAGCCAACTTCAAATTTTAAAAATTAATCCATTTTTTGTAAATGCTCAGAAACTTTGTTTATATATGTAGAAGGGAATGGATCAAGTATAGTTATACCAGTGTCATCAATATTTTTAATATATTTTATTGATTATGCTATTACAGTTCTCTCATTTTTTCTTCCCTTTATTCCCCTCCGCCCTGCACCCAGCCTCCCACCAACATTCCTCCACCTTAGTTCATGTCCATGGGTCATACATATAAGTTCTTTGGATTCTCCATTTCCCATACTATTCTTAACCTTCCCCTGTCTATTTTGTACCTACCATTTATGCTTCTTATTCCCTGTGCTTTTTCCACCATTCTCGTCCCTCCACCTCCCCACTGATAATCCTCCACTTGGTCTCCATTTCTGTGATTCTGTTCCTGTTCCTGTTCCTGTTGTTTGCTTAGTTTGTTTTTGTTTTTAGGTTCAGATGTTGATAGTTGTTTGTTTGTTGTCATTTTACTGTTCATATTTTTCATCAACTTCTTTTTCTTAGATAAGTTCCTTTAACATTTCCTATAATAAGGGCTTGGTGATGGTGAACTCCTTTAAGTTCACCTTATCTGGGAAGCACTTTATCTGCCCTTCCATTCTAAATGATAGCTTTGCTGGATAGAGTCATCTTGGATGTAAGTTCTTGCCTTTCATGACTTGGAATACTTCTTCCCAGCCCCTTCTTGCCTGTAAGGTTTCTTTTGAGAAGTCAGCTCATAGTCTTAAGGGAACTCCTTTATAGGTAACCGTCTCATTTCCTCTTGTTGCTTTTATGATTCTCTCCTTATCTTTCATCTTGGTTCATGTAATTATGATGTGCCTTGGTGTGTGCTTCCTTGAGTCCAACTTCTTTGGGACTCTCTGAGCTTCCTGGACTTCCTGGAAGTCTATTTCCTTTGCCAGATTGGGGAAGTTCCCCTTCATTATTTGTTCAAATAAGTCTTCCATTTCTTGCTCTTCCTCTTCTCCTTCTGGCACCTCTATGATTTGGATGTTGGAACACTTAAAGTTGTCCCATAGGTTCCTAAGACTCTCTTCATGTTTTTGAATTCTGGTTTCTTCATTCTATTTTGGTTGAATGTTTATTTCTCCTTCTGGTCCAAACCGTTGATTTGAGTCCCAGTGTCCTTCCCTTCACTGTTGGTTCCCTGTATATTTTCCTTTATTTCACTTTGCATAGCCTCCACTTCTTCCTCTTTTTTTGTGACCATACTCAACCATTTCTGTGAGCACCCCGATTACCAGTGTTTTGAACTGTGCATCTGATAGGTTGGCTATCTCTTCATCACTTAGTTTTATTTTTGAGCTTTGATCTGCTCTTTCATTTGGGCCATTTTTTTTTCTCAGCATGCCTGTTACATAGGGGCCTGTTAGTAAGGGGCAGAGTCTTAGGTATTCACCAGAGCGGGGCAACCCAGGTTGCTGCGTTGTGGTGCTGTATGTGGGGGAGGGGTCTGACAGGCTCAGTTGAATGAGCACCAGCCTGTGAACAAAAGAGTTGCCAGTTCAATTCCCAGTCAGGGTCCATGCCTGGGTTGCAGGCCACAGCCCTGGTGGGGGGTGTGCAAGAGGAAACCACACATTGATGTTTCTCTCCCTCTCTTTCTCCATCCCTTCCCCTTTGCCTAAAACTAAATAAATAAAATCTTTTTAAAAAACTATACATTACATGTTACAGTTTTAAATGGCTCTCTTTGCTTTATCTTTTAAAGACACCCATGCAACACCCCTATGTACCATACAATTTACAATAAAAAGAAAATAAGGCATTCTAGCTGTATTAAGTCAATGAAGCAAATTGCAAAACTGTATGTGCAATATAAACTTAAAGTTGTACAACCCCATCAGTAATTTTTTAAAAGGTCATAACACAATTCCATGTATAATAATGTCAAAAAGAATAAGATACATAGGAATAAACTTAATCAAGGAAGCAAAAGATGTGTACAGGCATCCCTCAGAGATATTGAGGGTTTGGTTCCAAACCCTCACAATGAAGCAAGTCATAATCTTTTTGCTGGTAGAGGGTCTTGCCTTCAATTTGTAAAAAATGAAACATCTGTAAAGCACGGTAAAATGAGGTTGCCTGCACACTGTTACTGAAAGGAATTGTAAAAGACACAACTAAATAGGAAGATGTTCTGTGTTCATGGATGGGAAGGTTTAATACTGTTAAGATGTCAATACCATCCAAAGCAATCTACAAATTCAATTCAATCTTTATAAAAAAATTCCAATGGTGTTTTTTGCAGCAATAGAAAAACCTATCCTAGAATTCATTTGGAATCTCAAGGGATGTCAAATAGCCAAAGCAATCTTAAAAAGAAAGAACAAAGATGGATTTTTCACAATTTCTGATTTCAAAACTTATTGCAAAGCCGCAATAATGCAAACAGTGTGGGACTGGCATAAAGACAGATATGTAGACCAATGAATATAATAGAGAGCTCAGAAATAAACCCTGGCATATATGGCCAAGTGATTTTCAACAAGGGTGCCTGGGCCATTCAGTGGGAAAAGGTAGTCTTTTCAGCAAATAATGTGGGGAAACTGAGAAATCGAACCCTTACCTTACACCATATGTAAAAATTAACTCAAAGTTCATTTTAGCTCAAAGTGAGAGTTAAAACTTAAAACTCTTGGAAGAAAACATAGGAGAAAAGCTTCATGACACTGACTTCTGGGATACGATACAGACAACTAAGGAATAATGACATAAATTGGACTGTATCGAAATGAAGAAACTCTGTTCATCAAAGGACACAATCAATGGAGTAAAAATAGTTTCAAAGCATATGGAACAGGAGACAATGTTTTCAAAGCATATATCTGATAATATCCAGAATGTATACAGAACTCTTACAGCTCAATAACTACAACAACAACAAAACCTGTTTTTAAACTGGGCAAAGGACTCTATAAATAGACACTTCTCCAAAGAAGATATACAAATGAGCAAGAAGCACATGAAAGGTTGCTCAACGTAACTAATCTGTAGGGAAAGGCAAATCAAAACAACAAGAAGAGCCCTGGCGGGTGTGGCTCAGTTGGTTGGGCGTCGTCCTGCTAAGTGAAAGGATGCCAGCTGGATTCCTAGTAGGGCACATGCCTAGGTTGCAGGTTCAGTCCCCAGTCAGGGTGCAAGAGGTCGATGTTTCTCTCCTGCATCAATATTTATTTCTCTCCCTCTCTTTCTCCCTTTTCCCCCCCTTAAAAAACAAAGTGTGACTTAGCTTTTTTTTAAAAAAAGAAGAAAATCACAATGAGATATCATCTCAAAATCATTAGGATGGATGCTATCAAAACCAAAACAAAATGAAACCAAAATAACAAGTATTGGTGAAGATGTGAAGAAAGCAAAACATTTGCGCACTGCTGGTGGGCATGTAAAATGGTGCAGCTGCTATGGAAAGTGGTATGGTAGTTCATCAAAAAATTAAACATAGAACTACCACACGATCCAGCAATTCCACTTTTGGGTGTATATCTGAAAGTATTGAAAGCAGAGTCTCGAAGGGATATTTGTTCACCCGTGTTCATAGAAGCATATTCACGATGGTGAAGAGGCAGAAGCAACCCGAGTGCCTATCCACAGGTGAAGAGAAAAACGAAACGTGGTCTATACATACCATGGAATGTTACTCAACCCTAAAAGTAAGGAAATTCTGACTGACACGTGCCACTACATGAATGAACCTTCAGGACATTGTGTTAAGTGAAATAAGCCAGTCACAAAATGACAGATAGTGTGATTCCACTTCTGTGGGGTACCTAAAGGAGCCAGGGTCATAGGAACAGAAAGCAGAACAGTGGTGCCAGGGGCTGTGGGAGGCAGGAAGGGGGAAGTAGTGTGTGGTGGGGGCAGAGTTTCTGTTTTGTAAGATGAAAAAGAGTTTGGAGATGGATGCTGGTGATGGTAACACACAGTGTGAATGTACTTAATACCGCTGAGCTGTGCACTTAAAAATTGTTAAGATGGTAGATTTTATGTGTATTTTATCTCAACTTAAAATTTCAATTTAAAAATGAAGCAATATAATGAATTGCCATTTGTTGACTCTCGGTGGTGAAGATAAGTAAAATTAACAATTCTGTGTTATGAAGAGGGTTTGAGAAAAAAAAAGAAATCCATATCCTGTTATTGTCAGAACTCTTCCTGAGGGGAGCAATCCGAAATACGTATCAAAATGTCAAAAATGTAGCCCTTGACCCAACAAACGGACCTTAACGTCCTACACCTTTCTGCTGTACTTACCAGCTCTGAGCAAACTCTTACAGCCTCAGAGAATGTCCTGAGACACAAAGCCAAAGGAAATGGCACACTGCAAACCAGAGCCAGGGCGCTGTCAGTGCGGGTCCAATCGTGTGCAGAACTGCGGGGCCACTGTGGCTGAAATTAGGAGGCTCAGGGATGCGTGGTGGCACCCAAGGAGGCTGCTGCAGGAGGGAGGGAGGAGAGGTGAGCAGGTGCTGCTAGGGTATAGACTCCAGGTGGAAAGATGAGCACACTGCTGACTGATGATTTCTGTTTCTACAAACAAGGGTGGGAAGTCATCGCCAGAGAGTTGGGGACAGGGACAGGGACAGTCAGGAGGATGGAGATAGTGTGAAGAGGTACTCAGGAGGGCTAGCCTCTTGAGAAACAGGCAGGACAGCCAGATGGTTTCGAGACCCTCTGGGCTGGTGGCCATGAGTTGTCAGTTGCCTGAGAGTGAGTTGAGCACCAGCAGCTCCCAATTGCAAGCAGACAGGATTAGTGTAGGCAGACAGTTGTGTTCAGCCGGGAGCCCAGCCCTGCTACTGACCTGAGTAATGCAGGGCTGGAAGCAGGGGAAAGCTGAAAATGGATAGTGGTGGCTCTAGCTATCTCATAGGGCTGTTTTGAGGACAGAATGCTGTGGCATGTAGAACCGACCAGAAGTTTTCAGGTGCTAAATGTACATTCATGCCCATCCTTCCTTTCCCGTTCCGTCACTCCCTGGCAGCACAGAAGCTGATGGAAATGGAATCTCACTGACCACCCCCAAAGGGCACCTGTCCCACCCTCTCCCCAAAGCCCACCCCATCACAGCCTCCTTGCCTGTTGCAGAGATTGGTGTGGGCACCACTGGCTTCGGCATCTTCTTCATCCTCTTTGGAGTATTCCTGTACTTTGATTCTGTGCTCCTGGCCTTTGGAAACGTGAGTGCCCCTGACCTGTGAACCACGCCTAACCTACCTGGGATCTCTATTGCCGGGGCCAGCCCTAAGTTCCTTCTGATTATGGCCATCCAGGAGTCAGGTGCCATCAAGCCTGGGCCAGCGAGGTGGCTGGGGATAGACAGCAGGTCCTGCTGGACAGAGAATCTGAGGACCTGGATCCTCACACCAAGTTCTGGGTGAGGCCCTGGGGGGCACCAAGAGGAATCACACGCTGTCCCTCTATTGTAATCCCACCGACTAGGGATAGGGATGTCACACCAACATACACAACTGGGGAGGAAGGCAGGAGTGCAGCAAAGTCACCATAAGACAAACACATTTAATATGAAACAAGGTGCTTGGAGGAAAGAGAGCTTACCCAGTTAGAGAAAGATGACAAAGGAATCTGGAAAAGGAAAGTGGGTTTGGGGTTAGATAAAGCACTTCCAGGTGAATGGAACATGCTGGAAGAAAGCCAGACTCTCATTTGACAAGATCCTGGGCACTCACTCTTGAGGGGTCATTAGGAGCCAAGTGGAAGACCATGAGACGGCCAGGTAACAGAGGGCCTGGAGTAATTCCATGGCTGCCTAGCCTATGCAGGCCCCAGTTTTCACCTTCCTAAAGCAGAGAGAACCTCATTAGCTATCCCATCTTCCTTGGGAAGTGTGATGAGAAATGAAGTCCTATATGAAGAACTGGTTGGGACCCAGGAAATTGGGTTGAATCGGGTGAGAAACTAGAGAAGTTCAGAGTTCTCTTGGTCCAGCCCCCTGCCTCTGGGCAGTTTCATTCCTAACCAACTCAAATTATCCAAGGCTCTGTAACTTTGCCACATGGCTGGGTCACCTGGTCTGATATCGCCCCCCCTTGAAGAGCGAGCAAGTCCTGCCCCACACCTGATGGCCAGTCGCTCCAGGCCTGGCCCTGGCCCTGGGGCGGGAGGCGGCTGTTCGTGCTCATGCCCCTCTCCCTCTCCCCAGCTGCTGTTCCTGACCGGCCTCTCCCTCATCATTGGCCTGAGGAGGACGCTCTCCTTCTTCTTCCAGAGGCACAAGCTTAAGGGGACCAGCTTCTTCCTGGGGGGTGTGGTCATTGTGCTCCTGCGATGGCCTCTCCTGGGCATGTTTCTAGAAACCTATGGATTCTTTAGCCTCTTCAAGTGAGTGCAAATCCCTTGGCCCTGGGTGGGACACCAGGGCCTCTGGGTAGCCGGGGTCAGCCCACCAGGTTTGGGTAGCAGGACCAGCAGGGTATGCAGAAGCTGGACTTATCCCCCAAGAGACGGGGACTGTGGAAGGATTGAAAATGGGGAGGGGAATCAGGTAGACACTTGGAAAGGCCCCTCCAGCAGCAGGCTGAAGGATAAATCGCAGTGATCTGCCTATCCACCAGCACACATTGAGCACCTGCTGTGTGCCTGGCACTGTGTCTGTCACCAGGGAGAACACACAGGGCCCACGCTCAAGTCAAATGACCCAGGTGGGGAGGAAGGGTAGCGAGCTAACGTCTGTTAGGCCCCGAACATGCACCAGCACCATCATCATCTACGTTGTCGTCTGCACAAGCCAGTGTGGGTTGTCCTCTACAGATAAGGAAACCGACACTCAGAGAGGCTGCCCCTGCCTGAGGTCTCACAGGTAGTGTGCAGAGGATGTGAATTTGATCCAGCTGTCACTGGCTCCTGGCTCCTTATCCCTCCCTTGGCCTGTCCCGTGTCAGCCTGGGCCTGGTGAAAGGCATGGTGGGACTCACTGAAGATGTGCAGCCACTGTCAGGGCCAGAGTGTGTCCTACAGGAAGCAGGACCTGAGACAGGCCTTGAGGGATGAGCAGGGTCTAAGAGAAGACTGGAGGGCACTTAGGGAGAAGGAAAGGGTCCTAGGGGAGGTGGGGGTGACAGGGAAGACTCCCAGTGTCTCCACGGTGCCGTGGAGAGAGCAGGGGTGGGATGGGGGTGATGAGGCCTGGAAGAAGCATGGCCTATGGAATCCTGGGAAGCAGCTGGGCTCAGGAACCCCTCTGTTCTCATAGGAGCCCTGAGTCTGCTCAGTGTAGCCTTGAAGTCACCCTGATTAGCTGAATGCAGAGACTCCATAAACATCACATAGTGTAGCCTCTAGAAATAAATTTTTCTCACACATGTTCTGCTATCCATTTATTTAATATTCAGACATTTGCTCAGAGTTAAATATATAAAAAGCACATACTATGTGCCCAATGCAGGGCTAGGTCTGGGACATGGTGCTAAACAAGGAGAAACTTCCTAAGGACTTGCAATTCAGTAGGGAAGACAAGCTCTGACAGCAGTCACTCAGACCAGGTGTTGAGACCTTAGGACTCTAAGTGGGGCCACAGCTGAGTCGGTAGTTCAAACCCAAAATCAACCTGGGCAGAGACATTCTACAGCAGCACTGTGGGGGATAAATCAGAGCAACAAGATACCCCAGGGATGCAGGCGAACCTCGGCGAACTGGGACCAAGAAAAGGACGTGACTAAGGCAGGATTCAAATTTCCAACCCCTGACCTCTCCTCTACGCACAGGGCTCCCTTCCCACTGCAGCCTGGCGCCCCTTTGAGGGATCACACCTGTGTCCCCAGGCGGGCCCTGTAGGGTGTGTCTGATGAGAGTGGGAGGTGGAGGCAGGAGGGAGAACGGACAGGAGCACAGCCCCCAACAGCTAGCCCCGCCTGGAGCCCAGGGACCTGCAGCAGGTGGTGACACCCATTCTGGGGAGAAGACAGTGACAATAATAAAAACAAACATTTCCCGAGCATTTTCTCATGTAAAGCCCTAGGATATGGATACTATCACTAACCTAGTTTTACAGCTGGAAGCAGATCCAGAGAGATTAAGGAATTTGCCCAAGTTTACACACTGCTGGTAAATGGTAGAGCCAACATTGGCACCCAAGGAGTCTCACCCCAGGGCCTCCATTCTTAACCACTCCACTTGGCTGCCTCTAAAGCACCAGGGGTGCAGAACCAAGCCTGGCCCTGTGCCTGGGGGCCTCTCTCTTGGGAGTGAAAGCTGGAGCCTTTCTGTGGACCTCAGCCTTGCTCCCCTCTGTCCACCCCTCCCAGATCATCACTGACCCCTTCCTCCACCCCTCTGTTCCTAGGGGCTTTTTCCCTGTTGTCTTTGGCTTCCTGGGCAATGCCTTTAACATCCCATTTCTGAGTGTGGTAAGTGCATGGTGCATGTGGCTTGGTGGTGGGTCCTGGGGGTGGGGGGCACAAATGGAGTTGGTAGAATTGCTGCCCAGGTGCAGGGGACCTTCCCCACCTCCCCTTGCACTCCCTCGCCCAGGTTGGCCTGCCTCAGTTCCTCTTCCCTCCCTGACCCACCTCCATTTGACAAGAGCAGATGAGGCTGAGGGGACCCGTGAGCACCTGTGCCTATAGAGGACGGTGGCTATTAATAGCTCCTTATTAGAGACACAGGAACAGAGACTCAGAGAGTCTAGGAGACTAGCCAGAAAGTGGCAGAGATTCCTGGGGAGCTGGCTGAGTCTGGGCCCCAGATGTGGAGGTGATGTGTGATGGCTAATGACAGCAGGAAAAGCAGTGGCAGATTCTGTCCTCTCCTTGGGGCAGACATGGGGCAGTTGTCCCCAGTGCTTGCCCCACCCTTCTCTGAAGCGCCTGACAGAATACGGGCTCTCTGAGAAACCCAGCGAGGCCCTCCAGCCAGTCTGCCAGCTGGGCACATCCCTGCACCCCCCTCCACACTTGTGCTTGGCACAGCCCCGACCTCTCAAGGCCAGCTTGGTAATAACTTAGATATCGAGTCTGCTCTCCACTCTTTGTCTTCAGTAATGATTCTTGGCTCCCACAGCTGTTCCAGAGGCTTCAAGACACCAACTCAATGGTCTGAACAGCAGAGATGAGCTCCTTGAACTTGGATTATTGGTTGAGGGGGCTGGAAAGGAAATGGGGCCACCCTCTCAGGCCCCCACCCTGCACTGACTCATCTACCTGGCACACCTGAGTCCAGAAGGAAGGATGGCGCTGGGTGACTGACCTCAAATTCCCGAGTCGGCTCAAGAGGCCATCAGGATCATTGGCAGCAGAGACCCAGGGCCCCACAGATATTGGACTGGGGCTGGTACCACATCCCGCTCTGTATTTATGGGAGGAAAAGCAAAGATTAAATCCCCAAGCTGTGACTGCGTCTGAGACTCAAAGTCCGTGTCTCTAGCCTGTTAAGGCCATCTCCTGACTCAGGGCAGGCCGACGTACACATCATTCCGTATAGCGAGGGGCAGGCCTGCCCTTATTGGCTCGTTTGATCCTGATGAGTGACGTATTGTGTTTGCAAGCCCCCGTTGGCAGGAGGCATTACACGAGAGGTGGGTATAAATCCTGTGTACCACAGGAAGCGCTTCTCAACTGTTAGGTGGACGTGCACACAGTGCACCTGCCGGGTAGAGCCTGAGCTGGCGGAGCTTCCTGTCTGAGGGTAAAGACATGGCCTCTGCCTTCAGACAGCCCCAGTCTGACAGAAGGAATCGTCTCTGCCCGAGGGAGCCCCCATCCAAGGGTAACGAGTATTGCTGCAAGCCCAAGAAACAGACGAGAGTCCATTGCAATGGATACATTTAGTAAATATTTTTGAGGACCCCCTATGTCTGTACTGAGCAATAAAGTGGGTGTTAAGGGTACAAAGGGAAGGAGATCTGTCCCTCCCTTTAACACGGGGTACACAGCAATTACAAAACGCTGTAATCGCGGGTGCCGAAGACACAAAGGAGGGAGTAGCACCTTCTGACATGCTGTCACCTGGAAGTCACTTCTCTGTGTTCCCTCAGTACTGCCCGGGTACCTCCACCTTCTAGAGCTACCACTGGATCCTGCTTTTTTAGACAGCTGCTTGCAGATCTGTCTCGCCCAGCTGACCATGTCATCTTCACCTCAGAGCCCTGTGTGGAGTACGTGCTCAGTAACTGTCTGGGGAAGGAAAAAGGAAGGCACCCTCCATCACAGATTACAGCCCAGGAGCCCCCTTCTGGTCTGAGCTGGGGACATGTGGGGAACCCAGAGCTCCCGGATCCCACATGGTTCTCATGTCACACGGGGTGTATTGGTGGCTATTGTCTGGAGGGGACCGGTTCATACTCGCCCCTCACCACATTCTTCCTCAAATAGTCCTTTTCCACATTGATTGGAGCAGAGTGGGTCTCCTACTGTGTGGTCTGGGCAGGGGTAGGGGGAGGAGACCAGAAAGAACTCAGAAAACCAGCCTTGGAGGGGTCTGGAGGGGAAGAAGAGGATGATTTGGTCATGAAAGCCAGGAGGCGGAGACAGCAGTTTCTCTCCAGGAGGAGGGAGAGGGAGACAAAGGGAGGGCTTTATAAAAGGGCCAGGGATGTGGTCAGAGAGCTGGCAAGAGCACAGCCAGCTCCCTCCCTACGGGTGTTCACCCACCTAAGTAGTGTCATCACCAGAGACCCTGTGGAGCAGCCACCCCCCAGGACCCTGGACAGGACCCAGGACAGAGCCAGGTAGGTACACTGTGGCATCCACACTTGGGGAGGGGTCTGCCCAGGCCCAGGGAGGCTCCCCAGGTGGAAGCAGGAACTTAGTTCCAAGACTGTTGTGTCCCAGGCAGGCAAAGGGGGCCTGGTCAGTCCCAATTATAAGGTTGGCCAGATTATTCTAGGGTATCTGGGTAAATACATTGACTTGCATTGTACTTGTGAAGTCAGGACTCTCTCAAGGACTCCTCTTATTGTGGCAGGAATAATTGCAATGAATGAAATGCAATTCGTTGCAATTATTGAATGAACTTTGTGACTGGGATTAGAGGCCAGAGGAACTTTTGGAGGGAGCTGGGGAACCACTCAGGGCTCATGAGCTCAACGGGTCTCCTCTAAACAGTTCTTCCAACTTATGGCTGGCAAATACAAACCCAACTAAGGAGCCCCTCACAGCCTGCTGGACCCCTGCACTAAGAAGGTTGCCCCAGAAGGAAGCCACCCCAGGAAAGAAGCCACCCCACTTCAAAAGCTTTTTGGCCATGCCTGAAATTTCTCTGGTACTAGGCACAAAAGCCCCTGAGATAGGGGAGCCACAAAAATTACCCACAGCAGGACAGCCACTGTGGCCCCTTGGAAGCTGACTATTCTTTTCTAAGCAATTCATTTCTACCACGTCTGCTAGGAGTTGGGTGAAGGCATGCATGTGTGTCTGTGTGTGTGTGTCTGTGTGGTGGGAACAAGTGGTGGGGAAAACCACACCTCTCACGTGGCGCCACAGCAAGTGCTATGTCTGATGGGGAGGAGGCGATGGGGCCAGGTGAGAGGACCACACAGCCTGCATACTGCTCCCTTCCTCACTCACCCTCCTGCTTTTGCAGAGCAGCCAGAGTGCTCCATCTGAAATGCAGGTCTACATGCATTCTTCTCTGTCTCAGACCCTCTGGGGTGACGCCCCTGTGTGGCCCTTCCTTAGACCCATCACTCTCCCCAGCAAAGCCCGCCCTCCTGGCAGGCTACAGGGTCTGCAGTTCCCTCCACACCCAGCCCTGGCTGGCCTTCCTGCCTTCCGTATAAGCCTTTATTCATCTGCTTGACTCTTGCTCAGAAACTCAGCTCAGGGGCCACCCCCTGCAGAAAACCCACCTGGACCCTCCAGGACAGGCTCCCATAGTCTCCAAAGACCCCTGTTGGCCTGTCATTTACAGTGTTATTTTTATATGGTCTGCTTGGGACTCAATTTCTTGTGCTAGATTTGAGATGAGGGTTGAGCAGCTGACAGCAACCCTATGTCTTAGCACCTGTGCACCCTAGCACCCAACACAGCACCCAGGCGGTACTCAAGGAATAATTTCCAAATTAAACTGTGTGTGCACAGTTCGAAGCCACAAAAAATGATTTTATGCTCTTCTCTCCAATGAATCAATCCCACCTCTACTCCCGGCCCCACCTTAATGCAGGTGCAGAAAGCTGTGGTCTGGGGTTCAGGGTGTCACAGAATCAAAGTCTGCAAGGATAAGTGGCCATCTGCGGGGACAGTCGGTGGCCATTCTGACCCAATGGTCTCATTTTACAGGTGGAGCACCAAGCCCCAGAGATGGGGGTGACTTGCGCCTGTCTCACAGGAGGGGCGAGCAGAGCTGGGGCCAGATCCAAGAACTTCTGATCCCACTTGAGGATTCTTCCCCTCCACCCCATGTCTGGGTCCTGAAGGGAACAGGAAGGGAATGGGGAGTGGGGGCAAGAACAGAGGGATGGAGGGGACTGAAGGGCACACGTGGTGGTCCTGACCGCCCACTGGCCCGTCACCGGGCCCCAGCGTGGCTCTGGCCTTTAGAGCTGGTGTCCACACCCTTTTGGCTCCACCTGCAGCTCTCCTGCCTCACCATCATTTGTTTTTAATCATGTTTGTTGGACAATCTCCAAGTGTCTGACGACTTTTTCAAAGAGAAATTGGACTTGGAAGCTGGAAGAGATGGGAGGGGGCAGGAAAGGGTAAGGGAAAGGGGTTGAAGTGAGGGTCAGGGTATGCAGATCCCACCTCTACAGCCAAAATTATGAGGTCAGTTCAATTCATACCCTCTCAGAGCCCACAGAGAACAGAATATGGAGACAAGTGACCTGACATATCAGGAAAAGGCTTTTCTTTTCCCTGAATTATAGGCAATAAGACAATGTAACGATGGTCTTCAGGCTGTCAACGGCTACACAGAGAGCAAGATCATTGCCTTTCTTCCTTTTTTTCATGAAAAAGGAAAAGAACTAAGTTTCTATCACAGCAGGAAGGAACTGGGCCAGATTAGTGAAGGCACAGCCCCCTGGGGAGGGTGGAGCCCAGAAAGTCATGGATTTAGGCAGAGCCCAGCAGCAGGGAGGAAGCACCTCAGTGTCCTCCACGTGGTGGAACCCCTTGCCCCACTTCACTTCACCCCTCCCTGCTCACTCCTACATGTCATATCTCACCGCTCATTTCCCCAACATTCAGAATTGCAACCCTGAGATTCAGAATTATGGCTGCTTTCTAATCTGAGCAGTCCCGCCCCTCCCACCAATAGGGATCCCTCCTTCTTCCCTATCCTGACTGGCCTCCAGGAAGCCCTCCCTGATGATCCTTACCTAGCATGAGGTCAGCTTTGACTATACTGCGCAAGTGGTCTCAGTCCCATCTCCATCATATGTCAGTTCAGACTCATCCCTCTACTGGGGCCTCCAAGGGCAGGGGCATCTCCTCCCTTCACACTGGGTTATGCCCCAGCCCCCAGCTGGGGCCTGTGCCTGACCCAGCCCCTCTTCCCTCTCTCTGTCTCGGCTTCAGGACACTTCTAGGACCTGCGCCTTCTCACCAGAATGAACCTACTGGCTTCTTGGCAGCTGATGCTTTTCCTCTGCGCTATCTCCTTCAGGGAAACCTTAGAAAAGGAGGCACCCATGGAGAATCCTAGATCCACTGGTATGTGTTGTCTGGGGAAAAGGGCAGAAGGGAGCAAGTGAGTTGTTTTAAAATGAAATTTACTACATTTTTCAGAGTTTGGCTAGAATGCTGATGTGGACTAAACAATGTATTTAATGGAAACCCAAAACTGGAACATGCAACTCATTTGGTGGCCCCATTAACCTTGCAGGTTAGGGTTGGCTTACCTGCTGTGGGCCACAGAAGGCTCCCCCAGGTTCAGGTGCTTGCTGACCACCATGCTCCTTCCTGGTTTTCTCACACTGTGCTCTCCTCCATGCCAATCACCTCTCTGGGCAGATCTGCGGGGGAGGAATTTACTCTGCAAGTTTCTTTCATCAGTGTCCTCAGTCCCATTATGGGGCGTTTGAAAAAACAGAACCTAAACAAAAGGACAGATCCTGTCAACTTCTTGGGCTTGTGATGGTACTGATGAGCTGGAGAAACTGAGGCCCCAAGATGGAAAGACGCTCCCCAATCACTCAGTCAAACGCTACAGAAGCCCAGCACGTGCGGGACTTCCCCGATAGGGTGTCTCTGAGTGGCACGAGAGAGGACTGGCGCTGCCCCCAAGTCAGGAGCTGGGTTCAGCTTTCCGGGCAAACTAGAAGCGTGGCTTAGCCTCCCGGGACCGCAGCTCCTCTGGCTACGGAACTGGGAGCATGGAGCATATCTGCACATGCGGTATCACTGTGCCCATAAAATATTCCAGAACAAAGAGAACATGGCCCCCAGTGTCCTTTGCCAAGAGTGTTTTCTCTCCTGGGATCAGATGTCCTTTCTGGGTAAAAATGACCTCACCACTGCCCCAGGGACATTGTGTTTGCTGTTTGTTTTTTGGCAAAAGGCTTTAGATGAGGCCACAAAAGGCAGCCCCAGAAGTGCTTCTACTGCTGGGAGAGTAGGTATGACCTGGAATGAAACCATCGCCCCTTCCCATCTCAGCCAGGCCCCAGGCGGCATGGGAGGGCCCTCCTAGGAAGACTGTCGTGAATTCTGGGCCATACCCACACCCCTCTTCTCCAAAATATGCCAGGGCATTGAGGAGTGGGCCTTAAAGCCAACCACCCCTGCACCACACACCCACTCACACACCTTGGGCCTCATTTCCACTAATCTCTTACCACAATTGGCTGGGGTCATTGTGTACTCAGAGCTCATTGCACTATTTTACTGCTGAAATCATAGTGCACTTAGTGAGCCTTGCATGTGGAGTGCCTTCCAAATCAGCCTTGTTAGCCCTCGGTGTAAAGAGGAGAGATTATACCCAAAATGTGGGAGTTGAACTGGTTAGGGTGACTCTGATAATTTTCTGTTTTTCACTGAGTCCTTATATAGCTTATTTAGGGGCTAAATAATTGGGGGCTGTGGGAACAGAATGATCTTAGCTTCACTTTCTTGGCATCTGTAACTACAAGATTTCATTAGCTTTTATACAGTTAACAAGTGTCTACTGAGGCCCTATGACGTGCAAGGCCTTGTTTCAAGCGCTCTGGGAGATAAGGAGATGAACGGACACAGCCCCACCTGCCCAGGGACACACAGTCCAGCTGAGGAGCCTGACATAGAAACCAGGCAGAAGGCCAGGCAGTGAGCCGAGCTGAACTTCTAGCCAATATCTTAGTTTTCTTTATTTCCAGGCTCTACCCTGTTTGATTCCTAAAAGGAAGTAACTTCTCTTTTAAAAAGATTAAATGTACTTATTTGTAGAGAGAGGGGAGGGAGGAAGAAAAAGAGGGAGAGACACATTGCCGTGACAGAGAAACACCGATCAGTTGCCTCTCACATCTGAGTGGGCACTGAACCAGCCACCCAGGCGCGTGCCCTGATCAGGGATGGAACTGGCAACATTTTCCTTTGCGGGTGGACGCCCAACCAACTGAGCCACACCAGTCAGGGCAGGAAGTAATTTCATATAAAGATAGCGAAGATAATTCTGGGAAACATTTGCAATCAAAGCTGTGTTGAATGCGGGAGGAACAAATGGCCTAACCACCAAGCTCAGATGCTGGTGGTCCCTGCTGGCACTGAGCTCCGAGTATCCTGGAGGCCAAGGAAAAAATGGAAGCACAGGATGGGGCTTTGGGCGGGTGTTCAAGGAGGCTCTCCTGGCTTAGTCTCACCCTATGGCTCTGTCCTAGGCCAGCAGCTCAGCCCCCTGCCGCTTCTGGCCGCCTGGGAGCAGAGCCCACGCTGTTCAGCCGAAGAGAGCAAGGTGGGGTCCCGGAGGCCAGCCTTGTGCGTGCCCCAGAGCCGCCTGATCCCAGCCCAGAGGGGCGCGGCACTGGTGCAGCGGGAGAAGGACCTGCCTGCCTACAACTGGAACTCCTTCGGACTGCGCTATGGCAGGCGGCGGCAGGTGCCCCGGGATGTTGCCCAGGGACAAGGAACTTCTAGCCCTGGAGTGACAGGGGCTCTGGGCACGCAGAGTAGGAGAAGGGGGCAGGCAATGGGAGGGGGTCTGGAGTTTCCAGTCTTGAATCAATAAAGGTAATGCTGCCAACTCATCCACCCGTGTGTGATTTGTGGCTAATCTTTGCAAGCAGTGCTGAACAGACTGTTCTCCTTCTCTCCTCAAATGGCTCTTTAGCTGGTTCTGAGATGGTTTTAATATTGAGGGCAGTGGTTTTCAAACTAGAGGTGCTGAAGAACCAGGTTGTTTTTTCCCAGGGCAGATCAATACTTCTGACACACACACACACACACACACACACACACACACTTTCTCTCTCTCTAAAACAAAGTGAAAAATTTAAAAATAACTAAAGAGAAGCCCAAATTAGATGCTGCTTGGGTGTTTCAGCAATATCAAATTTCTAGCCCATATGTCTTGATCTTGGACTTCCCAAAACCCAGAACTATGAGAAATAACTGTTTGCTATTTAGGTTCCCCGGACAAAGGACATGTTACGTAAGCAGTATTCCATGCATTCCACAGGTAAAGAACATAGCAAAACAAAACTGGTGATGCAGACGGATAACAACTGAGGTTTGGGAAACTGAGGCCTGGATGAGAAGGTTCCAAGGCCTATGCCGGGTCAGGAAGCAGCTGGAGTTGGAGGAAGTGGTGTCTGTGTGGTGGAAGGCCTGCCTCCCAAAGACCCAACAGCAATCTTGCTGATGGAAAGGAATCCTGTAATTGCCCCAGGCCAGTTCCTGTAGCTCCCAGCAGAAGCTACTCAGGGGATCTGATCCCGTAAATATCAAAGATCTGGTCCTTGGATGGGGAACTACATCCCAGAAGAGGCTGCCAAAAACTGTTGCCCTTCCTTCCATCGCTTGGCCCGGCTAGACCAGGTGCGGTGACAGCAGCAATGGCCTCATCAGAAGACCCCAGGGCCCACAGAGTCATGGGCCTTAAGATAGATCTGGACAGCAGTTCAGGCGAGCAGCGGGCCCACCGTCAAAAGGCCGTCCTCACAGCTCAGCTCACTCTCATTATCAACCGTGCTTGCGGGAAACACTCTCCCTGGCAGCACCCCCATGCTGCCCTGAGCCCCCAGTTCCAACCTAGGACGTGTCACCCCTCCAGTGAAGACCTACATCTTGCTCTGTGGAGACCCATGTGACCCAGGAGGCCCTCTGGGTGGTAGGCGCCTTGCCCAGCTTGCTCCCCAGTCAGCCCACTCTGCCCCCAGGACACTCCTGAAGCCAAGGTGAGCCCCTTGAAGATGGTGCCTACGAGGTCTTCGGTTTGGGGAACAGTCATGGGCTCACTCAAAGCCTTCTCCTCCTGGGTCTGTGGGCAGGCAGACGAACTGGAAGAGCCTGACCGCCGGGGGAGGGGGTCAGCAGACCAGGATCAAGTGTCCAGGGGCTGCCATTCCCAGAGCCTATGCCTCTTTGCCAGGATTTGCAAAATGCCAGGAGGCTTACATTCTTGGAGGAGGGGTATGAGGTATGGGGAGGGGAGGGAAGAAGGGTTACACAACCAAATAAAAATGACTTTGAATAGTGACCAAAACAAACCGAGTTTCTGTAAAGTTTTCTAAATGCTATCCCTCTTCATTCTTAGATTTGCAGAGGGGCGTGAGCCACAGCCCACACTGTGTGAAGCCCTGATCTAGGCCAGCGAGAGGATGGTTTAAGTGCCCTCCCAATCCCTGGGGAAGTTTTTGGCCAGTTGGACAGTTTGATCTGGAAGATGTTGCCAACCACTGTCCTGTCCACTGAGGCTTAAATGTCACCCCATCCTCACAGTCAGATCTGTGCCAGGTGCTCAGCCCCAAGACACTGAAGTCCCATTCTGTGTACAAGGGGTGTCCACAGTGACCTGGGCTATCCAACCCCTTCCCCACGGGAGCCCTGAATGGGTCAAGTACTTTACACATATCGTTCACTCCTCTGCATGCTTGTAACCACCCAGGGAGCTGGGCATGGTATACACATTTCACAGGTGAAAACCCTGAGGTTCAGAAAGATAACTCACACAAGACACACAGCCAGTGTGAGGCAAGCCTGCTCAGGGTTCTGATGCCAGAGCTGGGCTCCCCCAATGCACTGTCTTGCCTCTCTGAAATGGCAGGGTTTCCATCTCAGATGTGGTAGGCATCAGGAAAGCCATGTCTGCCTTGTGGGGACATTTCGGCGGGCCCCCAATAGCTGGGGAGTTGGAATTTCTGGAGGGAAGAGTAGAGTTTGTCAGTAGGGAAACTCCAGAAAAGCCCTCTTTCTGCCCACAGGAAAACTCAGCTGTTACTTGACAGCCTCAAACTACCACTGCTTGGTCTAGGATGAAAATGTTCTTTCCCATAAGGGTTATAGGGACCACTTAGCATCCTGTGAAGCACCACAGTATTCCACCAATTATGGAAACCAGGACTCCATAGATCGGAGTCAGAACCTTGTTGCTATGGCAATGAGATAGGCTGCCATGGGAACACGACAACCTGTCCCAGCCCATCTCTCCCCTGAAACTGTTCCCAGGACCTCTCAAATTACCCATACTGCTGTGAGCTCATGTTATAGCATGGCATGACAGGGAGCTGTTTTGATTTGGAAGGGCACTGCATCCCCTCAAGCAGCCTGGGGTGTCTCTGCCTCAGGGAGAGGGATCATAAGCCCAACACCGGTTTTGTTAAGTGAATTATCTCCTGCTGCCTGGACCAGTCTTTCCTTGGTGAAGACTGTGTAGTAGGAAGAGCCTGATGGGTCTTTGAAATCCACTCTTAGCCAGCCTCATTTTACAAAATTCCTGGTGACCCCCTCTCACCCTTCCTCGGAGCCAGGGTTAGACACATAGGAGGTGGAAGCGTGGGAGTGTGCTTGCTCAAGGGGGCAAGGGCGCTTCGGGGGCAGGGGCGTGAGACGTGTTCTCTGGTAGGAGAGGCACACTGCGAGAGTGTGAGGGGGTAACCACGAGAAACTATGCATGTCCATAGACATGTGTCTGGGTGACTCCATGTGTGGGATGGGCCCTTCTAACTACGTTTTGGGCCTTATCAGCTCCCACTGCAACCCAAGTCCCTCCAAGATGTCCATTCTAGCTGATCCAGCAGGGAGCGGGAGGAGAGCTGGGTCTGCCTGTCCCATGCTCCTTGTCCTGGGACTACTGCCTGTGAGACTCTGGGCTTTGCAGTTCTTGGACCACATCTTTGGTTTCACGAGGCTCCCAGCCTGGCTCTTAATCTGCCCCCTGGATTGAAGGGAGGGTGCAGGGCAGGTTGGGGGCTGTGAGGGGCTATGAACGTTGCTGGCACCAGGGACTCCCATTCCCCCTCCTTAGACTTTCTGAGTGGGCTCAGAGAGCTAGGGCACCAGAGTCCCAAAACCTGGAGATAGGGCTGCCTCGGGACACTCAAATCCACTCCTTCCTGGGGGTCTCTGGACAGTCCCAAGGGGCAAAAAACAAACCATCCAGGGAGGCCCGGCATCCTTCATTGGAAGACAGGGAGGTAGGAGGGTCTCTTTCCAGGTTCCACTGCTTTGGGTAAGTCTGTTATAATAGTAGGAGCTGGGCTCATGCCCCTGTGCAAAGGAACATGGTGGGTGGGGCTGGGAGGGATGCAGGGAAATTTCTGCTTCTAGCATCACTCTTGATAAAATAATAAGTAATGTTTGAGTCCCTGCGGTGTGCCCAGCACGGGCTATTCCATTTCACCCTCGCAACTGAGTGAGGTGGGCAATGCTATCCCTGTTGTGCAGAAGAGAAAACCGAGGCTCAAAGAGATTAGGTGGTGTGCCTGAGGCCACGTGGCTGGAAAGTTACAGCTCTGAGTCAGACTGCTTTCCAACTCCACACACCACAGTCTCCCATATGCTGCGGGGTGTCAAACTCATTTTCACCGGGGGCCATATCAGCCTCGTGGTTACCTTCAAAGGGCCGACTGCATAAATGTAACTACTCCTTAACTAGGGGCAAGGAGCTCACTCGGTAGAAACAAGGTGCCGGGCTGGATAAAACAAGGTGGAGGGCTGGATTCGGCCCCTCGGGCCTTGTGTTTGCGACCTCTGCGCTACAGCCTTTCCTTTTTCTCAAGCCCACTGTGGGGCAGAGCTAGCCTTCTTCCCGAGTGTTTTGTCTTGGGAAGCAGGTCTGGCAGTGAGTATAACTCCATCGCATCCGTCTCCAGACTTCTTTAGTGACAATACAGGTGAAGTCACCAACTCCCAGAGCAGACCACCTCCCCTCAAACCTCCTGCCAGGGGCCAGGCATCTGAATATCGACTCTGTCTCCTTGTCTCTCTGGAAGCAGCTTTCCCTAGTCCAGACTTGATCACAGGGAGGGGTCAGAAGTCACGTCCACAAAGTGCCAGCATGCCCTTCCCCTTTTGGTGCCTTCTCCCACTTTAAAGGCATCAGAGCCCAATGCGTTCCCAGCCTGGGGGCAGGAGCTGGTTTTGATTGTTGGAAGAGCTGAGACAAAACAGCCCCCACTTTCCTCATCTTCTCAGGTTTTGCTTGCCTACGTTTTCTCTAAAGCTGTCCAATATAGTCAACAACTGTCCCTTCAAGACATAATCTTCACAAAATGTTTTAAAAAACCCACTTTTGACACATTTTATGTGTGCTTACTCCCCATGCCTCTTAAGAGACAGCAAAGGAACAAGATGGGTATAAACTCTCAAGGTCAAAGAGAAGGGAGAAGAGCCCCCAGCAGATGAGAAATGACACCCAGACTCCTTACATGGAATTAGAGGGAGGGCTTGGCAGGACAAGTGAAGCTGCCTCTCAGAGCTGCAAAGGGGGTTCCTGAGGGGACACGGCTGATTCAGCCCAGACTGGGCCTCAGAACTTGGAGGTGTCTGGGATGAATCCTGAGCTGCAAATGAGGGGAAAAGCTAGACTTCCCACATCCCCAGCTAACACAGCCAGGCTAACCCACCAGCACAGTGGGAAGAAGCTAGAGGCTTTCTCTCCAGAGGACGCAGCGGCGACCTCCAGTCATGGGGACACAAGACAGCAAGGATGGAGATGAAGAGAAAGGCTGAGAGAGGGATGATGTGAAAGCCTGTCTGGGCGAGCCCCAGCTCTGTCCCAATCTCTATTCCCAGAATTAAAGCAGCAGGTATGGCCTCCCCAGACAGGAGAGAGACAGCCCCACAGAAAAGACCTTTCGACATTGGCATTGGAGGGTGTCCAAGTCCATTCAGGCTGCTAGAGCAAAATGCCACAGACTGCATGGCTTGTAAACAACGGAAATTTGTTTCGCACAGCTCTGGAGGCTGGAAGTCCAAGATCAAGGGGCCCCAGATTCAGTGCTTGGTTGAGGACCCACTTCCTGGCTCACAGTCGGCTGTCTTCTGGCTGTGTCCTCACGTGGCAGAGGGAGGCGGGAGCCAAAAGTGAACAAACATAGAAACATTTTAAAAAATTAGACTGTAATTAGTATCTTCAGGGGACATAAAATAAGTAGTAGATGCAATAAATAAATAACCAAAGAATAAGAAAGGGCTCTTGGCTGTTAAAAATTTAGAAGGAAATTTTTAAAGAAACAAAAGAGTTGGAACATAAAGTTAAGGAAGTCTCCTAGAAGGCAGAACAAAAAGAAATCGGGGGATAAAATAAGGCACTTGGAGAATAAACAGAAGCTGCAATGCCCTGCTCACATGAGCTCCAACGAAAGGAGAAAATGGCAGGGAAGAGATTGGCAGAGTTGATGCAGGACGCCGTTCCAGAATGGAAAGGTGTGGATTTCCAGACTGAAGGTGGCCGCTGTGTGCCCAGGTGACCAGTGGGGAAAGTCCCACGCCAGGGATAAGGCAGCGGCGGTGAAAGCACCTAGAGATGAAACCACAGAAGAGCGAGAATCCGGACTTGTTAAAATGATAAGATATTGGGAAACAACCTCTAATTTCAGAGGGAAAATACATTTCACAACTACATTCTATTCACACTGAACTATTACGAGGAAGGGTTGAATGGCAACATTTTTAGACATGGCAGGGCTGGCAATGTTTACTTCCCACGCGCCCTCTCTCAGCAAGCTTTGGGAGCACATGCGCAGCCAAAGTGTAAACTGCGAAAGGACATCCCCAGAGCTGGGATGCAGAGCCGCAGAGGAGACAGAAGAGATGCAGCGTGCGGAGAGCAGTGTGCAGCCGACGCAGGAACACGGAGCTGGGATTACCGGGCGGAAATCGTGCTGGACATCACACTGGGTGGAGAGGGGCTTTGGAGCCCCTGGGCCCAGTTCACAGGATCACAGAAAAACAAGGATGGAGTACGAACACAGGGTGGTGACTGCGGGGAGATGGAAGAGGGGATGGGGGGTAAATGGCGATGGAAATATATAAAATTTTTAAAAAGAGAAGCAAGGAGGGGAAAATGGGGTGGGGGACAGTGATAAACTTAGTGGAAAGCCAAAAGTTACACAAGAAAGAAAAATGTAATCATAATATGTGAACAATAATTATAATAATGTAAATACTGACTTTCGATTTTGCCAAAATTGAAGGGTCAGAGTGTAAGAGAAAGAAATTCTCACCTGCCATAAAAAGATTAATATATAACCCTGGCTGGTGTGGCTCAGTGGATTGAGCGGGGTCCTGCGAACCAAAGGGTCGCTGGTTTGATTCCCAGGCAGGGCACATGCCTGGGTTGAGGGCCAGGTCCCCAGTAGGGGGTGCACAAGAGGCAACCACACATGAATGTTTCTCTCCCTCTCTTTCTCCTTCCCTTCCCCTCTCTGAAAATAAACAAAATCTTTTTTAAAAAGATCAATATATAAGGCATAACATAGAAAATGTAAGAAATGGCAGTATAAGCATAACATTTAGGAATATGGACCACCAACAAGCAAAACAGGAAAAGTGGAAAGACACAGCCTCTGTCAGTGGAACAGGACTGGGAGCAGACTGGTATCTGCTAGTTTTCATTATAAACCTTTTAGTTCTATTGATTTTTTAAACGAGCATTTGTTTTTCAAATAAAAAATAATAGGGAAGAGGAGATAGGGAGAGGAAGGGTCCATTTCCTGGGCAATGCAGTTTCGGGACACAACCACTTACCCTAACAGCCCTCCCCCAGCCCAGCCATCCTCCTGCTGGTAACATTCTTCGCACACAACCCCCATCACCCTCCCATCAGAACCACCATCCTGCGTCACCTGCGCCCCACCCCACCCCCAGCAGCACACACACACACACACACACACACACACACACACACACCTCCAGGCTGCTCTGCCCTCATGCCCTCCTCTGCAAAAGGAACTTCCCAGGTTAAACTTTTCTGTAATGAAACAGACCTCTGGTGCCATTCAGGGAAAAGCAGTCTGTGCATAATGTGTCTATCTGTCAGGACTCGGAATGCCCTATCTGGCCCCACTGCACTGGGTGTGTCTCATTTCAGGGACACCCTTCCCCCAGGCTCTCCACCAGGTCCCCAGCCCCTCCAGACCCCTGCAGCTCTAAGACCTGTGTGACCTGCCTTCAATTTCCCCTTGAGCAGGCCCCGGGTTGGGATCACCCCAACCCTGTGTCTGAATTCCTTGTTCCTTCAAGGTCCCCAGAGAAGGATGCTTGGTTCTCTCCCCCATCCCCCAGCTCAAGGTTCTCCTGTCCCAGCCCCAGTGCCTCCCCGAGGTCTCCGTGTCTTTACTCCTTCCGGAGGGTCCACCCACACAAGGCAGCCCTGGCTGCTTATTAAACTGCATTCTGGGTCTTTCTTTTCGTCTCAAGGCCCCATCTGCTCATCTCTGCTGAGCTCAGTGCCCCCATCTAATTGAAAAATTCCTCAGAGGAGCCAGCTGGAGCCTAAGCATGATGTGGGGCAGGGCACAGGTGAACAAAGGCACGTCCATTTTTTAATCTTTTCTCCTGCTTTCCCATTTCCTTTTTATGAACAGAAGCAGTACTGGGCCAGAGATGTTTCGCTCCCCAACTCCAAGCCTCAGTAAGTCCAATTCCCACCTCTTTACCTCCTTCCCTAGGGCAGTGACCATGGCAACTGTTCTTGAAACTAAGGGTGGCCAGGCATAAATCCACTGTTTCAAAGCAGCAAAAATCAGGCTTTTCCTGTGACCGGCATTTTCTCCCGCCGCCCTTGTCTTCTGCTGGCCACTCTCAGACTTGGTCTGAACACTGAACCTCCTCAGGGTCATCTACAGCAAAATGGGATTTGGGGCCATTTTTAGAGAAACCCTGAGCACCACTTGTCTAGAGATGCCCCCATCCCCCAAGTCCCTGCCCCCACTCCACACGCCCAGCCATGGGATCTGAAGAGAGATGCAAGCGCCAGGCTCCTGGATTTATGTATCTCCTGAGGTCGTGGGTCTGCTCCACTGGGAAAGGGCAAGTACCACGCAACCCTTCCCTCTGCGTCTCTTCGCTCCACTTCCTTTGACCTCATGGTGACGCAGCCAGGGGCCCGGACGTGGGATCCCGGGGAGCCTCTGTGAGAAAAACTGGACCCCTGGGCTGAAGGGACTTGGGAGATGACCTGATAAGGGTCCCTACCCACTTTCCTTCCCACCCCACAGCCCAGGGCCCTGGAAGGCCTACGTTTGGAGAGGAGAGCCTCTTGGGCAGTTCCACCTCCCCGGCCGGCTTGTCCCCACCCTGACAACGGAAATGGCCCAGTAACAGGTCAGAGCACACCAGGCCCTAAAACCCCAGAGCTCTGTCCCAGGTCGGAGCTTACCACCTCACCGGGCGTTCACTCCGCTGGGCAATGCTGGCTGCTAGGTGTTTCTTCCTTAGAACAGAACAAAAACCAGACTCCTGGCCACTCCTTGTGGTCTCAGGCTGCACGAATAGGCCTGGCTGGCTGTGCTTCCCTTGGAAAACCCTTCCAGGGCTTTGTAACACCCTGCGGCCAAATGGAGAAGGTGGACCAAGAGAAGCACTTGAAAACAGCAAGGAACGGCTGCTTCTTGCCCAGGCTCTGAGCTGGAGTGTCAGGAAAACATGAGATTGTTATTTCTGGACCTGTTACCCTCTGGGGGGTGATTCCCTTTCCTCTCTTCTGGCCCCCGGCAACACTGGTGTGCAGTTTGACTGCGCCTCACATTGTTCTCTCTCCGTCCTGGTGCGGCGATTCACACTTATTCACACTCGTCCCCCCGCTGCTCTCAGGGCCAGCATGCACTACACACACTGGCAGGAGGCAGGAGGCAGGGCTGTGGGGAGGGGTGGAAGCCTGGGTCCACGGGGGGGCCTAGACCTGCCGGCAGGACCCCTTGGCCCTGCTTTTGCCGTAGAAGAGAGGGGACTGCTGACCTCAAATATATGTGAGGGTCTTGTGCACTGCACTGGGTGTCTAAACTACAACTGGGCGTAGGACTTAAAAAATGTCCTCTCCCCCGCAGAGAGCTCTGTGGGGTTAGCTGCACTCCCTGCAGCTCAGCCACTGCTCGGCACCACTCTTGTGAACCCCATTGGCTCTGCCAGTCACCTCTGACACCCATGGCTACAGAGCAGGACGAGCAGTTGCAAGGTGGGGCATTCAGCTCGCCCTTCTCTCAACTCTCTGAAGCCTCGGCTTCCCGTCTGAACAGTGGGGGTGACGGTACCCACTCACAGGGCCGCTGTGCTTCCCAGCACACTGTAGGTGCTCAGTAAGTGCTCAGTAAACTGCTGGTGTTACTAGAGATCTGATGCAGCTTCCAGGCTGACCCCTTCTCCCCACCGGCTTTCTGTCCCTGCTCCTTGCTCCTTCTGCTCTAGAGAAGAGAGGGGAGGGAGTGGAAGGATGGGAGGTCAGTCACGTTCACTGGCCACGACAGGTCATAATCTTGAGGGGGCCTGTTGGTGAGGAAGGAGACAATATCACTCTGGAGCCTCTCTCCTGAGATCCCTGACAGACTCTCCCTCAGCTGAGGGCCTCAAGGGGGAGACAGGCGAGCTTCTGGGGCAGGGCACCCATCACCTGGGCAGCTGGACCCACATGTAACGCAGGATATGACATAGGAGATGCAAGTGTCCACTCTGCCACCTACCAGGTGTGAATGAGGGAACATTACTTATCCCCCTAGGTCTTGATTTCCCCCCATGTTCCAAGGATACTGGTCCACGCAGCTTCCAGGGCTGATGTAGACATGGGGAAAAGACTCCTCCTTCCGGGCCCTTGATTTTTGCCTTGGACTCCTCCCCCTCCCTCACTTGCCGCTGTGATTACTGGACTTGCAGGTCTCACCCCATCACTTCTCAAAGGCCATGGCTTCTGGCTTACGGCCTTCCTCCACCTGGTACCCTTTGCAATCCTCCTGGGTGACATCACCACCCACACAGACAGTGACGGCCAGCCCCCTTGCTCCCCAGTTTCCCGAGTGTCCTCCTTGCAGGAGCCTCACCCCACTCCACTGCAGCCATCCTCCCCAACATCCTGCTCTGGGTTTGTCGTTGGAACTGCTTCTCTGAGGAGACTATCTCAAACGCCCAGGTCTTGACCAGCTCCCTGCCGTCCAGCTTTACGCTGCCACGGTTCCCACCGCCATGGCTCTTCCCCTCACCTGTCTGGGTCCTCCGCTTCCTTCCAGCCCCATTCATCCTGTCCTTTCCCGACTTCCCCCCATACCCACCTTCTAGTCCACAGCCTATCCTTCATTAACTTTTTTGCTAAAACCCTAGGTCCCTTTGTCTCTCATCTTTGATCACCACATCTGGCATCAGCCCAGCCCTCTATGACACCAGCCACGTAATTTCCTTGTGTCTGTCCCCAAATAGCCAAGCACTATGGCGGTGGCAGGAGAGGCAGAGAACAGAGCAAACTGGCTTCCTATAAAGTCATGATCTCCAGACATCTTAATTCCTCCCAAAAATCCTCTTAGTGTTCCTGGCCAGCTTCTTCCCACCTTCCACATTCCATAATTATTTCAAACTTTCATCATCTTCCTCATGCCTCCAAGTCCCCTCCCATTCCCAACTCCAGTAGAAGTGCTTCCCTCCAGAAAACAGTCACCAGACAGAAAGTCCCTCAGCTTCCAATACCAAACAGATAAACTATGGACGCTGCACGTGCCCACCTTCCCTTCTGCCCCAGTGTATCCCACTCGTGTGCTTCTGCCGTCTAAGGAACCCTATTGTACTGGTTATCCCTTCCTCTCAAAGGAGACCTTTCTAAGCCTTTGAATAGAGTCAGCCCCCTCCCATCATTAGAAAGGGGGAGAAAAGGGCGGGCAGTGGGAGAGGAGAAAAGAGAGGAAGAAAAAGGAGGAGGGGAGGAAGAAAGAGAGAAGAAAGAAACCCCCTCACTTTGTCCTCGTTCCCCTCCAGCTATCCCCTCCTTTGTTTACAGCACAACTTCTCAAAATAGCTGCTGTACTATGCCCACTGCTTTCTTCTCCCTGCTTCCATCCCTGCCTGGATTCTGGCCATCTGTACCACCAAAACAGCTGCGTGAGCAGCACCATGGCTACGTGTCTAGGTTTTAATCTACCTCCTCTGCCCTGGTGGCAGCACCACCACTGCTCACCATCCCTCCATGCCATTCTCCTCCCTCTCACCAGGGACACCTATGTTTCCTCCCACCTTCTGGCCTCTCTTTGGCACGTCCTCTGCAGACTCTTCTTCCACCGCTGGTCCATTAAAGCTTGGAGTCTGGGCCTTCTTGTTCTCCACCCTCTTCCCTGGCTACTTTCATCCACACCCGTGGCATCAACTACCAGTCACAAATAACACACAAATCTATCACCCAGATCCATACATGCACCTGCCATCGAACATCACTCCTGGGATATCTCAAAGGAACCCCGCTCTTAACAGATCCTCAAACTCATGGTCTCCCCGACCCGCTTTCCTTCCAGAATCCTGGTTCTCTTTCATTGTACCCCCTCTTTCCCCAGGCATCCAGCATCTCCCTTACTCCTCGTATCCAACCCACCACCCAATCCTGCAGATTTTATTTCCTAAATTTCTCTCGATTCCATCCAGTCTTCTCTATCTCCACCGTGCCCACCGTGCTGGTTCAAGCGCCATGGCTTCCTATAACTGGTACGGCCACATGACTCTGGACCGGTCCCAAGTCCTTGCTAGATCATACTGTCGCCAGAGTGTTTTTGCAAACATTTTTAATTACATCATCAGTCTCTCCTTCACCTCTTCACCCACTGCTTTTAGGATAAACATAGCATGGAGTTCAAGATACTCTGGTCAGCTACGTCATGAGTTCTAGGTCATACTGACTAAATTTATAGGCTGACTTCATCAATTATTGTCAGTGTGACCATGAGCAAAGTACTTTCTGAACCCTCCTATATCTTGATTTCCTCACCTATAAAATGAAATAATAATGGTACTTTCTCAGAAGGTTGTTATAAGAATTAAATGCATGAAGCACTTACTTAAAGTGGTGCCTAGCGTATATCGCCATGCATGCAGTACGTGCTAGATCTCCTTACCCTCTGCCATCCCAGCCCCACTACCCGCCTCACTTCCTCTCCTCTCTGTTGAGCCAAACTGTCTCTTCTTTAGGCCCTTCTTTTCACCATGTTCCCTCTCTCCTCAGGGCCTTTGCACATGCTATTCCCATTGGAACTCTTTTCTTCCCCTCTTCAGCTATTCAGTGCCTGCTGGGGCGACCTTCCGATCACAGGTAATTTCCTTGGGGGAACCTTCCTGGAGTTCCTTGACTGGTACTGGTCATTGTTAGTACATTGGGTTGGCCAAGAAGTTTGTTTGTTTGTTTGTTTTCCGTAAGGTGGCTCTAGTAGCACTTACTTCTCTTTACCTTCATTTGAAACAATTTTGTTAGATTGTATTGTGACAGCTGTCACATCAGTGTGCATTTAAAAAAACCTGTCAAAATTAGTGATTTTTTCGTGTAGCCATTTTAACATTGAAGATGGAAGAAAATGAGCAACATTTTCGGCATATTATGCTTTATTATTTCAAAAAAGGTAAACACACAACTGAAACACAATAAAAGATTTGTGCAGTGTATGGAGAAGGTGCTGTGACTGATCAAACGTGTCAAAAGTGGTTTGCGAAGTTTCGTGCTGGAGATTTCTCGCTGGATGATGCTCCACGGTCAGGTACACCTGTTGAAGTTGATAGTGATCAAATCAAGACATTAATTGAGAACAATCAACGTTATACCATGTGGGGGATAGCTGACATACTCAAAATATCCAATTCAATAGCTATTAGTGAAAATGAACAATGTGCCTTTTATTTTATGGAAAAAACTAAATGGACTTTTTGGCCAACCTGGTAGTTTACGTTTGTGTTGTGATGAGAACACTCTGTCTCCACAAGAGCAGAAACCGTGTTTATTTTTGCCACCCTTGTGACTCCAACAGCTCAAAAAGTGTTTGACAAACCATAAATGTTCTGTGAATATTTTCTAATGAGTGAAAGAGCACAGAAACCTACAGGAGTGCTTAATAAATAACAAGACCAATCCCACTGCCAATTACCATGCCTGTAAATTCTTCAGTTAGACTTTACACCAAGAAACACCAAATTCTCCCATCATTTGGTGAGGGTGTTACAGATTTTGAGGCCCAAACATTCATTAGTAGACACATTAGCAACAAAGCCTCTGATTAAGGCTTTACTGTCCGCCCCGGTCTGTGTGGCTCAGTTGGTTGGAGTGTTGTCCTGCTACCCAAAAGGTCGGCGGTTGGATTCCCAGGCAGGGCATGCACTTAACCTAGGTTGCAGCGGCTTCTATCCCTGTTCAGGGCGCATACAGGAGGCAACCGAGAGATGTTCCTCCCTACCCCCGCCCCTTCCTCTCTCTCTAAAAATCAATGGACATATCCTTGGGTGAGGATTAAATAATGAATAAAATAAAATCTATAGAGGGAAAAATTTTTAAAAGGCTTCACTGCCCACAGTTGCTGCAGAGAGCACTCTGTACTCGGAAGACACAGAACAAATACTAGAGTTGGAAGGCACCCTGGGGGCGACCAAGCATCTGCTTCCTTGCACATATTTAGGAATTGAGGCCCAGAGAGAGGAAAGAAGGGGTCCAGTGTCACGGAGCAAGTTTGTGGTAGAGTCGGAACTGGAAGTTGGAAGAGCAGCTGCCCCACTTCACTCTTCGGCCGAAGCCTCCCCAAGCCCCTGAGGGCTGCCCTTCCCTTCCCTCAACACTAGGTCCACAGAGGACAGACAGAGTCTCTGCCTGCAGCTCCCTGCTTCCTGAAGGCCACGCTAGGTGCACTTTCCCATAAATAGCCACTGCCGACAGACAGCTGGAAGGTGGCAGCAGAAAGGTCTGGATCTGTCAGGGAACAAGCCCGGAGGAATCACCCATGTTCCAGACGGGAACACTGAGATGTGGTCTGGCAGAAGCCAGCTGGGGCATAGCCCAGGTGAACACAGAAGCTTCAAGGACGTGGGGGTGGAGCCTTGCTCGGGGTTGGAAACTCATGCTGTACGCCAGTCCCAGCCCTGACTTCGCTCCTGAGCAGTGCTGTTTCTCATCGGCCTCAGGCCCCTCTGGGGGTCCAGGGCCAGGTCACGGCCGGGCTGCTGCCGTCACGGGGTGCAGCGGTGCATTCCCACAGCCCGACTTCCTCTAGCTCCTGCGCTCCATGTGGGAAACCTGGTCACCCTTCACCCACCTAGCTCAGTCCCATGGGGGGTTTATTACTGGCTGCCCTGCCATCTGCCCCAGGGCAATAAATCAGGGCAGAGCAGAACTGCCACCGTCCTGAGTGTAGAGAGTATAAAAGAAGGGTTCTGAGAGCCACAAGGCTTCAGTGGATCCCAGGGAGAGCCAGAGACCCGGAGACCCAGAGGAAGCATGGACCGAGGGAGCAGACTGCCTCTCTGGGGTCTCCTGCTGGCGCTCTGGGGCTCCTGCACCTTCAGTCTCCACATGGACGCGGGCACCTTCCCACGGTAACTGGAGTGAGGGGGGGCAGGTGGCAGGGGTGAATGGGTTTCCACCTTCCTAGTACTCCTGGCTTGCAGATATGTGATATCATCCAGTCCTCAGGACCAGCTGGACAGAGAGGCATAGTCCCATTCAGAGAGGTCAGGTGACTCGTCCACTGTCACACAGCCAGTAGAGGCACTAGTCAGGCCTGGAAGCCCTGCCTTTTGCTTCCTGCACAGACCACCACACCAGGTGCTGTGGGGGACGCAGGGAGGGTTAAGACAGGCCTCAAGCTCCTCGTCTGATCCTTAGGAAGGGTGAGGTACGGTGAAGTCTGCTAGGGAGGAAGCGCAAGATAGGCTTAAATACAAGGCTCCTAGAGCTGAATTGTCTTGGTTTAAATTCTGCTGCACCAGTAGAACTACACTGTTACTAGCTCTTTAACCAGGGGCCAGTTAACTGAACTTCTCCAGGTCTCAGTTCACCTTTTTTACAATAGGGGTAATAATAGCACCTACTTCACTGGAGCTGCTTTGAAGATTCAGTGACAGCCCTCAGCATGATGCCAGGCAAAACCCAGCTGTTGTGGCCCTGCAGGGTGGGTTGTCGCAGAGCTCAAAAGACAGGCTTAAGCAGCCCAAGGGAGGGAGGAGAAAGACTAATTCACATCCATACGTGGTACCAGGCTCTGGGGGAACAAGCAATCCATTAGGGCCACAACAGGAAGAGGCAGAGTGAGACAGGGCCCTGTGGAGAAAGGGGTTTCTGTTTGGGGAGTGCAGAGGGACAAGAAGATCTTAGGTAAAAGGTCAGGTTTTACCGAAAGTGATAGTTGCTAAGCCTGTAAAACGCTTAGGGTTTCACAGGATCATTCCACACATCTCATCTCAAATCATCCTCCCAACAGTCCCACTTTACAGGCGGGGACACTGAGGCTCAGGGCGGTCACATGTGGAGGCCAGACCTCGACGTGCACTGCACTTTTTGTTTCCAAAGCCTCTTCCCTGCTCCCAGAGAGCAACTGGCTTTGGGGGCATGGAGTGAGAAGCTGGGGGCGTCCCCGCAGCAGGTTCCTGGGTGCAGCCTCCATCCTCAGGGTAAAGGCAGAGAGAGGTAAAAAAAAAAAAAAAAAAAAAAAATCTCCCTTGTTCTCTTCAAAAGAAGGAAACTGGGATGGGGCCAGGAGTGGAGAGGAAGTCAGGACTTTGGAATCCAGCTGTAGGAATTTTCGCCACCCGCTGTGGGCTGAGCATGATGCCAGACGCTTCGGGAGACCTGAACACAGGACTCCACATTCTCGAGGCACTTTCACGGCCTTCTACATACACAACTTACATTTATTGAGCTGTGGGCAGCTCAGGTAGTCTGTGCAGTGATTCTCTGAGGTAGGGACTGCCATCAAGTCCTTTGTAGAGAGGAATTCACGGGGGCTCCGACAGGACCCAGAGAGGTTAGGTAGATTGCTCGGAAGTACGCAGGGAGTAAGGAAGTCAAGTACGTCCCCACCACCACTGCGCTCACCGCCAGGCCACACCACCTCTGTGAGCGCAGTGCTGGTGGCGAGCACCAGGGAACACCGGGAAGGAGCCTAAGCACAGGTGAGGCCAGTGATCTGGAGAGCATGGGCAGGTGTCCTGGAAGTGAGGTGAATGCTGGGCTTTGAAGGACTGAAGGGTGAGAGAACTGTGGGGGTGGGAGGGGGAGGAACGGAGCTTTCTGAAAGGAGATCAGTAAAAGTGAAGGTCTAGAGCAGAGGCTGTTCAAATAGTGGAAAATGTACCCTCTTTGGGGACAAGCCTTCTCTGCTCCTCCGTTCTCCATCTGTAAAATGGGAATAATACAATTACCCACCTTGTGGGACAGCTGAGAATCGAATAAGATCATAACTGCAAAAATACTTTTTGAATAGCAAACTGTGACATATGACAAGTCATGTCCATTAAAATATCACACTGACAGGCATATGAAACGTGACTTCATGTGGAATATAAAAGTGGGATCCATACTCATGGGCCTAATGGGGTATGTAGAATGGGGGGACTGTAAGCACAGGAAGGCTGGCAGCTGAGGGATCATCCATCAACTGGACTGCAACCCTGGGACCCCCTTTGCCTACTAACAGCTGGGGACATCTTCCTTCAGGCTTTGGCAAGCAGCCTTCTTGTCAGAGCACAGGGGCCCATACGAGAAAGAGAGGCCGCGCTGCTGCGAGTCCCCGTCCCAGCTGAGCCACCTCATCCTGTGGACCTCCATTTCCTCCTCACTGAGGACAACCCCAGTCTGCAGTTTTCATGAGGGTTATGTGGCAGAATGGCAGGGCAAAGTTTTTCAGGTCTCTAATTCTGCCTACCAAAGGTGGTAGGAAGGTCTCAGGAAAAGAGGCCAAGAGACTGGGGTTAGGCTCAGAAAGGCACATCTTTCCAAGAACAGGGTGCACAGGCACTCTGGAGATGCTGGCCTCTCTCTCTGCCCTACCCAGTTCCTTGGTCCACTGCACCCCACCGCCCTGGCTGGGCACCTGCCCCAGGCATCGCTGTGGAGCCCCTCAGGCTGCTGCGGGTGTCTGCTGCCACCTACAGGCCTTGAGTGGCACTGCCTCCTTCTGTCCAGCTGGAGGGGCACTCCCATCCAGCCTAATCTAGTTAGAGGGACTACCATTTCATTTCCTCCTCTGTCGCCTCCTGGACCCAGCTCCTTCAATGCAGGAAGGACCTTTATCTTTATATCTCTAGTCTCCAGGTTGGTGCAGGCACATAATCACATGTTCGACATGTGATAATGAATGAATGAATGAACGAACAAATAGCCTTGCCGTGATTAGAATTAGGCAACAGGAGGAAAGTAGTCGAGTGTTATTTAATACTAGTGCAGGTGACTCATGGAGGTTTGTAAATTCTCCTTCAGAGGCCTAAGGGCACAGGAGTGATTCTTAGGTGCTTGGGCCTAGATTAGGGGTTATGCTCCTAGATGCTCCAGGGAATCCCATTATTACAGGGGAGAACAGAGCTCTTCTCTTTTTCCATCTTCACTCTGGGCCAGGATCTTCCTCAAGAAAATGCCGTCAGTCCGGGAAAGCCTGAAGGAGCGCGGCGTGGATGTGACCAGGCTCAGGCATAAGGGAAGCCAGTTCTCCGAGAGACTCTCCTTCAGCAACAGCACGTCCCCTGTGGTCCTCACCAACTACCTGGATGTGAGTGCCCTTGCTCCTCCGCTTTCCTTCTCTCTTGGGCCTAGGGCTTTCTCTGCTCTTTCTGGGCTGTCTTTGACTGAGTTGCTGTGAAGCACTAAGCACACTACCAAATTCCCATTTTGCAGCTGGAAAGCCTGAGACACAGAGGGCAGGACAGAGCCCAGAGGCAGGGTTAGGTGTGGAACTCAGGTATTCAGGCCCAGGAGTCACTGGTGGGTAGGAGGGGTGTGTGTGTGTGTGTGTGTGTGTGTGTGTATGTGTGACCTTATACGCAGGTTTCCATGACCAGGCTCAGCACAAACCACTGCTTACCGAGTCAGTGCTTCCTCAAGGGGTGGGGACCTTCCTACTTTGTTTCCAGTATTTTCATTTTGCCCTCTTGTCTCACTTGCTGGAAGTCACAGACAGTGCCAAGCCTCCCATCAGAGGCTATGTGATCTGCCTAATCTCACCCTGAGTGCCAAGGGGGGTATCAAGCCAGACCCCAAGGACCAGGCTCCCCAAGTCCCTCCAGCTGCCTCTTTCTTCCATTCCTACAGACCCAGTACTATGGTGAGATTGGCATTGGCACCCCACCCCAGACCTTCAAAGTCATCTTTGACACAGGATCGGCCAACCTCTGGGTGCCCTCCACCAAGTGCAGCCCTCTCTACACAGCCTGTGGTGAGCCCCAGACCCCTGCCTGCCCTGCCTGGGCAGCCCTGCCTCACATGCAGCTAAAACCCTCCTGCCGCCACTGGAGCTCCTTCCTGCCTGCCTCTGCTCCCACTGTCCCTGGGAGGAGAGAGGAGAACATCCTTTTCCCCCGATATGGCCATCCAGGTAGAACAACAAGCTTCAGGACACCCCAGCCCACCAAGGAGGCCATTTCTACCCTTCCTGAGACCCTCCAGGCACTTGGGCTCTTCCAGCCCTATCCTCAGTCAACAACTTATTGAGTGCTTACTATGTTCAGAAACTTCTCCTTACCCCAGTGTTAGAAATTACTTTAAAATGCTTCATTTGAGCAAAATTCTCAGACATAGGCACATAACAGGGGACCAAGAAACAGTCCTTGATTGGTAAAACACATTTTTCCAAGCCTCCCACTGACCTTAGGACCACCCCATCCCTGTACCTAAGTCCTCAACCCCTCAGGTCATACCCATATGTACCTGCCTTTGAGCCCCCTGTCTGGACCTCTCTGGGACAGACCTGAGCCTTCTTCCCTCCGCCAGAGATTCATAGCCTCTATGACTCCTCGGAATCCTCCAGCTACGTGGAGAATGGGACAGAATTCACCATCCACTATGGATCCGGAAAAGTCAAAGGCTTCCTCAGCCAGGACACGGTGACTGTAAGTGAGACCAGCCTGGGTCATCTGACCCCCTGCTCTTCTTGTCCCCAGACCTCTCCTGCCACTCTAGGGTCCATACTTGGGAAAGGTGTCACCCAGCTCACCTTGCAGTCTGGGGACAGGCTGTGCCACAGATCAGAGCAAACCTGAGCTCCTGGCTCCCCACTGGGTGATTTATAGAGGCTTCTGCCTCTAACTCACACATAGGGTTTGTCTGAGTCCCACAGCCTCCAGTCAAGTAGCCTGCCTGAGGTCACCTGCTCTGACTGAGCCTTCACCAGATGCTAGACTGAAATCAGAGTCAGGGTCAGGGTCAGCAGTATTGTTGACATTGTAGTCGGGGGCAGTTTTGGGGTCAGGCATAGATAGGTTCTAAAGTCATAGTTAAGGTTAGATTTTAGGATTAGGGTCAGGGCCTGGTTTTCTTTTCCATTTGGCCTGTGTCTGACCCTCTCCCCATTCTAGGGTTTCTCCAGACCCTGCTTTGTCAGAGTTAGGGAAATGCTACTCATGGAACCTGAGAGGACATCGGTGTGAACCCTTAACCCCTCTGTGGAATCAGGGGAAAAGAGCACAAAAGGCAGGCCTGGCTCTGCTGAAGAAACCCTGTAGCCCACAGTGGGGGCGGGGCACTGAGACCCAGTCCTGCCAAAGCGAAAGCTGGGCCACTGGGGAGGTGGTGTGGGAGCTCCTGGCATCTTTTTCTACTACTGCTTGACAGTAGCACCTTCTCAGTCTCTGCCCCTTCCAGTCACTGGGCAACCTCAGTTCTCTGTAGACCCAACAGCCTAGATGCATATTAGGAGAGAGGATATGTGTGGGGGTTGATGAAACGGTCTTACCCCAAATTGTTACCCCTGGAACATGTTCATCCCTAAGGGCCCCAGTCTGGAAGCCTAGACTAGACCGTGGGGTAGAGGGTGGCAGAGGGCTTGGTCTCCTCTGGTTCTTCCTCCCATAGGTGGGCGGAATCACGGTGACTCAGACGTTCGGAGAGGTGACGGAGCTGCCCCTGATGCCCTTCATGCTGGCCAAGTTTGATGGTGTCCTGGGCATGGGCTTTCCTGCACAGGCCGTTGAGGGGGTCACCCCCGTCTTTGACCACATCCTCTCGCAGAGGGTGCTAAAGGAGGATGTCTTCTCTGTCTACTACAGCAGGTGGGCCTGGACTCCGGGGCTGGGGAGGGGAGAGGAAGGAGGCAGGGGAGCTGGCAGAGCAAGAGGAATGCTGGAGCAGAAATTTGATGTTCTCACAGTTAGGTGGTATTCAATCCATATCTGGAGCTGCACTATCCAATATGGAAGCTGCCTCTTAAATTTACATAAACTAAAATTAAATAAAATTAGGCATTCGGTTCCTTAGTTGCGCTAGCCACATTTCAAGTGCTCGGCAGCCCAGTGGCTGCTGGCTATCACATTGGATAGTGTAAACATAGAATGTTCCCGTCACTGTAGAAAGTTGTGTTAGCGCTTCTCTAGAACAAGAGGAGGATGCGGGGTGGGGTAATGGGAAGTAAGACACTGCTGCGACCTGTGAGGGCCCCCGGTCCCTCTCACACAGGCAGCTGACGGCATTCATTCATGACACCTTCATTTATTTGCTTAGGCAGAGATTCACTAAATATTGGGCACCTATGTGCCAAGCACCGTGCGAGGGGCTGAGGTATAGCCAGAAACACAATGTACAAGACAGAGCCTGCAGTCTGGCAGGGAGGACACGAAACCTGACGACTTGATGAACAGCCGCAGGTAGCACAGGCCTGAAGCTGTAGGGGCTTTTCAACTCTAGGCTGAGCTTCTGTGCAGGTCAGCCGGACTTGGGGAAGCCATTGCCAGCTGTGGTCTGCTCTAAACGGTTGGGTTTAGAAAGACGGTGTGAGCTAGAGACAAGAATCATAAGGGCAAGGACTCCAGGCCAGTGGCAGTGAGAACAGAGGGGGAGGGCCAAACTCCAGAAACCCCAAAGGTAAAATGAAGGAGTGTCTGGTTTGGTGAGAGGAAGGAAAGCACTGAGAAATGGCCACCAACTGGCTCTGCAGCCAGGTGAGCCGGTTTAGAGGTGGAGCAAGGCCAGACAGCCAGGAGTCCAGAGGTGACTGTGGGGGTTAGAAAGTGAAGGGCAGATGCAGGCTGCCCTGAGAAATTCATGGCGGGGGGGATGTCAGGTAGGGGCCAAGCAGAGGTGAAGAGAGAAGCAGAGAAGGGTGGGCACTTTTAAATGCTACAGGATGCCTGAGCATGCTTGCAGGTAGAGAGAAGGCAATGGAAAGCACGGGACTGAAAATGTGGGAAAAGAGATGATGACGGAGGGCACAGGAGCCAGGAGACCATGGAAGGGAGGAGGATCCAGCAATGAGAAGAAGGCAACTTTGTTTACGGAGGCAACATCCAGAGAGATACTGAAGCATTGGGAGAGGGACAGAGGGAACTTCTGCTAGCACACACGAATGCATGCTAGATATGTAAAAATGCAATTAATTGCACTTACAAGTGACTTCACCTCTTGGTACACACTTGCCCGAGGGGTAAGAAGAGTGCAGAATACCCGCCCTGCCCAACAATGAGCTAGTGAGGCTCTCCTGAAACAAAAGCTTCCTTTCTGCTGTGTCTCTTTTTTTGCAGAAATTCCAAGTAAGGAGATGAAACCCCCCACATGACCCTGACCTTCCAGAGCACCTGGCCCAGAATCACACTCACCACCTGCCCCAAACTCACATCACAGGCCCAGGCTCCGATGGATGCTGACGCACTGGGTTCCTCCTTCCTGCTCTCCTCCTGCCTCTGCCCCCCCACCCCCACCCAACAGCTCCCCTGACTCCCCTCCAATGTACCTGCTCAACTCACCACAACACAAACCAAGTGAAGGTGGGGCCAGTTTGTGTCTTGTTTGCATTCTGGCCTGTCCTGGTGCCTGTTCTTTCCTGTGACCTCCATAGGGAGGCTTTATCAGGTGTAGTTGGACTATCATGGGGGAACCTCCACTGGCTGGGCTGGGTGAGGGGCAAGAAAGGTGGAGAAGCGGTGAGTGCTGCAGCTTGCCAGCCTTGCCGTCCCTGCCTTCCTGGGCCCTGCCTGCACCTGGGCCCAACTTTGTTGTTGGGGTTGCTATTTCACCAAGAACTTCTGATGTTTCCTTTAGGAATTCCCACTTGCTGGGGGGAGAGATTGTGCTAGGAGGCAGTGACCCCCAGTATTACCAAGGGAATTTCCACTACGTGAGCATCAGCAAGACTGGCTCCTGGCAGATCAAAATGAAAGGGTCAGATATCCTTAACCCTTCCCACTTTCCCAAAATGCTGCTGCTGTTAAGGGTGGGAGGGGGAAGGGGCAAGGTTGCCATCCTGCCCTCTCCCCAATGCAGCAACTTCTTAAGGCACAGCCCACATTTGCTCTCTGCCTGCTCTGTCCAGGGGTGGGGAACACTGACACCAGAGGGGCGGAAGGGAGGGGCCCACTGAGAGAAGGGGGAGGGTCACTAAGCAGGTGCCGAGGGAGGGGGCAATGCCTTTCCTCCTCCAGGTCCTGCCTTACCCGTCCTTCACTGCATCACTGGTCCACCAGCATGGCTTTCCCTCTCCTGCCCTCACTCAGAAAAGCTGTGCAGCCTGGTGGTGCCTCATCAGCCTTCTGTCAGTCTGACTGTCTGACTATGGCCTCTCCTAGGGTGTCTGTGAGGTCAGCCACCTTGCTCTGCGAGGAGGGCTGCATGGCAGTGGTGGATACCGGCGCCTCCTACATCTCAGGTCCCACCAGCTCCCTGAGGCTGCTCATGGAGACCCTGGGGGCCAAGGAGCTGAGCACAGATGAAGTAAGACCCTAGAGAAGAGCGCTAATTTGTCCAGAACCCTCAATCTCCCCAGGCAGCATTAGGTCCCAAATGAGGCCATACCAGGCCTCACTTGCTCACCTCTCACACTCTTCAAATGTGGCTGGTTTCACCCTGGGTGGGGGCAGGCCACAAGCTGGAAGGCTTGCCACACTCTAAGGGCCTCCCTCAACTCTCCCCACAGTATGTCGTGAACTGTAACCAGGTGGCCACACTCCCTGACATCTCCTTCCACCTCGGAGGTAGAGCCTACACACTCACCAGTGCAGACTACGTGTTACAGGTGAGGTTCCAGTCTGCCCCCTGGCAACAGGCAGGAAGGGCGGGCAGGAACCTTCAAAAAGGGACAAGTCATTATGACAGATTACCAACTAGGCCAGCAATTCTCAAACTTGGCTGTCAGAGTTGCCTGGGAACATTTAAACATCCCAATAGCAAGCCACATCCCCTACCTATTAAATCAGGACGTCTGGGGGCAGCACCTGGGCATCAGTGTTTTAAAGCTTCCCAGGTGATTCGTGTGCAGCCCAGTTTAGGAATCGTTGTGCTTGGGCCCTCATCTCCGTTTCTCCTCCAATGCTCCTAGTGATGCTATGCTCCTGTACTGTGATCCCCCTTTTACACTCAGTAGACTTAGGGATGTTAAATAACTTGTCTAGGATCAGAAGCTCTGCCAGACTCCAAGCTCGTAATGCTGTGCCTTCTAGGAGGGGCGCCATCCACCATGAGTTGAAAGAGACAGAATGTAATGGAGGGGCAGTGTGGAGAGGGTGGGGAAAGAGGGATGTTGCTAAAAAGGCTCCCTAGGGTCAGGCAAAGTGAGGGCAGAGTGGTCATGTGGTGGGCAGTGGGGAAACCATCTTGCATCCCGCCAGGACCCCTACAGTAATGATGACCTGTGCACACTGGCCCTCCATGGTCTGGACGTCCCACCGCCCACTGGGCCTGTCTGGGTCCTGGGTGCCAGCTTCATCCGCAAGTTCTACACAGAGTTTGATCGGCGTAACAATCGCATTGGCTTTGCTTTGGCCCACTGAGGCCCTCTGCTGCCCCAGCAAGGGCCCCAGCCCTGGCCCAGAGCTGAGACCCCTCTGGGACCATCCCTGCCAGTGCTTGTGTCCTTGTGTTGGAGTACAGGGCGTGGAGCTCCTCCTGGATCATTGACCCGCCCCAGCACCAGCTCTTCCCTGCTTTGAGGACAAACAGAATAAAGATTTCATGTTCATAGCCCTATTGCACCTGGGTCCACTAGGGTATGAAACGGGGGGGGGGGGGCAACCACGTGATCATGTGCAGACAGGAATGTGGCACAGAATGACAAACACATTCACCTAATGTCTGCAGGGCTCAAACAGACTTGTTTACACAACCTTGGGTGGGAAGTTTGCAGACAGCCAGCCCCTCCAGACCCTGAAGGACCAAGGCTAATGCTGTGACATTAGGCTGTGGGTCAAAAAGATGCTCGCTCCCAGCTCATGGAAGCCCACCCCAAGCTCAGGCTCTGCGCTGCTTTGCTAGCCTGAAGTGGCAAGTGCTGCAGCTTGCCAGCCTTGCCTCTCCTATAAGGCAGACACCCCCAACACCCCAGCAGAGCCATTTACAGTGCAGTCCAAGGCACCATCACCTAAAAATGTGGAACACCAGAGATCTGACTGATACTCCCTTTTTACATGTGGGGAAACTGAGGCTCAGAAAATGGAAGGCATTTTGCTGAGATTGCTCAGTGGAGTGTGAAAAATCAAGACCGAAACCAAGCCCATCAGACTCAGGCCCTAGGGCAGGGGTGTCAAACTCATTTTCATCAGCCTTGCCGTTGCCTTCAAAGGGCCGGATGTAATTTTAGGACTGTATAAGTGTAACCACTCCTTAACTAGGGGCAAGGGGCTCGGCACTGCTGCTGGGTACAAACATGGTGCCAGGCCGGAAAAAAAAAGGTAGAGGGCCGGAGTCGGCTCTGGGGCCTTGTGTTTGCCTCCTGTGCCCTAGGGACTTTCCACCTTCCCACATGACCTCCACCTGGAGAGCCCCCAACACCCTGGCATGGGGCCATGGTCCCAGGCACACAGACACACTGCTCACTCCATCTCATGCACTTGAGACAGGCTGAAGTCTTCTCCCACTCCTACCCCTTGGGCTTTCTGCAGGGTTAGCTACCTCTGCTAATGAGAGGCAGCCCCCACCTGAATCCACTGATGCTGTCCCTCTTCGTGGTAGCTGCTCACCCATCTTTTGACCAAAAAGGGTGAGGCACTGAGTAGCCCAATCAGCACTCAGCAAACCTCACACCTGTAGAATGGCAGCCTCTGGAGATTGAGTGGAATCCCAGGGTTTCTCTACGGCAGCATTCCTGCATGGGCAGCATTGTTCTACAGAGCCAAGAGCAGGATTCTTTAAGTTTATTTGCTTGCCTGATTTACTTCCTTACTGCAAAAAGAAGGGTGGGAGTCAGTGTCCTTTCTAACTCCACATCCTGGGGCTCCCTGACCTTAAGTATGCAGCTCTCCCCCACCATCTCCTACACTGTCCAATATGGTAACCACACAAGGCTATTTACATTAAAATTCAATCGTCACACTAGTCATATTTCAAGTGCTGGATACACACATGTGGCTAGTGGCCACTGGACTGGACAACACGATATGTAACATTTCCATCACCACAGAAATTCCTCTGGGCCGAGCTCAGAGATGGATTCTGGACACAATAATGATTGGGTCTTGTGATTGAGGGATTCCTCAACAGGACAAAGGGACAACTTGGTGAAATAGTAAGGACTTTTCTGGGTGGGGCAGTGAAGGCTCTCCCAGGCTGGTAACTAGTGAGATACTCATTAGCACACCCACCTCTAACATGCATCACCCAATGTTCCTTCTCCCTCGTGCGCGTGAGTGTGTGTGTGGTGTGTGTGTGTGTGTGTGTGTGTGTAGGGAGATATTTGCCCAGGGGCTTCCGTACAAGGAACCGCTATTGAGATGCTGTAGGGGCCTCAGAGCCTTTTCCAAGAGCTCAGGGACTGGACGCAGAGAGGTGGGCACATGTGGGATACCCAAGCTGACCTCTTCTTGGTCGCAGCCGGATTTCCCTACAGAATGGAGCGGGGGCGCAGGAAGAGCCCTTCCCCGGCCCTGCCCCAGGGAGAGAGGCTGTAGCCCAGGTAGGAGGGAGGAAGCCAGGTATGAGGGGCAGAGGAAGGTGGTGCCCTCACAAGGGGGCTATCCGGGACCTGGGCCTCCCACGCGCCCCGCCCCCTAGTCACGGCCCCGGCCCCACCCCGCCCCCACCCTTGCGTCACAGCCCCGGCCCCGCCCCCGCGCCGCGGCCCTCTCGGGGGCGTCAACCCGTCCGGAGCCCCAGGTAGCGGCGGCAGCAGTGCTTCCCGCCCGCCTGGGCCGTGCGGGGGCGGAAAGGGGGCGTTCCCACGGCCCGAGCCCCGCGGCCCGCGCCCGTGATGTCACAATCGCGGCCAGCCCCGGCATTCCAGGGTCGGCTTGGGGCTGCAGGCTGCAAGACGGCGAGCGCGGTGGGCAGAGGCTCCAGAGTCATGGCCTGACCCCGGCCCCTCCCCCACCACGCCGCCCCCCGCCCCGAGCCGGGGCCCCCCCCACCGGGGCTAGCGTACGCGCGGCGGCTCCGAGGGGGCGGCCGCTGGGAATGGCTGCGCCCCCTTCGGCTCCGGTGCCGCGCTCGCCCTGTTACCTGAGGAGGCCCGCGCCCGGCCCGCAGTGCTCATGGGGCATGGAGGAGAGAGCGGCGGCAGGCGCGCGCTGCCGGGAGTCGCCCGGCCCCCTGCGGGCCGCCGCCGTCCCGTACTTTGCAATCTCTGTGCACCAGGACGATATTCTGCCCGGAGCCCTGCGCCTCATTCAGGAGCTGCGACCGCATTGGAAACCCGAGCAAGTTCGGACCAAGGTACCCAAGCGGGAATGAGGGACGTCGAACCCCGCATCCTTACGGGCGTGGGTCCCAGGGGGCGCGGCTTCTGCGCTGGAAGGTTGAGATGGGCGTTTGTATGTGTGTTTCCTTTTCCATTCACCTCCCGCACCCCCCCCCACACACACCTCTCCACTCGGGCTCACGGGCGGGCACCCCCGAGGTCCACCTGCCCGCCGTCCGCGTGCGGGCCCCACCCCCTGTCGCGTCGCGCCGCTGACCCTGGCTGCCCACCGGCTGCCCATGGGCGCGTACCCAGCAGGCTCTAAACCTGGGACCGCAGGAACTTTTCAGGAAGAGCCCCCGGCGCCCCCCGCCCCCGGCCAATCACACAGACGGTTTTGCCCTTTCTGCACCCTGTGGTGGTGGCAAAGCCTCCAGGCTCTGAGCGGCCCCGGAATTCGGGCCAGCCCCTGCACTGTGTGGGAATCCTCCCCATCGCCCCAGCTCTGGCTCAGCACCCCCTCCCCGCCCCCACAGGGCGCCTCCCCACCCCTACATGGGCACATTAGCAGGCACACACAATTGGGCAGAGCCTCCCACTGAGGAGCCTCAGGCTGTCTCCCCAGCTGATGTGCATCCTCAGTAAAGAGTCTTCACTTGCCCACCCTCCCATCCCTTTTGAAAGCTGCTTGAGGAGGAACAGCCCGAGGCAGGAGTACCTGCAGCTTGCACTGGAGTGGTAGGGGCTCCATGCTGATGATGAACCTTCTGGGAGGTTCAGCACCAAGTGTGGGGAGAGGGATGGGTGGGTAGCATTTTCAAAATAAAAGGCATATTTTGGAATAAAAGTATTAAGGCATCAAGGAGGCCTGAGGTTAATTCCAATACTGGCCTAACATGCTGTATGCCAGTTCCTTCCTCTCAGGGCTTCAGTTTCCCCACCTAGAATTTCCCCGCCCTCCTAGAGTTCAGGTGTCCTCCAAGGCCCTTTTCAGCTCTGACACGCTGTGCCCTATAAATTCCATGGTTTATTCCTCTTTGTCACCCCTAGGGAACCCTCATCTCCCAGCGGGGGCCTGTTTTCTGGTATGGAACTTAGAGGCCCTAATGAGCTCTGACCACCACAGACCTGGGGTGGGTGTCACCCTCAATACCCTACATGGGAAGGAGGGACAGCAAAGAACCCTCTGCCTACAGGTGGTGAGAGGCAGTTGGTGGGGATGTACTCATCCTGGGTGATCCTGGTCCTCCTCTGCCACATTCTGGTCCATGGAGGTTGCTTACAGAGCCAGGGTGGAGGAGGAGGGAGAGGAAGACGGCCTCTAACCACCAAGTGGCGTGCAGATTCCTCCAGCACCAAACCCCAGCCACTGGAGGCACGCTCAGGAGAAGCGAGCCTCCACTGAGCCCCAGCTGCCACTGTTTTTGAATTCTCTAGTCTATCCCGAGTATTGGGGACGGTGTTGAGCTCTTAAGTAAGTGAGAGGGTAAAGGATGAGATTCCGTGTGGTCGTGCTCCAAGACCTGTGCTGAAGCTGGGCAGCCATGGGGCAAGAGCAGAGGTCCTGCCCCACGTACCCTTGCGTTGCCCTCTCCCCATGCTAGCGCTTCACTGATGGCATCACCAACAAGCTGGTGGCCTGCTATGTGGAGGAGGACATGCGGGACTGTGTGCTGGTTCGGGTGTATGGAGAGCGGACGGAGTTGCTGGTGGACCGGGAGAACGAGGTCAGAAACTTCCAGCTGCTGCGAGCACACGGCTGTGCCCCCAAACTCTACTGTACCTTCCAGAACGGGCTGTGCTATGAGTACATGCCGGGCGTGGCCCTGGGGCCTGAGCACATCCGCGAGCCCCGGCTCTTCAGGTGAGAAAGGTGCCCAGGGGTACTGTTCATCTCTACAATTTCTCAGGCCTTGGGCTTTGAAATCCTTGGCCACCTTCCATGGTGTAGAGTGGAGTCCATGAATGACTCGATAGATCTGTGAACTCCTTGAAATCGCATGAAAAATGTGTGTGTGTTTATGTGCGTTGCTATGTGAAGAGCGACTATGGCTTTGTGCAGGTTTCCAGCGGGGATCTGCTAAAAGCAAGAATTCTTGAGGGAGGCACGGGAGAACCTCGGTTAACATGGGACTGAAGGGTCTGGCTCCCTAAATGCAGCAGGGGTCCCTTTCCTGGGCCATGCCTCAGCCTTCTGCTTACCCTAGTGTGACGTGGAAACGTCTCTGAGCCTTGGAAATGAAATATGAGCCTAGTCCTCAGAGCAGTCAGGGTTTCCTGCTCCTCCCCTCCTGCCAAGAGCCCAGACATGCTAGGAGAATGGCCCTATAGGGTCAAGCACGGCTTTAGCAGCCCAAAGAGATGGCATCCCTCCCCCCCCCCCCCAGTGTGAACAACTCCCAGGTTCCCTGATAAGGTGGGAGTCCAGGTCTGGGGAGCTGCTGAGGCTGCCATAGGCTCACAGAACCCATGGTCCCCAGGGAGCCACTCCTGTTAATTGCCTAGATTAATGTGTGGGACCTTCAAGCCTTTTGGATACTATGGCTGTGGGGCCTGGAGGGAGGAGGACCAAAGAAGAACCCACAGTTCACTCTCTTCTGAACGTGCTGGGCAGGGAGGTCGAACAGGATCCACCTTTATCCTTCCAATGCCATGGCCACGTTCAGGGTCCTCAGACTAGAATGAGTCCCCAGGGCTGAAATTTACTGCTGACTGGGGACAATGGCACAGGGGTCTGCCCCAAACTTTGGGTGCCGTCCTGCTCCAACCACAGGGAAGGAGCCACCTAAATTCCAAGGGACCACAACAAAACCCACCCAGAGAGCAGACCAACAGTCTTCTTTGTTCCCTCACCTGCTGCAGTCAACCCCAAGTTAGTGCACCTCGCCCTATTTGCAGGGAGCCCCTGTCAGGCACTCCGGGGACTTAGGAGGAGGGAATCTGAGAGCCTCACCCCCCAGTGCTCCTGACCACTGCTTCTAGGGCTGGTGAGGCCCCCAAACATTCCATTGAGTTATATATTGTAGCTCTGTCTTTGTGTCTTGGGGTGGGGGATATGCAAACCCATGTAAGGGGCTTCTCAGGCTCCAGTTGAGCAGCTCTACATGCACCCAGCCTGGAGGAGTGAGGTCAGAGGAGCCAGGGCCTGAGGAGCCCTGTCCCGGCTTTCCCTACCAACTCCTCCCAGCTCTTGTGCAAATAAGCTCAAATATTGGCATATCCTCATACTCCCAGTCTCTACCACCCCTGTGAATCTGATCCTGTCACTCATCCTCTCATGAAAACAATTGCCATTGTCAGGAAGATTGAAGATGGATTTAGGTGCAATAATAAAAACTTAACATTTGGGGGAAAGCCAGAAATTGGGCAAAGTGTAGGAGGTAGCCCTTCCTTGATGCTTTTCCAAGGGGGGGACTATTATCTTTGTGGGGTAAAGGTGATTCCCTGAGGAAAGGTGGGGGTGGACTTTGGGAGCTACTTCCCCATGTTGCCCTGAACCCCACCTCCCCACCTTCACTGTTGAGGCTTTGCAGCATAAAAATGCTGAGTGTTGAGGTTGACTTTCATTGCTATTCCAGACAACGACCCTATTGATATTCAAGGAAACACTCTGTCCGTGCTCTATTCAGAATCTTCCTTTGGGAAGGGAAGGCCTGGGTCTCAGGTCGGTTTCCCACCTCGTCCAAACCCTGGTGGGCTCCCTCCTACTCCAGGGCCTCTGGCCTTTGAAAGCACAGACTTCATCTCCCAGCCACTCAGTTGCTGCCACACCCTCTGCCCCCTACACAGGTCTGGGGGAGGAGCCCCTGGAGTGCCCTGTTATCCTGTTGGGTGATAGCCTGCCTCTTCCCAGTACCTGGCAAGGGGAGGGGGTGTCCCTGGAACAGCTTGGCAACAAGGTTTCAAACAGCCAATGCCTTTGTTGTCTTTCTTGGTGATTATTATTCGAACAAGCAGAGGTGAAGGAAGCTTGAATGTTGGAGGCTTGGCAGCCAGTGGGGCTCCAGAGGGAGAGCTGATAGAGGCCTCAGGGAGCCCAGCTGGGACCCAGGGCCTCAGAGGTGGGGTCCTTACCAAGGCCCTCCCTCTCTGACCAGTCAGTCCTCCATCCACCCCCACCCCCCTCCCAGCAGTCTTCCCCTGAGCTGCTTTCTCCTCTCCCCACCACCCCTCCCGCTCTCCTGGGACCTTGGATAATGTCCACAGGAGAACTTGAAAATAGAACACTGGTTTGTTTTGCGTCCTTGGCACCCAGCCGCCAGCATCATCAACTCCCTGCCACAGAGGAAGGGGCTGCCCTGGGCCTGCCTGCTTCCCTCCCCACCTTGGCCAGGCTGATAAGAGGCGGGCATTTCTTCCTGCCTGGCATTGCCATCCCCCAACCCTTGGTGTCCTGCATTCACCTCCCCCTGAGGGCATGGTTCAGAGTCCAAGGTGGGAGGAGAGGTGCCGCCCCCATCCTCTGGTGACCCGTCTGTCCTCAGGGATTGCTGTGGGTACATGACCTTGGCACTGGGCAGGGTCATTGGCCTGTGGCCAGCAGCCCACTGTTTTGCCCTTCTGCTACCTGAAACAGCCCCAGCTCTGACTCTGGAAAGGGAGCTGCTAGGCTGAAGGCCATATCTCGTCTTCATGCTTTCTGCTGAGGTGGAGAGCTCTTAACAGATTTGTAATGATAATTCCGCACTCTGCCCCCTGGCCAGCCCCTCATGGACAGTGTGGGGCCGCTTTCTGGTCAGGAGGGGCTGAGCAGGCAGGGCCTGCCCCACCCACAGTGATATTCTACTCTTCCTGTTTTGTGCTGTAGGCTAATCGCCTTGGAAATGGCAAAGATTCACACCATCCACACCAACGGCAGCCTGCCCAAGCCCACCCTCTGGCACAAGATGCACAGTTATTTCACCCTTGTGAAGAACGAGATTGACCCCAGGTACAAAGATCTGGGAGGGTTCAAGTCTGCCACTGTCTCTACCACCTTAATGTGATCCTCCTCCCTATTCTTTTGCTCCACCCCACCGTACACAAGGTTTAGGGATTTCAGTCCTGGTGACGGAGCCTCTGTCTCCAAGAAGAGTTGGGCCGGTTGAGAAAATCTGAGGAACTTAGACCTATAGTTTTAGACTCCTGTGTGTATTTCTCCTTGAGTCTTCAGGTTATGGCAGGGCCTAGGGTCAGGGACAGCATCTCCCCATTTTACTTAGAGGATACTGAAGCTCATAGACTAAGCTTTGCCCAGTGTCGGGGGCTAGTCAGAGGCAGGGCTTCTGTTCCCAGCCCAGGGCCCTGTCTACCTGAGCTGCCTTTGGAGCCATGAAAAGGGAGGGCACTGCCCTTTGAGAATGGGCTGAGGCTGAGTCACAGTCATTCAGAAGAAGTCAGCTCATCATCCCCCCATGCCTCTCGGGACCCTGCTTTCCACCTTGTTCAGGCTGACAGCTTGCTGTTTCTTCTCTGCTCTTTTTATCCATCCTGACATCACCTTCCCCCAGATAAGACAGGCTTCCCAGAACCTCCCCTACACACTCTGGCTAGCCACCCGAGAGTCCTTCTAGCCTCCAGAAACCTGACTCACCACCAGCATACCCTTGAGTGTTGAGACAGCAGTGGGGGCAAGGGAGAAAGAGTGGTGTCACCTTGCCCCCTCCGTGAAGGCTTGAACACCTGTGTTGCCATGTTCCTGGGAGTGGGTTACACAGGTTTGGGGCAGGATATCTCCTCACCTCCTCAGAGATGACAGGATAGTAAGGAACTCCCTCCCGATCGTGTGCCTCGTTCCCACTCTCCCACACACGATGGCTCTGTCCGTGCCCTCCCACTTAAGGATTACCAAGTGCTGCTTTGGGGCTATTGGACCAGCGTGGCCCATGTGTAGACCTTCTATGTCAAGTGTTATCTCTGGGACAAGAACTGCCTTGTGCCTTAGGACCAGAACAGTACAGAGAGCAGAGTCCTCTGGTACCTGAACCAACAGGACCCTCCCATCCCCCAGCCCACCACTTCCATTTGACAGATTAAGAAACTGAGACCCATCATAGGGATGGGACTTGCCCAAGGTTATTGCTATCAGTGGCAGCTGAAGGACTAGAGTCCAGGCATGATGCTCAGGCGTAACCCCTGCCACTACAGCTTCCTTTGATTCTGCAGTCACTGTGTCACCTTGGGGGGGGGGGGGGGCGGCTTGTTGGGAGGGGAGTGGTCTCTGCAGAAGAACTGACCAATTCCCTTTGTTCTTGGCATGCCTTTGACTTTGGACAAATCAAATTGCTTGACTTTTTTGAGCCTCTTTAGGGGATGATGGCTGCCTCCCCTACCCCAGAGCAGGCTGTGGGGAGCAATCACTGGGACCAGATGAAGCACCTGAGTTCCATAGTAACCCTGCCTGATAACTTGCCTAGTAGCCTTGATTTCGTCCATCTTCCATTTCACAAACACTAATTGATTGGGATTTAAAACAGTAAAGAACACAGAGGTGACATTGGCCCTGCCCACAAGTTGCTTAGAAACTGTGTGGGTAAAGAGGACCTGCCCATGCAGAGCCGTAGAAGGTGGCAGGTGTGTAGAGTGTGCCCCAGGGGTCGGAGAACCAGGGAGCGTCTTCCTGATGGAGATGGGAAGGGAGGCGGCAAGAGCTCAGCCTGCTGGGGATGACGTACAGGAGTTGGCTGGAGCCAGATCTTCAGGAGGTCTAGGGAGGGGTCCAGGGAGATAGAGCTGCGGAGGTTGTATGAGCTGGAGCTTGATTGTGAGGGGCCTTCGATGTCAGGTTAAGGAACGAAGATTCAGTTTCACAGCAGTGGAAAGTAATTGTGAAGGTGTCTGAGCCGTGGACTCAGGGCAGTGCAGTAACCTGACCGGCTCTGTGGTGGGAGTGAGGAGAAGTGGGGGTCAGGGGTAGGGAGACCAGCTGGAGGAGTGTTGAAATTGAATGGGCAACATCCAGCACTAGGGTTCCCCAGATTTGAGCATGAGATCCCCCTGGGTGCTTGCTAAGTGCAGGCTCCCCGTGTGACCCTGGAGAGTGGTGGGAGGTCTTGCACTGGACCCCAGGAGCCTGCGTTTCACAGACTCCTCTGGTGATTCTGAGGGAGAGCATCAAGGAACCATTTTGGGGGGATACTGCCCTAGGCAGCTTCTTGGGGGCTGACTCGGAGACCTTGTGGGAATGGATGTGGTAGTCGAGGCGTTTGAGTAAGTATGGTGGCATCCAGGGTGGCCAGGAGGATGCAGGGATGATGAAGGCTTCGGGGCCCTCGAGGAGACTCAGACAGGGCCAGGCCACGTAAGCCTGAACTCTTAGAAAAGTCCACCTTTCTCCACTCTGACCCTGAGAGCTGAGTGGCCACTTGTCAGGTAGCAGTCCCTTCCTCAGTCCCCCTCACCCTGCTCCTGCTGCCTCGGAGGGACAGAGGAGCGGCTCTGCCTGCCGTGTGAAAGCTTCTGAGATGACCGTTCCGCCCACCCCACAACCTTGGGAGAGTGTGGTGGTATCAGGCCTGAGGGGAGCCCCGCTGGCGACGTTCCAGGTGCTGGGGGAGGGATGGGGAAGCTCAGGACTGTTCCTACAGTAACTGTCTGCGTGACCTTGGGGTGGGTAGTGTGGGGGTCAGGCAGAGGTCAGGGCCCAGGCAGCAGGCGTCCTGGATGTCAAAGCCACGTGGGGGTTTTTTCAGGCTGAGACCTGGGCGAACCAAATGAAGCCTCCTAATTCTTATCTTTGGATGGTCTCACTCCAAGAAAAAAAGAATTTTGAAAGGAAAGGTAGCTTCTTAAGGAGAGCCAAGAAGAAAAGACATTTTATGCAGTCCTGTCGATACAGATAAACTCCAGTGAGGATGGCGTGGGAGCAGGAGGTGGGAGGCCTCCCTCAGATCAGCCCCTAACAGATGCCTGGACTCAGAGCGGCCTGTGCAAAGCCTTGGGCTGGGAGGGTGGGGGTGGAGGGGGGGGTGGGGACCCGGGCCCTTGTGGTTAGGAGGACTGGCTTAATTTCAGACCCTTGGATGGGCTGCGGACCACTTTCCTTAAGAAATAGAGAGTCCAGCTGTGCAAGAGACATCTGGAGGCTACAAGGAAGACTCTGCCCTGCTTGAGCCTCAGTTTCCCCATAGGGTTGGACTAGAGACCTAAGATCTCTTGGCTTTGACCTTCTGAAGCCTGAGGAAGCCTCCCACTCATTCTTTTCCAGTGGCGGGGACATGGAGATGCCTTAATCACTGAACACTCATCTGCATGTTCTGGTTTCTGGGCTGGGGAGAGGGCAGCGGGGCCATCCCGTGGGAGCGTCGGGAGGGCCCGTCTCATTCTTGTCCCCCTGCACACACTCTCGCTGCCCTGGACAAGAGAGCAAACAGGAGACACATGGGCGGAGATAAAACCCCAGGCCTGTCCCCTCCTCCCATCGATGGTTCTGGGTGTTAAGGGCTCTGCTGACGCCTGGCTTTCCAGTGTGCACAGACCGGTGCCTCCTGGGGACCGCAGTTCAGAGCCTCTGCGCACAGTGTGTCCTCCTCAGCTTCCCTGTGGCCTCTGATGGAGCCTTTCATTCATCCGTCAGCGCGGGTTTCTTTCAGCAGCAGTGCCTGTGCGTGCTGTGGGATGGGGCGGCGCCGAGTGGCCTCCACACTTCTTTGTTCCTGCCCTCAAGTTGCCCACAGCCAGTCTGGCAGGGGTCTGGGACAAGGAAACACACACTCCTAGTTCAAGGTGGAAGGGACAAGATACTAGGGAGCTACATAGCAAGTGTTTTTCCACTGAACGGCCCTAATGTCCCCTTGGCCCTGTAGGAGTGATCCCAAGAAACAACTTCTTTGCTTTTGTATGTGGGCCTGAGTGGTCTGTCTGTGAGATACGAAGTCAAACTCTGTGATCCCTCTGCGACACCAGCTGCGAGAGCATGAGGGAGACACACCAGGGGTACCCTCTGCCTCCTCAAGAGAGCGCCAGCCCCTCCCCTGGCCGCCCTGCTCATCTGCACCTTCCCATCCTCTTCTGTGCCTCCTTCCTTACCTTCCTGTGTCCCTTTCACAAAGTAACGGGGACACTGTTGAGTCAGGGATTTTGGTGCTTTGCAAAATGCTTTTAAGCCATTGTTTTAATCATCTTCTTAGAGTAAACACAGGACACCGGATGGATGGGAGACCTTAGTGCCATTTTGCAGATGACAAAAAGTTGGCCATTTGTGCAAGGTCTCTCTGCAGTAAGAGGTAGTGAGGAGGCCAGAGCTCAGGGCTTTTGAGGCCAAGTACTTTCCTACTATCAGCCCTCCCTCCACTGGCCACCTTTCTTGGCACTGTCCAGCCTTTCTGCAGATGTCCCTAAGATAGAGGTGTTGGAATGTGAGCTGGCCTGGCTGAAGGAGCACCTGTCCCAGTTGGACTCCCCTGTGGTGTTTTGTCACAACGACCTGCTCTGCAAGAACATCATCTATGACAGCACCAAAGGTATGGCTTCTTTGGCCCTGGCTGCCCAGCAGGGTTCTGTTCCTGAGGCTGGTACTTGGATAAGCAAAAGGAGACCTTTTGGCTTAGGTCTTAAGTTAATCTGTAGGAGAGAAATGGAAAAGGAAACATTCCTACTTAGAAAAATCTGTGTCAAGAAAGAACTCAGAGTCATGGTTTGTGGAGGTTTTCAACATTAGGGCATCCCAGCTACTCCCCCTGACAATGTTTTGGGCTTCCGAGTCCTTCTCTGCTGCTCCAAGCCTTCCTAGAGGGAAACCTGTGGCCCAGGTGAGAGCTTCACCCAGAGAACCTTTTGCTTTATTCCTGGTCCTCAGCCATGCTGGGGGCAAGCATCTTTAGATGGGGAGAGCTCAAGGATATAGTGTATGAGAGGGACAGCCGGAGCTGGGCAGATGGACAAAGGGACAGACAGATGGAAGAAGCTTAGAAGATTGCTGCTGAGGAGGTTGGGTAAGGCCGGGGGGCTGCAGGAGCCAACCAGAGGCAGTGAGTAAATTGCAGAGGCCTGTGGAAGTTTGACCAGGCTTGTCCAGGTCTGCTGGGACCAATCCCCTTTGCTGCTTCTCTACCTCATAGGTCACGTCCGGTTCATCGACTATGAATATGCCGGCTACAACTACCAGGCTTTTGACATTGGCAACCATTTCAATGAGTTTGCAGGTGAGAGGGCATTAGCATTTGGCCTGTGCTTGAGATACCCACCTTATGATGGATGGTCAGATCAAGGAGAGAGTGAGAGGGGGTTCTGTACCTGGGGGATGGAGGCTAGACAGACCCTGTCCTCTGCAGTGTCCCAGCTCAAGGGGGGAAGACAGTCTGCCTTGAGAGAGCTTCAGGTCTCCTTGGGGAGGCAGGACCCACCTACACAGAGCACACTCCTGCTGGCCAATGTGGCAGTTTGGTACAAGTTAGGAGAACGTGCCCACTATAGGATCCCTGAGGATACTTAGTTTGGCATGTGAGTTAGAAAAAGACCCCTTCCTCTGGGTACATGCAGTGCACACCAGCTGGGCCAGCACAGGACAACCTCAGCCTCCACTTACCCCCTTGTCCATACTTCTTTATGCCCAGTACAGCCTGCTCAATTGTAAATAAGGGCCCGGCATGCAGGTAAGGAGCAGAACAAGCTGTAAGTAACTACTTGCCTAGTGGCATCATGAAAATAATCTAGGTGGAACTAGTTACAAGTATGCCCTCTGCAACTTGACTCCACAACTTTATATTTTTTAAATTTTTTAAATATATTTTATTGATCGTGCTATTACAGTTATCCTGATTTTCCTGCCTTTGGTCCCCCCCACCCAACACTCCCTACTCCCTCCGGCAATCCCCACACCATTGTTCACGTCAGTGAGTCATGTGTATAGTTCTTTGGCTACTCCATTTCCTATGCTGTACTTTACATCCCCATGGCTATTCTGTAACTACCTATTTGTACTTCTTAATCCCCTCACTTCACCCATCCCCCCCACCCGGCAACTATCAAAATGCTCTCCATACCCACGATTCTGTCTCTGTTCTTGTTTGCTTAGTTTGTTTTTTAGATTAAATTATTGATAGATTTATATTTTTTGCCATTTTATTGTTCATAGTTTTGATCTTTTCTTAAGTCCCTTTAACATTTCATATAATAATGGTTTGGTGGTGATTAACTACTTCAGTTTTTTCTTGTCTGGGAAGCTCTTTATCTGCTCTTCAATTATAAATGATACTCTTGCTGGGTAGAGCAATCTTGGCCGTAAGTCCCTCCTTTTCATGACTTTGAATATTTCTTGCCAATTCTTTCTAGCCTGCAAAATTTCTTTTAAGACATCAGTTGACAGTCTTATGGGAACTCCTCTGTAGCTAACTAACTACTTTTCTCTTGCTGCTTTTAGGATTTTCTCTTTATCTTTAACCTTTGGAATTTTAATGCTGATGTGTCTTGGAGTGGGTCTTTTGCATCCATCTTGTTTGGGACTCTGTGGTTCCTGGACTTGCATGTCTATTTCCTTCACCAAATTAGGGAAGTTTTCTTTCATTATTTTTTCAAATAGATTTCCATTTTCTTGCTCTTTCTCTTCTCCTGGCACCCCTGTGATGCGAATGAATGTTGGGCCTCTTGAAGTTGTCCCAGAGGCTGCTTACACTATCCTTATTTTGGGGGGATTCTTTTTTCTTCTTCTTGTTCTAATTGGTTGATTTTTGCTTCCTTATGTTTCATATCATTGATTTGATTCTCGGCTTTATCCACTCTACCATTGTTTCCCTGTAAATTTAAATTGTTCTTTATTTCAAATAGCGTATCCTTCATTTCTGCCTGGACCTTTTCCATGCCGCTGAGGCCCTCTCTAAGTTCCTTGAGCATCCTTATAACCACTGTTTTAAACTCTGCATCTGATAGATTACTTATCTCCATTTTGTTTAGCTCTTTTTCAGGAGTTTTGATCTGTTTTTTTTTGTTTGGGCCATGTTTCTTTGTTTCCTCATTTTGGCAGCCTCCCTGCGTTTGTTTCTATGTATTCAGTACAGCTACTTTAACTCCATGTCTTGGTAGAGTGGCCTAATGTAGTAGGTGTCCTGTAGGGTCCAGTGGCACAGCCACCCCTATCACCCAAGCTGGGTACTTGAGGTGTGCCCTTCATGTGGGCTGAGTTCTCCCTCCTCTTTTAGTTGAGCCTTGGTTGCTGTTGGCAGATCAATGGGAGGGATTTACCCAGGCCAGTCAGGGGCAAGGACTGGCTGTGACCACTGACCACCAACCTCTACCCTCTGTGGAGGATCAGCCGTGCAGGGCAGGGTGATGGGGCTCCGACACGGTCTGTAGCTGTCCACTGGGTGTGCTGGCCGTGGTGTTTCCCCAGTGGTGCAGGCCAAGGTCAACCCCCACCGGTGTATACGTGAGGGTATGACTCCCACGGGGTGGCCACCAGCTGCATTTAGGACCGTGAGGGACCATGGGGCCTCCACTGGACAGAGCAGCTGAACTGTGTGGGTGGCACAGAGATGAAGCTGGCACCAGCAGGGCACTGGGCCTGTGCATGCTCAGCAGCCAACCCCACTGACCTTTCCAGAAGGGATAATTCTTAAGTATTTTAAGTCCTCCTCACCCACCATACAGAGTGAAGTCCAGCTGGAATTTCTTCAGAGGGATAGATGGCATCCTGCTCTTAAGTTGAGAATGAGGGAGAACTGAGCATGGAAGGGGGACAAGGGAGGAGATTGGGAGCTAGGGAGAGGGACCTCCAGGGTTCTTGGAGCATGGAGACCTGCTACTGGGAGCTGGGAGATGAGTTCCAACCCTGAACCCACCCCTAACTGGCTGTGACCTTGAGCAAATTTCTCTCTGGGCCTTAGTTTATACATCTGTACAAGGAGATTCTTCTAGCCATACTCTTGGGGCCCTAGGAGACTAAGTGTGTTTCTCGAGAAATATAAGGAAAGTTTGAGAGGGACAGAAAGAAAAGGAGAGAGGAAGAGCCTGGGGAGGGTGGCCCAGTTCTAGTTCTTTCTTAAATAAACTGCTGCTTTCTGTACCAGCTCTAAAGCTGCTGCCTCTGCCACTGTGCCCAGGACGGGGCTGGTGTGTGTTGGGCTGGCCGCTTGAGGACTCAAAGAAGGGGTCCAGGCTGTCCAGACCAGGGTTTCCAAACCTGTTTATATTTCCCAGTCATCCGGAAAATTGTGTTAGGGGCAGAAGCCTTGGAATATATGTTGTTACTAAGCTCTCCCAGTGATTTTTAAGTAGCCAGCCACGCACTGGCCCAAGAAGCAGTGTTTGAGAGACACACAGCTTCCTCATGTTGTCAGTGAAGAGATCTGGGCCAGTGAGAGGAAAGGGCTTGTCCAAGGTTAGTGTTGGACCTACGACAACCAGGCCCTGATTCAATGCTGTGCCCGAATGCCTCCTATGTGACATAGTTTTGTATAGGGCACAGGGGAGACAGAGGTGCTTATGGGGACCCCATCACTCCCAGGACTGTCCCTGCCTCTCAACCAGTCTGCCTTTCTTGGTGTCCTCAGTTGGGGTGGGGCTCGACCCTTTATACATTATTGGCGATCAGGACAAGCTGCATTCCTAGGCACAGCCCACAGGGCAGAGCAGGTAGACATTTTCAGTGAAGCAGGGGATACCTGAGCTGGAGGCGGCCCCCGGGTGGGCCATCTCTCAGCAACTTCTGTGCTGCTGCCTCCCCATCAGGTGTGAATGAAGTCGATTACTGCCGGTACCCAGCTCGGGAGACCCAGCTGCAGTGGCTGCGCTACTACCTGCAGGCACAAAAGGGGATGGCCGTGACCTCTAGGGAGGTGGAGAGGCTCTATGTGCAAGTCAACAAGTTTGCCCTGGTGAGTGCTTGTGACTGGTAGGGGGCAGGGGAAGGAGGAGCCAGGAGGTGGGATGTGGCCCCACCCCCAGCTCCTGCCCTCCCACAGCCTTGTGGTGGAGGAGGAAGCAGAGCCCAGGGTCAGGTGCGAGTTCCTGGGAAACCCTGCCATGTGCTCCTGAACCCTAGTCCAGAGATGAGATCTGAGAAGAACTATGTTGGGCATCTCCCTAATACTACGGTGCCCTGTTTCCTGCTTCCCCTACCCCAGCAGGTCTAGGAAAGGGAGAACCTAGAAAAGTTTGAGGAAATCAAACTTTTTCCTTCCAGGAAAGATCTCAGCTGCCTGTTTTAGCAGTTCTGTCATTCGGACAAGTAGTTCTTTCTAATGTCTAACCTTAGCCTTTCGTGCTACAGTTAACCACATCCCTTCTTTTTTTCTCTCTCACTCTTTTTTCCTTTTCTTGTTTTTAAGCCTTTGGAGGAGATAGAGAATGTCAGCTTAATCCTCCTCCTTAGCTTCCTCTGCTGACTCAGACTCCTTGTAAGCCTTTCCCACCAGGCTCTTCCTGCTCCAGTTGCTGTGCTGTCAGTTCTTTTTTTTTTTTCAAGATTTTATTTATTTATTTTTAGAGAGAGGAGGAGGGAGAAAGCGAGGGAGAGAAACATCGATGTGCGAGAGATACATCCATCAGTTGCCTCTCTCACACCCCACAACTGGGGACCTGGCTGAAAACCCAGGCATGTGCCCTGACTGGGAGCCAAACTAGTGACCTTTCAGGTCACGGGTCAGCACTCAACCCCCTGGGCCACGCCAGCCAGGGCTGTCCTGTCAGCTCTTTAGTTTGAGTGCCACTTATCCAGGGTACATGGTTCGTGCCAGGTCTGCACTGGTGTGTGCCCAGGGATTGCTGCCCAGTCTTATTAATGTCAGCCATGCATAAGCAAGAAGTCGGTCAGCTGCCCTGAATTTCACACACCATCATAGACCTGGGATTTTGGATTACCTGTTCTATTCTCCTCATTAGCACAAAGCTGATTCTCCTTCAGGTTCTTCCTCTGAACTGTTCCACCCAATGCCTTTCTCTTGCTAAATTTTTTAGTAATCATTCATACTTGCTCATTGATCTATGCCTCCTTTATGTCCTAAAAAGGCAGAAAGTGCGGGGAGGTACTGTAGAGTCCACCCCAGAGTAAGAAGGACTTAGAATGGGATGGGGAACACCAGCCAGGGGAAGTATTGGAGTCACTGCTATTTGTTTGGGGGCAGCAAGAAGCCTGGTTGTCTGGCTTCTGGAACCTGGGGTGACCTGGGTGCCTCTGGCCAGTGGGCCTGGGCTCTGGCTTGGAGGTTCATCTCCCCCTGGGTATGTTGGCCTGGAAGACTTGAGGAGATGCCCCGGTATAAGAGAAGCTAGAGGTAAAGTTCTTCGTGGCCTGGGGCACAAGCCGAAAGTCCTAGAGCGCCAGCCTGCTGACCCCCTCCTGGTGGTGGGAAAAAACCACCTCTGCTTGCTTTTTTCTAGAGGGAGTGGTATCCCCAAATGCTAGCCAGTGACTTGAACTCCTGAATTCCCCCAACCTGTGCTGGGGAGACCTAGTTCTGTGTTTTCCAGTGTGACTGCACCCCTCTAGCTACATGGGGTCCATGACAGGCTTGGGAGGATCACCGTGTTGACCCTCTTTGCTCTGTTTCCAGGCATCTCACTTTTTCTGGGCACTCTGGGCCCTCATCCAGAGCCAGTTCTCCACCATCAACTTTGATTTCCTCAGGTACGCACACGGGACAACTGGGAGCAGAGTGGGTGGGGGAGAAAAGGAACAGCTGAGGGTGTGAGGGAAAAGGACAGCCCAAATAGAATGTCCAGAGTCCCTTCCTCTGCTCACTCATCCCTTGCCCGTGGCCAGTGGGGTCACCACTGCAGGGGAGGCTCAGAAACCCCGAGCAGCGCTCTGAAGGAGCCTGACGTTCTCACGCCTGCCCTGCCTGCCTGGTGGCAGATTGTGCTTCCCCTGTCTTCTCCTGCGACTCCGGAGCCTTTATCCACAGGGCTCGGTGGGGAACGGAATTGTCACAAATCAGTCTGGAAGACCACAAACCTGGCCCGCATTTTAGAGCTGAGAAGTCAGCGTCCCAGAGAGTGGGAGTGACTTGCTGAGGTCACTCGGTGACTTAGTGCTTACTGAGAGGAGTGTCAGACCCAACTCCTCCCCCAGGGGTCCCCCAGTGACTCAGTAGGGGCTGTACTGACACTGTACTTGAGTACTGACTCCTTGGCGGGAAAGGGGGAGCCCATCGTGTGAGGTACATTGCAAGGGGGGACCCAAAAGACAAATTTATTTATAAAAAGTTGTGTATTTATTCTTACATGTTTAAACTTCAGTCACCTTCAAAGTCCTGCACCGCAGATGTGTTGCATCCATATGATGCAACACACCTATCGAGACTTTCTTTCTGCTGCTCAGAACGGTGTTTGAACTCCTCGATTTTGATGGCTTTTAGTGCTGCTGCCGTGTTTGTTTCACCTCTTCCACATCAGCAAAACGTTTCCCCTTGAGGGCTTTTTTCATCCGGGGAAACAAACAAACAAGTCGCTGGAGGCGAGATCAGGTGAATGGGAAGGTGGAGCATGGGAGTCATGCCATTTCTGGTCAAAACCTGCTGAACACGCAGCGTGGCGTGGGCAGCTGTACTCGTAATCACCCATAGTGAAATGGGCACACGCCGTGAGAATCTTCAAAAAAAATTCACTGCAGCCAAATGTAGTCCTCACAACAACGCCCGCTGGTGCACCGATACAGATGGCTTCCGGTAGCACTCCCCCAGTGGGGGAAGCCTGTCTTACAAGGGGCCCGCCCTCCAGAAGATAATTCCAGTGTTTGAAGGGTTCCCCCGTTGTATGTCTCTAAAGACCAGGAATTATTTTGTTCTTCATTCTGGTCCAGGCTCCTCACCTCTCTCCTCCCCGTCCACACTCAGCCAAAAAGGAATGATCACCTGGCTTCAACATGTTCTCAGCCATTAGAGAAATGCAGGTCAAAAGCACACTGAGTTATCACCTCACACCCATTAGGATGCCTGCTATCAAATAAGCAGAAAGTAACAAGTGTTGGCAAGGATGTGGAAACTTGAACCCTTGTGCATTGTTGTTGGTGAAACAATACGGTGCTTCCTCAAAAAAAAGAAAAATAGAATTACTGTATGACCCAGCAATATCACTGCTGGGTATATATCTAAAAGAATCGAAATCAGGGTCTCGGAGAAATACCTAACACTCGTGTTCACGGCAGCATGACTCACAATAGCTGGAGGTGGAAGTAACTCAAGCGTCCATGGAGGGGTGAATGGTAAATTTATGCAATAGAGTTATCATTCATTCTTAAAAAGGAAGGAAATCATGTCATATGCTGGTGTGGATGAACCCTCAGGACATTATGTCAAGTGAAATAAGCCAGCTACAAAAAGGCAAAACTGCAATTCCACTCATGTGAGGAAACAATCAAATTCATGGAAACAAAGTAGAATGGTGGGGGCATGGAAGGCAGAATGGGGAGCTGCCGTTTAAGGGGTCTAGAGTTCAGTTTTGCCAAATGAAAGAGACGTAGGTATCTGTTGCCCACAGTGTGGATGCACTCAACAATACTGAACTGTGAAAATACAAAAATGACCTTGTTTGGGGAAGGGTTGGTCTAGGGTTGGTCTAGTTAGCTCTAAGGAGAAAAAAATTATAGTTGAATTAAAAAAAAAAAACCTCAGCCTGGGCTGGTGTTGCCTTACACAGACCTAGAAGGGCTGAGCTGGTGAGAAGCTTTGCTCCTGGTGGGAGTCCCCCAGCACGGCTTTCCTCTCGCCCCTAGCTCTCTTTCCTGTCTCCTGGCAGGTACGCAGTGATCCGATTCAACCAGTACTTCACGGTGAAGCCTCAAGTGTCTGCCTTGGAGATGCCAAAGTGACCAGCTGCCCCCTCCCTCCCCTTGCCATCTGCCTGGAAAGCTGATTCTCTGGGGCTTGGTTCTGCTCTGGGGTTCGTACCCTTGGACAAGATGGGAAAGGGGACAGGTGGGTATCCTGGGAGAAGACTCCACCAGCCCCCAGTGGGCGCTGCTGTGACCATATTGTCTCATTTGGAAGGACTGACAGACCTCGCTCTGGGGGCCCCTTTGCCTGGCCTGACTTGGGGGAAAGTGCCTGCAGCCAGCTAGAGCTTGGACCACAACCACCCCTCCCCTCGGAAGCCCAGGGTTCCCGGCCCCAGGCCAGTCTGGGATCTGTGCTGCCTGGAGGTGTCTTTGACCTTCCTGGCTTGGGGAGGGGGAAAGGTGGGGGAGGCCTCCTTTCTACCTCCAGTGCCCTGAGCCTCCAGCCCATCTCCCCACAGGCCCCATAGGGGAGGTGTTGAGCCCAAACCAGCACCATGCCAACTCTGACGGATGTAAATACTTTGGGGTGGGGGCTTGACAGCTCCCTAGCAGCTGCCTCATCTGAAGTCCTTTTTTCCAAGGAAAAAAGACTGATCAATCAGATAGCCCCTTCCCAAACCTCAGTCCAGGGACTGCTGCTTCATGCTCTGGCTCCGGCGGAGGGGACAGCAGTCAGCAGCCTTGTTCTTCCCTTGGCCTTCCAGGCCCTCACTTCCAAGGATCTGTCTCCCCATGTCCACCCACTTGAGCTAGACTAGCAGGATTCCAGGGACCAGGGACCAGGGCTCGCCTGGCATGCGAGAGCCTGGGCAGGATCTGTCGTGAAGGTGCTGACTGAGGTCATCGTCCCTAACTCTCAATGGCCTCCACCTCCTTTCTGCCCTCACAGCCCCTGGGGCCCCTCAGCTTGGGCCTATGAAGTGATTCATTTGTAAATTATCTTGATTTTCTGCATTAAAAGGACCATTTCGGGACCACTCTGTCTCAGTGCAGCTGATGAGGCTCTGACCTGGAGGGTGTGACCAGCCGACCTGTGGTGGGGGCGGAGGGGTTCCAGCCCCTCTGGGCTGTGCAGTTTCCACCACGCCCTCAATGCACCTGGCTGACTGTGCCCTGGCTCCTGGTAAAGGGTAGACCTGGGCAGGACTGGTGGTTTCTGCCTTTAACTGTCTTGCATGAGTCAGGTGGCAAAACTGGGAGCATGCTGCTTGGAGGGAACTGAGCTGTGGACTCCAAGAACTTGGCCTTACCCGGATGATGAGCCAGTGAGACACTGAAGGGAAGTACTGAGACTTCTTCCTTGGTCCTCTCTGGCTCCTAGTGTTTGGGGGTTGAGGGGGTGCTACTTTGCCTGGAACTGGTCTGTCACTTTCTCAGAAGGCCAGAGGAAGGGGAGGGCAGGTGCTTCAAGGAGAGCTGGGGTACCCTGCTCCACAGCCCAGGTTGCTAGGGCTGCCCTACCATGACTGGGCAGCAGTGCCCCAGGGTCCCCAGAAGGTACCCAATACCCTTAGGGGCAGTAGCAGCTGCCCGTCCTGTGGATTCTGCAAAGATACCTTAGCTGCCATGGCAACTGCTGGAACTGAGCTGGCACCTGTAGCTGCCTCCAAGGTCATGGTGACCATGTGTGGCTGGGCCCTAGTGGGCAGGACTGAACCTGGGGGCACCCATGGAGAACATGGGGAAAGGTGTGTCTGGCACAGGGATGGTGCCCAGGCTGGGCAGGTCAGCCCACCGAGGGTTCTCTGTGGGGTCAGGTGGTCCTGGTGCAGCCTCCCTGTGGACTGAATGGCAGTGCCCCCCTTCCTTGTTCCTCTCCGATCCACCTCTGGAGCTGAGGGCAGCAAAACCACTGAAGGCAGCTCATCTCCGGTCTCCTGGGGCCTTGATGTCATAGTGTCGCAGTGGTGAACAGTACAGGCACAGGCCCCCAGGTGTTGTCCTGGACCCGAAGGCCCCTGGCCACCACCTGCATGAGGGAGTTAACCTGCAGGCACCATCCTGCTGTCACCTTTGAAAAAGCATCCTCTCTCATTTCTCCAGGGGAAGAGGGCAACCCAGGGCAGGACCCTCCCCCACAAAGCCTTGGAGTCCCACCATCACTCTCAGACTCCAGCACCCAGGCCTCTTTTCAGACCTGATGAAGCGCTGCCGGCAAAGCACTGCCTGGGCAGGGAGTCCCCTCTGCTGGGCTCTGACCTTCGGCATCCGCAGAAGAGCCACAGAGGGCAGAGAAAGAGTTCCTGACCCAGCCTTCCTGGTAATTACCAGGGCACTGTTCCTGGTCTTGCAACGCTCCCCACCCCCACCCCTACTCCTGCCTCTCCTGGAACGGGGTGGGGCTCCAGGGCACCAACCACAGGTCCCCATAAAAGGTTTTTCCCATCCTAAAAGCATGCAGGGTGCATGGCTCTGTCTCAGCACCTAGAGTTGAGACAGGATAGTGAGAAGCTAGGAAAATTCCTTGGCGAATGGAATAGGGAAACTGAAACAGACAGCTGTACCCCATGGCCAAGCAGTTTACCGCCAGGTGCAGATGGTCACCAAGGCAGAAGACCTTGCAGGGGGCAAAACTGGGAAAAATGAGGACCTGACCCCCAGGGTAACCTTTCCTTTCTTGGCCTTTCTTCCCTGGAAATAACATGTAGGCCTCAGTTGTATTCAGCTCCAGGCCCAGAAACAGCAAAACCAGGTGGTCAAATCCAGAACCAGCTGCAATGACTAAAGACCCTAGCCCGGCATTCACCAATCAGTGGAGACCATGGCCCTAAAAAGGCGCATCTGGAGAATGCAGATGAATATTCTGCTGAAACCCTCCCCTGAGATGTCCCCCAAGATTCCCGCCTGCAGGAGAGAAAAACCTGAAGACAGAGGACCCAGCAAGGGTTCCTGGGAAGCAACCCAAATCATTCCTTTCCCTTTTTCTTCCACTTCTTTCTTCACAGGCATCTGTCCCCTAAACTCTAAGGCGATGTGCGGCTGGTGCTTGGCCAGCCTGGGCAGGCTGGTCCCCTGAACCTGTCCCCAAGGCCCCCTTTTCTCTGACTTCCCAGTGAGCTAAGGCAGCCCAGCCTAGGCTCTCCTGCTGCTGCTGCTTTGCTGAGCCCTTCCTTGTTTCACTTTCCCTAGCTTCGCTGCTCACTGGGACTGGTGTGAAATCTTTCCTACATGAAGTCAAGAACCCACACAGTACACCTGGCCCTAGGCAGACGGGCTCAGAACCAGGTCCGTCTAGTAAACTTCCTGGAGTGGAAAGTGGGCAGTGCTGGCCTCAGGCTCCTGAGGCCACAGAGGACCTGGGAACAGGGAAGTGAGAGAAACTCGGGAATGACAGGGGATGAGAGTGAGCCTACCTGGGAGAGTTCTGACCAGGCTCCACATCTGGTTTGGAATACAGGGCTGATAGTGGAGACAAGGGGTGGGGGTAGACGGACAGGGAGTAAGCAACTCCATGTGACCATCAGAGGGCAGGCGCTGCAGGCAGCCACGCTGCTTTTCCCGAGGACCGCCTGCATCCTCTCAAGGGGCCAAGGAAGCTGGGCTCCACTGTGGAGACATGGGGTAGGGAGGGCCGAGGAGAGAAGGCCGAAAGCGCTGGGAGGCTGGGCTGGGGAAAACCTGCAACGGGTTAGCAGCCAGGATGACCCCTAGTTCTAACGTCTGGGACTCCTCTTAAATTGTTGGGGAGTCTTCATGGCCCTGGAATCAACTGCACCTACCTTCTCTCACCTCTCCAACTTAGTAACCTCTTTTCCAGTAATGCCCTCTGCCCCCATCTGGTCTCTGCTGGAATACTTCTTGTGTTGGAAAGTTCACTACCACTTTGAACATTTTTGTCTAAAGTTGTTTTTGTCAGGCCAAAAAATGACCCTCGAGTAGCATCAAGAAGCCAGTTCTACCTCATAACCTGCAGACCGTATTTGCCCACCTTTGAAGAAAGCAGTCTTACCCTTTATGCCCTACCTTAGTCTCCTCTTTTCTGGGCTAACCGTCCCGACCCTTTCAACCATGCCTCTAATACATGTCCCCTCCAGTCCTCTTCTGTGCAGGGTGCCTGTCTTTGGGTCCCTTCAGTGTCACAATGGCCTTTTCTGTTCAGGGGCCAGGACTGTGGGGTGTGCTGACTGGCTGATCACCTCCCTTTTTGTGAACACATGCCTCTGTTACTCCAGCCCAGACCTTCCCGAGAACTGCCATTCCGCTTTGCCGCCCTGGTATCCCGCCAACAGGATAAATAACAGGATAAATTTTTTAACCACGGGAGTTAAGTCTTTTTATTGACCCATTAGTATGTATCTTGAGTTTAAATCTCTTACCTAGCCATTTCAGGTCTAATAGACTGTTATTTCCCCTACTGCAATATAGTTCTTTGAAATCCTCACTCAAAGCACAAGGTCACAGCCCTGGCCAGGTGGCTCAGTTGGTTGGAGCGTCATCCTGTGCACCAAAAGGCCGTGGGTTCGATTCCCAGTTGGGGTGTGTGTAGGAGGCAACTGATTGATGCTTTTCTCTCACATTGCTGTTTCTCTCTCTCTCATCAATAAACATATCCTCGATTAAAAAAAAAAGCACAAGGTCACAGATACAGCCCTGAAACACACCAGAGACCCTGTTCATTTAATCAGCACCCCAGGAGCTTACACACGAGTTTAGGGTGTCCATGTGAGCACTTTTCTGGGGTGAGGGAGGGTCCATGGTTTTCATTAGATTCTCAAAGGACTCCTCCAAAAGAAGGTAAGAACCATGGATAAGGCTTAACCTTGTTTTGGGAGGAAGACAGCGAGGTCCGAGGGGAGTTCGGACACCCCCACTCCCAACATGCATGCACAAGGCCACGCGGCTAGATCTGGGAAGAACCCAAACCTCCGGACTCACGATGGCACTTTCAGCACTGCCTTCTTTCTCAGGGCCTGTGCGGACAGCTGGTGTTGAGGGCTGGCTCTGGCTCGCCTCCTTGAGGCAAGAGCAGTATCTCAGTCATTCACAGTGTGCGCTCTGGGGCCAGGGGTGGGGAGAGGAGTTTGGGAGTTGGGTCTGAGCCTTCCTTGCTTCAGGTGTTCCTTCTGGGTCACAGGCCTGAAGCTCCCTCAGGCTGCCAGCAGGGGGCAGTGATGTCTGGGCTGGTGGCACCTGTAGGACTCCTTGACTTGAGCCTGCCCCCACCCGCCCACACAAGGGCCAAACTCTGAAATGGTCGGTCTTTATTATACCAACAGAAAACAAAAAACTTCCCAAGAGTAAACAGGAGAAATGTGCTGGTTAAGTTACTCATCATTATTAACAAAATAAAGCACTATCTATGTTTACAGTCATAAAAAAGAAACAGCCTGGAGAGAAGTTGGGCTTTGGGGAGAAGATGGAACGTAGGCACAGACTCCACATCCGTCCCTGTGGGACTTGGGTTCCCTTCCCACTCTGACCCACCTGAATCTTTGGAGTCATGCCAATGGGGTTTCATTTTCCTAAGGAAGAAAAACTTGGGAAATCGGTCAGGAACAGAGGCATGTCCCCCAGTGTAGCAGAAGGGGCAGGCAGGTGAGGGCACAGCTGTGTGAGAGGTGGGTGGGAGGGGATGGAGAATGGGCCTTCTCTCCATTTTCGGTGAGCCCCCACCACACCCCCCACTCCCTGCTCTAAGGGGGGAATGGAGACCAGCTGCCATGGGAGCCTGCTCTCCAGGGCTTCTGGCACCAACAGGAAGGGGACACTGCCAATGCTCCCACTCCTGGCACCCAGATTGGGACCGGGATCTAGGGCACCAGGCAGAGCTCTGTGGAGGCTGAGCACATTCCCATGCTGCTCAGAGCTAAAAATGGCTCTGTGGGAACCCACCAGCAAGAGTCAGGGAGGGGGTGAAGAGGTGGGCAGGGGAGGTCAGGGTGGCCCTGGGGCCTTCAGAGACCCAGAGTGGCCAGCAGGCAGAGTCAGACGCCAGGGAAGGGAGAGACACAAACAGGGCCCTGCAAAGAGATAAGGACACACAGAACCTGAGACACCCAGACTGACAAAGAGGTAGCAATATGGGGACAGAGAACACAGAAAGCAGCCCCCAGAGAAGCAGGAGTGGGATCAAGAGACACACCCACAGGAACTCTGCGGCAGTGCCTGGCACATAGTGGGCACTCAATAAATACGCAACCAATGAAGAGGAGAAAACACACGTACGTGCGTGCACACACACACGGCAGCCAGAGGCACAACAGGCTTAACGGAAGATAAAAACAAAGGGACAGCCAGACCTTTTTGCACAAAGTGCAAAGTGATCCTGGTGATGCAGGAGCAATGTGTGGATGTAGAGGGGGCGTGGGGGTGCTGGTCCCGTGGTGGCTGGTCCAGCCAGAACAAGGGTGGAAACAAAGTGTGTGCTCCAGGGAGACAGGTGTGGAGCTGCCATACACCCGGGGAGGGTAGACCTGCAGTAGGGGAGGGTCATACAGTATCCCCCCGCTATGAGCCCCAAGGACCGAGGAGCTCAGCCAACTCAGCTGTCACCGCGCCATGCAGGCCCTGCCCACTTACGCCAACAGCTCTTCAGGTGTGCCTGCAGGTGTGGTGGGGAGGGGGCCTCTATCTACAAGTACACAGCTGTGCCATCTCCTGGCACACCAGAGTCCAAGTACCAACAGTCCCAGTGGGCTGGCTGTGCCCCTCGGCTCGGGGCCAGGTCTTCTCCAGGGGATCAGTCCGTGAGCACCACCAGCTCCCCATCGCTCTTCTCCTCGCCCTCTGAGTCCTCGTCCTCGCTGTACCGGTACATCTCACCGTCAGCCACCGAGTGCCTGTCCTCCGTGGACTCGGCCTCCTCCCTGAGGCTGCAGGTATTCACGATGACAGGCATGTTGGGGTCCAGGCTTCGGGGCACATAGTGCTCCACCATGGTCTGTGCCACCCGAGGGTACAGGGCATCTGGGGAGCTCATCTGCACCTGGCCCGCCTGCGGGCTTCGGGGTAGACAAGAGGCGGGTTACAGAAGCAACTTCACTTCCACCCCCACCCAATTCCTGCCCAGGCCTCCTTAGGCCAAGCTCTCTCACCTCACCCCCCTTTGGCTCCGAGACACACACTCTGCACCCCTGGGCTGCTTTCTGACAGCCACGTTCCTTGTCAGCTACAGCCCTGCACACATGTCTTCAAAGACATTCCTGCAGGACTGTGAGTGAATCCCACTTTTGCAAATTGTATATTTAAATGCTTTTGTCAAGTCAGGAATCTTCTGTATAATGAACACCTTGGTTTTTGGGGGGACCCCTGAATTTTTACTGAGTCTGTCAGAAAAGGAATCCACGGGCACATTTCTCCAGGTACACAGCAGCCCCCCACACTCACTCTATCACAAACTTGTATCCTGAGACACTAGGTACCCACCACACAGTCGCCCCTGCAGTTCCACATGGAGGCCCAGCCACACAGAGATAATGCTCACACACACACCTATACTCACACACAGCCAATAGACCCGCACAGCACTCCTGCAGTCACACACACAAGTGAGCCACACATTAACACCCAGCCACTCACAACAGCTGCACACACACGCACAATCTCAGCAGCCTGGGGAGGGCCTGCTCACGGGGTCATGTAGCTCTGGCGGGCATCCTGGCGTCGGGTCCTCATCAGGGCCTTGTACTCGCCTACCCGTAGCCGCTTGCCCTCCACGATGCAAGTGCGCTTGGGCCGTGGCTTGTACTTATAGTCGGGGTACTTCTCCAGGTGCTGCCGGCTCAGCCTTGCCTGTTCCTCGTAGTAGGGCTGCTTCTCCTGGTTGGTCATGGACTTCCAACGGGAGCCTGGCCCAGCCCCCCGGGGCAGGCAGTCAGTGCTAGCCTGGCTAGGTTGGCTCTGCCAACCTCCCCAGCCCCCTGCAGGCCCTGGAGGAGCCGAGAAGGTTTTGGTTCCCAGATACATGTGTAAGCACTCATCAAGAACCTGGCCCAATGTGGGTGCTCCTTGGATGTTGAGCAAATGATACAATGAAGTTGGCGTGTACATAGGCATCCAACTGTCAGCTTAAGATACGGCACCCAGAAACTTCTGGGAGGCCTTTCTTCTGCATTATTTGCTTAAACAAAAGAGCAGCTACCGAAGCCCACTGATAGAAAAGGCTTCCTGCTCAGGACAAAATATCTGCTACCTGTGCCCATGAGAGACATGCACAGACAGCGGAGGAGTCTCGGTCTTGAAAACAACTGCCCTCTTCTAGCCCCACCTGCCCCACCCTACATCCCACCCTCCAATCAGGGCACCTCATTGAAAAACCTTTCTACTGACAGCCCAAGAACAGGAGTATCTCCTATTTCCTGCTAGTCAGTAGAACAGGTCAGTCAGGCAGAGATGGGGGAGGGGCTCTCTCTCACAGGTATGCATGTGCACACACACTCCTTAAGTTCGGGTGCAGGTGCTGGCAGAAGAGCCAGACAATGGTACAAGACCCTGGGACTCAGCTGCCCCACATCCCGCCTGACTCCCACACCCCGTCAGATTCCACCAGAACGCAACACGGTGGGCACTATCAAGCAAGCCCCAAATAGGTCCAGCTGGCTCCTCAACCGCGTCCTGCTGACAACGGTTCCTGGAGCTCCAGAGCTCCCGCAGACCTTACCCAATGGCCCTTACCGAGGATCTTGCTGATGCTGGAGTTGTGCATGTCCGGGAAGGCTTGGAGGATCTTCCTCCGCTCGTCTTTGGCCCACACCATGAAGGCATTCATGGGTCTCTTGATGTGGCTGCTGTTCCGGGACTCAGGGAAGTGGCGGGAGCCTGGGGGACAGGGGTGGAGTCAGCAGGGCAGCTGGTGTAGCTAGCATAAGGACTGTCCTCCAGGGCCAGCAGACAGAAACACCCCACACTGACCACTAGGGAGTGCTGGAGGGCTCCCACAGCACCCAGGGATGGCCAGCAGCAAGATGTCAATAGACACCTGGCCAAGGGACCAGGGACCCAGAGACGGACAGATACGGACAGGGACTCCACAGACAAAGGGAGAGAAGGGACAGGAAACAGACATGATGTGCCCACCCTGGCCCTGGTGGGAAGTAGAGGTGGGCCCTCCTGCCCATCAGCCCAGTGCCCTGCGCCTCACCGTCCACATCACAGCCCAGCATGGCTTCCTCCAGTGGGTGCACACAGCTCTCCTCCAACCGCTCCTTGACTGGGGATGTGTCCAGGCTGACGAGGTCCTGGGACTGACGGGGCAACCTATACATCAGCCTCTCTGTGTCACCCCACTTCCTTCCCTATCCCCGTCCCCTTGGTGGCCTCAAACTGTGTCTTTCACCCCTGCCATCTGTTCCCTGTACCTGCTCTCAGGTACAGGGAAGTGGGGCCCATACCTTACGGAAGGGTGTGTTGGGGGAGCTTTCCAAGGCCCCGCTGTGGCTGTGCAGCAGCTGTCGAGCATCCTGGATGGCCTTGGTGACAGCGTCCCCTTCACCAAGGAAGCCTATGAGGGGAGGAGAAGGGACACGGAAGGGAGCTGAGGGCTCACCCCAGTTCATGCCATGTCCCTCCGGTGCTCCCTCCGGTCCCTTCCCAGGGCCGTCGCACTGCGCATTCCCGAGGGAGCACCATTTACACTGCCCGTTGTGCCAGCAGACTAGAAATAAGGGTAATATGCCCTGAGACTGTGCGAGCCAGCGGCCTGAATCACCAGAGGCTAGGGTGCCCAGATGGATATGGTGGGGGAGAGATGGGGGCCTTCTGAGACATCAAATGCTGAAACTACAAGGGGCTGACTAGAGCAAGTCTAACCTACTGAGGGGAAGGATCATTCCCAAGGTCATATCATGCCCTCTTGACTCCCCTAGAGAGAGCTAAGGGAAAGGTGAAGCAGGTACAAAGCTTACCCAAAGGCAGGCTGGGGGGGCTGGACTGCAGGTCCCGAGTGGGAGCCCCGTGGCTGGGGGGGCGGGGTCCACAGCTGCTCATCTTCAGGCTTGGGGAGCTGGAGGTGTTGGGCAGCTCGGGAACCTTGGGCTTGGCTGTGAGGTTCAGGGGCTGGGAGGGCTCCTAGGGCAGACCCAGAGGCAGAGGGTGAGAGACACCAACCTAGACCCCCAGAGAGGAAGAGAGGGGAGAAGCATACCCAGAAAAGACGAAGTGGCAGCCAGCCAGCCCAGCTAGGGAGTGGGTGGCACAGTACCTGCAGGGGATGGTGGGAGGCCATGGCCCCAGGCCTCTTCACGGCTGGGGCAGGGGGGCTGTGCAGCAGCTGCAGCGGATACTCCACTGTGGAAAGACGGCAATGAGAAAAGGCCTGGATGAGCACAGAACAGCAGATACCCTGCTTGATGAGCCCCAGCGGCACAAAGTGGACAGAGGCCTGGAGCTGGCCCAGCCTGCTTCCAGCCACGGCTCACCCTGGCCCGAGTGCTGCCAAGGACCTCTGAGCCCTCCCCACCACTGCCCTGCTTGCCAGCAGGCATCATCACCCTGTCCTGCCCTTCACAACCCACTGAGCCTGGAGTTCCAAACCCAGGTGAAATGAGAACAGAAATGCCATCTATTCACTACCAATACTTGTACCTACTATGTGCAGGGTACAAAAGCAACTACCTTCTGTGTACCCTGTCTCCTGTGCATTCTCTTGCAATAATCCTCACTGTGTGGTATACAATAGGTGCTCAATACATGACTCCATTTTACAGATAAAGAAACGGAGACCTAGAGGAGCTAGAGTTGCCCACAAGTTAATCAGTGGGAGTGCTGATGTTTGAACCTAGGTCCTCTACACCCCACACGTTGTCCTCTCCCCTCTGCATGGCGCTCTCTTCTTCCTCATCTATCTCAGTTTCCTCAACCGGGCCCAGAGTCAAGGAGTGGACAGTTCAGATAGAGACAGCTATGTATACAGATCACTAACCACGGAGCCCGTGTGATATGGGCTCAGGGGATGGAGCGCATACGAGACAACTTCGTTCCGGATGAGGGACTGGCACGGGCTTCTTGTGGGGAGCTGAGACGTGAGCTTATGCCCGCAGGCAGGGCATGCGCAGTGGTGGGGTGTGAGAGCAAGATGTGGGAAAGGAGACTGGCACAGGACAGGCAAGGTGGGCTTAGAGGCATGTGAAGGCTGAGCTCTGGAGTCTGGACTCCACGCTATAGGCAATGGAGCGCCGTCCAAAGCCTGTGAGCTGGGACATAGGGAGGGGCATCTGGCAGCCTGCAGGCCCCCTACTTACTAGAATTCTGGATCAAACGAAGCAAGTGGCAGCCTGGCCAGTCCAGGTCTTCCACAGCTTATTTCCTGCCTCCCTGGTCCAGAAGGTATGCGCCCCTCCCTGACCAGGCCCCTGCTCTCCTCACCCCTTTGCCTCTGCTCCACGTTCACCTGGAATTGCAACGCTTTTGTGCCGTTGCCCTATCCTCCCCCTTTCCACTGGAATCTTCCCTCAAGGTGAACAGAGTCAGTGGGGCCAACCAATGACTTTGCCCATGGCCTTCAGGCTTGATGGTGGAACTGTAGGAACTCACCACCCTGCTAGATTTCCCCTGCCTTCTTTCTCCCGTGGAACAGGGAGGGCGGGCCAGAGGAGTTGACTTAAAAGCTACTCCCCCTCCTGGGGCCATCACAGTTTCTGCCCTGTCCCTATGACCATTCAAAGAATCAATGACCGCAGCCTAGTAATTCTACCTCTGCCTCCGTCCCACTCTCACTACCTTCACTCAGGCTGTCACCTCCTATTGCTAGAGTCACCTCCACAGCCCCCTACCCAGTTCTGCCTCCCATTGGCCCACTCTCCATTCCCCATCACCCACAGCCACGTCACAGCACATCCTCTACTCAAGGGCTCGAGCACGCCCACATTCCACAAAATAAACCCCAACATCCATGTTTGGTCCCCACTACCCTGTCGCGCACTCTCCTCGACAGCGACTGTCTCAGGTCCCAGGGCCTCTGCCTGCACTGCCTTTTGGTGCCCTCTGCCCTCAGCTCCCAGCTCCACCCTCACCAGTGTAGTCTCCTGGGACCCAGTCAAGCGCCACCTCCTCAGCAGACCTTCCCACATTCCCCAGTTGTTGGCAGGCTTCTTTCTCCCTCCCCAGACTGTAAATTCCTGAGCTCGAAGTTCACATTTTACCACCCCCCTGGCCATCCACAACCACACAGCCAGCGTCTGACATGTGGTCGGTGCTCATTTGTGGCCACTGAGTTTCAGTGACAGGGCCAATGGCAAGAGTTGTCACAATCGGGGCATGAACAGAAGTACGAATTTGGGAGACATAGAGATCTCAGTTAATGTTCAAAATGTTAATATTCTGGCACAGTAAATGTACCAGAACCGGGGAGGCTAGACCCAGACTGGCTAAATATGGAAAGCGCTTCATGGTTTCCAATGCACTATTTCTCATTCTCCCAGTGACACCCAGACACGAGGGATCATTCTCCCACTGGACAGACCCCAGAACAAGGCCCGGGAGGGCTGCCCTGCACACCTATGGATGAGAGTGGCTCCAGGCCTCCTTTCCCTAATCACCTCAGGACCCCCATCGCATATTCACCTGGTTTGCAAGGGATTGGCTGAATGGGCAAAGCCAGCTGGGAGTCGGGGGTGACAGGTAGAGGTTGGTGGCTTGGGGGGAAGGCCGGGATCATGACATAAGGCATGTTGACCTGCTGAGAGCAAAGAAACCCTGTGTGAGTCCCCAGACACCCAAACGGCTACCACCTGTGGCCAGCCCTGGACAGAGGGTGGACCCAGGGATGAGAGGCACAGAGCTCGGGGCAGGGACAGTCTTCCAAAGGATCTGTCTGACCCCATACCACCTCCAGCGGCCCCTGTCTGCCTGCCCTCAGGTCCCAGCTGGGGAGGAAGGCATTCTGGGCCCCAATCCCTTGAAACAGGGGAAGAAGACGGGGAGGGGAACGGAGCAGGAAAGACACACCCACCTCGGGGTTTTGCCTGAGTGATTCTGCCTGTCCCTCCCTGTCCTCAGCACCACTCCAGGCAGGGATCAACCCCTGAGCCTGAGCCGCCAGCTCTCCTATCACCCAGCCCTCCCCCCCTTATCACCTGGATCTGCTGCTGAAGGAGGTTGATTTTGTGCTGCTGCTGAATTAGCTGTTGCTGCTGCTTAGCAATCTGGCAGAGGGAAGAGTAGGCAAAGGTGGCATGGGCTTAGACCCCTAGGCCCCACCTCCCAGAGTCTTCTGGGCCCCAACCACACACCCTGCCTTCCAAGAGTGCAAACACGGAGGAGAACTGAGTGGGGCGAGAAGCTTAATAGCCAACCTTCAGAATTTATCCTCCTTTTGCTGGGAGCTCAACCTTCCCTCAGGGGCCAGGGATGGAACTTGGGCAGGACCCTTCAGCATCCCTCCAGCCCCTAACCCCCATAAGGGTTATGAACAGCCAGAAGTGGGAATCCTTCAGGCGGGCCCACAGCCCCTCCCTTAAGGGCCCCCTCCCCACCTCCCGGGCCTCAGCTTGTACTGGTTGGGCTGCCCCGAAGGTGCTCCCTCTAGGCCCTGAGAGACCATGCCCCCAAAAGACAGCCAGGCACCAAGCTGGGCCTACCTGTTCCTGCTGCTGGCGGGCCAGCTCCATCTGCTGCTGCTGCTTCTCGAAGAGCATGGCCGCCATGTTCTTCTGCTCTGAGTGGGCTGTCAGAAGCTGATCCCGCAAGGTGGACAGCTGATGGATCATGACCAGAAGCTGGAGCTCCTTCTCTGCCAGGCTCTCTTGGGTCCCTGCTCCAGAGTGAAACAGCCACCACCGAGGAGAATTTTTGTTTGGTCATCTATTTAGCTGTCCATCATCTGCTATTTATGGATCAACTGCTATGATGCAGGGCCATTAGGGGCTGAGCCACAGAGGTGACTGACATTTCAGCCTTGCCCTGGAGGGGCCCTTCATCTTGCTGTTTGACAACTAGCTGTCCTAGATATGCTCCCACCAGCCACTAAAAATGCTGGCGGTGGGGTGTCCCAGCCCGCCCGCCCCTTGGACATCCTCAGGTGCACCGGGTCAGGGTGCATAACCATCCCACAGGAGCGGCCCAGCAGGACATGCTCAGATTTTGGAGCAAGAGAGATTGGGGTCAAATCCCCCTTTCAACCCATCCTGCCTATGAGCTCTTGGGCAAGTTACCAACTTCTCTGCACTTGAGGTTTTTTATTCTACAAATAAGCACACTAATCATCACTTCAAGGGGTTGCTGTAAGGGTTAAAGGAGCAATGAATGTGAAACTCTTAGTCCAGGATCTGGCACATGGTTCTCAACCAACCACCTTAGTGCTTCCTTTCCCTCCAATTTAGCTAATATCAGATGCAGAAAATGCCAGGCCATAGATGATTTGCCTCGGAATTACTCAGGGAGCCTTTGGAAAATAGATGTCCAGGCCCCCCCCCAACCTCTGGGGTTCTCATTCAGTAGATGGCGGTGGAGCCTTGGCACCTGCATTGTTTTAAAGTGCCCTCTGTGATGGAGACACCCACTTCCCTGAGCAAATCACATGAACCTTGACGGACGGCCTTGCAAACTTGGAATCAGCACTGACTCTACCCTCTCAACTATCAGGCAAGGTCAAGGGAACTAGTAGCAAAACCAGACTCAAGCAGAACAAGTTTAACTACACAGAAATGAATGAACTGATTTTATGACTTTTCTGTTTGAGATTACTGATTTTTTTAAAGCTGTTGTTTTCCAGATAAGAGGAAATTTGTTTCTCTTAAACTACCTATGATTTAGCAATTGGTAAATTATACCTTTGTAAGCAATACTGAAACATTTATATATTTCTCCCTACCTGACCCCTAGAACTTGGAAACTCTTAATAAGTATTATTACTTTAGGGCTACATGGTATTCGCGTAAGTTCAGTAAGAATCCCTTCCCTTTACAACAGTACACATCTGGAAACTGGTTTTATTATCAGGCTTTCATGGAAATGTCGTATTTGCGTGAGATGCATAGGCTCAGATGTGAACAGGCAGCTTTAAGAACTTAAGATTGACATAACGTATGGAAGCCAATAAAAACCTTTGGAAATACTGGCCTGGCACCTTGCTTACAGGGTTCCCAGCAGCATTACCATGTGAGTAAAAATGTCACTTCTTGGCAAGTGTAGAAACCCCGGAAGAGCGGAACTCACCCAAACCTACAGGTACTAACTACACAGGCAGCGTCTGATGGCAAGTCCTTGCCTTAGTTTCTCAGGCCTTGAGAGGCCTTATAAAATTCAACCTGAAGATTCTTTGTGAAAAATTCCAGCAGCACCCTGGCTGGTGTCGCTCAGTGCATGGAGTGCTGGCCTGCAAACCGAAAGGTTGCCAGTTCGATTCCCGGGCAAGGCACATGCTTGGGTTGTAGGCCGGGTCCCCCAGTTGGGGGGCACACAAGAGGCAACCAATTGATGTAACTCACACGTCGATGTTTCTCTCCCTCTCTTCCCCTCTCTCTAAAAATAAATGGAATCTTTAAAAAAAATTTTTAAATTCCAGCAAAGCAGACTTAAAAGAGCCTATGAGGTTAATTACTATTCTTGCTGGACTTACACAAATAATCAGGCCAAGTTTATTGAAACTAGACTTATTTTGCTCGTCTTAATTTGGTTATCTTTGGTAAAAATGGGGGTGATTGTAGAGAGAAAATCTGTTTCAGTAGAAACTGTAATATTAGATTTTAGTGCTGTTTATTTGTCTTTTGAGGTTTTAAAGTTTTCTACCTATAAACTGGACTGGATCCTGAGTTTTTCCAGTTTCCTTAAATATTTGGCTGTAACTCCCCAAACTGATATTTTCACGTTTCCACCCTCTGACTTGGAACCACGGAGAACTGGAATCGCTCTTTTCCCAAGGCCACAGAGGCCAAAGTGGGACCACCTGGTGTAGGCTTCACAGAAATCACAACAGCTGTCTGTGGACAGGCGTGGTGCCTGCTGCAGAGACGTCACCAACGACACTCACACTGCAGACCGGGAGAACCTATGGGACTGCGACCGCCTGCCTTCAGCACTCAGAAACCGAGATCATATATAGTCTGCTTCAATCATTAACCTTTGTTTTGTTTCCACAGATGCCTCTTATTAAATACTTGATTGTCTGCACCATGGGCTTAACGTTGGGAGCCCACTGGCACCTCTGCCTCCTGAAATGAGATACAAATTTAACTGAACTCTTCTCAAGATCAGACTGGTTTGATGATACACAGCACGGAGGTCTATCAGCCCACCTTCCGGACTGTGAAAGCTGCAGGGAACTTTCTGAGGAGGGAACTGTAGAGGTTCAGAACAAGCCACCCCAAGATGTACCTCAGTGGTATGCAGATTATTCTGAGCTAAAGGCAATTCTGACTTCAGGCTCAAAAGAAACTTTTCTCCCTCTTTAACTACCTAGAAGAACTTGAATTAGGGGCTTTGCCCATAATAAGAGACTATCAGAAGTAATCCCTTTTGACCCGCCTATACTGGGCAAAATTTTACTCATTAAACATCTGCTCTTCTAAGCATTCTGCAATGACACTCTGCAGCCCCCAAGGTGCACTGCCTCGTCCCTAGCTCAGTGTCTTGCGTACCCATGTTCCCTTTCTGTCTCTGAACTCTGGGCTTCCCACACATCCTGCATGTATTAAACCTGGTTCCTTTCTCCGGCAAATGAATAAAGTGCCCTCTGTGAGTGGGATCAATCACACTGGAAAATGACCCCTTTAATCAACCCACTAAGAAGCCCTTTAATTTACTTATTAGCGAGATCCTGCTGGCCTAAGAATTTATTTTAAAAAATTTAAGGGAATATTCTGGTCGTTTTATAGTTACTTCTGGGAAGTGGCAATGATATGCCCAAGGTCACAAGGGTCCCCAGTAAAGAGCCCACACCCATATCCATGGGATCTGAGTCCCACCGGGCCTCCCCTATGTGGGAAGGAGCCAGACCTAATGCTTGGTCCCCGGCTGAGGGGTGTGCTGACCCCACGGCCAGGCAGGGGTCAGTGTGGCACAGATGTTACCAAGAGCCCCAGGAATTGCCCTGCCGGCCCAGACTGCATGGCCAGGCTGGGAGAAGGCACAGGGGTTCAGACATCCCTCCCCTGCCCACCCCCATGGCCTTCACCTTTGACATCTTTTGTTTCCACTGAGCTCCTTCCCAGAAATCTCTCCTTCCAGTCACTGGACAGCAACTTCTCAATGGCCGGCACGACTAGAAGACACCAAAGGATAAGGACCCAATGTCCTAACATACCTCTCCCCCAGCCCCGCGCCCCCCACCCCAGACCCCTGCCTCTCACTAGGACAGACATCTTACCTTCTTTTAAATTTCGGCTGAAATCCAGCTTCTCTTGGCTTCCAGAAGCAGCCTCAGAGCCTCCTGGTCTTTTGGGCTCCGGGGACCCATTGCTCTCCGGTGAGCTGCAATTCTATAGGGCACACTGAATGTCACTGTCACTTCTGGGGGAGGATGCAGGCTGCAGAAGGGGCTGAGATTTATACTGTAGGGCCCTCCCTCCTCACCTTCCTTTGCTCTGACTTTGCCCGATATACTAAAAAGAAAAAAAGGTCGAAAGACAAGAGACCTGGCGTAGTGACTCTCAAGGTGCTTGATCCCACATGAGTCCCTGAACTTCCCTGCACCTGACTCACCTCCGCTGAAAATGGACTCTCACCATCCCTGTCACAGGGAGTTAATGCATGTCGATGAGGTTTGCCACTGCAGAGTCAGGGGCCCAAAGCCAGCCGTTAATTATGAGACCCTTGCATATACCTACCATCCCAGCTGGGCCACTTACTCCAAGGGCCTCCTCTTCTTCAGACATTGACCCCTCTGCTCTTCTCACCGATTCCTCTCCATTCTTTAAGTCCAGCTTGAAGCCCTACTCCTCCAGGAAGTCTTCCTTGATAACCACCCAACCTCTAACTCCCTCCCAGACACTCCTCCAGGCTGGACCCCTGCTCAGGACCCCGAACCTCTTCTCTTTTCTCCTCATTTGGCTTTTAATTATATGTTCCCTTTTTACATGTCTTACATGGAATGATAGAATTTTTAAGAGCTGCAAGAATCCTTACTGCTCATGTATTTTTCAGCTTCTTCGTTTTAAGGAAGAGGGACCGTATAGTCCTAAACAGCAATTCACCTCGGCTTCGGTCATCAGACCGACTTTCTGAACTCAGGCGAAAAAGCTGTTAGATTATCTCTAAGCCAAACTGTAAGCGTGTATGTCCTGTCTTTCCAACCAGTCCTTGGGATAAGGATTGGTCACACAGGTGAGTGTTAATGTCAGTTGAGTGTAGGAGTGAGTCCATGTCCACTTGGACAGGTGGCCCGAATGAACTTGGCAGCCCCTCCCTACTCACCTAAGTCTTGCCCCAGAGATGACCATTCCTGCCTGCCCCTCTGCCCAGCTAGGGGTGGGTGCCTGCCTGGCTTAGAGAAGAGGCCAGGGGTGGTGCATGGATGTGGTGGGGACACTGGCAAGCTGGGAACACTGACCCAGGAGCCCCTGGGAAAGTATTGGGCACCTGGGCTAGAGCTTGGGGGTCAGCACCATCCTGGGTGGTTCGGGCTGGGTCTCCGGGCTGGGGTTCAGCTGTGGCAGCTGAGCCCTGGGGGGCCTCGTGGCAGGGCTCCTTCTTCCCCTCTGACTTGACAGCACAGTTCACCATGGTGCCACCGCCATCCAGGGCCAGCTGGGCTGAGCCGGGGCTCCTCATGGACATCCTGCAGGAGGAGGGGCAGAGTGAGTGAGGTGAGTCCTGGGATGCAGGGCAGCAACTCTGCCCTCTGTCCCCAGCCCCGAAAAGGCACACTCACAAGGTGGGAGCTCCCACTGGGGATATACAGTGGAAAATTAGAGCCCCGGCTGGTGTGGCTCAGTGGATTGACTGCCAGCCTATGAACCAGGGGGTTGCCGGTTCGATTCCCATTCAGGGGAAATGCCTGGGTTGTGGGCCACGTCCCCAGTAGGGGGCATGCGAGAGGCAACCACACATTGATATTTCTCCCTCTCTTTCTCCCTCCTTCCCCTCTCTCTAATAATAAATAAATAAAATCTTAAAAACCAAAACAAACAAAAAACCCAGAAACTAAGATTAAATTTGTGAATTGGAAAATTTAAAAAGAAAATTAGAAAAGATTCTTCTTCCCCTCACCCTTTTTTTAGGTAGGAAGCTTTAAGAAAAGATTGGGGCCAAACTTGGTGCTCTCTGCCTGTTGCAATGTTGGCACTAGTGGGCTGCTGGGTCCACCCAAGGAAGCCAGAGATTGTTAAGTGGCTATTTCTCAGCCCAGTAAAGCCACGGTCACACACGTCTGTGTGTCTGTGGATGCTTGTGTAGACATCCTTAGCAGTGCTGGAGCCGTGACAGGCAAAGTCATGGGTCCCTCACAAACCAGAACCTCCGTAGGTGGGGCCAGGAACGTGTTGTAACAGGTGATTCTGATCCATATTGGTTTGAGAAGCATTGTTAAATAAAATTTTTTAACAGATTTTTTTATATGGGCATTCATTTTTTTAGGAGGGACGTATAAGGCAAAAAATCAGATGTAGTAAGACAGCCCTTAAGTTAAATTGCAGGCGCACTACATTTGTAAGTCTCATCAACTTTGCGCAACTATGTTTCTTGTAATGTATAATGAATTTCACAATATGCCACATACAACACACTAAATACGAGAAAAATGCATTCCACCTGAATATGATGTGCTCAATTTCTTGCCATCCTACAGATGGGCCCAGACTCTCCGGCAACTTTCAAAGGGCAGGGCTGCCTGGGGGCTGGTATGGAACCCCGGACAGGCCACTGCAGGATGAGGAGGGGCAAAGCTGCCCTGGGAAAGTTGGGCCAGGGCTTTGGGGTCCACCTCCAGGTGCCCTCCCGCCACCCTGGGACCTGGAGAGCATCCAGGAAGTGGGTGGCTCAGCCCATCCGGGCGCAGGGAGGGGCACAAAGCCAGGCCTAGGCAGGCGGGCCGGGTGGGGGAAGGGGGAGTTGAGGAGGGGTATTATCCTGAAGCTGAGGGCAGCAATTACATAACAAACAAACCTCGGCTCAAGCTGTGAATTAATCAAACCGCTGAAAATAAAACCTTCCTCTCAGGAACTTCAGACAAAAGAAATGAAAACAACCAGGCTGGCTGGGAAATAAAAGGCAGCGGCGCTGAAAGGGGGACAAAAGGAAACCAGACAATAGGGTGTTGGACAAAGGCAATAAAGCCAAAGGAAGTGTGACAGGCGAACAATGCAGGCCTGTGGGCTTCTGATCCCACCCGGCTCCGCGCCACCTCGGCCCACGCCCACCATTCCGCTGGCCTCGGCTCGGGCAGGCCACCGGGTCCCTCCCTTGCTCCGGATTCGGGTCCTAAGGGCATTTCTCTTCCATTCTGGACCAACTTCACGACCTTCCAGCCCCCACCTCAAAGCCTCTCTTCCCACAGCAGCCCAGGACGCCGCAGCGGCAGCGCGCTGGGTCAGACCAGCAGGTCTAAGGCCTCCGGACCTCGGTAGAACCGAGCTGCTGTCTCCCCAGTGCCAGACGCTGACCTTCCGGCCATCCCCCTACGGAAGGTGCAGGCAGAGGTGGTGATGCTCTGTCCTAATTAACTGCTGGACAGCAATGCCCAGTACAGCCACTCGGCCGCACGTGGCTACTGAGAACCTGTAATGGGCCAGACCCAATGGAAATGGGCTCAGTGTGAAATACACTAGGTTTTCAAGGAATAGAATGTAAAATAGCTTGTAAATAATTGGCTATTGGCTGCATGTTGAATTTATAATATTTTATAAAGGTTGGGCTAAATTCGTTCACTTGTTCCTTTTTACCCTTCTCAGGGCAGCTACTAGAAACTCAATGCCGTGTGTGGCTCGTGCTCGCTTCTGCGGGCCAGGGCTGCACTAGACATGTCCTTCCTTTCTCTACAGACCCTTCTGCCCACACCTCAGCCCCCACGTCCCCCGGTGGGGCACTGTGCATCACCCTTGTATTGGGGAGCTAGTCTCCTGGAGCTCCCAAAGGCTCGTCCTGGCCTCTGGCCCAGCGCCTGGTAACAAAGAAAATGGCTTCTGGTGACCAGCCAAGCTGGTTGGGAGGTGTCAGTCTGTTCACCAGGGCGGGGTGCCCACCGAATAATCCTGCCAGCCTGCTGCCCAGTCAAGGGCCTTTTACTCCCACAGTCTTGGATCAGCGTCCGGCACGGGCACTGGCTCTCGGCTGGCCCTCTCGGCCCCCACGTGCTGATGGAGGAGCAACAGTGCAGGCCCGATGGGCTCCTCCTGGTCTCACCTTTTGCGAAGAGGGTCCTTGGGCATCTCTTCCCGCCTCCCCGCCACCCCCGCCCCCACCCCTGCACAGGCCTGCTCAAGAAGAGCCTTCTTCCTGCCCTTGCTGAGTCTGAGGCCCACAGAGATGGAAGTCTCTCAGAGAAGTCTGGGTGCCAGCCTCAGGACCCCAACTATCCCAGCCTTTTCTGAGTGCAGAGCACACATCACGCTTGATAATAAAGAACAATGAAGAGGAGGGTGCGGAGTTGCTCTGCCACTGCAGCCGAGTGTCCCTGTGCACAGGTGGCCTCACCTCTGCAGCCGTTGTCTGTAAAGACAGGGTACAGGGGCAGGGGGTGGGGAGAAGTCAGTGGAATACAGCGGAACTCACAGGCTGTGGGTTCAACAACCTGGGTTGTGTGACCTTGGGCAAGTTAATTAACCACTCTGAACCTCGGTCTCCTCAACCATACACTGGGTAAAATAACCCATACTGCACGGGTGTGCATGAAGATGAAATAATACGGGGTAAGCTCCCTCCAGTTGTCGCGTAGCCCAGGACGCTCCTAGGGTCAGGTGGCTGAGAGTAAAGCCTCCAGGGTCAGCTAGACCTGCGTACATTTGAAACCCAATTCTGCCCAATTGCCTGCTGTGCAACTCTGAGCAAGCGTCTCAACTTTTCTGAACCCCCGTTTCCTGCTCACTAAAATGAAAATTTAAAAACCCAGAATGAAGACATGAGCCTTCCCCTGACACTCCAGACCCTGTAAGATACGCTGGTTTGTACATTCTCACGGCACCCTGAGTTGGCTTTCAAAGTGTTTGTAGTTGGTAATGATGCCTTCACATGCTTATTTTGGACTCACCCAGCAGCCTGAGATCCCACCCAACCCCCCTCAGGGCACTGTGGAAAATACCTGGTTTTGCCCATCATTGGTGGCCCCCGGATCTAGCACAGTGCCTGGAGCAGAGTGGATGCTCAATAAATACTCACACAACGATCAAGAAGTGTAACAGCTCAGCGGCATGACACACAGCGGACCTGGGTGCACCGGAAGTGACAGCTACCGTTATCCCCAGGACTGGGCAGGTGCTGCTCCCACCCCCCACACTTTTATCCTCGGTTGCCTTTTCCTTGCCTCTAAGATCTTCCTATGAGTGACCTAAATCCTCCAGCGGCAAAGCAAGTCCATTTCCTTTTGTTTTTACCTTGGGATAGGTAAACACATTTTCCATACCTTTCGGATTTAAAAACTCTGTTGGAACCCTCCCTGGAGTTACTTTTTCTCCAGAGACTAAAAATAACCCTCAAATTCCTTTACCACTTCCTCACCAAGCATGCTCCACGCTTCGACTATCCACATGGTTTCACAGGAGGTTTTAGGCTCAGCAGCCCTTCCCAGGTCCTGGTCAGAGGCCACAAGACCACAAGACACTCTAGTGAGGCCCAGAGAGGTGAGTCCACATGGCATTTTAGGGAAGTACGGCTTCAGAACTACAGAGTCAGAGGCCCCTAACCAACTGGACGTGAAGAGCATCCTTGCTCTATCCTTCCTTCCCTTCTTGGGAACCCACCCCCACATGCCCTCTGCTGCTTTCCTTCTCCTCAGCCTTATCTCACCCGAGCATCATCTCACCCGAGCACCTGTCCCAGGTGAAAGCCCTTAAGGCGAGAGGGCTCCAGCCATCCTCCCCCTTGGTGTCTCTGAGCTGGTGCTGGAGAGGCCCTGGGGCCCCCAATCCAGTCCTAGGACTAGGCACGGAGGCGCCTTCCTCCATGGAGGGCCGGTGGCCCGAGGCACGGCAGGTGCTCTCGCATCTCCTCCCCCCCCACAGCCACCCCGCTCGTGGCCCACCCACCCACAGTGCCCCCTTTTCTACCCAAAGCAAATCACCAGCCACTTCCTCTCCCAATCAGCCAACGAGCAGCCCAGTTGGACTGGAATCAAAGGAGTTTTCACTCAGCCCTTCCTCCCTCCACAACGAAGCCACCCCACCCCCACCCCCACTATCTAGATGCAGATAAGGACAAGAGATAGATTCCAGTCATCGGAGCCTGACGTGTGACTCAGACCCAGGCTACAGGAAGACAGCCTGGACAGACAGGCAGGCCCTCCGGGGGAGCCAACGACCGTGCCTCCCCACCGGGCACACTCCAAGGCCCTCTGCTGCAGGCTCCCAGTCCCAAGCTGGCCCTGAGTGGGTGGTGGCAAGGGCATTGCCAGGGAGGGGGCCACACCGCAGGGGTGGGGCAGGGCCTGAGTCCCAGGGGAATGGCACTTCCTTTCAAAGCCCCAGAGAGTTGAGAGCCTCAGGCAGCCCTAAACAATAGCCCAAGGCGTGGGTGCCCAGAACGGTGCCCCGGTGCCACATCCTGCCATTCTTCTCCCAGGCCGCACCCTGCCACCCTTCCTGGCTACGCCCGATCCTATCTCTGATGTTTACTCTGAGCTGGGGGCTGGGCTGGCTGTAGACTTGGGACAACGCTTTCCTGAGAGGCCCCCTTACCTTCCCCAGCCTGTGTGTGCCCAGGGCGTGTGCCCATCTGGTCTAGCCCGGCTCAGGAGGGGCCACAGCCAACACTCCCAGTCCGTCGGCTGTTCTGGGCTGGCTAGGGCAGTAGAGCGGCCAACACCAGCCAATGGAGGTTCCTCGAATTCCCAAGCTCCTGTCCTTTCGCCTGTTGTTCCCCCGACCCTCCCACCCACCTCCCAGCACAGAAGTCCAGTTTCAGAAAGGGCTTCTTCACAGGCTGCCAGGGTCAGTCGAGGGAGGTAGGACCGGAGGGAGCTGTGACGTTCCCATCCACAGCCCCATCTGGTAGGGCCTCTGAGGCACCTGAGTCTTCTCCCAGCCCAGAGAGAGAGAGAAGGGACAGAGGGGACTTCCAACAGACTTGGAAGTGCTATTGAGGTTCCCAGGGGAATGACTGCCTACCCTACCAGCCCGGGTCAAATTGAGAAGAGGTAAACAGGGTCTCCAGGAGTTCCTTCTGGGGGGGGGGGCCCTTCTGCCTTCAGTACCTGATGCTATCTCCAGCCCCTCCCACGTCCCATCAGCAGCCCACCCACAGTGCTAGGAGGCAGCTCCAGGTCCCGTCCTTGTCTCCCTGTGGCCAGGTGCAAGCAAGCCTACATCCTGGGCAGTGGAGTGTGTCTGGTCTTCTGCACAAATAATAGTGCCCAGCTTGGGGCTGGCACACAGCAGAAATGGTGTAGCTGGGGCTGACTGGCCTTGTTGAAGGCCTCCCTTTTGGGATAGCCTTGAACACTGACCAAAGGAAAGCAGGCTCCCCCCACCCCCGCCAAAAACATGCTATGGCAGAGCGCTCAGGCTCACTGCCAAGTGAAGGGCTTGCCACTCATCTCCCCACCCCACCCCAGAGCAGCAGAGGTGGCGGCTGAACCCAGGCCTCACTGATGCCCCGGCCTCATTCTGCCTGTACCCCAGAAAACAGGATCCAGTCCAGCAAAGAGAGATCCACCACTGTCTTCACCAGTTTACAGGATTCTAGTTGTTTTACTTAAGTCATGGCCAAGGAAGAATCAGTCCAAAAATACAAAGGCCACTGTGGGAACTTACAGGAAAGACTCACCTTGGTTTCTTCATGTATAAATGGAGATTCCCATACCTACTTTGTGATTAAAGAATCTAGTACAGAATATATGTTTGGGGAAGAAAGAGAGAGAGATAGAAACCTAAAACTGCAAAGGACGTCTCTTCCTCCCACCCAGAGCTCCCTGGGAGCAGGCCGGCATGTTGTGGGCTCTCCAGGAGGCAGGCAGGAGGGCGCGACCCTCCGGCATCACTGGGAGCCATTCTGGCTCCGTCAGAGCCTGCCCGTTTGAACAAAGGGAAGTGTCCATTTCTCCAACTCTAAAACAAAACAAATAGTAGCTATCTTGAAAAAGTATTAGGAGGGTTAAATGTAATGTTTTCCAAAAGCAAAACCAAAAGTCTGCTCCCTGAGCCCTCCCCACCACACTTTGGGGAAGGCGCCCCCGCCCCTGCGTGGGCATGTCACCCTCTCCCTTCTCCATCTGCACCCTGTAGGTCTCCCTCTCTCTAGCACTACCTCTCAACCCCTGTAGGCTGTCCGAACGCTCTGTCACTCTTCCCAGTTATCCGGCAGTCTCCCCAGCAGGCGCCCACGCTGAGTCAGGGGCCCAGGCCCCACGTGGAGCAGATAGGCTGACAGGACCAGAATTTGCCAAGGGACCCCATGTACTTAGTGCCACTGTTTACCTGGCCAAGCCAACGTGCCGGCTGATGACACAAAAGCCCTGTGGACAAAACCTGTGGAACTCGAGCCCCCTCAGCTCCCGCCCCTCCTCCAGAGCCCACGGGTGAAAAGGCCCTGTTATCCCCTGTGGTTCCCCCTGTGGAGACCAGAGGGATGACTACAGAGAGGACACATGGGAACCAGGCTGGATAAAGTCCCACGGTGACACAGAGGCCCTGGAGACATGCGTAGTTGGCTCCAACCCCAGCACCCTCTCACTAGCAGCCCAACTCACTCTCTAAGCCTCCCACTTTCTGTATCTACAAACGGAACTTATTTACAACCCAATAACGTGGTTGTAAGGAAGAAACTATACCACACAGGCCAAGGCCAGAGCCTGGCACACAGCAGTGTGGAATACCTCAATGGACATTCTCATCATAATCAAGACCGGAGGGTGAAGGCTGGAGAAGTGAGAAGTCCCCCAATTCCACACTGCTCTAAGTAGAAGTCCAATGAATCCTTGAGACTTAACCTCTTCATACCACTGATTCTTAGAATCCGTACAGTACAGAAAAGGCTTAGCACAGTGCCTGGCACAGAGCAGACTGGCACTTAGCATCGCTTATGGCTGAATGAATGAATGAATGTGCTTCCAAGGAACCTCTGCCAGCCACAGCACTCAGCCCCCAGCCAGTGTTATGTTTTGAAGACCTTTCTTAAAGGCATTTCAAGTATCGGTCTCCACATATCCGTGAGCCCACATCCTCCTCTCAAGTAGGCACACCTCCACGCTGCATCCTGGGGTACCTGGGGGCTCACAAAGATATCTGATTCCTCCCCTAGTTCCTCTCCTTCCGCCTCAGCCACTCACTGCAGGGGCAGGGGAAATGGGCCAGCAACCAAGGCCGGTGAGTGGTACAAGACAGAAAGAGGAGTCGGTGAATGCCGGTCTCCAAGAATGCCACCTGGTATTGTGGACAGGAGCACAGCCTGTACCAGAAGGTCAGTGTGCCAATAATCAGCACATCCACTTCAGCCTCATCTCCTCCTCCCTGGGGTGTACCACCCCAAGGCTCTGCAAAAGGTACACGTCCAGAGAAAGCCTGGGCTCTCCCAGAGGGGGTTGAGCAGCAAGCTCCACAGCTGGAGCAGACGATGGAGGAGCATGGTGACCAGCAACCGTGCAGTCATGGTGGCAGAGGCCCGGGCCGGAACTGGGCACAACGACCTCACCTCTGGGCATCCCACACAGGTCTGCTGCTTCCGCCTCCGCCTCGCCTCCCACCACAGGGGCTCTGGGTGGGCCTAACCACCAGCATCTCTCCCCCCACAAGCTCGCTCATCGGAAACCCCAGTGCAGCAGCTCGGGCTCGGGCAGCGTTCTTTCTTCCAGCGAACAAAGTGTTCCGTTCTTTTTCTCCGCAAAGGCCCCGTTTCCTCTCCCATTATCTGCCCCATCGACAGCCAAGCCTGCTGCAAAATCAAGATTTCTTCTTTCTTTTTATTTTCATGGTCCCTTTATTTATGGGTTATCTTTTTTCTTAGCTTTGACTCCTTTTCAAAAGGGCAGGGAAGCAAGGGGAGGAGAGCAGTATCATATTCTCTGATTTCATCTAAAATTCTCATCACACAACCCCCAAAGCACCCAGCCTGCACCCCAGTCTGCCTGGGACCCCAACCTTCCAGCAGCAACACCCTTTGCAAACTGACGCAGGGCCACCCCAAGAAGAGACCCAGCTCTGGCTAAGAGGTGGAATGAGGTATGATTTGGGGAGCGATCTTAACATCTGGAGCCCACAATGCTAACAATAAAATAACTGTACTCTCAAAGGATTTAACGAGTGAGTGATGGGCACTAATCAATTAGATGGGACTCTTGGGACAATCAGATGAGTTGGCAGATGCCAGCCACCAACAACTGGTGGTCACTCTGGTGTGCGGTAGCTAAAGACCCCCTCTGGTCATAGCTAACATTTACTGAGCTTTGTACCAAGCACGGTTTGAATCACTTTTACATACATGAATTTATTTGATCTTTACAATAATCACTTGAGGCTGATGGTACTATTATCTCCATTTTACAGATGGACACGTCCCGGCAGAGGTGACTGGAGCCCCAGCAGTTGTGTCGGAATCTGCCTGTGACGCAGACAGTAGGAACGGAGCACACAATGTGCTGAGAGTCGTCTGTAGCAATTAGCTCTTTTAATGCTTTCAGCAGCCCTGCGATGTAGTTACCATCATCATCTCTGTTTTACCAATGAGGACAAGGAGGCTCAAGTAGGCCAGGCAACTCCCCGAGGTCACAGCCAGTGAGTGGTAATGAACACCCCAAACCCAGAGGCTGGCTTGAGTTCCTTCGTTTAAGCACTTGACTATGTTGGCTTCTCCTCCTCGTCTGAGGTCCCAAGAGGCATAGAAAGTCATTCCTGGAGTCTGAAATGCCTGTCCCCAACCTCTAACCCACAACCCCCGCTAGGCCACTGCAGCCGACATGACGGGGTCATGGGACCCAGGCAGGTCCTAGAGTTCACGGTCCTAGGTGATGTGAGAGAAGTCAAAGGCAAACCTGGGGCTAAAAAAGCACTGGCCTCACAGGTGGCAGGCCCTACTCCTGCCAGCCACACCAGGAGGCCAGGTCAGAGTAGGTGGGGGTCAATGCACCCACCCACACCACATGCAGAGATAAAAGGACTCCAAACCAGGGCCCTACCGCGATACCTTCCCAGTGAATTCGGGGCACGGTTCCGTTCCGGAGGTCACAGGGCTGCCCCACCCCTGACCTCCCTTAGTTATCACTTCTTCATTTCCCGCTGTCCCTCCGTGCCACCTGTCCCCACGCCTCCACTCCTGCTCCCTTAGCGTCTCGGGCATGCCTGACTCTCAACAGCACCGAGCAGAGCTGTGCAGTCCCTACGGCCTGCACCCTGCAACACGTAGGCCGAATAAATGGCTGCAGTCATTCCTGTTCTCTTACGAAAACTTTCTCTAAATATAAAAGGAATGTGTGCTCATTGTAGAAAATCTGCAAAGTTTATAACATAAAGAAGAATAGAAAAATTAACAAGCCACCCATTTCCCACCAATCCAGAAGAGGCCGCTGATAATAATCTGGCATATCTCCAAATCTTTTTTTTCTTTTTCATCACTGAGCTCATAAGCAAGTTTTTATAGTTTTCCCCTCGCTTAATAGACCATAGAAGGGGAGTTTTCATGTCACTAAAAATTGGAAACTATTTAAAATTCTTTATAAAACCATGTGTAATGGCTGTGCATTTGCCACTCCATGGCTACATTTCAATTTACTTCACCAATGCCCATGGTCGAAATGGTCAACTCATTAAATCTTATGTTACTGAAACCTCCTCTCCTCCACCTCCAGCCTCTCCAGTGGGTCACGGCCATTCTGATCCTGTGACAGACGGAAAGGAAAGGGCCCTGAGAGTCAGCAGATAGAGCAAGGCAGCAGAAGGGCCTGGGGAGTAGGGAATGGAGGATGGAGGCTCGACAGGGGCCGGGGAGCTGGGGCCCAAGCTCTGACGGCCTCTGCAATGGGGAGGAGTCTGTCAGCACATCTCGGGCCTCGGCTTCCCCTTAAAAAGATGGAGGAGAGCCACAGTGAGATACTACTTGACACCCATTACAACAGTTATTTCTAAAAAGTCTTGGCAAGAATGTGCACAATCGCTAGTGGAGTGGAAAATGGTACAGCCACTGTGGACAATATGGCAGCGCCTCAAAAAATTAAACAGAATAACCGTATGATCCAGAGATTCTTTAAAAATTTTTTAAAATTGATTTGAGAGAGAGATGAAGGGAGAGAGAGAAGCATGGATTTGCTGTTCCACTTCTTCCTGCCTTCATTGGTTGCTTCCTGGATGTGCCGTGACCAAGGATAAAACCCACAACCTTGGAGTATCGGGATGACGCTCTAACCAACTGAGCTAGCTACCTGGCCAGGGCTGACCCAGCAATTCCATTTCTGGGTGTATACCCAAAAGAACAGAAGGCAGGGTTTTAAAGAAAGACTTGTACACCACTGCTCATACAGTATTATTCACAACAGCCAAACGGTGGAAATCACCAAAATGTCCACGGAGTGATAAGTGGATAAACAAACATGATAGATACATGTATGAGGTCTGTCCAAAAAAAGCCCAGCTGTTGTTAATATAATGAGAATGGTTTGCACAGCATCAATGTAACCTGGAGCCAAAAAGAGTGGGTTGGAGTGTGCACGCGTGAGCAATGAGGACTTCACTGTACTAGTCAGGGGTGGTGGTAGACGCCACTGTGTGAGCCTGTGGACTCTGTGGCCATCGAATTCAGAGTGAGTGAGTAGAGCAATGAATCTGCATGAAATTTTGCATTAAGCTTGAACATTCCTCCACAGAAACTATTTGGATGATTCAAAGGCCGAATCTATGGGCAACTGGTGATTGACAGCTTCACCACAACAACGCACCCGTTCACGCATCACGTCTCAAGTGCAGTTTTTTGGTGAAACATCAAATCACTCAGGTGACTCAGCCCCGCTACAGCCCTGATTTGGGGCTCTGCAACTTCTGGCTTTTCCCAAAACTAAAATCACCTTTGAAAGAGAGGAGATTTCAGACTGTTGATGAGATTCAGGAAAAAACAATGGGGCAGGTGACGGTGATTGGGAGAACTGTGTGAGGTCCCAAGGTGTCTACTTTGAAGGGGACTGAGGTGTCTGCCCTACATACAATGTTTCTTGTATCTTGTATCTTCTTCAATAATGCCTCTATTTTTCATATGATATGACTGGACACCTTCTAGACAGACTTCGTGAAATGGAACATTAACCTTAAAAGAGGAAGGCAACTGTGACACATACTACAACATGGATGAACCTTGAAAGCCCTATGCTAAGTAAAATAGGCCAAACACAAAAGGGCCAATGTTTCAGGATTCCACTTTAACAGGCAGTGAAATCCACAGAGACGGAAAGTAGAGCAGGGGCTGCAGGGGCTGTGAGAAGGGGGGAGGGGGCTTACTGCTGAATGGGTGCAGAGCTTTGGTTTGGGATAAGGCAGCGTTCGGAGATGGGCGTCACAGTGTTTGCACAACACGTGAAGGTACCTACTGCCACTGAACGGTGCACTGAAAAACCGCCCACGTGGCAACGTTACACACATTTACCACAACGAAAAAAGGTTGAAGAACAGAAACTGCTAATAATTTGCACCTTCTTGGCACCTTTAATCTTGCAGATGGGCAGAGGTGAGAGCATAAACATAGCGTCACAGACTGGGGACGCATGTCAGACTGGGCACGAGGAGGCCATGCTCACAAAGCTATAATTAACATCACTAATTGAAGCGTCTAGAAAAGGCCAGAGCCAGACAGTGCCAGACCTGCCCCACGAGCTAGAAGTCCTTCCCTCCAAGCCTCCCTCACCTCTAGGAACGATTAAAGGCTTTCCACCTGCCTCGCAGAGACAAGGTATATTTAGGATCCCTCAGCAGGGAGGTAAAGGGATCTGGGGGCAGGAAGACGGGGATAGAGGAAGAGATTTAGTCTTCTCTTAAAATCAGTTCCTCAGCTTTTCCGGAAATCCTCTCTTCAAATATTCTTCTTCGGGTGCTGGTTTCAAGGAAAGCACTGGTTCCAGGACAGGTGTGCACCCCCACCCGCCACCGTCTTGCAGACAACTCTGGGTGAGCTGTCCTCCTGCTCTGGGCCTCTCTTGAGGTTACTGCTGGTGTCCCCACCATCTGGAGGGGACGCAGTGACAATGGTCCAAAAGGAAGCTCTAAATCAGAAGGTCGGTGTTAACAGAGGGGGTGACGGGGTAGGGGCCGCCTGGGGAGAAAACGAGGGAAATAAGCAGCCTTGCCAGTTCGCAGGGACTCACCCACTTATTCCACAAATGCTGGCTTCTGTGGGCCACCAATTCATCCCTCTCCTCCTCAGTGAATGACAAGCTGGTACCAAAGTCTCATTCAGCCCTAAGGTTCATTTCCTTGTTCTTTTATTGCTAAAAGTTACCCAGAACATGTCACAGGGTTTCAGTGTCTCTAAGAGCTGCCTGTGCTCCGTGGCACTGCTCAATGATAATGGAGTGCTATAAACACTGTCACACGAATAAATAAAAGTGAAAAATTAGGGGGGAAAGAGTGCAGGCCACAGGGATGGCAGGCCACCACCAGGACCCTTAGGGATTTCCTATGGAAACCAAAAAAGCCACCAGCATCTCTGTCCAAAGAGGAAGACAGATGAATGTCCCCTCCCCCACTCCTGCCTCCCCAGGCCCTCTCTCTGCCCCCATGGGTTGTTAGAAGCTCTATGCCCTTCCCCCCACAGCCTGCTGCCCTGACCCAGGGGATGGGGGTCAGTGATGGGGTCACTGGAGGCGCCAGCTCAAAACCAGCTCTGTCGCTTAAGGAGGAATTTAACCCTCTTTCTGCCAGCTCATAACTATCCACCCTAACAGACCTACCTGTAGGAGGAGGGAAATGACAGAGAGGGTCTGGATGGGCCGGGGCGAGGATTCTGAGTGCAAGGTGGAAATAAGCACCGGATTTGGTGGCAGAATGTCTGAGTTTGAGCCCTAGCCCTGCCACAAACTCAGTCTTAGTTCTCTGAGCCCGGGTTTTCCTATCGGTATGGTGGGAAAATACGCAGTACCGGACGTGGGGAGCCTTCGCACAGCGACTTCCCAAATGTCAAAGCACGTACTTGATGGTTGATTTACAAAGCCCTCTCCGTGGGGGAGGGGCTCGGATCTGGGGCAGACCCCCACCTGCCCAGCTCTTTATTCTTCCATTTGCACGTGGAACAAATTCTTTCCTCTACCCCCAGAGATAAGCTTGTAAGTGGGAGAGGCACCACAGCCTTTGATGCTGCGAAATAAATACAGATGCTGCTAAGCCCCTGCTCTCCACCTTCAGGATGCAGCCAAACGGGCTGACAGACACTGACATCTCCTGCCACTTGCAGCCACGTCACAGACATCTTCAGCAATGGCAAACCCATTTTATAGATGAGGCGACTGAAGTCAAGGTGTGAAGGCAGAGTCCCACTTAAGGTCTGCCTGACCCCAAGCTCAAAACCACAGCACAAGCATCTGGGAAAAGAGGCTGCCGAACACAATTAACCCTCTAGCTGTGGGCTTGGGGCGAGCAGGGCAGCCTTCGCTTCCTGCCAGGCTCCTGCAGGCAGCTCCTGAGCACCCAGAGTCCAAAGATTAGTGAAAGGCTGTTGATTACTGTGGATTATTAAAATTCACCAGCAGTTAGGTTCTGTGAATGTGGTAGTTTCTGGCTTCAAAGCAATCCCAACTACATGTGAATTTCACCGGTTTTGCAAAAATCCACTCTGCTTGTATAGAACTACCCCCCTCAGTGACCAGTGTGAGGGGCCACACTGGGAAAAGACCAAAAGGCAGTGTGCTTGGAGCGAGAGTCATTTTGGTACACGTGGCAATGCCCCAGCCTAGCAGTGTGGGAGAACACAGTGCGCCCCCTTTTATGGGCTCCTCCCCAGCACCAGCACGTGGGAGTCCCCTCCCCAGCCCACCCCAAACCACAACCCCATGCTTGCTCCAGCTTCTGGGACACTTGGAGAGCAGGTCCCACCCTTGTTTCTTCGAGGGAATGCTTCACTCCGGGAACAGAATAACCACAGCAAGAGTAACAGCACCACATACCTGGAGGAGTCCCATGTGCCGATGCTGTTCTGAACACTTTCCATGTGATCCTTTTTATTTAATCCTCCCAACTGCAGGCCTGACTGTCCACAGCACTTTACAGTGGAGGAAGCTGAAGCACAGAGATGCCAAGTAACTTGGCCAGGGCCGCACAGCACATCTGCGGGTTGCGACTGAAGGAGGAATACTGAACGAGGCTGAGGAGGTGTCTTGGCTGACAGTCTGTCCCCCTTCCCCCACAATCTGAACGGGTGCTCATCCTCCTTCCCCAGATCTACAGAGGCCATACTTACGACTCACGCCCGGCAGGCCCCAGGGGAGCCACAGCATACGCACCCAGCACACACCCCAACAACCACCACAATGGCCACGACACTAAATACTGGCTCCCACTTAATGGAGCCTCCTATACTCCAGGCCCTGTGCTAAGTGCGGTGATACGTACACCACTTCACTGAAGCCTTTCCACCTTGTGGGGAATTATTCTTTTCCTACTTCGCCAATGAGAAAACTAACCTCAAAGAAAGCTCTGGTATTTGCCAGAAATCACACAGCTTAGAAGAAACAAAACCAGCACTCAAACGTGGCTCTGTCTAAGTCCACCTCCACCCCAGCCTCCCAACCCAATGCTGCAGAGGTGGAACTGTCACCATCGGTCCTGGCACCGGGGCTGACTCGGCTGAAACCCTTGTTCCCACAATGCAACTCGGTCTCCTAGGATTTTGTCTCACCTCCCCAGACAGATCACAGCTTCCCCGAGGACAAAGTCTGGTCTCTCCTTGGCCTCACCCAGCAGATTCATATAGTGAGAGCTTAGTAAAGCTTGTCCCTTTCCTATCTCATCTGTCCAACACATATCAAACCCCTGCCTTCTTAAAAGACATCTAGAGATAGCTGTTCCTCAACCCTGAACAATATAAATTTGCCCATTCATTGAGAAACGGCACATGCTGGATTTCCCGGGGAAGCTAGCCACACTCACTCACTCGGGCCCCAGCAGGAGCAAAGCCAGCGGCAGCATGGGTCAGGGCAGAGAGAGAAAAGGAACAACCCCACCACCCAGGGCGGCCAGCATGGCCTCACATCCTGGGGACCCAGGAGCCCTGGCAGGGAAGGTAAAGATATCTCGATTACCAGACTGTTTGGAATGATTTTTTAAAAAATCCTCACCAGAAGTCATTTTTTCATTGCTTTTTAGAGACAGAGAAACATCAATGGGAGAAAGAAGCATTGATTGGTTGCCTCCCATACATGCTTAGACCAGGGATCATACGTGCCCGGACCAGAGATCAAACCTAGGTATGTACCTTGACTGGGAATCAAACTCCTGACCTTTTCAGTCATGGGCCGACGCTCCAACCAACTGAGCCACACCAGCCAGGGCATTGGCGTGACTTGTCATAGAACAACGAGAGAGAAATTTCAGCCAGAATGAATGTTCTGAAAGTTCTCTGAAACATCTCCGAGTTCATCTTTTCATGAATCCCTGGCTAGAGCCTTGAGCTAGTCCATCCGAGAACAGAGGACAAGTACCCGCCTCAGGACTGCGTGTCCCATCAGCTGTGTGAGGGTAATAATAAGATAATAGTCCAAACCTCACAGCTGGAAACCAGTCCCATCCCTCACTGCCCAGCATCCCTCTCCACGCCATATGCACACTTTCTCTGCCTAGGCTCTTCCCAGAGCCCCACAGATGCTCCTCCTCCGGCAAGTCTGCCCTTCCCAACAGCACCAAGCTTGGAAACCTGTTGGATTGCGGGATTGGACCACTTTAAGAGGTTCACCCTCCCTAAGGCAGCCTGGGACTCTCCCAGCCTGGAGGCAGAGTCCAGGGGATCAGGCATCACCAACCCTAACCATGAGCAATCCCCCCACTCCCTAAAGAAAGGCTAATGCCAAGCCAAACAGTCGGGAGGAGAATGAGGGGAAAACAAGGGAAGAATGAGACCAACTTACATAAGGGGTGGATGGAGGAAGGGGACTTGCTTCCAGGAATGGGGATTGGTGACAAGCCCAGGGAAGGGCGAAGGCCAGCCTGGCTGAGGGGGCAACGCAGGTGCTGCTCCCACCCTCTGCATCGTCGTCCGGGACCCCCACACACAACCTGGCGCACACAGCCCAGGCACCCGCAGAGCTCTATCTCCTGCCCCAATCTCAAAGCCACGGAGCTAAGTTCCACCAGCTCAGCACTTTTGCAGCAAGGGGGTTGTTTCGCTGGCGCACCACTCTTTCCACACAGCTGGTGGTCATCTTGCCTGCCCCCCTCTTCCGGGATCCTCTCACACACAGCTGCTCTCCTTTCGTTGTAGGGGTCTTCCCCGGGCCCTGACCTCTCAACAAACTCAACAGAGACTCTGGTCCAAATATCAGCGCCCCAAATCCATTTCACAGAGAAAAATCTGGAGCCCAGGGCCCAGGGGGCATAAGCGTGAGAGTGAGCCCACTCACCCTGCTTACAACAGCTATTTGGGCCACTTGGGGATGCCACACTGTCCGGAAGGGCGTCTCCCCATACAGAGCTGGGCTCACATCGGCCCAGAACTACAACTGTCCCTTGGCACAAGCCAGACACCACACAGTCAATCATAAAATTGTTGACCTGTCCTCTTTCCTGTTCAGCCACTCGCCATGACCCCTAAGAGTCTCCCCAACACTGGAGAACAGAATGTGCTTGGCTGGAGACCTGGATGTCATAAATTGTTGTTAATAACAGATTCTCAATCTGGAAAACAAAATGAGAGAAAGCCTGGCCCTTCCTTTCTGCTCCTGATTCCCAATACTATGTCCTACAAGACCAAGAAGAGGAAGAAACGCCTCCCTTTGGCCACAGGAAGAGAGGGAAATGGATTCCTACCACCCGGGACCCCCCCAGGGGCTTCCTCTTCTCCACCAGCCTGGCCAGTCACAGCACAAAACCCAGGCCCCAAGGAGCAACGTCTGTCTCTAATTTCACTTTATCCCCACATTTGTTAAGCGCCTGCCAAGTGCCAAGCACTGTGTACATGCATGCAAAGGCTGCTGGTCCCCCCCCTCAAATGGGACAGGAGTGAGAAGGCAGAAACAAGAGCCAGAAGCAGCCATCTTCACAAAGAACAATAGTATACAAGGCAAATCTGAATGTGCCCATTGATAAGATTATAAAGCTACGGTCAGTGTATTGGTTATACACAAATTGTATGTAAATATGTACATGGACCTTTAAAAAAAAATCCAAGTGTCACTGCTGCTCTCTCTGCCTCTGTCTCACTCAGGGCCACCTAGGAAGCCACTGCCCACCTGGCCAGGGCAAACCGGAGTACCGCCCCAGCCACATCTCCCAGCACTCCCCTGTGCACCAAGTCTCTCCATGGCCCCACCGCACCTCGCCCCACAGCCACCTGAGAAACCTCAGGGCAGAGGAGGAAGAGAAAACGGAGACGTGCCCATGCCAGGCACAACCAAGGCGGCAAATGAGGAAGGGGAGGAGAATGGTGACCTCTGCCCAGGCAAACACCCTTCCGATCTGGTCTCAGGATGGCTCCCTACGAATGTCAGGAGACCCAGTGGGCTACAGACCTTCAATGCCCCTGGCCTTTCCCATCACCAATTCCTCAAACCCAGTGGCAGGAGGCCAGGGCCACTGCAGCAAATCCCAGAGCGGGTTTCCACGTGTTCAGCTCCCGCCGGACAAGCTCATCCCTGCAGACCACAGCCAGGGTGGGACGAGGAAGCCCCAGCACTTGGACGAGGCCCCATTTCCAGATCTCAGTCTGCTCATCCACGAAATGGGCAGTCAGATACTCTCAGCCTTCCTGACTGGTCTCCTGGGCACGCAGAGGTGAGCCGCGCGGAGGGAGGCGCACCAGGGAAGGCTCTGCCAAGTGCAGAGGCAGGACGGCGGCACAGTGTCTGACTACACATCTGGAGTTTGAAACTGCTACAAAAGTGACCAGGGTGGCTCTAATTATCCACATCTGGCTCTAATGCCACAGCAGCACAGCGTTCTCGGTTCATCCCGTTGGGGTCATGATGGGCCCTCCCAGGGTGCAGATGGGAAAAGCGAGGTCCCAAGAGGCCAAGTGTCGGACCTGAGGACACACAACCCAAAGCTAGACCAGGGCCTTGGTGTCCTCAGTGCCTCCCGGCCCTCAAACACCAGCACTGCAGTCGCAGTCACAGGAAGAGATCAATCAGAGGGCCCCTGAAGGGCTTAACCTTGTGGGAAACGGGGCCCCACTGCGTGACGCACAGGGAGCAGCTCTAGACTGGAATCATTGCCACGACCACTGCGAAGTAGCTCCCTCCACTTCAGTCCAGCGGGCCCGGTGCTGCCCGGGAAGGCCAATGTCCAGCTCCTCTGGTCCCGGCCCGACCAATCCACCCATGACCCCTTACCAGTTTGAACGGAAGGAAGAAACACAGACCTCTTTCCACCTTGCAGATACAGAGACCGACCCCAAGAAGAGTTCTGGCGCCGGCAGGACGGAAGAGTCGCCCTCGCCGCTCCGTTCACTGCGCGAACGGAGCGTAAGCACGCGGCTCGTATCTCTCCGCCGCCCCATCACCCGCCCCTGGGGATACCTTGTTTACGCGGCTCCAAGAACTCAGGTAAATGGCCCAATACTGAGATTCAAAATCCAGAAGCTTCAAATCCAGAACTTTCTGACTCTAAAACTCTATGGTGTTTTCACTAAGCAATCCTACTTCTCTATAAATTGACGGATAATCCAGAGTGAGACTGAGTTTTTTACATGTTTTGGTGTGGGGAGGAGCGAGTGAGGTCCACTGTGTGAGGACCGAAACTGGCAGCGCGCCCTGCAGTGAGCTGGGATGAGCCGGAAGGCTTTTGCCTGGCCCCAGCGCCCCCAGCTGTGGTCCTCACAAATCTGTAGTGCAGGTATAAACACGCACTTTCACCCCTCTGGGCTCTGGCTCACAGGGCGCCCCTGCGAGAAGGCCCACCCTCCAGGCCCGTCCTCCGTTCTCACTCCAAGCCCAGCTCAGACGTCCCGCGCCTTCATAAACCACGCTCCAGCAGAGTAGTCGCAGCACAGGTAGCTGCTCCTCCAGGGTGTGCTGGAGCCCTTGGACATCCCGGGCTCCCGTACTTGACTAGACTGCAACTGTTCTTTACCTGTCTCCTTCCCAAGCTCTGGCTAGACTGGAGTCCCCGCTACTCTGAGACAGGGATAATAATAGTGGCCTTCTCGTGCATAGTCCTTACTATACAACTGGCACCACACCAGGCATCTCTTCACACACTTAACCAGCTCAACAGCCCCACCAGGCAGTGCCTGGTATGACCCCCGTGTTACAGATGAGGAAACTGAGACTCGGGTTATGTTACCTATAAGAGGCAGTCGGCTCCCGACCTGCCAGTCTGTGCTGGTGCTGTATTATTTTTTCCTTGCCTCCCGCAACCCGAATACAGTGCTTGGCATCTGGTAGGTGCTCGGTAAAGGTCTGTTTCACAAAGAGGTATGGAGGGAGGGTGGTGTTGCCACCCCAGCCACCTCTAGGCCGAACCCTACCCTGGAACCCCTGGGCCCAAGTCTCCCTACTTGTCACCCCACCTTCCATCACTCCTGACAGCAGCCTGTGCTTCTTTCCTCCCCAAAGCGCCAGGTGCCCTTCCCACCTCCCCTGCATTTCTTCCTCTGTGCCCTGCAGGGGTGAGGAGTCCTGCAGCCTTTCCAGCGGGAAACAGACTTACTCTGGCCTCATGAGGGTGGGGCTAGTGCAGCCACTCTCCCCTCCCCCTTCCCACACCCGGTCAGGACTGGTTTCACCTCGCAACAAGCAAGAAAAAAACAAGCACCAAGAGGCAGGGGGAGTCTGGAGGTCAGCACCTGCCCATCCCTCACTCCCAGCGCCCCCTGGCTGACCTGACCACTGGTCTAGGTCTGGGAAGCAGGGGGCTGCTCCCTGGGCCAAGGAGGAGCAGACAAGAGGTCCTTTGTGTCTGCAGTGCTCCTGAGACACCTGTTCTCCCTCCTGCCTGCGGCCTCCCTCCTGGCCGGCCTGTGTGCGGCCTTGTTTATCCTGCAGCCCTGGCAGCCAGGCCCAGCCTGCTCCCAGCGTGGGGCTCCGGCAGCCCCTGCCAGCACCTGCCCAATCCTGGCAGCCCAGGAGTCTGCTGGCCAAGCACAATCACCCTGCTGTTGACACAGTTGTTGATTTTCGGGAGAGCAGGGAGGGGCGTGAGGGGAGGAGAAAAGCAGCAAAGGCATTTATCACCAGCCTGGTTAATTTGCAGTTGGCCCTGGCAATCCTGAAATCCACCCCCAACCCTGAAACCCTCCCCTCCACAGCTGCCTGGAAGGGGCTTGAGCTTCCAATACCTGGGCTGCTTGGGCCTCACACCACACTGCACCTGAGTGCTACCTGAACCTGCAGCACCACACCACAGGCAGCCAGCACACACCCCATGCATATTAGTGTACCCCAAAACCCATGTTCCCCTGGGCTGGCACACACACCTCGTAGCTGAACAAGGTCTCTGGGTGCCAGGAGTCCCTAGCCACCCTGCCTTGAATGCCCCACATTAACCCTCGCCCTACAGTCAGGAGACCCAGGTGGGGCCCCTGGGAGACAGGGATCTGCCCTTAAAACCTTCTGACTTGTTCTTGCCAAGCTAGCTCCTCATTCTCCAGGTCTTTGTTTCCTCTTACAGGGAGCCTTCCTTGACTGCCCAAATCTGGTCGTGATGCTCCTCTTGGGCCCTCCCAAAGCACTCTACCCTGCACCTCCCTTCCTTCAAGTTTCGCAGTCAGTATCTAATCGATTATATACTGCTCTTTATCTTCCTCAAAGCTGTGTAAGGGCCATGCTGGACTCATAACCCCAGTGTAGCAGGGCACAGCCCCAAGGCAGGAACTTCCTAAGCGTATGCTGAGTGGATGGGTGAACTGAGCAGGCCCCCACATGCCCAAACATCCACTCCACCTCTGCACCTGCCCACTCTGCCAATCACCTCTTGGGTTAGTAAGGCCCCATGGCTAGTTAAAAGGCTCATGTGCTTCAGGAGTTACCTGTTAATTTGTCACCAGCACAAGAGCTTAGATTAGTAAATCCAATTAGCCAGTTATCTCCTCAGATATTGAAGAGCAGGGTCTCGAAGGGTAGGGATGGGTGAGTTTTCACGAGGGTGGAGGGGGAACTAGGAAGGAGACAGGGAAGACCCTTGGGTTGAAAATAATAAGCCAAAGGTCCTGGAGGAGGGGTTGCTGTCAGACGAGGCAGTAGCCTGTCCTCCTCCCCATTTGTCCTGTCCGTCTTTCCTGCCCCATCCTCAACCCACCAACCTTCCTTCGGGAATCACGAGGTCCCTTGTGCAATACCTGTGGCCAACTATCCAACCAGGACTCTGCCTCCACAAGGAAGGTAGTGACGGTCTAACTCCAGACCCCCTCTAAACTGTCCAATACAGCCACACCTGTACACAAGCCCTCCCCTCAACTCTGGTTCCAAGCTCTGTGTCAGTCGATGCCCGGAAAGGGGTAACCAATAGCCAAGAACCACCTCCAGATTGAGGGTGTCATGGTGAGGAGTACGGCCGTCAGGCCAGGTGGTGGAAGAGACGGGAACTTACATTACAAAAACCGCAGGTCCTGCCCTGCCTGGTGTGGCCCAGTGGATGGCACTCCGGCCTGTGAACCGAAGGGTCACTGGTTTACGGCTTGATTCCCAGTGCAGGCACGTGCCTGGGTTGTGGGCCAGGTCCCCTGTTGGGGGCATGCGAGATGTTTCTCATATCAATGGTTCTCTCCCTGTCTTTCTCCCTCCCTTCACCTCTCTCTAAAAATAAATAGATAAAATCTAAAAAAACCCAAAAACCAAAAAACCATAAGTCCCAACCTCACACCTGGCAGAACAGACAACAAATAACAAGTGTGGAGGAGGGTAGAGGGAAGAGAACCCTCATACGCTGCTGGTGAAAATGTAAATTAGTGCAGCCACTATGGAAAACAACACGGAAGTTCCTCAAAAAATCAAAAATGGAACTTCGGTATGACCCGGCAATTTCACTTCTGGGTATTTATCTTCCAAAAATGAAAACACTAATTCAAAAAGACATATGCACGCTTATGTTCATTATTGTAGCTTATTTACTTTAGCCAAAATATGGAAGTTACCTAGGTATCCATCAATAGATGATTGGATAAAGGTGTGGTACGTATATACAATGTAGTACTAGCCATAAAAAGACTGAAATCTTGGCATTTGTGACAACATGGATGGGCCTAGAAGACATGCTAAGTGAAAGACAGGTAAAGACAAATACCTTATAATTCAATTTATAGGGAGTGGGCAAAAGTAGGTTTACAGCTGTTCATATGGAAAATAATACAGTAATTAACAAATAATATATACAAAAATTAACTGTTTCATGTGCTCACAACTGTAAACCTACCTTTGCCCACCCCCTATGTAGACTCTAAACAACAAAATAAATGAATAAAGAAACAAACAAAACAGAAACAAACTCACAGACACAGAGAACAAACTGATGGTTGCCAGAGGGGGGGGTTGGGGGTTGGGTAGAAAAGGGGGAGGGGATTGAGAATACAAACTTCCAGTTATTTTAAGTGAGCCATGGCGTGTGGTGTGCAGCAGAAGGAGCAGGCTCGATGGAATAACGAGACCTGAGGACAAGGGTTCCCGAACTCAGTGGGGGGCCACTCTGTAAGGTATGTAAGTGTTGAATCACTACGTTGTGCACAAGAAGCTAATGTATTGCATGTCAAATATAATTAAAAGTAAAATTAAAAAAAATTAAGAAACAAAAATAACCAACAGCAAGATACAACCATCAGTCCCTGGTGCTCTGAGCCAGTTCCAACAGGGCCATCGGGGACGGCTGTGCAGACGGGGCCAGGAGGGACACAAATCCCTTTTCTCTCTTCTCTGACCCTGCTTCCTGGCTAGGGTTCCTGTAATGAAGGCTGAGCCCATCTCCCCAAGAAGAGAGGCCCCTTCCCTGCCCCACCAGGACCTGCTAAGAGACGCCACGGACCCCACCGCTAACTCCCCATCAGTCTACTCTCTCTCTCTGGCCCCTCACCATGGCCAGACTGCCACACTGCCCACTGCGGGGATGAGGGGTGCCCATGGTCCCAGGCTCACAGTGACAGTGGGAGGAAGCTGAGCTGGAAAGAGAAGGGAGGGAAGGAAGGTGACTGCCTGCTGCCTGCTGCTCTCCAGATAGGCTGGGATTGGAACCCCGACTGTGCGGGGCCCAGAGGTTCCCAGGGAAGGGGATGAGAGGAGGGCCTCCTCTGCCTCTCCTCGGCAAGGCCCCCCGCCTGGCTCTCTTTCTAGCCTCCCAGTTCACTCTCCACTGTCTCCGCCCCCCCGGGGCTCTCAGAGGCATTGCCTGGCCCCCCCAGGGGCCAGATGGGGCTGACCCAGCCCCCACCTGGCTGTCCATACCTACACATGCGCGCGCACGCACGCACGGACTCCCTCTCCACCAGGCAAGAAAAAGGGAGCCAGGCAAGCCAAGAAATGGCAGGGGCTGGAGGGGCCACTCCCTTCTGCTTTCAACAGCTCCCTATTCATTCCCCACTCCCCTCACCCCACCTGCCTCTGAGAGCCTGGTTTTACCTGCTCACAGGCTGCCTTCCAGCCCCTCCCCACTAACCTTTTATTCGCCCTTCCTTCCCCACCCCACCTCACCCCTCCAGGGACAGGTCTGGAACCAAAGCCTCACAGGGATGGGCAAATGACTTCAGGCTGCTCCAAAAGGAAGGTGAGGGGCAAAGTCTCAAGAGAGCTTCCCACCCCACACACTGAAACAGAAAACTTTTCTCACTCTCCACTTTGAGGAGGGTGCAGGACCCGTCTTGTGTGGGCAAAAGTTAATTCTCTGGAGTCAGCATGAGGGCAGCTGAGGGTGTCAGGGCCAAAGCAGGAGGCCTCAAGGTCCTGGGTACCTGGGCCACCCACCCCAGCCCAGGCCCCATGGGTCCACTCCAATGTCTTCTTCTAAGGGTGCTGGTCCTGTCTTACAGGCTTCTTCGGTCACTTCCGCCATTACCACTCCTGCCAGGGACCTTTCTTTTTGCAGAATATTCTAGTGTTGGTCAAGCCTTGACTCCTTTTAGTCTTCCAGAGAGTACACAGATGACTGCTCTTTCTGTTTCCCTGGCTGGCAATTCTACATATATTCTAAGTCCTTTCCATTTTAATTACAATTACAAAAGTACAACATTGTTGGACTGTTTTGGAAAACTACAGAAATAAGAAAATAAATATGAGCCACAATTAAAGAAGTCAACAAAGGCTGCTGGTCCAGGGCAGGTCACCCCAGTTCTGGGGAGTCTGCCTGCTTCACCCTGATCTGTTGGCCACCCGCCCTCACCTGGGTCTTACAAGGAAACCCCGCAACCCTGGCCGCCCTTCCAAATGGCAGGCCCTGGACCTCCATGGACCCATGGCATCCACCTCTGCCCCAACTCAGCACAGGGTCTGGGACTGCCAAGGGGACCTCTAGCAGTGCCAAGAACTGGACTAGCCCCAGAGTCCCCCACCGCCTTTGTGAAGGGGCAGGAGGGGGCTGGGATCAGGCCTCTGGGAACCAGTTCTCACCCCATCCTGTTCCACAGGCTGCACATTCCATTCTGAGTCAAGCAGGGGCGGGGATGGGGGAGGTAAGGCTAAGGGAGGAGACTGGCCTGGCCTCCTCTGGGGCGGATCCCCCAGGGAGCTCCAGGCCTGGCAGGGATCAGACCTAAACCAGCAGGGGAAGGGGGCCAAGGGTTCCTGCCCAGTCTGTGGCCCCTTCCCATTCTCCTTCCTCTCCTCAAGTCTAAACGCTGAAATTCAGCCAACTCTGGACATCTCCCCAGAAGACACAGAGGGGACAAAGTGGGGGGGAGGGGGCGGGCAACACTAAGTCCCTCCCCTCAACCCGGCCACAGTCCCCTAGGCTGTTTATAGGGCTTCAGGCGAGGCCATGTAAATGCTAAGGCCGCTTCTCTGGCGAGGGGAATCTGAATGCTGTGTTGTGTATCAAGGGCAAGGGAATGGAATTCAGATTTCAGCGCCTGTGTCCGGCTTCCCGGAGTGACAGAAAGCACCCCATACACGCCTCTCCCCCGGCCCCTACCCCATGAAACATTTCTGGCTGCAACCCCCATCCTCTGGCTGCAAATCTCATCCCCTGCTGCTCGCCTAGTTTGTCCCCATGTGCACACTCGAGTTGAGATGACGGGTCACCCACAGCACATCCCGGCTGTGCCCAGGCCTTGGGTTTGCCCACAGGTGACCCGGGCACTTCCTGCTCGCCGCACAGCCTCTCTAACCATTGGTGCTGTTCCATTTCTGGGTCCATCCAAACCCTCCCTTACGACACCACCTAGGAGTGAGCAAGGGGGTCACAGGGCGTCTGGCCTCTCCCAACTCTGGCAGGTCACAGGACCAGAGGTGTGTTCAGGGGCAGGAGAGACAAGATCATCCCTGGAGTAGCAGATGGAAACTGTAGACCACAAAGGACGGACAGGAACCTTTCTGTGGGAGAGCCACAAAGGCCATCATCACCAAGAGGCCTGAACAAAGATGGACACAAGGGCACATGGGTATGTGGGCTAGATCCGTGATCCAGGCTGAACTGAACGCCTCCCCCTGCCCCACCTCACCCTTAGAAGGGAACTACCGTGTCAGTGTTGCTCAGAGAAAGTATTTGATTTTTAAAAAGAAGTAGCGTGGCCCCTGACCAGAGAAGCTGGTGGAGTCTGAGGATGGCCCTGCTGATCCAGCCTGTAGCAAATCTCCCAATTAGGTCTTTCCACAGGGCTAGAAGAAAGACCAGTCAAAAGGGGGTTGCCCTGGCAAAGACTCGCACCCAGGGCACGTGTTCCTGTTTGGAAGAGAGAGATTGCAGGACTCATGAAAGTGGTCTTCATGGGCCCTGGTTCCCGCCTAGTAATAGGCACTGTGACGGTCTACCTGGCCTACCTGGCTAACACATCCCGGTCCCAGGACGGGGACCAGCAAAAGGTAAGGATCACAGCTAGTTCCGGCAGGAGCAAGCCCTCTTAAGGAAACACTGAGCACAAAAATAATTCCCATTCAAAGCACGATCTGCTGTGGGCATGGCCCGGCCTTCTCAGCGGAGTCCTTTGCAAACACTCAGCTTCACCCCTGAATGTGGCTGGGGGAGGGGCCCACGGGCACAGCTGCGTTTGAATTCACCCTTGGCGTCCTAGACCTCCTCAGGGAGCTGCCCAAAAAGGGCCAATCTCAAGCACCCCTGGGGAGGACAAAACCTTTATAGAGTCAAGTGTAGCCCAAACACACACTTATCTGGCAATAGCAAATCCCAGACCCTTCCCACTCATGGAGGCCTACTGTAGCTGTGAGCCGTGGGCTGACATGAGCCTCTAAGTTCTAAGAGGCAGGGCTTCCCAAATGGTATTGTCCCATTTCACCGACGGGAAAACGGAAGCTCAGAGATGTCCTGTACTGCATATGCCCCACCCAGCTCTAAATCCTACTCACTTCATACATCAGTTGCCCTAAATCTGCTAATTATCAAAGTAGCAAAACATTCAGGAAGGGCCCATAGCCCCCACATCCTGCTAGAAGTTAAGATAGGGCTAAGGACGCAGCTGACACCTGAGACACTTCTAAAGCCAAGGCAGCAATGGAAATGGCCCTTCACCATCACCATTCCCACACTCCTGATTACAAAGTCTGAGTGGGGGTGAACGCCCCTCTGGGCGAGAACAGAGCACAATGTCAGGCAACGGTGTGTCAGCGAGACCTGTTGGCTCTACTTCCAAAGCAAGCTCCTGCTGGCCCACCCTAATCCAAGACATCATCTCAATCCAGAGTCAGGCTCCTTCCTCGTGGGCGTCTCTGCTTCTATCCTTGCTTACCTTCAAGCTATCCTCTACTTGGCAGCTGAAGCACTCTTTTTTTTTTTTTTTTTAACATTTTTTCCCACTTATAAAAGCAGTTTGGGACCACTGTATAAGACTGGAAAAATCAACAGAAGACACAAAAAAGTAAAAACCACCATTATGCCCAGTATCTAGAGTTTACCTCTGTAGAAAGGCAGCCTTCTAGTTTTCTTTCTACGTGTGCATGATGCGTGTGTGTACACAGCATTATCTCTGCAAAACTGAAACTATGCTATGTAGTTTTACGTCACTTTTTACATTTTTCATCATACAGTTTCCAGCTATTCTTTTTTAACTGCGCCTTCGCTCTGAGGTTTGGGGGGGTTGGTATACACAGCTGGTGCGTGCACACCGCACCAGGCAGAAAGGACACAGGAGTCTGCAGCCAACACACCATCTAGCCTCCATCCCACCCCTCAGGCACCATCTCCCTCCCCTGGGGCAACTCTGATTACCCCATCTTGTGCACCAAATAATCTATTAAAACCATAAATCAGATCACGTCACTCCCCTACTTAAAACTCTCCAATGGCTTCTCAATGCCCTGTATGTCATATCCAGGCTCCTCACCTCTCAGTCCTGCCAGGCCCCCGTGACCAGGCTCTGCCCTTCTCGGATTTCCCCGGTCTCCCCCTCCAGCCACACTGCTGTTGCAGACCCGGTTCTGGCCTCAGCAATTTTTCTTTTTAATTTTTTTTAATGTATTGATTTTAGAAAAAGAGAGGGAGAGGAGAGGTAGTGAAACATCGATTTGTTTTTCCACTAATTTGTGCATTCATTGGGTGCTTCACGTATTCACCCCAACCGGGGATCGAACTAGCAACTCTGTCATATTGAGACAACACTCTAACCAATGGAGAACCTGGCCAGGACCGCCTCGGCGATTTTTTTCACTCGCTGGACTTTCTTCAGAGTTTTGTGCCACTGGCTACTTCTCATCCTTTAGGCCTCACTGAGCTCCCCTCTCCCCAGCGCGGCTTTCACTGGCCTCTCAACCTAGGGCCACCCCTGTCCACTCTCCACACATGTTCTCTATCACATCACCCTGTTACATTTCTTTCATATGTTTCACGTATTTCTTTCATATCACAAAGGTTCTAATATTGTCCTGGTTACTTATTTCAAGTTAGTCATTGCCTGTTGCCTCTAACTAGAAAGAAGTATCCCTGAAGGCAGGCGGGCACCCCTGAGGCCCCTCTGGCATATATAGGTGTTCAAAAATTTCTGTTAAAAGAATGAATGCAGGTGACTGCATTGGCTGGTTCTCATCACTAAATGCACACTTGCAGGATCTCCAAGCACCAAGAACCAACCTCCTGGCCATCCTCCCTCATGCCTGGGGTGCAAGTTAGAGGCTCAGTCAGGGAAAGGAGAAGAGTCCACTGTATGAGACAGTGTGGGTGGCCAGCAGCAGCCAGTTCTTCCCTCCACCCCCTGCCAACACCCAGTTCAGAGTCCAGGATCAGATAAGGAGCTGTGATTAAACCCAAATTCCTAGGAAATACTCTGCATGAAAGTGGAAAGTGGGAGGTGAGACTGTGGCCCATCATACACCCAAAATCCCACATCCATTCTACCCAGGCAGCTGGGATAATCCAGGTTCCCAAGTGAGCCCCAGCAACAGGCAACACAGAGCTGCCTTCTCCAGAACAGCCCAGCCTACCACCTGACTCTTCCCTGGGGCCCTAGATACCTGTGCTCCTTTCTTCAGAAATTCACGAAGCCCCAGAGACACAAATGCACATCCAATCCATGAGCCAGCAGCCCATGCCCTGCACTCAGGGGACACCCTGTGGAGACACTTCCTTCCTGGGGCCTGATTTCCACGGAGAACACTGCAGTGGGGCCAAGATTGATTTTTTTTTTAATGAGGGAATGAAGTGACTTTCACAAAAAATATGAAGAAAGAGAGGGAGGAAGGAAGGGGGGCAAGAAAGATAAAAGACTTAAACAAGATGGAACCAGAGAAGGCGTAAGGAGGATTTAACAAGCCAAAAACAGGAAAGGATGGGAAATGTGAGGTTTCTTCCTTCCCAGAAGTGGACAATTACTGTGACTGATTAAATGAGTACAATCCTGAAGTGCTCTTTTGAACTCTGTACAAGGTGATGGTAGTAATAATGACAAGAACAGCTAACATTTCCCCAGCACTTACTATATGCCAGGCACTATTCTTTGAGCTTCACTTTATCAAGATTTTAATCCTCAAAACAATCCTATGAGGTAGGTACTGTTCAAATTAAACCCATTTTAGAGATGCACAAATTGAGACACAGAACAGTACGGTTAAATTACTTAAGATAATATTGCCAGTGGCGGGGGATACCTAGGATCAAACTCCACGGGCTGGGGCTCTTATCGACCAAGTTATACCGAGGTTTCAGTGGTCCTGTTAGAGGGGTCCCTACCCCCTGGTGTTCCTGCATTCCCAACCACTATCACTTTACTAATTATTAGGTACCAGTTTCAAAGACGCGTGCATAACGCTGCCCATTTTGCATAAGGAAAAATGTAGAAAAGTTAAAGCACTCGCCAGAGCTCACGTTGGTGGGAAATTAGGACCAAGATGTGTCGAATCCCAGCATCTGGAGCGCCACTTCCTCAGGGCTCCCAGTAGAAGCCAGGGTCCCTCCCAGAGCGGCAGCATCTTCCCTGGCTGTATCTCGCCAGACCCCTTGACCAACACCCAGGCGCCCTGCCCGGAAATTCCCACAGAGTCAAAGCAAACTTCCCAGGAAAACTCCCCTGCTTCCTCCCAGCCCCTGTGGCGGAGGCGGCTGCCAAGAGCGCCGCTGGAGTCCTTGCAGCTGCCGTCCACCCTCCAGGGCGGGAGTCGCCGCTCGTGCGCTGGGGTCCTCCCGGAAAGGTCCAGGGCTGAAGTTCAAAATTCACTTCCCGCCCAAGGACAGCTCGCTGCCCCGCCCGGGACTCTCGGGCCACCCCCACATCCCTGCCAACCCCCAATCCCCAGATCCAGTTAAGTAATGTAGCAGCTGCCCGGCTCGGTCTTGCAGCTGGAGACCCCGCGGGCAATCCCCGCGCGTCTCCGGACTCGAAGCACTGTGTGCGTGCGTGTGTGTGTGTGTGTGTGTGTGTGTGAAGCAGAGTGAGTGAGTGAACGAGTGTGAGTGTGTCTGTGAGAAGCACTGTGTATGTGTTTACGTACGGAACGCGCGGTGTGGGAAAACAATGGCGAACCGCTGGGAACAGAGCGACTAGCCCCCCGCCCCCCACCTCTCTACCCCCAGGCACGATTTGCTCTTTCGGCGAAATCTGGATGAAAAGGTTCACCTCCGACATCCCAGGCGGGAGGTGGGGGTCGTCAGAAGACTAGGTGGGAGGTGGGAGGGGGTGAGACGCGAGCAGCCGGAGCAGAAAACAAACAGGATGCAGCGCCCGGCTGGTCGGTAGGGGAACCGACCTGGAGGGGGTAGTAAGGGTGGCTTTGGCTGGAGCCCCGCAGCCCACACACCAGGGCGGGGCGGGGGGGATCTCAGCATCGGGGCCGGCCCCTGAGTACCACTCTGGGCGCGCACAGGTTGGTTTGGCTTCCCGCTGGGAAATCCTTGAACTGGGAGAAGGCGATAGACCTGGTGCAGCCCGGCCAGGAGCAGGCGTGGGGACCCCGTCAGCTCGGCCCGCGCCGGGCGCACACGCACGGACACCCGCAGCCACCCACGGCCCCACCAGACGGCTACCCCTCTCCACAAGGACCCTGCCTTTACCCCCAAGGAGCCCCAACCGGCCAGCGATACTGGGGTCAGGTGGGGGTCCGTCCTTCCTCGGAAAACTTTGCAAAGGATGGAAACTAGCAGAGATGAGAGCTGGCGTGTGCCCGGAACCGTGGGGGCGCGAGTGTCAAACTTCCGAGGGCGGGGAGGGGACGCGAAGGGGAGCACTTACTACTCAGCCGAGCGCTGGGCTCTGGGCTCGCGGCTCCACGATCCTGCTGCTCCTCCGGCCGGCCTCGCGCTGGCGGCCCCGGCTTCCCGCTCTCATGCCCCGCCAAGCAGCTATCCGGAGCTGGGCGGGGAGGGGCACGCCCCCCGCCGTCGGCCAGGGACTCGCTCTGGACTCCGGGCCGATCGGGTGCGCGCCCAGCAACCGGCAGCCGTCCCGGGCGGAGCCCTCCGCGAGCCAGGCCGCTCTTCGCCCTCTGCCCTCTGCCCTCTGCCCTCTGCTGCGGCCGTCTCCCTGCCTTTCGCAGTCCTGCCCCGGACTCGCACGGACGCGGCGCCGGCCCTCCGACCGGCTCTCCGGCTCCCCGGCTCTGGCTCTGCGCCCCCGCTCGGTCGGGATCCGGGCCTCCGCGGCTGACCGCTGCGCCCGGCCTCAGACCCGGCCGCCGCTCCGGGGCGGATGGCAGGACCCGGCACTCACACACTTCAGTTCCAAGCCGGGACTGGGAGCCGGGCGCTCACGGCTCGCGGCTGCGAGGCGACTCCACAGCCTCAGAGGAGAAAAGAGGGAGGGAGACAGAGCGGGCAGGGGGAGGAGGAGGGAGGAAGGGTGGGGAGATGGAGGAGGAGGGAGGGACCGAGAGTTCCCTCCTCCTCCCTGCAGCCAGGTCCATCCTGGCATCAACAGCTGGAAACCTCTGGTGGAAAGGGGAGAGAGCTGAGGCTCCTGAGCGGTGGGGGTGGATGGGAGTGGAGAGAATAAAGACGTGGATTTTGCCCACTCCCACTGCCCAGGAATAAGGGTCTCTACAGAGACTCGGCTCCTTAGGGCGAGACTCAAGAAGTTGTCCATCCAAATCCCAGCCTCCTAACCCCTTCAGACAGATAGGCTTGATTTAGGGTTTTTAAAACCTCCATTTAAAAATCTCTCTTAGGAATCTGGTCCCACCTGCAGCTAGACAGCTTCCTGATGTTTCAGACCAGTCCCTAATCCTGCCATCTTTCACTGGCAAACAAGTTCTTTCCCCCTCCCCCCGCCCCGATCTGTTCTACATAGGAGGGTGCCCTGGCCGTTCCAGATTCCCACTTTGTGAAGGACACAGATGAGTGAACGTATAATTACGGTGAAGTGCAAGAGTGCTGAGGTCCTTTAGTTGAAGCATCCTTCTCCAGTGCACCAAAAGTTTACGGGTTCGATTCTCGTTCAGGGCACATACCTGGGTTGCGGTTCCGTCCCCAGTGGGAGCTCCTAGGGAGGCAACCAATCAATGTTTCTCTTTCTCTCTCCTTTTCCCTCTCTCTAAAATCAATAACTGTATCCTCCGGCCAGGAATTTTTTTTTTTAAAGAGTGCTGAGATCAGGCAACTACAGGGGGCATGGGGCCCGCCAAAGGCACTAGGGTGTGGTCTTTGGGGGAAGGTGTCCAGTGAAGTGGGTCTTTGGAAGGCCCTGTAGGAGTAGAGGAGGTTAAAGGAGTGGCCATCGTGGAAGTGCAGATAATGTGCCCACAATGGAGGGGACCAGGCTCTCAGCAGGTGATGGTCGGTTGGGTACAGAAAACTTTTTTTAAAAGATTTTATTTAGCCGGGGTGGGTGGAGGTGGGAGAAGGTGTAAGGGGGATAAATGGTAATGGAAGAAATACAATAAGAATGTAAACAAAACATTTATTTATTTTTAGAGAGAGGGGAAGGGAGGGAGGAAGAGACAGAGAAACATCGATGTGAGAGAGAAACAGCAATAGATTGCCTCTTGTATGCACCCGGAACATGCAACCCAGGCATGTGCCCTGACTGGGGGTGGAACTGGCAACTCTTCACTCTGCAGCAAGAGGCCCAACCAACTGACCCACACGGGTCAGGGCTAGACCTTTTAAGGGTGTGGGATTTCATCATTCCCCAGAGACTTCCTTGGCTAACTCTTTCTATTCCCTTTTAGTTCTCAGCGTAGATATCAACTCTTCCTGGAGCTTTTCTTGACAGGCCAATCTGGTTCAGGTACCCTATCTAAATAAGGGCTCCAAAAGCCCTTCGATGTAGATATGAAAACAGCTCATTTGTCTATCTCTCTCCACTGGACTGTAAGCTCCATGAGGGCAGAGGTTGGCAAAGAGCAGGCCCTTGCAAAATGCTTGTTCAGTTGGTTGATTGAAGGGAATGGGAAGTCAGTGAGAGATCCTAAGCAGGGCTTCTACTGAGAGCGTTCTAGCTGGAGGCAGGAAGGTCAGTGACCAGACAATGGCAATAAACTGATATAGGCCTGAGCTAAGCTAGGGGTGGGGAAGAAGGAAAGGAGGAAACAGGTCAGGGCAAAAAGGTAAGAGGAATCAATATTAACACCTCACAGTCTGGTTTGTGGATAACTGTGGATGAAGCCATTTCAGAAACCACGAGGTGGGGCAGGCAGAGGGATTGAACAGAAAAGGGAAAAGAACCCAGGGACACAGACAACAGCATGGTGGTTGTGGCTGTGGCGGGGTGCAGGGAGACCGGGGGTTGTGGAGGAGAGTACAGGGAGGATGAATGGTGATGGACGGGGACTTGACTTGGGGTGGTGAACACACAGTACAGTGTGCAGATGATGTGTTGTAGAACTGTGCACCTGAAACCTGTATAATCTTTGTTAACCAGTGTCATCCCAATGAATTCAATAACAAATAAAAGTAGGAAAGAAAAAAGAAACCATGAGAGTTGTCCCGATGCCACCAGCCAACATGCCTCTGTTTGCCATATACCTGGATGTTCTCTTCGGCTCCTGATCAAGCTTCAGTGAACAGCTTCATTATGGGTCCCTACCTGTAGCTCTCCTCAGCCACAGCAGACTGAGAGAGGAAGAATAGAGGGGTGACAGGTGGGCTGTCCTCTCTTCAACAGCCCCCCAATCCACTATATTTTACTTCATAGGTATCTACTCTTCCCAATCGTTGCCACTAAATTGAGGGGTTTTTTTTAAAGTCTCACCTAAGGATATGTTCTTTGATTTTACAGAGGTGTTGGGGGGGGGTACTGTTGTGAGAAACATCTATCTGCTGCCTCCTGTATGCACCCCCAACTGGGACTGAACCTGCAACCTATGTATGTGCCCTGACAGGGAATCGAACTTGCAGCCTTTTTTGTATAAGGGATGATGCTCCAATCATCTGAGCCACCCCGCCAGGGCTAAACTGAGGTATTTTTAAGTATCTGCCTACTGTGTCTTATGCATGGTACTACTTTCACATACAGAATCTACCTGTCCCTTAGCCTAATTCTGTGAGGTTGGTATCATTATCCCCATTTTAGAGATGAGGAAAATGAAGCTCAAGGTCATAACTAGTAAGCGATGGGAGAAAGTTCTCTGACTCTGAAGATTCTAGGTTTTTCTATACTATCATACCATTTCCCAGGAGCACCATTACACCATTTAACCCAGCCAACCACTTGCTCCTTGGAACACCCACTCCATGACTTCACACTCTCCTGAATTGCTTCTGACCTCACTGGTTGCCCTTCCTCGCCTCCCTTATTTTTATTCCTTTCTCCACCCGTGTCTCCAGTGGGTGTTTCATATGGGTTCTCTCTGGCACCACCTTTCCCTTCTTTCCCTAGGTGAAATTTTATCCATTTCCATAGTTTCAAATAACAACTATGTGCTGATGCTTCTCCCAATTTTTTATTTAAATCTCCGAGTGCGTTAAACCACCCATTTGACATTTCTACCCAAGGGTCTCACAGACATCCTTAACTTCACATGTTCAAAACTGAACCTTTAGCCTGCTAATGCACTGCCCCACCTGCCTCACCTGCCCCACCTGCCCCACCTCAGTGAGCAGTCCCACCACCTACCCAGTGTCTGAGGCCTAAAACCTAAAAGTCATCCTTGATTCCTCCTTTCCCATCTGATCAAATCAATGCTGTTGATCTGTCTCCAAAAACATATACCGATCTGTCCTCTTCTCCGTCTTCGCTGCTCCCCGCCGTTGCCCAGGCCTGACATCTCTCAGCGAGACTAGCACAGCCTCGCTGCTTCTCAGAGCTGAGACACCTGCAGCCACATAATGTAATCAAGACTGTTTACATCAACATGACTTTAATATTTGTTCCAGAAATTTCTTGTCCAGGAAGATAAGACTGTAAACCAGTAAATAACTTCATTATTTGCTTCAGAAACTTCCTGAAAATCAATTTATCTGAACAATAGACTGCTCAAACACCCCCTCCCTGGGAGAGTTGTTTGCTTAACCTGGCAAACCACTAGCTTATTGTTTATTTTTCAAGACCCTCCCTCACTGTGTCCTCCAGTCCTAAACTGTTATCTCACAAATTTAGCCCAGTCCCAATCAGATCTTCCACATTGAAAGATCTGCCTGAAGCTAGACTTCGAGCCCTATAAATACTCTTTACGGAGAAAGCACTCCCCAAATCCTGCTCTTCCCAGCACGGGCTCCTATTCATCCTCTGGCCTCAACACAACAGTGCCTTCGTCTGCCCTCCTGCCCATCTAAAATCATCCTCTACCCTTTCATCCTCCTCAGCCCCTGCTTCCTTCATAGCACTTAGCACACAGTTGGTACTTAATTTTATGTTTTCTTGTGCTTTTTCTAATCTCCCCTTTAGGCTGTAGGGTCTGTTTCCACAGCCCAGGCTTCAGTCAGTCCTCACTTAATGATGTCAATATATTCTCGAACTTTAAGAAAAGGTGGGTGTGGAACCAAGTTTACTATAGGCTAATTCATATAAACAAGAATTAAGTTCCTAGGGCATCTCATCAACCTTATAACAAAACAATGTTATTTGAGGACCTGCTGTAGATGCTTAAAAAAATATTTGCTGAAGGAATGACTTTGATTGGCTTCAGTGAGTCTCCAATTCCCTTTCTGTAGCTGTCAAGCCTGACCCTGAGCACCGGTGGGGCTGCGGTGCCCAGGGTGCTGGGGTTCCCTCTAAGACCCAAGTTAGAGACAAGGTGCAAAATGCAAATTCCCTTGGGTGAATTGCTTTCTTCAGTGTTCCAAGAGCAGGGTGAGGGAGGGGAAGCTGCAAGACAGTGAGCTGAGGAGCTGGGAGAAGGACAGAGCTGTACTGAAATCCTGGTCTCACTTCTTTGCCCAAAGCCCTGCCTGCTCCTCGCATTCCTGACCAACCTCACCTACCCAGGGGCCATTTTCTCTGTGATGTGGAGAGGAGGCTGCTCATAGGTCATAGGTCAGGTCAGGTCAGGGTAGGCCCAACCTAGTGGAGCTTGTCTGCGTACCAAGTCTACATACTACTGACTGAGGAAGTGCTTTTCTAGAAACAGGTAGCCAGACACGGGAGTCAGGAGTGCTCTCAGTTCAGGTGGTCCCACCCCGTGGTGACTCCCACAGCAGTTTTTCAGGGTCAGGCGCTCCGTTCAGGCCGTGCTTGGAGGCTTCTACTTAGTTCTGCTGGAGTTTTTCAGAGTCACATTCCAATATGGGAGATAATCAAGATCACAGATTGAGTCACAGACTGTTTCATTTGCCTATCGAAGAATCAGATCTGGAAGGAACCAGCCTTCTAGAAACATCTCCGGCTCCACCCTGTGCACAGAAAGAGGAGGCATCTTGCCCAAGGCCTGCACTTTCACACAAAATCTCCTTTAGTCTCCTGACAACTCTGTGAAGGTGGGGACAGCTCCATCTCACAGACGAAGGAAATGATGCTCAGAGGCAGAAGGAAACTGCTCAGTACCTCGTAGTGCAGGGGCAAGAGCCTGACATTTGAACCAGGTTTTCTGACCCTCAGACCAATGCTTCTTCTGCTGAGCCATCTTCACTTCCTACGGGGTTTTATGGTCCTTAAAATCTGAACCATATAAACTAGCACCTGAGTGTTACTCAACAGTCTAGATTCTAGCCTAGACCCTAGAAGTAGAAACAGGTCTCTGCTCCTCATGTGGCAGTCAGCGTCCTGTCCTCCAACTGAGGACTGTTCACCCAAGGACAGAGAACTCAACCCATACCACCACCCTCCAATACCCTCGCACACTTGCACATGCCCACCTACACGGGGACCCATTCATGCATGTGCTCAACTAATGCTGGTGACGTGAGTCCTTCTTACATACACACACACACACACACACACACTTCCAAAACCTCCACTCCATTCTTTACATGTTTAGCTGTCACAGAGGATAGAGCAGGGGGAGGGGTGGAGCAATCACTTGCACCTCCGCAGCAGCCTGCATTCTCTCTGTAAATGCAGTTAGTAGTAGCCCCAAACGCTGGGAGTAAAGATCAGGTTGCATATCTTACTGATCAACTTGGAACGGGTGCGGTGAAAGACACACTCATGCAACACGTGCACAGAGGTGCATAGACAGAACTGTCGTTTTCTTCTCTCTGTCCCTTCCCATTGGGGGAGGGGGTGCAGGGAGGGCATTGGGCCCTACCTGAAAAGGCAGCTGATTGAGGGAAGGAGGGAACGAGGTGAAGAGGTGTTCCCTTCTCAGAAGCCTGGGCAATTTAAAAAACCCTGAAGTTGCCTTCTCAGTCCTCTTCACCTCTACCCCCACCACCTGGCCATGGTGCGCCCCCCCCCCCAACCTAACTTGTTTTTAACCCTCTTTCCGGTCTTGAGGAGGCCTAGATCCTCATCCTGGGAGGGACTGGCAACAATTAACAAAGGCACCATGGAGAAAGGACAATTAACAATCCAGAAAAGAGGGGAAAGAGAGGCTTTGTTCTGGTCTCCATGGCAACGAGGGGGGAGAAAGAAGGGAGGAGGAGAAAGAGGAGGAGAAGGAGGAAAGAGGCCATCCAGAGAAGCTGATACTTTCACTTTCCTTTCATCCCTTCCCTCTCCTGCTCCCCGGGGAGACAGACTGAAGGGATCTTGAAGGGAACAGGGCTGGGACTGGCCAAGTCTGCAAGCTGGAGATTCTCGGTGGGTGACTCTAAGGTTCATGTCCTAGCCAAAACCCACTATGGAATTAAGGTTAGAGAGAAGGACTCGGGGCCTGAGTGGAAGACATCCTCCCCTTTCTCCTCCTGTTCTGAAGGGCTTATCTTGTGCTGAAACTGCACCCAGAATCTCCGCTCTGGACAGCTTCTGGTCAAAGGAGCTCGGGTGGCTGTGCTGCCTTCCTCAACACAGTGGGAAGTGGAGTCAGAGGGTCAGAGGGCCACCACAAGTTGCGGGGCCCACTGCAAAATGGCATATGTCACCCCATGTTCCAAAATATTTTAAGAATTCAAGATGGCGATAGCAGAGGACTAAATCGAGCCCAGGGCTCTTCTGAGCACAGGGCCTTATGCACCTGCACAGGCTGAGTCACACCAAGCCTGCCTTGTCAGAAAGCAGCTTGGGGCCTGGACTCTGTCTGCCTGCTCTGTGTGTGTGTGTGTGTGTGTGTGTGTGTGTGTGTGTGTGTGAGAGAGAGAGAGAGAGAGAGAGAGAGAGAGAGAGATAGAGAGAGAGAGAGGTAAGTGGGGCGGAGAACAGGAACATTTCCTCTTGGGGGAAGTCTTTCCTTCCTAGATTTTCACTTCCTCAACTATTAATGAGGAGATTGAGCCAGGTGATCTCTGCCTTGCTTCTATGGTTCCATGCTTCCTTCTCCAGGATGAGAGCGGGAGGATCTCTTAGGCTTCGCTCCACTGCACACAGTTCTGAGCCCCACCTTCAGAGCAAGAGAGAAACCAAGCGCAGAAAATTCATTCCCAGGAGTGAGGCATTCTGGTGCCCAGCTCTCTCCCAGGCTTACCTGTTTGGAAAAGGCAGAAGACGATGAAGTGTATACTAAGCTCCAAGATCATGCTGTCAGTGTGGGGGGAATTAGAGGGCACCTTTGATCTCACAAGTGTTTTTAGCTGAAACAGAAGTTTTTTGGCCTGAGAACCCAAGTATACTAGCCCAGCCCCATGAGTGGGCCTCTCCATTAGCCATAGAACCCTGGCTGCAGGGACATTTCTCGCTCCCAGCAACCATAAGTAACCTCATGAGAGAAAAGGGTTAGGGATTCCAGAACCTATTCTTCTAGGGCTTAGCATTCCTGCCCTGTGGGTCCAAGTGAAATGAAGAATATTAATCAGAAACTAAAATCAAGAGAAAAAAAATGTCGGTTCCAGTAGAAGCCCAAAAGCAGGTAAGAGGTCAAAGGTCCTGCTCTCTGCCTTTGTTTCTGTCTGGAGGGTCTCTTCCCAGGTACTCCTGGCAGGGATGCTGTTAAAGCTGAATTACATCCACCATCCTCTCCAAACTCATGTGTGCTAATCCCCAGGGCCTCAAAATATGACTATAGCTGGAGATCGGGTCTTTATGAGGTAATGAAGCTAAAATGGTATCATTTGGGTGTGTCCTAATCCCATGTTACTGGTATCCTTACAAGAAGAAGAAATTTGGCCCTGGCTGGTATGGCTCAGTAGATTGAGTGCTGGCTTGCGAACCAAAGGATTATGGTTCCTGGGTTGCAGGCCAGGTCCCCAGTTGGGGGCACGCAAGAAACAACCACATATTGATATTTCTCTCCCTCTCTTTCTCCCTCCAAATAAATAAATAAAATCTTTAAAAGAAGAAGAAGAGGAAGTTTGCACACAGAGGGAACACATAGGGAGGAGACAGACATTTGCTCCACCTCTAGGAGAGAGCCCTGGGACAGATCCTTTCCTCAGGGCGCTCAGCAGAACCAACCCCGCGCACACCTTGATCGTGAACTCTTAATCTCCAGAAGTGTGAGACAACACATCTCTGCTGTTTAAGCTCCCCCGTCCGTGGTACTTCGTTAGGGCAGTCCTAGCAAATCAACATGGATGCTTAGGGGTTGGGAGGTCTGCACAACCTTCAGGCTGCCTGGACTCAGTAATGCGTTTGCACAAGGGGGAAGCTGCTGTACATTCTCTGCAGCATTATTTTAATTTCAAACAAAATTAATCTACTACTTCCTTTCCCCATAGCCCAGTCATTTAATTTTTTTATTTCTTTTGGTTTTGGTGTAACACATTTTATTGTTTTAATCCCTTTTAGTCTTTTATTTTTCTGGTTTTAATGACTTTACTTATCTCAGTCATTTTTAATCTCTGTTTTGTCTTTCTTCTAGTTATTTTATACTATTTTATTTTATCGCATCTTATCTTCTAGAGTTATTGTTATTGTTTTATCTTTTTATTCTCCATCTTTTATTTCTAACCTTTGCCTTATTGTGTCTTTCTTCTATCTTTCCATTTCTTTTACGTTTATTTGGTTTATTTTTAGGTCATATTATCACTTGCCTGCTGCCTTTTTTTTTTTAACTCTTTCACCATTTTTTAATTTCTTCTTAGTTTATTTACTTTATCTTTTTATTGACTTGTATTATCTTCCACATTTTACTGTTTTCAATTCTCTCAGCTTATTAAATGTGGAGGCTGGAAACACAGCCCTCAGGGGAGAGCAGTAAGGCTAACCCAGGCCCAAGCTGAGAAGGCCAGAGTGTCTGCCTGCTTGAGGTGGCCCTTCAGCACCTCCCAATAGATGCTGCATTCCTCCAACGCTGGCCTCTCCTAGCTAAAGAATTGATCTGTGCAATCTGGGAGACCTTGGGATAAAATTCTCTTAGGAAGATACCAGGTTTGCTTGTAGTGATAACATATTAGAATGGCCAGAAGAGCCGGGCTTTTTCACATCATGGGCCGTCAAGCTGCTCTTTGTGCACTATCAATCTAAAACGCACCATCACTGGGCATAAGACCAAGACTATAAAGAAACCACACCACCCATCAGGGTGGGAGTGGTGGTAGGAAGTGTCACTTCGGGAAGAACTCTCAGCATGCCTTCTCAGGTTTGATGTAACGGGAAACTGAGTGATCTTGATCCTTGCAACAAAAATCCTTGGGAGGAAGCACAAGGAGGGTCTTCTGGAACTCTTAAATCCAGCTTGATAAATATGTATTGAGAACCTACTCTGTGCTGTGAATCGTGCTAGGCAATGACAGTAAAGGGAAAAGCAAAAAGAGCTAAGGACTTTGCTGTCATAAACTTCTAATCTAATGAAAAAATGTTTACCTAACTATGACTGATCTGCTTGGCCTTCCTTTCAGGCAAGATTACAGGAGGTTATTAATGTCACAGGCTGCTAGTTGTCCCTCGATATCTGTTTTTCCATCCTAGAATAATACAAAGTTTAGCTGAGAAAATGACAGCCAATTAAACGATGGCTTTTCCCAGCTTCCCTGGCAGCTAAGTATGGCCATGTGCCTAGCTAGGTTCCGCCCTATAGGACCTAAGAGGAAGTGCTACATACAGCTTTCCGGTTCCATCATATAGGACCTGCACAGAGTGATATATGCAACTTCCTGGTCACGTCCTTAACAAGAAAGGGTGTATTTTTCTCGTTCTGTCTTTCTCCCTTCTGCTGGCCAGAATGTGAGTATGGTGGTTGGGGATGTAGCAGCTATCTCAGGCCAGGAGATCAAAGAAAGGCATTGAAAAAGGAGTCTGGGTCTCTGATACTATGGAGCCTCTATAAAGCTCTGTCCTCCTTATTCTTGGACAATTATAGGAGACACTAATGAACTACTATCTTCTATACGCCACTATGACATTGGCCTGTGGTATATAGCATCTGAATCAGTTGGTTTTGGCATGTAGGTCTCCCCTAAAACTTTCTCTTATTTTGAGGTGAGCCTGGAATCTTATCTTTCCAAGAAGTTTTAGAGAAGAATTAGATATATGCTTACTGGATTACTCCTGTAGGCAAGAAAGAGAGTCCATTCCTGTCACCAGGATGCATGAGGGTGGACTTCTGAGTCTGTATAGGCCTCTCACTGTGTCCTGTTCTCTTGAGTCCTGGAAAAGTAATCTAGGTCTTAGCACTTTTTCCAACTTTAGATATCTTTTCCATGACAAACTATTTACACACGCTGAAGAGCCCATTCAGTTAAAAACAAATCTTTCATCATTGAAATCTACACCAATGACTATACTGACTCCACCCTTTCACCAAAAATGTGATTCTTCTCCAAATTTTCTACTATTGACTTGGAACTCCAAGTTGGCCCTTAAAATGCTTGCTTCCATGCCCTGCAGTCACATTTTCAGTAACTTCTTCAGTTGTTGGCACTCCCTTCCATCAGCCCTGCCCCTCTGCAGACAGAAGCTGTCGTGAAACCCTATAGACTCCTCCACCGCTGAAAACACTGTAAAATCTTAACGCTGTGAATTTAGCCTTGCTTCTACTCAATCAGGAGACAGTGGTCTGCTTGAGCTGTTATAACAAGATACCATAGACTGGATGGCTTAAACAATAAAAATTTATTTCTCATAGTTCTGGGGGCCAGAAGTCCAAGATCAAGGTGCCAGCCAACTGGGTTCCTCATGAGAGGTCTCTTTCTGGCTGGTGGATGGCCACCTTCTCCCTATATCTTCACATGGTGAAGAGAGACAGCTCTTATCTGTGTAAGGGCTAATTCCATCATTGAGCCCCACTTTTATAATCTCATTTAAACCTAATTATCTCCCAAAGGTCCCACTTCCAAATACCATCAAATTGGGAGTTAGGGCTTCAACATAGGGATTTTGGGGGGATGTACACATTCAGTCCACCCCCACTCCCTGATGTCTTGTTTATTGTTGTATCCTAAGTCCGAATTAAATAAATTGAATTGTAACCCTGCATAATTCTTAACTGTCAAAGGATAATTGTTACATCCTTCCAGAGAGTTCCTTGAAGCTACCTCCTAATATCTAAGGTATTTTTCCCAGCGTAGGGCTGGATTTGGTTCTCAGTAAAAACTTTGTACTTTAGGATGTAACAGTATAATATTTATAAAGAGGACTGTATTCTATAAAATAATTTTATCTAAGAACTACACCCTTTTCTTTATATTTCTATGTGTAACAATGACATGAAGGTGAATTGGCCATTTCATTCTCAATGTCACAAGTTTCTAGATTCTTAAAATTATGGTTCGTCTATGAGGGTATCTGTGGTAAGTAAATATCCAAGGCGGCCCCAATAATCCCCACATCTTGGTGAACACATTGTCGTCCCTAGTGTAATCTCTTCCTACTGAGGATAAGATGGACTTAGTGACTCACTTGTAATGGATAGAATAAAGCACAAGTGACAATGTATGATTTGGAGATCAGGTCCTAAAAAAAAGAGTGGCATTTGGATCATTTGATCTGAGGGAAGCCACCTGCCGTGTCCAGCAACCCTGTGAAAAAGCCCACACTGTGAGGAACTGAGGCCTCCCGCCTGTGGCCACTTGAGTGCCTTGGAAGCAGACACTCTGCTCCCGGTCAAGTCTTCATCCCAGTCTAGTCTTCAGAGATTGCAGCCCTGGACACTAATTTCATGAAAGAGCCAATAAGACACTGAGCCAGAAACTCTCAGCTAAGCCAGGCTTGGATTCCTGACCTTCAACAAAGTGTGTGGAATGACAATAAAATTGCAAAGTTTGGCAGCAATTTTTTTTTGCAGCGACAGGTAAGGATATAATAGGTAAGGATGTCTATATCAATAACTCCGTAACTTCAAATATATTTACCTTCTATGGATGGGATATGCCATCTTCCAGAAAGAAAAAGGAAGGAAGGAAGGAAGGAAGGAAGGAAGGAAGGAAGGAAGGAAGGAAGGAAGGAAGGAAAAAATCAGTAAATGGGAATCTGAAAGAATATTTATTCTCTGGAAAGCATGATTGAGTCATCTGCATAATCTGTGTTCTCCCGAACCTCCTAGCATGATACTGGACACAAAATTAGCTAATTGGTTAACTGATGGCTGTTAATTGAGACTTGCATTGTTTTCTATTTGCTTTATTTAAACACATATTTAGTAGATTCACAAAGTTCTTTCTGGAGTGAAGAAGAGTGAATCCAGTTTGCCTGCTGAATCCATTTAAAAGTCTTCTCTGATACCTTCTCTGGCTACCCCTTACCGCCAGCCTCCTCTTCTCACTAGCCATAGAGCTCTGTCTTTCTTTCCTCGGTGAGTTAGCTCATGGCACCCTGAGAACACCTGTGTTATGACACTTAGCATTGTAATTGTCTGATCACTTACTATCTCCTTCATTAAGCTGGGAGATTTTTGGAGGCAAAGACTATGACTGATTCATCTTTGTTCTTAAAACAGAACACAGTCTCTGGCCCATAGTGTAAATTCAACAAATATGTCTTACATGAATGAATAAGCATACAGTGGTACCTTGTCACTCTCTGTTAATTTGTTTTGGAACTCAAGACAATACCAGATGAATTGGTGAGCAAGTGACAAGTGATGAAGTATTTTCTCTTGCAGGGTGGCATCATGACTCATACAGCTTTTAGCAAGTGCGACGAGTCCCAAGCAAGCACCAAGTGCTGAAACATTTTTTTCTCCTCAAAATGCTACAAGTACAGGTTTGACAAGTTTTGAAGCCTGTGAGTACCGAGGTATGACTGTATATTACTAAATGAAGGAATAAATAAATGAATAAATTAGTGGGCCTTGGAAAACTAATTTGCCTGAGATAAATTTCTTCCCCCTAGGCTTTCTGTTCACCTATGAAACATAAGGGGTTGGCCCTGGCTGGGTGGCTCAGTTGGTTGGAGCATCGTCCCATGCACCAGAAGGTTGTGAGTTCAACTCCCAGTCAGGCATATACCTAAGTTGCATGTTTGATCCCTAGTCGGGGCACATACAAGAAGCAACCAATTGATATTTCTCTTTCTGTCCCTTCCTCTCTCTTTAAAATCAATAAAACATATCCTTAGGTGAAGATTTATAAAAAAGAAAAAAGAAGTTACCTTTTTTTTTTCCTTTTATTGATTCTATAGAGAGGGGAAGGGAGGGAGGAAGAGAGAGAGGCAGAGAAACACTGATGTGAGAGAGAAACATCAGTCAGCTGCCTCTTGCATATACCCTAACTGGGGACTGAACCCACAACTCAGGCATGTGCCCTGACCGGGAATTGAACCTGTGACCTTTTGGTCTGCAGGACTTTGCATAACCAACTGAAGGTGCTCTGTGGCTATGAGTATATACTGAGCAACCTCGTGTTTGTGGAGCCCTGCAATGTTCATGTGAGGGCCAAGTTGTCATGAGCCACGGTGCAGCCACTTCTTCCCTCTCAATGGTGAGGGCTGGAGGGTAGTGGGGACCCAGGGTCAGCACTGCAGGGGCAGTCAACCATGACTGGCCCAAGGTAACCAGACCTGGCTTAACCTGGGGTACCCTGGCTAGCTGAGGGTCCCATTGGTGGCGGGGGAGGGGTTGGTGGCCTTGGACAGGGAGTGGGGCAGCCTGTAGGGCTGGTTCATGAGTGGCTGCCCTCAAGGTCCAAGCTGGGGCCAGACTGGGCAGGGCAACTTCTTTGTTTGGGCCCCCAGGATGGGGCTTAGCAGAGCCAAGTTGCCCGGGGCTCTCAGACAAGGAGGTGTGGTTATTCCAGAAGAGGGATGAGAGTGACACGCCCACAGTGCCGTCCAGTCTGGGGAAGGAGCTCCTCTACAACCCTTTCCTGAGGGTGGTGTGAGGCCAGTGTTCCTGGCCTTCCTGTGGAACAGGTTAGGAGCATATGGCAAGGCCTGAGCTAGTGTGTCTTGGGGAAGTCCTGTGTTCTCCTCAGGGTAGGCTGCACTTCAGAGCAGGCTGACTCAGCCAGCCCACTGTTTGTGGGGCCTCCCTGGCAGTCATTTTAACATGGAGAGAGGTGTCGGGGGACCCGTTGTACTGGCAACGGGGAGAAGCATCTCGTTAAGCAGCTTCAGCCAGCACCTGCGCAGGACCCCTTTCTTGAAAGATAAGAAAGAAAAAGAAAGATCCCTGGTCAGGGCACATACAGGAAGCAACCAGTTGGTGTTTTTCTTTCTCTCCCTTCCTCTCTCTTTAAAATCAATAAAACATATCCTTAGGTGAGAAAGAGGAAGGAAGGAAGGAAGGAAGGAAGGAAGGAAGGAAGAAAGGAAGGAAGAAAGAAAGAAAGAAATAAGGAAAGAAAGGAAAAGAAAGGAAGGAAAGAAAGATAAAGGGAGAGGTCGGACAAAATTATGTCTAAGACCCCTTTTCATTAAGACTTCCTGTGACTTACAGTTGAAGACGGGAGTGGGAACCCATGTCCTTCTACAACCTTCAAAAAGCAATATGAGGAAGAAAATAATAAAGACAAGAGTGAAAATCAGTGAACTAGGAAACAGACCAACACTGAAGAAAATCAATGAACGCAAAGGCTGGTTCTTTGAACAGATCAACAAAATTGATAAACCTGTAGCTACATTGATCAACAACAAAAGAGGAAAGACACAAATCACCAATATCAGAAGTGAAAGGGAGGGAAGATCACTTCAGATCCTATAGATATTAAAAGGATAAGAAGGGAGTATTATTCACAACTTTATAGAATATATCTGGCAATTTACATGAAATGGACAAATTACTTGAAACACACATAATAGAAAAACTGGCCCAAGAAGAAATAGAAAATTGGAATAGCCCTCTATCTATTAAAGATTTGAAGTTGAAATTGAAAAAAAAGGTAAAATTCTATCAATCATTTAAGGATGAAATAATACTAATTGTACATAATTGTTTCATAAAACATGAGAAACACATTGCAACTCGTTTTATGAGTCCAGCATTACCCTGATGCCACAACCAAAGATATGACAGGAAAGAAAACTATAGTCTAATATCTCTCATGAACACAGACACAAAGCCTTAACAAATTTTTGCAAATAAAACTCAGCAATATATAAAAAGGGGACTACATCAGAACCAAGTGTGATTGTCCAGAAATGCAGGGCATACAGACAGTAAATAAAACTCTTTTTATTCACAGCTAAAATGATATGTATGCAGAAAACTCTAAGCAATTTATGAAAAACACCCTGCTAGAACTAATAAGTCAATTGAGCAAGGTTGCAGAATACCAGTCAATACACAAAAATCAGTGTAACAAACTATTGCAAAATAAAATTTTACAGTAGCATCAACAAATATGAAATGCCTAGTGATAAATTTAATGAAAGATGAATAAGATATTTATATGAAAAATTATAAAACATTGCTGAGAAAAAGAAGATCTAAATGAATGGACAGATATGCCATGTTCATGGATGGGAAATGTCAATATTGTTAAAATGTTCATTCTCCCAAAATTGATCTGTAGATTCAATGCCATCTCAATCATAGTCACTGCTATAAACTGAATGCTTGTGTATCCTCCAAATTCTTATGCTGAAACCCTCACACATGGAAATAATGCCCCGGTTTTTTTTTTTAAAGTCCACAGAGAGAGCCCTGGCCCCTTCTACTATGTGAGGATACAGCAAAAAATGGCCATCTATTAACCAGGAAGTGGGCTCTTATCAGACACTGAATCTGCTAGTTCCAGCCTCCAGAACTGTGAGAAATGAATCTCTGTTATTTAAGCCTAGAGTAAGTTGATGGTATTCTGCTACAGCAGCCCAAATGGACTAAGACAATCACCCAGAAATTTCTGTTGACATTGACAAACTTATTCCAAAATTTGTGTAAAAATTCAAAGGATCTAAAATATCCCAAGTTATCTTGAAAAAGGAGAGCAAAGTAGAATTTAAATTATTTGACTTCAAGACCTGCTATAAAGCCATAGTAATCAAGTCAGTGCAACACAGGTAGAAGGCCACAGCGATGGGCAGCTGGTGGTTGGCAGCTTCATCATGAAAACACACCCCCTCATGCGTCACATCTCATGCAGAATTTTTGGTGAAACATCAAATCACCCAGGTGAGTCAGCCCCTCTACAGCTCAAAGTTGGTGACCTGCGACTTCTGGCTTTTCTCCAAACCAAAATCACCTTTGAAAGAGAAGAGATTTCAGACTGTCCATGAGACTCAGGAAAACATGATGGGGCAGCTGATGGCAATTGGGAGAATTGTGTGAGATTACAAGGTACCTACTCTGAAGGGGACTGAGGCATCATTGTCCTATGTATAATGTTTCTTGTATCTTGTATCTTCTTCAATGAATGTCCCTATTTTTCATATTACATGGCTGGATAACTTCTGGACAGACTTCATATACATCAGCAAACAGAATAACAAGTCCAGAAATAGACCTACACATGTTTCGTCAATTGATTTTTGGCAAGGATGCCATGACAACTTAAAAAGGAAAGGGTATCTTTTCAACAAATGATGCTAGAACAACTGTACAGTCTTATGAAAACAACAACGACATTGATCCCAACCCTTATAATATAATAAAAATAAACTAAATATTAATCATAGACATAAACATAAGAGCTAAAATGGTAAAATTCTATGGGTAAACATAGGAGAAAATCTCTGCGACTGTTGGAGTAAGAAAAGATTTCTAGAACACCAAAAAAGAAACAGCAAATTTTACTCCATGGAAATTAGAAGCTGTTCTTCAAAGGACACTTTTAGAAAACAAAAAAGGAAGTCACATGTCACAGCCCGGGAAAGAGTATTGTATTTACAATATTGACCTCTAGCAAATAACTTGTGCCCTGACTGGTGTGGCTCAGTAGATGGGCACTGGCCTGTGAATGGAAAGGTTGTCAGTTCAATTCCTGGTCAGGGCACATGCCTGGGTTGTGAGCTGGGCACAAGAGGCAACTGATAGATGTTTCTTTCCCTCTCTTTCTCCCTCCCTTCTCTCTAGAAATAAATAAAACTAGTCTTTTTTCTTTCTTCTTTTTTTTTTTTTCTAGAAAGGGACTTGTATTCAGAACATATAAAGAATTCTTACATTCAGTAATAGGAAGATAACCCAATTTTTTTAAATGGACAAAAGATTTGAAAAATCACTTTGCCAAAGGAAATATATTAATGGCTAATAGGCACATTCAACATCATTAGTTATCAAGAAAATGCAAATGAAAAACGTAACGAGATTTTAGTAACTCGGAATGGCTAAAAGAAAAAAGAAAAAAGATATACAATACCAAGTGTGAGTAAAGATACAGAACAACTGAAATGATCGTGTATTGCTGGTGGGCACATACAATGCTACAACCACTTTAGAGAATAGTGTGGCAATTTCTTATAAAGTTAACATACACTAACTATACCACCCAACAATTTTCCTAGTAGATATATACCCAAGAGAAGACTTTTACACTAACGATGAAGTTTTATTCCTAACATCTCCAAATGAGAAACAATTCAAGTGTCCATTGACAAGTATGGATAAGCAAACCGTGGTAAAGTCACACTTGGAATACGACTCGGCAATGAAGAGGAACAAACTGCTGATACACGCCCAGCTGACTAAAGCCAGACACATTAAGGGCCCATACTCTATGCCTCTGTTTACATGGAAAACTCGAATTTGCAAAAGTATTCCGTAGCGATGGAAAGCAGATGAGTGGTTGCCTGGGCAAGTGGCTGGGGAAGGCTTGCTGGCAGGGCCAAGAGGGAACCTTCAGGGGTGATGGAAATGTTCTGTGTCTGTCCCAGGGTGGTGGTTACATAGGTTTATGGATTTGTCACAGGTCACTGAACTGCACACTTAAAATGGTGTATTTTACTTTAAGTGAATTATTTCAAGAAAGTAATTTTTTTTTAAAAAAATGCAGTATTGCTGTATTCTACATTGAAGAATGTAGTTTGAAGCTGCTCTCGGTCTCCTTCTTCCCATGTCCCTTCAGAATATTTCAAACATCTTTACCCGAAGCCACCGCAGGGACTCCTTTCTCTGTGGAAGGTCTCTTTCCCAACATGTCTTCCCACCTGCCATGCCCAGCCAAGACGTTTTTTCACCAGCCTCTACCACCCAGAGCAGGCCTTAAGGATGAGCTGTCTGTGCTTCCCCAGGTAAGGGCTTGGGGCCAACGCTGAGCAGCCTTAACAAATTGTGTTCAGTTAAACACATCGGCCTCATCCGTTCTTGCTGGGTTTTGGCAAAAGCAAGGGACTGCACACAGAGCCTCTGGGACCTTTGCCTTCAGACCACAGCACCTCCTACCCTGTGGCCCACCGGGGCCAGGTTCTCTGGCCTGCACAGTGAGTTTCACAGGCCTCTCCCAGGCTCCTTGGTCTCTTCCCCATCCCAAGTCTCATCTTCTCTTTAGTTTTTACCATACTCTGTCCCAGGTCCTCTCTGCCCCTAAGACATTGTTCCATTGAAGAAATCCCAAATAGAGATATTTAAAAGAAGAAACCCAGGTGGGCACTGACTGTGGCATATACCCACTGGGAACCTGTTAGAATCCCTTGCAAAAGAACACCCTGGGCTGGCCAGTGTTCTTCCCCTCTAGGTGAGTGACTATGCAGGGCTGGATGACATTGTTGCTCACATTATTGATGGACCCTATTTCCGACCACTACTTAGCCCCTACCTGGGGAATAGACACAACCCTTTGGGAACATAGGGAACAGTCCTAGCCAAACACAGAAAGGGGTGCCAGAGGGCCAAGACGCTTGTTAGGGCTTGTTTGCACTCCTGCTCCAGGGAGAGGCTGAAGCATGAAATCCAGATGGGAGTGGAGGGTAGCGGTGGTGGTGGAGGGTGGTGGCAACAGACCTCCTGGTCAGGGAATGTGGGGATTTGGACAACAGCATCCTTCGGGGAGTTATGGCTCTTTGCCTCCAACCCCTGGTACACCTACTTTTGGATGGCAAAGAGTCTACGATTACCCTGGTCATGGGAATGGCTAGATGCGTCTGACTTGGAGACAATGGCTTGGCCAGAGCACGTGGGCGAGCCCAGGAGACTGGCTTGGGTCTGTGGCTTCCTGGAAGGAAGCGAGGCATTGTTTCAGGGGTTGTGTGGGCCTGCTGGAACTCTGCACAATACAGGGAGCGATGGGTGCCAGGTCCAGCCCTCCGACAATCTGGGAACTTGTTTATTGCTTTAATGACCCCACGGTGGATCCACCTGGAAACAGACCTGCTAATGAGCGGAGACAGAGCTGGCACACCCCCAAGGGAAGCCAGTCGGGCCAGCTCCCCTGGAGGCACTAAGAGTGTGTGGTCTGAGACTGGGAGAGCTGGGAAATAGAGACCTGGGTTCTGTCTGGGAAAACCACAGAAAGATCTCATGCTTCTCCATCCTCATCTGACTCTTGCTGGGGGGTCATGAGAAGGCAAAGTGGAGGAAGTGGCCTGAGGTTGAGAATGAGAGGCATAATTGGGCTTCCCATTCCAGCCTCTGTGCCAAACTGCCAGTGACCTTGACCAAACTTTCTAAGCTTTCTGGGCCTCAGTGTCCCCGTCTTTCAGGAAGAGACACCCAAATTCTTCCCGCTGTCTCCCCACTTTCCCAGGGTGTTGAGAGGATAAGGTAAGATCAGACATAGCAACTGCTTTGAACTCCTTGGAAGAAAAATCCTTTTACACATCAAGGCTTTGCGCTGTTTGCTTCTGTACCCTGTGGCTGAGACCTGAGAACTTGGGGAGATGTACTGTCTGGAATTCGGCTTTCCTAGACTGTCAGACACCTGCCAGCGACTGAGACAAAATTAAAAACTTTCCCTACATCAGAACATCTGGGAGTCAAGGGTGGGCAGCATAGGAGGAGGCGATGGTATGCTGGACCCAGCCTATGCCAGCTCCCAAGAGTGTGTTTAATGTTCAGGAATGTTAGGTAGCTTGCAATAGGCCATTGTAAGAGTTTTTACACCATAAAAATCAGCAATCTCTACAAATCAGGGCTCTATCTTTTTCTTTTTCTCCCTAGAGATGGTTTCCCAGGGAGGGTCTGTGGAGGCTCACTCTGTGTTGCCCTGAGCCCACTCAGCTCTCACCAAGCAGTCCCAGCCCGGGTGTAGTGTGGCCCAGTGGATGGAGTGCCAGCCTGCGAACCAAAGGGTCCCTGGTTCGATTCCCAGTCAGGGCACATGCCCGGGGTTGTGGGCCAGGTCCCCAGTTGGGGGCACGTGAGAGGCAACCACACAGTGATGTCTCTCTCCCTTTCTTACTCCCTCCCTTCCCCATTCTCTAAAAATAAATAAATAAAATATTTAAAAAAGAAAATGGCTCCAGTGCAGGAAGTAGTGGGGCAGGAGTGGCCAGTGAGGTGGAGGTTACTGGGCTCCAGGGCCAGAGCTAGAAGAGATGTCTCTTCCGTACCACACTGAGTCCTGAGGGTCTGGGAACCAAACCAAAGCTCCTGTTGTATGCTGAGGACTGCTGCTGCCCTGGGTGTTTCTTTGCCCTGGTTCAAACACAACAGGGATGGGAATGGGGATGGAGGGATGGGTGTGGGGATGGGGATGAATGAATGGGGTTGGGGAGCCATGAGAGTTGCACATAGGCATCTGTGAGGACACTCTTGCAGGAGCGTAGCTCAGAGACCTCCTTAATGATTTGAGAAATTGTTTGTTTGCTTGCTTGTGTTTTGAGGGGTTGTCTCTAATCCAAGATGTTTCTCTGCAGACTGAAAAGGGACTGTGCTCACAGATTCTGCTGAGGCCTCTGACATGGCAGGCATGGGGGATAAGCTTGTAAAGCTGATGGAAGAAGCTGCCAATGAGCTGGAATGGAGTAAGGGGCAGCTGTGGGCCTAGAAGCCAGGGAACCTGGGTTCTGACTCTGCCCTTTGATCCAGGGCAAATCACTCCCCACCTGTGGGCCTCCATTTTCTCACCTGTACTCTGGGGGCACCAAAGGTGATCTCCAGGGGCCCTGCCTGCGTTCACGTTTCCGACACTGAATTCATCTCTGCTGCACCTGGCTGTCTCTTATCGATGTCCCTACTCTCATGGGGCGGCGCATGAGCTAGATGTGCTCCCCTCCCATCCAGGGAATACCTACTCGAGACACAGCAGCGTATCTTTCTCTGTTCAGGGCACTGGCTCCAAAGCCCTGGAGGTCCTGGGCTTCGATCTCGGCTCTTGCCTCTTACCACTGTGTGACCTAGAGCAGGTTGACTTCTCTGATCCTAGCGCCTCGTCTAAGAAATAAGAGTGATCAGAGAGCCCTCTCCCCAAGGTTAATGGGAGAAGCACGTGGGAAACTCTCGGCATGGATCCTGCACTCCGTGGGTGTGCAGTCATGGGAGGCGGGGTCGATCCTTCATTCTGAGGGACCCTGCTCTGCTCGCTAGAGCAAGATGACATGGGTGGGCCCAGGAAAAACCTGCTTCTCAAAAGAAGAAGGACACCTTGAATCCTCTGCCAGGAGAAGCGATGCATCTCCAGGCAGTTTTACCAGGAAATTTCAATCCAGCAAGTAAAATCACGACCTCCTTGAGGAGACCTCCATGTTGTCACAAGGAAACTGAAAAATTGATCCGAGCGGGAGAGGCAGGACACTGTCTGGTTTTGACTTGGGCAGGTCACGCAGCTGCTCCAGTTCCCAGTTGCCTTGTTTCTGACAAGGATCTCTGCCCTGCCCCGTCACCCCAGACAGATGAGGTCATGCTGATGAGCAAAATGAAATCAGTTAAAATGTTTTAGAGTACTTTATAAAATGTATTATTATCACAAACAATAACATCTCCATGGCCCAAGACAGACCTTAGAGATTTATTTGTGGGTAGAAGAATCTTTTCTTTCCCATTCTCTTCCAGGGAGGCCCCGTACCTTGGAGACAGAGTGGAGCTGAATGTCCAGTGTAACTCACAGTCCTGGCTTCTACCCTCCCACTCGTCCCTCCACTGGGAAATCTAAATGTATTTTTAGGGAACCTCATTCCTCCCGCCCCAGTTTCCTTCCCAGGGCATGCCTGGGAAAGCTCTTAGAACCCAGTGGAGGCTGCTGCAGAGCCGTTCTGTAGCAGATTTCTCTCTGACCCTGGGTTTTGGTCCTCAGGGGGTAGAGCAGGGTAGTAGGCCCAGGCACTGAGGTGGTCAGCAAAACAAAAGGTGTGGCAGAGACAAGGAGCCTGAGAAATGCAGCAAAGTCTGGGGGTGGGGGACACAACTTCCTCGGCCCCCAAGGAGAGCGAATGAGTAAACAGTCCAGCAGCACCCCCTGGTCCCTCTGGGGCAGGCGGAGGGCCGGGCTCCTGGCCAGAGCAGGTCAGCTTCAGAAAGTTGGGGGCGGGGCAAACGGGTGACAAAGGCTCCCCTGAGAACGGGATAAATAACCTTCGGCAGCAACAATAAAGATCAATTATGACCTAAACACACAACCCCAGTTCCAAAGGCCCAGGGGGTGGGTCTTCTCCTCCGAGTCCCTCCAGGTTTAATTATCTGAACAGTCTTTGGACTTCAGGAGACACAGAGAGAAAGAAGATCTGCAAATAATTAAGCTGGGGAAAGGCCTTCAAGAAAGAAGTGTCTGTGGGCGTGGGGTGGGGGACAGAAGATAAGGCAGGTCCCCCCTCCATGCATCTGTGTGGGCGTGGGGTGGGGACAGAGAATTGCAGCAGAAAGAGAGGCAGGAGACAGGCAAGAGCTCCAGGGACAGAAAGAACACGGGAGGGAGCCCTGAGAGTCCTCTGTCTCTGCCCAGCAAGGCAGCCCAGGGGGAAGCTGCCTCTGAGGATCCTCTTGCTCAGCCTTCTCTAGAGTGTTCATGGCACTTTTGCAGATACTACAGTTGTGGCCGGTATCCTTGGAGAGACTCAGAAGAACTCAAAACAACCCTAAACAAGTTAAGCATAATTATTTCACTCATAGCTATAGTACGCATAGATGCAGAGTCCAGGAAAGTTGTCTCCTGTTCTTCCAGACTTGGGGCAAAGCTTTCTCTCTGACAACAGTCTGGCAAAGTTCTTGTGAGCTCAGCAATGCCTCTCGCCTCTGTGTGGAAGCAGGTTGTCCCTTGCTTGGTACCATCTTACACAATTTGCCCAGGTCCACATTCTGCATAACCCACATCACTAAAATATATGGCTATGCACAGTGGAGGCCAAGGTCAATTTTACATAAGATCAAACCCGTGAAGGATGAATACCTGGCACAGAGGTTACGCGTCCTGCTAGGATCTGAGTCAGACCCATGGGTTGTCCTTACAGGAATTTGGAGGTTGCAATTCATTTGGCCTGATCCTTTGCTTCTAACGGAGGTACCTACTGAAGGCCCCTAATGGTATTTTCATATCTCCTCTGCCACGTTTGGCCCTGGATTCCTGAGTAAACCTTTGAAAATCACACCTGTTAGTGCCTGAAGGGACAGCAGAGGTTATAGAATCCATTTTCCAGATGAGGAAACCGTTCTTATCTTACCCAAAGCTTGGCCTCTGGACTCCCATTTGCTTTCTAAGTTATTATTCCATTAGTTTTTGCTAATTAGGCATAACTTTATTGACGAAAGTTTTGCACGTACAGCCATACGTCATGGTTTGTTAGCAGACAGTGGAAGCTTGCCCCGGATTGCACTGCAGTCCCAAGCAGTCCACAAAGAAGACAGAATACAAGTTGCCTGTGAGCATTAGCCCCATCCCCCACCGGAGAAGTGATGCTCTGCTGTGCTTTAAAATTGCCTTGGTGTATTTATATGTTAGTGTTCTTTTCTGTGTTAAAAATGCTTTCCTATTGTGCTTTGGCTCACTGGGGCAATGCTTTTCTCCTGGTTGTGCCAATAGGCTTTTCAATCAAAAACAAGAGAAAAATCCACGTCTATTTCTTTATATATCTCTGCTTTTTCAGGAAAATAAATATTTGTTAAATTGAATTGGAAAAAATTTTGAGAAAAATGTTTTTGTACCTTGTGTGTTTTGCTGTTATTGTTGTTAAATAAGGGCTTTTGGTGACAGGCCTTTTGTTCTGAGAAAGAGCTTTTTATGTTGGGGTAGGGGGACGCTGCCTGGCCAGGGGGCTGTGCTGGGAGTTTTAAAGTGAAAGAGTCTTCAGTGGTGCAATCCAGCAGTGGCACCCATTCTTTCTCTCCTTCTCCCCCACTTTGATTCTGTCTCTAGTGCGTCTGTTCCCTTCTCTCCCCCACATCATTACCCCTCACTTGGCCTTCCCGCCATGATGTGGTACGAGAGCAGGGCAGACAGTTACACAGTTTTTTCAGTCCCCTGAAAGAGGTCCCAGTACCACTGAAAGCTCCACAGAACCCACTGAACCCAGAAGAGGGGCAGAGGAAGCTGTAACATTCCACTGGAGATGAACAGAGAGCTGTTCTGGGGCACAGAGGCCTGGCCATTGAGGTTGCTCCTTTGCCCACCCCAAGGCTATTTCCAGTGTTCACAATTCGCCTGGCTCTCTCAAGGGTCATTTCACACAGTGAGCTTCACTTAGATGGAGACCCTAATGTATATGGAGGTGCAGAATGGGTCCCACCCCTTCCTCAGTTAGGAGGAAGCAAGGCCCTGCTGTCCCAAAGGCCAAAAAGTCTTGTCCCATTTTGCATCAGCTGTATGTATAAACCAAGTTGAGTTGAAGAAAAGGCCCTCAGGTGTAGTTCCTTAAGTACAGCTCCCATGACAGACTCCTCGTGATCAGTTAAACAGATATGGCACTCTCTCCACACCCTATATACAATGTGGGAGAGGCATAGGGTAACTGCAATATACGTTCCTGTTCCAAGAGAAGGAAAAGGGTCCATAGAAATTCTGAAATCCAGCCAGGCAGATGGAATAGTCCTCCGTGACTCTTGCTTCTGACCTCTGTGTCATCCTTCCTTTTTCATGAAAGCTAGCATGTACTTGTAGCTGAGTAGTTTTTTCAGTTTGCTTCTTGCCAGTAGAATTTTGGGAGTCCAAAAGCCTCTTTTCATTTTGTACTGTATCTACAGTATATGAAAATACTTAGGAAAAAGACAGCCCAAAGACTAAGCTGGAAAAAAAAAAGTTCAGTAAATGATAGCAGTTATTAGTAAAGGGAAGAATCTAGATGGGTGTGGTAGGCAGAATAATGTCCCCCTAAAGATACTTACATCTTAAGCCCTGGAAACTATGAATACGTTACCTACGTAGCAAAAGGGACTTTGCAGATGTGATTACATTAAGGATTTGGAGATGGGGAGATAATCTTGTATTATCCAGGTAGGCCCAGTGTAATCATAAGAATTCTTATGAGTCAAAGAGACATTTGGAGAGGAGAGGTGATGACAGATGCAGAGCGATGCATAGAGTGATGCAATTGTTGGCACTGAAGATGTGGGAAGGCGGCCATGAGCCAAGGAATGCAGGCAGCCTCTCGAAGCTGGAATAAGCAAGGAAATGGATCGTCCCCAGAGTGAACGCAGCTCTGCCAACTCCTTAATTTTAGCCCGGTGAGAGTCATTTTGAATTCGTAATCTCCTGAACTATAAGATAACATAAATTTGTGATGTTATAAACCACTAAATTCATAGTGATTTGTTATAGCAGCAAGAGGAAATTAATGTAGGAGGTATTGGTGCCATCAAGATATAAACAGGTAGGAGCAGATTTGAGGACAAGATTCACATTTTGAACATATTAAGTTTATGGAGCCCAGGTGCACATGTGTAAGAAATAGCTGGGTATTTGAGGCTGGAGCTCAGGAGGGAAGCCTGGCTGGGGAAAGAGACCCAGGGTTCCAGGAGCTATGGGAGCCATAACAATGAATGAAGGATGAGAGTGTGAAGAGGTGGAGGATGTAGGATTACTAGAGGGCAGGCCATGAAGGAGAGGCAGAAGTGCCCTTGAAGGAGAGAGAGACGGAACAATTAGCGAGGATTAATTAGGGGGTTCACATCCCCTAACAAAGGTGGTAACATGATGACATAGTTAAGACTCTAGTTTCATTCTGCTTATTCCCTGGGGTCTGCTCTTTACATTCCAGCTTGCCTAAATCTCCAGAGTTTGTCTGGAAAGCCTCATGAGATGGGGTTTCATTGCTCCCAGGAACCAAGGGAGGAGGGGTGGGGGAGCAACAGACAAATGTGCTTCTGCAGCAGCCCGACCATTGTCCTGGGAGCGAGGCCCAAGGCTGGCTCATAACTCAGGAGTACACTTTTGGATCCTCAAGGCAGAGAGGGGCACAGGGACCATCAGGGTGAGGTTGTCTTTTTTAGTTCTTTGGCATTTAGCCCATGGCCTAGATTTATCCTGTGCCAAGTGAACAATACAGAGCCCTTCATCTGGGGGCCAGATGAGACCAACGTGGGGCACCTGGGCAGAGCTAGGAGGACCAGGTCATGCTGTGGAGGGAGAAAGCCCCTTTCCAGATATTTCCTTTCCTTGATGGAGGACTTGGTGACTCATCTCTCCCATTCAACTCTGGGGGCTGAGGGATCCCTTAAGTCTTCTTCCTTATAAAAACATCCATAAGCAAGCTGATCACTTAGGAATGTTTTTCAATGACAAGAAACAGAAAGACTAACTAACACAGGCCTAAATAAAGTGGGGTTTACTTTCCTTGTTAACAAGAAGTCTGGAGGTTGCCGGTAGCTGGCATTGTTTAGTGCATTACGATAGTAGGGAAAACATCTTGTATTTTTCTTGGCCTTTCTCTCAGAGTCATAGTATGGATGCCACAGCTCCAGGTGTCATGTTCCTTCCTACTCAAGGTAGGCAACAGGGGGAAGGGATGGTACCAGGCACAAGAGTTTCTCGACACCCAAACAGGTCTTTGCTTATGTGTAATTGGCCAGAACATTGTCAAAAGTCACCTACAGCTACAGAAGACAAAAAAAGTGGCTTTAGTTTTTCCAGCCGTAAGAGTGGAGAAATGGTAAAGGAAAGGAGGTTTGGGATGTGTATATGTAAGCCAGCCTATTACTAAAGCCAAGTTTGTTGTGTCAGGCAGCCTCTCATTAAAGGAGATGTTTTGTTCCGTTTGAGGGCAGCTGGAGTTTAAGGGACCTCTGACCCCAGTCACGGACCCCTCACTCACCATAACCAGGCTGACCCCGGATGATCTATCCAGGCATCTGGCACCACGGGCTATGTCCCCCTAATCTCTCCCTCTCTGAGGCTCCTGTCTCATAGAGCCACACCACTGAAGACGGAGAGGAAGACGCCTGTCTTAACTTCCAAGTGATAAAACGCAGGGCTATTTTTTGAGGCCAAAGATAGCTAGCTGTTCAGTTAACTCAAAAAGAAGTCAAATCAGTTGTCCGGGATGGTGACTAGTTCTCCCCTCTCAACCTGCTAATAGGCCTTCGCAAGACAGCTGGTACCCAGAGTCAGGGGACACGGGCCCTCCTTTTAGTCAGCTGTGCACCTTCCCTTCTCTCCTCATCTCTGGCTCTTCTTCAGCTGGTCCGACCTGACAGCCACACCTGTTTACCCTTAGTTTGGGCCATCCTTCAGTTAAATTCTCTGACCTGTAGAAGGAGCATCTCTGAAGCTATGTTGACACCCATCTCCTCCCTGCCCACCCACATACTGCCCACCCCACTGCAGCATGGGGCAAGGAGACCCACCTCCCCAACAGCAACCCTATGTCAGGCACACACACACACTATTGGGAAGATTCCCCAAAGCAATGTAATTCTATTACTTGTGTCTTGGCCTACTCTCTCTGGGCAAGGATCAGGATTTGGGAAAAGTCCAGACTGACCTTTAGGCACTACTCCCGCTTGATGCTTGGTGGGTGTCTACCCATGTGAACAAGAAGTCAAGCACCCGCTTACTCTCAATCACACCCCAGAGTCTTGTTCATGAGCAGGTAAGTGTCTGCTTCTGCTGGGCTAAAGGGAGCCCCTTGGCATGTGCTTCAGGAGCTGGACCTTCTCCATGACAGTGCTCAGCCTGCCTGGGAGCAGAGCCAGAGCAGGAACCTAGCCCAGCGAGGACACTGCATCTCCTAGAGGTTAATGGACAAGGGTCACTCACAGTGACCCCTTTCCTGAATCTGAACAGCCTCGGATGGGGGAGGGGCAGGCTGATCCAGAAAGCATCTTCAAAGGTCTGTTTTGGATCTTCTGCTGTGCTGGTGAGGGTGTGGGCAAAGAGGGGAAGGGGCCCTCTTATAAGCTGTTGGCAGAAATACAAGTTGGCTCAGCATGTTTGGAAGACAATTACCCTTGCCGACCAAAGTTTAAACGGGCTCGTGGATACCTCTGCTGCAGGTTGTTCCCACACGGGCGCTATGTCGTTACTCTGAGTCGGGAGCAGCCCTTGGGGGGCTTGGGGGACATACATTTTTTTACTTCATACATTTCCGCATGTACACTTCTTGATAGTGAGCATGTGTTACCTTTCTAATTATAAAAATAGTAAATGTGAACATTATCTCCCTAGTTCAAATATGCTATCAGTATATGTCAATATACTCGTATTATCATCACCCTGGGAGAGAATTCTGGTTTGGGGACCCCTGAACTCCACAGGATGAAGGGTTTATATATATATATTTCCATTTTAAAAAGTCATTGGGGTGACACTGGTTCACAGGTTAAAGTTTTGAGTCACTGGGGACAAGACACACCAGGTGAAGGGATGTAGGGGTCCAACCCAAGAAGGCAGAGCATCGAGCCTTCTTTGCTTGGGTGGCCTCATGGCACCCAGTTTATTAAGGTGAAGAAGTAGAAATTAGGAAATAAAAATATATATAGCAGTCCATAAAAAAGATAAAGTAAATTAAAAGAAATAAAAAGATTATTAAAACAATATAAAAAGCAGTGTGCAACTAAATGATGAAATGAACTAAAAATGACCCCCAATTCAGCCCTCAGCTCTCCAGCAGCCCACCCTGAGGTTGCCCAGCACAACCACTGGTCCCTGTGAAGTCCCCATTGTCCCAAGTGCACTGACCTGGGCGGACAGGCTGGGAGGCAGGTCTTCCCTCTACTACTCTGTCCTAAGTGAGGACACAAGCTTCTCCCTAACTGCTCACAGCTGAGCTGAAACCTGCTCAGGGACTGTTCAGACATAAGCTGGGTGAAGACTTGGGACCCTGGGGGTGGGGGGCAGGAGGACAGAGAAATGAGTAAGGACCAGGTCTGCTCTCTGGGCCCCCCGGCCCCATGCTCAGCCTCCTCATCTGTTCTTCAGGCTTGCCTTCTTCATTCTCAAAGAGCAGATTTGGGGAGTGGGGATATCCAGGCTTTCTGATGGGAATCCTCAGAGCTGCAAAGCACTGCCAGGCCCACCTCTACCAGATCTCCCTCCCTCTTGGGGTCTGACCCATCATAGGGCAACTGATAGAGTGTGCAGCCCCTTGGGACCAAAGGGATAGTCTAGGATTTGACCCAGCTGTGAGTCAAGGGTTTAAACAGCCTCTCTCCATTTAACACACTTCCCATACTTCAGTCTGTAGTAACCCCACGAAGAGATTCCAACATTGCCCCGAGGTGGGTCTAAGGTTCCCTCAGTCTGGCTGTTTAAGGGAATCTCTGTCAGGTGCATATAGTGCCTGGACCCCCTTCTGGCAGCTTCCTCTCTGTGCCCCATGTAGCAGTAGCTAGAACAGAACCACATTCTCACTTGTCCATGACTTACAGAACAACGTCTTCCACAGCCCTACAGCAAAGAAACATCTGTCATGAGGGGAAAGATTAAAGACACGTTGCTGCATCCTCACCGTGGACTATTCTTGAGCTTGTGAAGGGATGATGAGAAGTGACGTGGAGATGCGGAAGCATTTGTACACTCAGGATCTGATCTTCCAGAAAAGAAATATATGCCCAGAAATAAATGCCCAACACTTAGAACAGCTTCCTGTTTTGAGCTTTGGTGTTTTTGTGGCTTTGAAAATCCCAAAATTTTTGGTTAGGACTTGAGCTTAAATTTTGAGGGCTCCCCACCACCCAGAAATCTCCTCAGAAACTTTCCCAAGGACAAAGCAATCGAGCTCTGAGGGACGGGCTCCTCCAGGCCCCGGGAGTCTTCTCCTGGTCACTAAAAAATAGCACAAGGACAATAAAAACAAAAAGATGAGATAAGAGTGTAATATAAAATTATAAAGGACAAAATAGAGATAAAGAATGATCAAGATAAGTAAAACAGAACTAGCAGACTAACAGATTAAAAGGATAAAAGAGAGAAATGAGCTTTCAGATTATACAAAAATAAAATCAACAACTTATAAGATTATACATATAAGATTGGGAGCTGAGGTTATAAAAAAAAAAGGAGGGTTACAGTGTTCAAATAGACTAAGGGATCAGGGACCTTAGCAGCCAGCCGCACCAGGTCTATCCCATCTCACACAGTCAGGCTTTCAGCCAATTTAGCCAAACCCAACTTCCCTCCCCGACCACATCTCACTGCTTAAACATCGTGGGACCTTTGTTCCTGACGATTTCCAAAAGCAAATTTGATTGGGAACTAGTAGAGTATAGGTCTGCAGTGTCTAGTTCTTAATTCCAAGATCCCCAAACCAAAAATGTTGGTATTCCTTATTTGGAGGCCTAACCTAATCTGGCTGCACTCATTTGGTGAAAAACCTGACCTGAACTGGGGTGAAGCTATTCTTAGGATGATTACTTGTACATTTCCTTTCGGAAACATCGATATTTTGATTACCCTACATGGGGAGCTGCATGCACCTTACTTATCTTTCTAAAATTGTGAAACACATCTGGCTCGGAGGTTGCAAATACAAGATTGTGGACCTGAATTAAAATATGCCACCAGGTACAAGCATGAATATAAAAACCGTGGCGTGTTTATATCGTGGAATATTACACGGCAATGACGATGATTTATCTCCACAACACACAGCATATGTCAAGAGAAAGAAGCCACTGTTGGAAGGCTCAAGAACACCTTGCTTTTTTTTGTTCATCTCTTAAAAATCTATATATGAAATCCAAACACAAGAAAGCTAATCAGGTAGGATTTCTTTCTTCAAATATAGGCCACCTCAGAGAACACACTGCTGTCCCCCCGCCGTGCTTACAGCCCTGTCGCCGGCACAGGACCCGTGTGCTGTGCTCCCTCTCTTTTTCCCTTCCTCACTCTGCTTTTGTTTCCAGCTCCTTTTTGCTTTCCCCAGGTGGAGTGGCTCAAGGGGTGATGGCAAATCTTGTTTTGTCATGCTTTTGTCCCATCCCCATTTGGGGTCCCCTTCCACCCTCTCCCTGGCTGTTCACGTAGGCGTTTTATCTTCCTTCATTCCCTGTCCTCCTTGGCTGGTGGGTTGCGCATCCCCACGCGGCCTGCTCTCTTCCTGTCCTGTGTCTCCACTCTCTGATCCTTGGGATCGGCTGGTTTTAGGCTTTTGTTTGGGCCACAGGGCTTTCTCTCTGTCTCTGCCTCTCTCTCACTACCCACCCTTTCTCCCCCCCTCTTTTCCCTGTCCTTTGTGGGACATGTACTTTTATCTCCCTTTGATTTGCTCTATCCTCTTTGTAGAGGGAGAATGAAAGGCTCAGCTAATTGTAGCAGGAGGGCAGTGAAGCCCAGTTCCCCTTCCCCGTACCTTCCCTACCAGGCTGAGCAGGACGGGAAATAAGGGCCATTCAGACTCCCACCTGCTCTGAGTCACCTTAGATCTCTCTCCTCCATGAGGCCCCTCACCACTCATCCATGTATATAGGGTGGGGCAAAAGTAGATATACAGCTCTAAGTATGCAAAACACGGAGTTTATTCTTGCATTATTATTTATTAATTGTATTGCTTTCCATTCTAACAACTGTAAACCTACTTTTGCCCCACACAGTATATTCACTGTGCACAGGTGGGTGTGTGCCAGCCACCATACCCAGTGCTGGGTGCCGCACAGTGAACAGAGAGATGTGCCATTTCTGAGTTCACAAGTCATAGCAGTAAAATGGCCCAGGGGTTTGAGAAGGAAACGATGGTAATGCCTCAGCAGAGGGACCCAACTCAGAATGGGGGCAGGGCCATCACCGAGGAAGTGTGTCTAAGCTGGGCAGGTAGTCAGGTGAGAGAAGGGAGGGAAGCAGTTCCTCCCTTCTCTCACCTAATAAATAAATGGAGAATTTTGAGTTTAATGGCAGAGAGAGTGGGTAGTGGAATTTATTGCATGAATTTCTGGAGCATAAACTGCTACAGGCTCAGTGATGGAGTCTTGCAAGAGGCTTGGTATCCTAAGGATGAAGGGGAATCACAGAAGTGTTTTAGATGAATACGGGGCAGATCATAATGTGACTGGTTGGTGTGTAGAATAGACTGGAATAGGGTAAGAATGAAGGAAGGGCTAGGAAGTATATTCATTTCCTATTGTAAGTATAACCAGCTACCACAAATTTGGTGGCTTAAAAGGATATAAATGCATTATTTTACAGTTCTAGAGGTCAGAAGTCCAAAGTCAGACTCACTGGGCTAAAGCTAAGATGTTGGCATGGCTGCTTCCTTCTGGAGGTTTGAGTGGAAAATCTGTTTCCTTGTCTTTTCCAGCTTCCAAAGGCAACCTGCATTCTTTGGGCTGTGGCCCCTCCTTCACCTGCAAAGGGCATCACACCAGTCTTTGCTTCCATCATCACATCCCTGTCTGTCTGACCTTCCTGTCCCCTCTCATAAGGACCCTTGTGATTACACTAGGCCCACTCAGATAACCCAGGATAATCTTCTCATCTCAAGATTTTTAATTTACTGTATTTTTTGGACCATAAGACACATCTAGGTTTTAGACGAGGAAAATAGGAAAAAAATTTTTGAAGCGAAAAATGTGGTAAAATATTTAATAACATAAATAACATAATATTTCACCAATGTAAATGTAAACTACATTCAGACTATATGACGCATCCCCATTTTCCTCCCAAATTTGGTGGTGGGGGGGAAGTGCTTCTTATAGTCCAAAAAATAGGGTAGTCATAAATGCAAAGTCCCTTTTGCCATGTAAGGTGGCACATTCATAGGTTCTGGGGATTGGGATAGGACATCTTCGGGGGCCATTGTTTGCCTACCATGGGAGGCTTTTGTGTTACCTGAGGCAGGATATAATGATAGCTGAAACTAAGTGATAGCAGTGGAGATGGAGCCAAGGGGATAGATTTGAGATAATGTTAGGGAGTTGACTGACTGGACGTGAGAGATGAGGGAGAGGGCTGAGCAGGGATCACTTCTAGCTTGTAGGTTCTCGCAACCAACCATATGGGGATGTCATTTTATAAAACAGCTAACACAAGAGAAAAACCAGGTATGAGATTCCAATAGAGGGGAAGTTGAGATTGAGCTACCTCTGAGATACCCAAGAAGAAATACCCAGGGGGCAGGTGCGAATGTATCTGGAGTCCAAAAGAAGGGTCTTTGAGAGCAATATAGGTTAGAGTAGGGAGCAGAAAATTACAGCCAGCAGGCCGGCAGCCTGTTTTGCAAATAAAGTACTATCAGCCCATTCACTTTTGCATTGTCTATGAGTTCTTTTACACTACAGCAGCAGAGTTGAATATTTGCAATCGAGATTGTTTGGACCACAAAGTGAGACGGCCCTTTCTTAACATGTATTCCAACTCCTGGGTTGGAGAATCATCAGCCCAAAAGTGGTATGCAAGGATGTAGGCTGGTCCAGAGCAAACACGTGGAATGAGAAGAACATAATGCCCGAGAAATCCAGCATTCAAAGAACAGGAATAACACAGGATGGACATTGAGAGTGAGATGCCAGAGACATAGGAAGACAATCAGGAGGGTTGTCTTGCTGCAGAAGAGAAGTATGGCAGTTTTAAAATATGTCCACAAATTCTTTGATACTGTAGGGGTTCAGAATATTCCACCCCCAAATATGCCACTTTAGCATTAGGATTATTTTGAGGTGAAGACAACTGAGGAACAGCAAATACTAAAAAAAGCTCCTTGTCCTCCCCTGCCATTTGCCTAAAAGCACACGTAGGCTCTTAACCACCAGAGACTGCACTGAGAGGAATCTGCAGAACAGCCTTACTAACTCTGATCTTCCATTAGTTTTCCCCATATATTAGTTTGCCATTCTCGGAAGCCTGAACCCTTTTCCTTTGTCTTATCACTTCTCTACAAATTTATTGTTTTTTGTTAAGATGCTATAAGCCTAAGTTCTAACTACCCCTTTGAGTTACTCATCACTGTTTCTCCTGCATATATGAGCTCTGCATGTGTTAATTAAATGTTTTTCTCCTGTTTATCTGTTTGTCAATCTAGTTTGCAGGGCCCCAGGCATTAAACCTAACAGGGTAGAGGTGAAAAGTTTGATCCTTCCCTACAATATTCCTCCTTTTAAAAAGCAAGTCTAATTATCCTCCTTTTGAGTGCGGGCTAAACTTATTGACTCACTTTAAGACGTAGAATAAAGTGGAAGTGACAGTATGTGAATTTGGAGACTCAATCATAAAAAGACTGTAAACTTCTTTTTCTTTCCAGAGGAAGTTATGCCGTGTTGTGAGGACTCACAAACAGCCTATGGAGATATCTACATGGTGAATGGCTGAGGCCTCCTGCCCAAAGCTATGTGAACGAGGCATCTTGGTGGGTCCCAGCCCTTATTAAGCCTTCAGATGACTGCAGTCTTGGTCAACATCCCAACTGCAAGTAGATGACTTTGAACAAAACCATCCAAGTAAGATGCTCTGGAATTCCTGCCCTACAGAATCTGTGAGAAAATAAATACTTGTTGTTTTAGGTGACTAAAGTTGTGGAGTAATTTGTTACACAACACAGACAACTAATAAAATTAGGAAGCACCATTTTGTTTTTGCTGTGCATAATGTGCACCCATGTTTTGTGCACATTATACATGATATATTATTATACCCATGGCATGTAATCATACCCATGTGTAATGCACATCCTTATTTTTCCCTCAAAAATTTGAGCAAAAAAGTGTGCATTATACATGGCAAAATATGGTAAGTGTTTCAAGGAAAGAGTGATCAACCATGTCCATGTAGCTAAGCTCTCAAGCAGAATTTAGTGGATTGTTCCCATAGTTACCTTCTGGTGGGCACTGAGTTCTTTTGGATTGTTCCAGATTTGAGGAAGTCTTGCCCTGGCTGGTGTGGTTCAGTAGGTTAAGAGCCAGCCTGCTAATCAAAAAGTCACCAGTTCGATTCCTAGTCAGGGCATCGAATCCGTGCCTGGATTGTGGGCCAGGTTGCACCCTCACACATCGGTGTTTCTCTCCCACTCTTTCTTCCTCCCTCCCCTCTCCCTAAAATATATAAATATAAACTTTAAAACAGAAGAACTCTATCCCAAAGAGACTGGTCCTTTCTCACTTGCATACTTTTGGTCATAGATCAGCCAGTTTTGTGAGAGACTTAAGCACCAATACTCTGTCTAGGCATCCGGTGTGCAGTGAATTAATTTGCCTTGTTTGCATTTATTTGGGACTAGTTCAGTACCGTACTTGGGAGAATTGAGGAAATAGTCACTTAAATAATTTTCTGTGTTTTGTGGTTCAGATGAGAAATGCAGGTTGAGAAAGACACTCACATAGGTATGTTGGATTTTATGGTGGCTTCAGCTTAAAGGACTCTGGTTCACTTAGCATGCGATTGCTAGGCTTTTGAACTTGCTGTTGCTCCATAGTTAGACTCTTACTATGATTCCTTCTTAGTTCCTTATAATATTTTATTTCCGTTTATTATTGTAGCTTTTGAAGGTTATTTGGTCCCTTTAATCATTCACTTTGCATCATGGACCTATTTGGCACAGTTCAACTGGTCTAAAAGTGCTGATTTTTCTTACTATTTTATACGTCTTTCTTTGATTCACTTAAACTTTATGTTCTCAATCATATTTTTTTGTTTGTTATCACTACTTTTAACTTTATGGCTTACCTGTTTTTATTTTGTCTTTTATTACAGTTATAGTTTTCCATTTATTTTAATCTCTCTATCTCTTTATGAATTGCTTTTTAAAGAATATCTTCTGTTAGTTTATTAAATGGGGGGTCATAAGCACCGTTTATTTTTTTTAATTGATTTTTAGAGAGAGAAAGGAAGAAGGGAGAGAGAAAGAGTGAAACATCAATTATGTTGTTCCACTTACTTATGCACTTATTGGTTGATTCTCATACATGCCCTGACTGGGGATTGAACCCACAACCTTGACATATGGAGTTGACACTCTAGCCAACTGAGCTACTCAGCCAAGGAATAAGCACCATTTTAAGGTGAGCTGTGGTGTACATGATCCATACCCTAAGCTAAGGGGGTTGGAGGGTTTTTCTCCTCTGGTTGACCCATTGAGCTTTCTTTAATGAGCACCATATTCCCTTCTATTAAAAAAACTTTAATCTGAATGTTACAAGAGACTCGCTGGCCAGAAGCGCGAGATCAAGTGTGGTAGACAGAATTCTAAGCAGGCCCCTAAATTTCCCATCCCCTGGAGTCCATATTCCATAATCCCCTTTTCTTGAAGTGGTGGGACCTGTGAATAGGACTGAGTTCACTCTCGTGATTAGGTTATGTTATCTAACAAAGCTGGAGAGATTCTGCAGATGTAATTAAGATTCCAGATCAGTGGACTTTGAACAATTCAAAAGGGAGATCATCCCAGCTGGACCTAATCTAATTAGGTAAACCCTTAAAAGGGACAGGGCCCATCCTACAGTCAGAGATTTGAAGTGTAACGGAGATTATGTAGCCCTGACTAGTGTGGCTCAGTGGGTTGAGTGTCGTCCCATGAACCGAAAGGTTGCTGGTTTGATTTCTGTTCAGGACACGTGCCTGAGTTGTGGGTTAGGTCCTGAGGTGCAGGCCTGCGGGAGGTGACCCACTGATGTTTCTCTCCTTCCCTTCTCCTCTCTTCAAAAATAAATAAGTAAAATCATTTTTTTAAAAAAGAGAGATTTTGAAGACGTAGGTTGCTATGTTTAAAGGGTCTATGGAGAAGGCTACATAGCCAAGAACCGAGAGCAACCTCTCATTGCTGAGAACAGTCTCCAGCTAGTAGCTAGCAAGAAAATGAGGACTTCTGTCACACAACCACAAGGACGTGAACTCTACAACAACCTGAGGGAGTTGGAAATGGACCTTCCCGTATCTGAGCTTCCAGGTGAGGACAAACCAGCTGACACTTTGATTTCAGCCCTGTGACACCGTGAGCAGAGAGCCAGCTGAAACATGCCAGATTCCTGACCCACAGAAACTGTGAGACAACAACTGTGTGTTGTTTTAAGCCACCGAACTGTGGTGATTTGTTACACAGCAATAAAAAAACCAAATCCATCATTGATCCTATACTGGTAACTTTTTGAACTGCTGAAATGGAGCTGTTCGTTCACATCCCACTGTCAAGTTTCTCTCTGAGGAGGTATAACTTACAATCTCCATCCTCTAAACCCTTTGGACACAGAGCAATGCCTTTAAACACATAACTGCATATCAGGAACAGAGCTAAGTAAGAAGTTCAACTTGGATAAGGATCCTTAACACAAAAATGATTAAGGTTAACAAACAAAAACGTGTTCTTGAGCCTTCTGACAAGACATCTTGGAAGGAAGGAAGGTATAAGAACCCAAACTTAGCATCACAGTTATATTTTCTAAAAATGGGCAAAACAGCCCCGGCCGGGTAGCTTTTAGAGCATCATCCTGATACACCAAGGTTGTGGGTTAGATCCTGGTCAGGGCAGATAGAAAAATCAACCAATGAATGCATAAATAAGTAGAACAACAAATCAATGTTTCTCTCTCTCTCTCTCTCTTAAATCACTGAAATAAAAAATTTAAAAAATGGTCAAAACATATTGCCCATTTTGTGATCTTACAGAGTGACTTTGATACTCTTCCCATTGAGAAGCGATTTCCATGTCCTCTTTCTTTGACACTGGGTAGATCTGTGACAGAAGTAACACTGTGACTTCTAAGGGTAAGTCTCTAGTGTATTCATTCTTGAGGTTCTCAGCCACTGTGTAAGCAGTACCCTGAGGCCTCCATGCCAGGAGCAACCTGAAATCAGCCCAAGCAGGAGACCCCATGGAGAGGTCCTGTGACTACATGAAGAGGGCGAGAGACATCTTGCCAGCCCCCCACTATTCAGATTCCCTACCATTCCAGCTCTAACCAGTTGACTGCAGTCCTATGCAATCCCAAGCCACAACTGCCCAGCCAACGCCCACTCAACTTCCTGACTCTTAGAAATAATGAGAGATAGTAAAACAGTTGCTGCTGTTTTAAGTCATAAATTTTAGGATGATTTTGTAATGTAGCAACAGATAACCAGAACATCTGAGTTTGAAATCCTGTACCCAATATGGTTTTCAGTCTTGACTGGCCTCCCTTCTACTCTTACCAGCTCAAGATTTTGCCCCCATAATCCTCCTGACCGGATTATGAAAGGTCCTCTTAGTGTGTAAATTGCCTCAATCTCCTTCCTTTGTTTTGAGACTTAGGGGAGTTTGACTAAAGCTGAGATCATCTTTGATGGCTCTTGCAGTCTTGAGCTACAGGTATTTTGCTGGGTTGAGGGACGAGAAGACCACATGTAAAATTATGCTAGACACAAGGGACAAAAGCATGAAACATGACACTGACCTCAAGGAATTTTATATATATTTAGTGTTTTTTAAAAAGTTAAACAATAATCAATGCTCTGTTCAGAAAACTTCAGTGACTCCATGTTGGCATTAGGTAGAATGATCATTTCATTTATTACCCAAATCAAAACAGTTTTGGAGATGAAAGGGTGCACTATTACTAATCACCTTGGAAAACCAAGCATAAACTAGGATTGTCTTCAGCAAACCATGTATGTATGAAGATCATACCTGTGATCTTCATAGCTATAGAAAAATATATAAAGAGAGCCATAGCACCTCTTACACATTGTCATACTCAGACAAACCACAACTCTGTTTGGACCCAACTCTCCTACTACTCTGCACCTATTCCCATGCAGGGCAACGGCCGGGAACAACACACAGCTGTGCTGACTGCTGTGCTTTAAATTCATGACCGTTTATTTATCTCATGTAACCCTGAATGCTACATAGCAATCTTGCTATATTTCCCACTCTTCTGGACACTTTCACATCTCCTCCTCTTTCCTCCAAAATGCCACTTCTTTCTTCATCCTCATACTGAGTTGAAGTCTTCACCTCATCCACCTACATCCCTGCTCCTGTGCCCGTGTGCTCTGCCTCCTCTCCTGCTGTTGGAGAGATACTGTCTGTGCTCCTTGATGAGGGTAGCCCCTCCACTTATAGACGACATCCTCTGCTCTCACCCACAACTCTCCCTCTGCCTCCCCTGTTTCATTAGTGTTTTCCTCTCATCATTCACACAAATATGCTGTTACGTCTCCCATCTTTAAAAAACCCTCTCTTGACTCCATTTTCTCCTTCATTGTGACCTTTATTCCCTTCACACAAAATTATTTGAAAGAATATTCAGTCTCAAATTTTCCTTCTTTTATTCTATCTTCAATCCACTCCATTGAGGGTTTTGCCTTTATTACTTGACCAAACCTGCTCTGGGTGTGGTAGCTAATGGACTGTACATGCTACATCCAATGGACATTTCTCATCTCAGCAGCATTTGACAATGGGGGTTTCCCTAAGTCTTCCTTGAAAGATGTCTTCACTTGGCTTATAGAAAAACGCACTCACCTGGCTTGATTCCTACCTCTCTGGCTACTCTTTTACAGTCTTTTTTTGGGCCGAACCCTTCAATCCCAAATACAGGAATGCTCTAGGGCTCAGTTCTTGGGCCATACAGCTTTCTAGCTGCACTCACTCCTTAGGGGACTTTATCCAATTTCAGATTTTAAATTCCATTTATATCTGATAATCCCTGAGTTTGTATCTCTAACCTGAACCTCTTTCCAGAATTCTAGCCTTGATTATCCGATTGCTTAACCAGCATCTCAGCCTGGATGTCTAATGGGCATTTCAAATTTAACATGTCCACAGTTGACTGCCTGCTATTTGCCCAACACTGCTCCTTCAGTCTTACCAAACACAGATAAATGGCAACTCAGTTCTTTCAGTTCTTGGGGTTATCTTGGACTCCTCTTTCTCTCACATCCCATAGCCAACCCATCAGCAAATCCTGTCCTTTCTACCTTCAAAATGTTTTCAGAATAAGACAACCATCATCTCTCACCTCCTAACCATCACCTCTTACCACGGTCTCTCAACTCCTGACTTGTCTTCTTCTTGCTCCTGCCCTTGCTTTGCTTTGGTCTATTCTCAATACAACAGTCAGATACATTGTTAAGTTCTAAGTCACATCATGTCACTTCTCTTTTCAAAACTTGTATTTCACTCAAGGTGAAGATAAAAGCATCCCCCTTCTCATCACCTCTTAGACATCTTCTTTTCCTCTCCCTCTCATTCACTCTGCTCCAGCTCATTGCACCCTACTATCCTCCATATACACCAAGAATGTGTATTTGCTCATGTTCCATGAGCAATAGTGGCTACTACCCTAGTGGCTACTACCCCCATCACTTTCTTCAAGGGTTAATCCAAAAGTCATTTTCTTAAAAAAGGCTGTCTTGGTCAGTGTGGTAGCCAGCATCCAAAATAGCCCCTAGTGATCCCTGTGTCTTGATATTTATAATATTGGGTTTTCCTGCCCTCCCCACTACATTGTACCAGGGTCCTTCTGCGTGATGACAGAAGTGATGGTATGTCACTTCTGAGATCAGATTGTAAAGTCCTGTGGCTTCCATCTTGAATCATTCTCTCTGGGGAAAGCAAGTTGCCATGTCATCAGCCATCCTATGGAGAAGCAAGAAACTGAGGCTTCCTGCCATTTGAGTTGAATATGGAAGCTCATAGCCAAGACCTTAACTGTATTTTCATGAAAGATCCTGAGCCTGTCTTCTTTACCCTTGGAAACTCTGTGATATAGTAGTCTTCAGCTGTTAAGTTTTGGAATAATTTGTTATACAGCAGTAAATAATACTGGCATTATATCTGAACCCATCCCCTGGCACATTATAATGACTTCCCTACTTTATTTTTATTTTATTTTTTTCTATTTTTAGAGAGAGGGGAAGGGAGGGAGAAAGAGAGGGAGAGAAACATTGACATGAGAGAGAAACATTGATAGGTTTCCTCTCGTACGCACCCTGACCGGAGACTGGTCCTGTAACCCAGGCATGTACCCTGACTGAAAATCAAATTGGCAACATTTTGGTTTACAGAACGATGCCCAACCAACTGAACTACACTGATCAGAGCTTCCCTGCTTTAATTTTTTTTCTTACCACTGATTACTATCCAACATATAATATGTTTTATTTATTTATCTTATGTTTGTCTCTCTCCTCAGTTAGGATGTAAGCTCCTGATGGGCAGGAATTTTTGTCACTTTTCTTCACTGCCATGTCCCCACCACATAGAACAGAGTCTGGCATATAGTGAGGACTCAGGTATTTGACAAATGAATGTATAAACAAATGAATGAATCTGACTTCAGCCTTCTGTCTGAAATTCTCCTATGTAAATTGTTATAATCCTAATCATTTACTCACAGTACTCCCCAAGTATTATTTTTATTCTAAAACCTGCACAGTTAGACTTCTGGCAAAGATGGAGGCGTAGGTAGATACACTGTGCCTCCTCACACAACCAAAAGAAAGACAACAACAAATTTAAAAACAAAAAATAACCACAACTGCCAGAAAATTGAGCTGTATGGAAACCCAACAACCAAGAGTTAAAGAAACATTCATCCAGATGGGTAGGAGGGGCAGAGATGGGCAGCTGGGGCAGAGAGGATGCCTGGGAAGGCAGCAGCTGGAAGACCTCTGCGGGTAAGGCGGCAGCTGGTGGAGCAGCTGGTCCCAATTTGCATGTGGATAAACCAGAAGAACAACTGGGGAGAGAGTAACCCAGGGTTCCAGCATGGGGAAATAAACCTCAAAACCTCTGACTGTGAAATTCTGTGGGGGTTGCAGAGGCAGAATAAACTCCCAGCCTCACAGGAGTGTTCGTTTGAGAAACCCATAGGGTCTAAGAACCTACACAAACCCATCCACCCGGGAATCAGCACGAGAAG